>NC_045571.1:19732011-20480403 GCF_009819795.1 Aythya fuligula | reverse complement strand
GGGCGCTGCCGCGGGGGGGCAGGCGGACACCGCGCCACGGTGCGCCCGGGGCGCACGGCTCCGGCCGGCACCGGGCGGCTCCCGGGGGAAAAAGGGCAAAAAGGGGGGGCTGCCGGGGTTATGGGGGGGCTGCCGGGGTTACGGGGGGGCTGCCGGAGTTATTGGGGGGCTGCCGAGGGAGGGGGATGCTGAGGGAGGCTGCTGAAAGGGAGAGCGAGCTGCGGGATGTGCTGCTCCGCAGCGGGACGGTCGGGGGGCTCACCGGAGCACGAGGGGCTCATTTGTAAAGGGAGCTCTGAAATCGGACCGACACAGTTAAAAAGGAAAAATAAAAATAATCCCAGCACCAAACAATCAAACCAGCTGGAAGTGAACTACTGCCCGCAGTTTTGAAGGGATGAGCCAAGTATTTGCTGTGCAGCAGAGGTGGGTGCAGAGGTAGCACCAGGACCAGCACACCGAGCTGCGCCCAACCCCAGTCCTGAGCAGGATTTGTGCCCGGTTCCTGGAGCTGGGGCTGTCTGTGGGGATGTCCACATCCACAGACTGCCAGGGAGACACCTCCAAGGGACAGGGGCTGTGAAAGCTCAAGCGCCTGCCACTGCCAGAGCATCCTCTTTAGAAGAAGCTTTTCTCCCATGTCCCCTTCTCCTGTTAGTGCCTCTGGAGCTGTCAGGGTGGATTTGGGATCTTTGTTTCCAAAGCGAGGTGCCCACCTGCAGCCAGCATCCCTGCCTGGCCGCGCTGTGGTTGCTGGGGTGATGGTTATGGAGCGATAAACAGAGGGAAATGGCGATGACGCCAGCTGGGGAAGGGCAGAATGAATTTTATTTCATGTTTATTGAAGCACAAATTACCATAAGAAATAGCTTCCTTGTGTGCAAACAAGGGAAACTGAGACCCTTTGGGCCACGCAGGTCCCCCTGGGCTCAGGCACCAGGCTTTCAGCAAACACCGCGGCTTGATCCGCGCTGCGGGCTGTCCATGGAAATGTGTTTGCATTTGGGGAGAGGTGTCGGGGTGCTGGGGAGCCCCTTCTGGCAGGCACGGGGCCGAGATGGCCACAGCTGGTGGCAGCGAGCTGCCTGTCCCGTGGCTCGGGCAGGGGCCTGGGGGCCAGGGAGCAGTGTGGGCTCTGGGGGGTGGGAGCAGAATTGGGGTGAAATCACTGTAGGAAGTTTCCTCCCACCTCTTCTCTGCTTTGCAGCAAAGACAAAACCCAGCAACCCGCTCCAGGTCCTCTGCAGGAGTTATGGCGAGCGAGCTGATTGCAGAGCAAGCACCTCAGGGATGAATTTTCATCCCCAGCCCAAAGGATCCACCCCGGGCTCGTTCCCTCCCCGCGCCCAGATGAGGTCCCGGCGCAGCTGCCGCGGCGTGGACGGCCTGGCAGGAGCTGCGGGCGGGGAAGATCTGAGGGCAGCGATATTACTCACTGGTGGATGGAATTGCACAGAATGATTTTCAAAGCCGGGAGGGACCATATATAATTATCTAGTCTGAGCTGCGAGGAGGGAGGGCTAGCGGGGTGGAAAGGTCAGTGGAAAAATTAGCCAGGATCTGCTGATTAATGCAAAGTCGTCCCTTGTAGCCCATCCTGCACGACTCCCACTGTCCTGCTTTCAGGCCATCCCATCGAGGATGAAATGAAGAAACCCCCGTGGGCCTTTGAAGTGGATACAGGAAATACCTCGGAAACTTTCGACAGCAGGAAATGAAAGTGGAGAAGGTTGAGTGGCCGAGAGGGGCTGGGACACTCACCCGGGGAGCATCCTCAGCCTGCAGGGGCTGCATTGTTTGGAATATGAGGAGAAGGTGCCCGCCCGTGGCTGGTGAAAGAAGGGAAATATTTCCTTGTTTCCATGAGAATCTGCCCTGTGCGTGCTGGGGTCCCCCAGGCATGGGCAGAAATGGATGGAGGAGGCTCCAGCCCAGGAGGGATGCCCAGCAATTCTGGCCCCCGCGCCCCCTGGACACCCACGGGATGGGAGCCCAGGCTGCCCTGGAAGGCTCCTTGGCAAGAGGAGGAGAAGGAGGAGGAGGAGGAGGAGAAAGGCAGCCTCTGGTCTGGGCGAGGAAGGGCAGGAGCCATGCAGCACCCGCCCGCCCCTCTGGTCTCCTCATCAGCAATGAACACATGCGCAGAGGGCCACCACAATGAAATATATATTTATAACAATCATAATTATTATTCTTTCACCAATTTTCTCTTCCGTGGATGGAGCCTGGCAGGGACTACAGAGCAGGCGAAACTGCTAAAGCTGAAAGTAATGGTGCCCCCAGGACGAATAAAAAGCCTACTTCAAACCAGCAGATGCTGCTGAAAGCCCCAGCGCAGGAAATATCTGCAGAATGAATCGGGAGGTTTATGGGGCTTGGTTTGCAGGTTTTATGTGAAAGTTTCACCGGCCCAGGAGAGGAAGGGAAGGGAGGACCAGGGGCTGGCACCTCAGGGCGTGGGGCTGGGGGTAAGGGACAGAAACTTCCTGCTGAGGGGTAGAAAGAGGCCGTGCTCAGGGTGGAGACAGAGGAGACAGGAGACCCCCGGCCCCGTGCCGTGCTTGGGGTGCTGGCAAGGAGGGAAGAGGCTGAGCAGGAGGGGACAAGGGCTGAGGAGCAATGTGCATGGAGAGCATCCTCGGTGAGAGCTGGAGACCTCTGCCCCTTTACCCATGTCCCTGCTCACTCTGCCAAGCTCAGTGTGTACCAAAAGGCTACCTGCAAGGGTGATCTGGGGAGTCCTGGGCAACGACTCAGAGATGGAAGGCCTGCAAGTAAAGGACAGACAGTATGACCCACTCCGTAGAGCCACAAACTGTGCTGCTGTCCTGTGCCGGAAAGAAATAAACTAAAGAAAACAAGGTTCCTGTCCCTAAAAGCCTTCCGACGGTGCTGGGAAGAGCTCAGGCAATGCAGCAGCAGCTGGAACAAAGGCATTCCTGCGTGCGCTGCTGAGGTTTGGCACGTGTCTTGTAGTTCCAGGACCTTTTTTTTTTTTTATAGTACATCATAAAATAATGTTCTATATTCTATATATTTTTATGGCAGGCAGGAGAGCAGTAGAGGGCAGCGAGCGGCGGGGGTCTGGCCAGCAGGAGGAGGGCTGCAGGGCAGGGGCCTCCTGGGGAGCTGCGCAGGCGGGCTGTGAGCGATGGACTGGGCTGGGACTGGGATCGGTTGGGACTGGGCTGGACTGGGGGGCTCTGCTGGGACTGGGAGGTGCTGGGACTGGGCTGTGAGGGCAAGACCCTTTAACAGAGTGCCTTCAGCCTGGCCTTCAGGTCTTGTCCTCACTGGCAGCAGGGCTCGGTGCTGCCGTTCTGCAAGGGGCTATGCGGTGGTGGCGGTGCCTGGCACGAAGGTATTGCAAGGTGGATGAATCCTTCCTTTTAGACCCAGAGAGCTGCCCCTTCCTGCAGGTGGTGGGTGGAGGAACACAGAGCCCCTGAGCAGCACAAGGTCTGCAAATGGATATTCTGGGAGTAAAATGCTCCTGGGCTGCAGCGAGTAAGAGTCTGTGCTGAGGTGACCCAGAACACGAGGACGCAGCTCACACCTTCCTGGCTTCCCCTCCTTCCCATGGCCTCCATCCTCCTTCTGACCGGTGGCAGTGCCTCGGGACCTGCTCAGCGCTCACAGCCCCGCTGCCCTGGGAGGGTTTTGTGGGATCCAGCAGCCAAGCCGAGCAGCCCCATCTACCGTTATGGGAAGGGCAGGGTCCGCAGCCGGTGCCAAACTGGCACCCAGCCCTTGGCTTCGGGACGCTGCTCATTAGATGCTTAATTTCTGAGATGTTCACCGGCTTTAGGGATTCTTTTATGGCCGTGCATGGAAACCGGCTTGTGGTCTCCGGTGGCGTCTCGGGGCTGGGGCTGCAGGGAGCGGAGCGCGGCGTGCCGGGACCTGCGGCGCGGTGGGTGGCGGGGTGCGGGGGGGCTGCAGGTCCCATGGAGCGGCGCCCACCCGCCTGCGCCAGCCTGTTCCTGCAGCCCTGCCCCGCCGGCAGCTCGGGGAAGGGCTCCTCCTTGGTCCCTGCCCCGGGGGCAGCTCCCAGCCTTTGATTTCGGAGGCTTGTCGGGGCACCTGAGCAGCCTCCACGAGGTGCGTGTAAACACGGTGATTAAAAAAGATGGTTCCAGGGGCTGTGCCGGGGCTAAAAATGGCACTGAGGTAGGCCAGAGGGAGAGGGAGAGGTCCCACATCGGCAGATAATTTTCCTTTCAGTCCCTGGGAAGCTAACAGCAATGGGGAAAAGGTCAGATCTCCGAATGTGGGATGAGGGTGGAGGCCAGGGCGAGGAACTGACCTCCAGGAGAAGGCTGGGGAGGAGAGCTCGAAGCTGCAGGCGCTGTGACTGCTGGCGGGGAAGGAAGGGAGCGAGTTTTGGATGAAGCGATAGGACTGCCTAGACAACCACATGGTTTGTTGGTGGGAAAGCCGGCGGGTTTGAGAGGGAAGGTGTTACGAAGGTCATTTATTATGGCTGGCTGTGCCGACCAGCACCTCCAGGTCCCGCAGCGCACAGCTGCTGCCTGAGCAGCGCCAGGGCTCTCTCCACCTAACTCCTGGCGGGGCGCGGAACAGCCCGTGGATTTCCTCCCAGCAAAATACAGCTGGGCAAGGAAGGTCGCTGCCCCTCCCCTCCTTTCTTCCCTGCTTCTCACCTTCTTCTCTCCCCGCCAGGTGTGCCTTCCACTCCGCAGCTCTCCGACAGGCACCGAAGTGCAGCAGCCGCCTCGCGCCCCCCTGAGAACACGCAGCAGAAGGGTGGCGCTCCGCTGGCTGAGCAGGAGGCAGCAGCACACAGAGCTTTAAAAGCTGACTGGAGGAGAAAGAGCTCTTTTTTTCTGAGCACTCAGGGTACTCCTCTCCGTTCCCCCAACAGCCAGGCTGTGGCCAGGAGTTAATATTCCTCTGGCGTGGTGCCCTGCCCGGGGAGGGTGGCAGGCTCTTGCATTTAATAACTTATTTATCTTTCTTTATTGCAGGAATGATGACAGTTTTCATTATTAAGCTGCTAGGTAATAGTCTAGCCTTTGGTGGGAGCTGAATCATCATCCCCTCTTTGCTGACAATCTGATTCAATTACCTGGGAGAGGTGTGACAGCGAGGAAGAGGAGGGGGAGGAGGGAGCACTCCATGGGGCTGCCCGTGCTGGGGCAGGGCAATGGGGCAGGGCGATGGGGCTGGGGCAGCTGGGGGAAAAGGGGGCAGCCAGGCTGGCAGGGGGGCTGTGCATGTGCAATGTTCCCAGCTGCTGTCCCCATCCCTGTCCCCATCCCTGTCCCCATCCCAGAGCCCTGCTCTGCACAAGGCAAGGTGCTCCAGCGGTGGGGACACAGAACGGGGCTCACCAGCTTCTGCTTTGCCTCGAAAACAGCTTTCTCCTCCTCAGCCCCACGGGATTTGGGACCCACTGGTTTAGGGTGGTGTTTTACATAGGGTGGGGATGGAGGTGACAATGGGTGGCCCCTGGACATCGCTGGCACGGCCAGGACAGAGCGGAGAGGGGCGCGGTGGCATCGCCGTGCCCGTGGAGCCGCTCCATCACGGCGAGCTGCCGCCCTTCTGCTCTGCTCGCCTGCGCAACGAGGCAGCAGCGGTGATATATGCAATCAATTAAATATGACCAATTTTTAATTAGATGTATAAACACGCCTAAAGTTAAATGAGGTCTCTTTATAGAGCAGGAATGCAGCGTGGTACCATATTAAATGAGAAACTCCTGCAGTTTCCAGTCGGGAGCTTCCCGGGTTCACACGCGGAGCTGCCTCTGCGAGCCGGACCCTCTCCTTCTGCAGGGCTGGGCAGGCAGCAAAGCAGTGGGGAGAGGGGCTGTGCCCGGCCCCCAGCCCCCCCCCTGGCTGCTGGGACATGTCCCGGCTGTGCCCCGCTCCCCCCGTGCCCCTGCAGCACCTCGGCATCCTCCAGCGTGAGCATCGTGCCCGGGCAGCCCCGTACGCTCCCGGCTGGGGCCGTCTCCCTCCCTCCCAGATGCACACCTTATTATAATGCTGCCCTTACGGAGGAGAAGAAACGGAAGAAAAAAGTAGACCAGTTTCTAATTATGCCTTGTTTGCTTTCATTTAGAGCTAATTCAGCCCACACAAAAGTTATTCTCCATATTAAAAGAAATATATATTAAAAAAAAAAAAAACACAGATGCATGGCTTCATTAAAAATATTTAAATGTAGAACCCAGGTAGTGTCTATTTCCACCTTTCCCCCTCTGATTAAAAACTATTTGCATTTCAAAACAAACCATCATTAATTTGGACCAAATGTTACCAGGGCTCTTCTTTCTAGGCAGGATAATTAAGCATGTGGCACAGCAGTGAGTGGCTCCTTCTTCCCGCAGAGCCCCCGACGAGCTTCTTCCTCTGGGCCGAGGTGGTGGCTCCGAGGGACAGACCTGGCTTGTTCAGCAGCCCATTGCCCCGTGCCCGGCTGCCCAGATACCCATGGCAGGGAGGTGCCCGGCCTCTCACCCCCAGCACAAAGGTGTGGTGGTGTGAGGGGTACCCAGAGAAAACAATTCCCAAAGGCGAAGCACAAACTGATGTACTCATGGCAAATAAGGGCAGAAAATCCCCCCAGGAAGCTTTCAGCCCCAGGCCTGTAATGATTCCTGCGCAGGCTTGGAGATCTGGCTGACATCAGTGGTATTTTGTGCAGGCGCAGGGAGCTGCCAGCACAGGCTGGAGGCCACGGGAGTTTGAGAAGAATAAAAAAGCCCTAGGAAATCAGAGCTTATTTGCAGGAAACCCAAACACTTGAAAGAATGGAAATTCACTGCTGAAGGTGAGCAAACTGCTCCAATCCCCCTGCCTGTGCCCCCCCCTTGCACCGAACCTGGAGGATGGGGATGCAGAGCGCTGGCTGCACCCCTGCCTGCCCTGCCCACCTAGGTGGATCAACGCCGAGCAGACCTTCTGCCGGTGCCATTTGGGGTCCGTCTCTTTGCTGTCACTAGTGCCCAGCCGGGAGGTGCTGGCAGCGCTCGCTCTGACAAGCAGGTAAAGCACGAACCAGGCTCCTGACATTTTCAAATGGCAAAGTTAAGGTGGTACAGGTGGGTTTGCAAAGCAACACAAAACAAAACCAAACCAAACCCGTGCTTACAGCCTTTGGTTTCTCCTAAATTCACACTGAACTTGAGTGAAGGTTTCGGGATTAATTCCCTGGTACTATCTATAAATGCAGAGGACAGAATGATGCGGGGAGTTTCAAATAGGGCTGGGCAGGACCAAATGGCCAGCCACAGCTCCGTCTGCTTTGCATATTTCCACACAGGGCTTTGTCAGTGGCCTCTCCTGGCAGGTCCCGGTGGGGAAAGCAGAGCTTCCCGCGGCAAAGCGCGCACCCCGGGACCGCTTCCAGTGGCACACCGGGCACTGCCGGGCACCTCTCCCTCTTGCCCCTGTCCTGGGCCTTGACATGGCGTGCGGGCATGTTGCTGTGCTAATTGGGAATGGAAATGATTTACCAAAACTTTCTCTTCCTGGCAGCCTCCCAGGGTGGGTATTGGGCAGCGCTGGCAGGAGCAGGGCAGCCCGGGGAGCAGCGTGATGGGAGCACCGGGTGTGCTCCTGGGGGATGCGGGCCAGCACTCCTCCAGAGCAGCATTCCAGGGATATTTACAAGATGTGCACAGAAAATAAATACAAGAAGGAGAAGTTATTAAAAATAATAAAACTGAGGAGCTGAGGAATGCCACTCATGATGCTGCACAGCCACCTGCGGGCGCTGCCTGGGGGCAAACGCTGGCCTGGAGAGGATCAGGATCAGGATCAGGATCTGCATCAGGATCAGGATCAGGGGCAGGGCCAGGGGCAGCTCCGTGCTGGTTTCAGGAGCAGAGCAGGGAGCTGCTCCTTCACGGCAGCTCGGGTGGCTTGTAGGAGCCCTTGTTTCCAGGATCTTACCGGTGCAGCCCTCTCCCTGTCTGTGACTCATGCCCATACAGATGCCCCATTCCCGTCACTTGGTGCTGATCAAGGAGCTGTGGGAATGAGCTTGAGGAGCCTGTAACAGCTCGGAAGTGCTGCGCCAAAGAGGAGAAAAAAAGCAGACTATTAATTAACAGCAAATGTACAGTTAATGGGGCTTTTTTCCCTTCCTAAACAATTCATCAAAATGATTTCATTGAAATTTAGCTGATGGGGCGCTAAATGCAGCTGGTCTGTCCTGCTCTGCTTTTTTTCTGTCCTGGTTAGAACAGAAAGCTGATATTGCAGCCCCGGATTTGGGATTAACTGCACACTTAGGGGATGGAGACAGTGGGAGTGAATAAGTTAGTGCTTTTGCCCCTGCCAGAACTTAGAAGATATAGGGGCTGTAAGTAAAAGGGTTACAATACACAAAACTGACATAATGCTCACCCCTTCCTTTATACATGCTCCTTTACTGCCTACGAGTTCATTTAAATACGGAGCAGAAATTCCTATTGGGCTAGTTCAGGGAGTGCAATAAAGCCAAGCCAGAGAGGAAGGCCAAGATGGTTATTGGTGATGTAGTTACTGGATATGTCACGTTGTTACCGACTACGCTTGACAGACCCCTGAAATGGCCCTGCTTCACTAAAAATCTGAAAAAGAAGAAGGTTGTTAAAGTTTTTAGTGTTTTTTAAAATTGCTCTTATATAGAAAGAGGGAAAACAGCTGTTTACTGCTTTAAAGCTTTGCTGTTTTCCTGAGAAGTCGCATCGTTTTGGGGATTTAAAGGTACAGAGGCAGGCTGAGCCCAACCTCAGCCCAGCAGCTCCAGGCTCTGCCGGCAGCCACCGGGCGAGGGGCACGCAGGGGCGCAGGCTGAGCCCCCCACCCCGGCTGTGCACCAAATGCTCTGCCAAGTCAAAGCCAGGTGATGCCCCTATTTCCCTAGCTCCTGCACCCCTAAATACCTCGGGGCAGCTGCTCTGAGCAGCGCTTGTCCGAGGCCCAGCTCTCATCGTGCAGGCGGGGGGCACGCGGCGCTCGGCTGCGGGCACGGGCACAGGTGGGCGAGGGGCAGCCCAGGGGCGGCGCAGCCAAACGCGATCCAGCTGCGGGAGGAGCAAATCCCGGAGCCTCGCAGCATTCCCACCCAGCCATGAAACCATTCCCTAATTTTATTGAAACCAGATCGCCAGCCTGGGCTCGCGCTCAGGGCTCGGGCTGATTCGGCACGTCCAGCGGCCCTCGGGAGCCGGCCCGGCGCTGCGCGGGGAGCAGAGGAAGATGAGAGAAACGATGCAGGCTGGCTGAATCCCCCGCCGTGGCGTTGCCCATGCTCACAACACGTACACATATGTTTCAAAAAAGGTGGATTGAGGCATTGCCAAGATCTGGAAGATCTGATTTAGCGTCCACATGGCTTCCCCGCAGCCCTGCCCGCCACAGTTTACCCTCTGGCTTGTCCTCCCCGAGATTTGGTCTTTTCCTGTTGTACCTCCCAGCTGCTTTATTTGCAGAGAACAGGGCCAGGACCTCCTTCTGCTCTGGTGATACCCAGGAAAGTGCAAACGTGCACAGAGCACAGCCCGAGCCTGCCACATGCACACCAGCATGTGCTTAGCCAGGTTCCCCTGCAGCAAGTCCGGCCTCTGCTCCCAGCTGTGCTTTCTGTAGCAAGTGGCTGGGGATCACAGAAAGGGGCCAACATCACCAGCATGTATTCCCCAGTGCTGCCCCGGACCCCTTCCCCAAAATCTCCTCAAATCCTAGCAGCAGGGGCAGCAATGTCCAGCAGCTCTGGCAGGCAGTGAGCCCTTCTCCATCACACCTTTGCTGGAGAGTGAGTGTCCCCTTGCTCTAACGGTGTCTCTTGGTGCTCGTTTGCAGAGCTGACCTTAGTAGAGGGAAGAAGTGGACAACATAAATAATAAAAACAAGCGTGAAAACATCTGCTGGAGTCACTGTGCTAAAGGGGAGAAGAGCAAAGCCCCAGCAGTTACCTGGCAGATTTGCAGGCAGAGGTGTGGGAGCAGAATGGGAGCAGCCTTGCAGGGGCTCCCTGCAGCGTGGAATTCGAGCACGTCCCTGCCCCACGGAGCCGCCTGCCTGCTCGCCCCTGCCCTCGGGAGGCCAGGTGTGGGTGAAACAGGAGATGTGGGAGCCATGGGCTGGGTGGGACCACACGAGACACTGCAGAGGAGCACGGGACCCTCGCCGTGCTCTGGGACTGTGGGGCCAGCTGGGGAGGAGCAGGGGTCCTGTGCCGTGCTGGAGGGCACCAGCACCCTTCAGAGCAGGAGCTGCTGCCGCCTCACCTACCCAGACAGATGTGCAAAGGACAGTCAGACAGAAATGCTCGGGTTTAATTTGTCTTGTGCAATTCCCGGGGAAATGAAAAGCATTAGCCTATTAGGGTTGCTAAGAAACAAGAGTGAGCACCCAACTTAGTCAAACAAAACAAGCCTCAGACTGATACTTGAAAATCAACGGCATCTTCAAACACAGCTCTCGTTTCCCTGCCCCCTGATTGCTCACGGAAAGGTTTTGGAGGGGCTCTGGGGCACTGCTGGCACAGGCGGGGGGCTCCAGGGCCGGGGTCCCCACACCCCTCACCTCGCACAGCCGCCCCCAGCTTTCCCCTGACAGCCAGTCTGCACTTTGGGAGCTCGGTGTGCAGGGAGACCTGCGGCTTGCCCACTTGCTGTTGTTTATTTCTCCCTTTCCTGGCAGCGGGGGGAGGCAGCAGGCGCCCAGGCAGGGCCAGCACACAGCCCCGGCTGCTGCCCGCCGCCCAGGAGCACAGCCCCAGAGCTTTGACGTGGTAGTGTGCTGCCCCCCCTGCGCTCCCCAAGGGTCACGGGGTACAAGTGAAGCAATAACCGAGATGACGGGCTGAACTCAAGGACCATTTGGCTAGAGCTAGCGAAACGTCTATTTTTGGCACCTTTTCCCCCGAAGTCTGATTTTCTGAAACAGAGAAAATTAACAAAAAATGGAGCTAGCTGATTTCAACAAAGTGTTTTGATGAATAATTTGCCATAATGGGCCAAAATAAGATGGGGAGTTTATCTCATCTCATTGCACATCACATTTCATGCTCACATCCGTTTGTTTCCAGCTTTCCTGCCTGAGCTGTGATTGGAGAGGGCTTCGTTTCATAATGTGCTTCGGCTGCTCCAAAATGGAATACTTCAAGGGTTCTAGACAAAAAGGCTGCCTGTTTTTTTTTTTTTCTTTTTATTTATTTTTTTTTTTCCCATCAGTGCCATTCTGTGAAGAGACTTCTGCAGGAAGTTGAGGAAAATCTGTGAAGTTGGTAAATTTTCTCGAAATGCAAATCTTGTCTGTCTGTCACCCCTTGTTTAAATACCAACGCGCCGCAGGTCACAGAGGTGAGCAGGCAAACATGACCCCATGTAGCCAAGTGTTCCCAAGCACCTGAACTGCTCTGAGAACAGACTTATCATTTTGTTACATATTTATTAACATCATCTCTCCTAAGAGTGTTGGGTAGAAAAACAAATGCAAATTGAATGAATTATTGATCGTTAAAGCCTTGTGCCTATTTACCTTTCATTTTGCATTTGTACGTATGAAAAACAAGCCACAAGCCCTTAAAATCATCTTCTCTCTGGAGTCTAGGGAAGATTTGAAAAATAAACCAGAGAGGAGGGAGCCTTGCAGGCCCGTTGGTGGGGCCGGTCCCGGCAGCCCCATCCCATCCCCAGCGGGGTCTGGCATCTCCCAGCCGTGAGCATTGCTCTGCTGCAGACCTCAGCTACCTCAGGCAGCTGTGCCATGCGTTCCCATCTATAAAATCAATTAAATTTCATATTAGATCCACTTGAGGACTTTCTGCGCTCGCTGCCTCTCTGAGGAAGCTGTCCCAAGGCACCACTCGTCGGCTGGTTGGAAACCTTCCCTCGTACCCTCATCGCCGCGGGAAGGCGTGCAGAGAGAAACCCAGTGTGGAGCTTGTGAGCACTGTCCTTCGATACAGCGCGTGGTGCTGGGATCAGGAGGGAGAGCTACCCGAAGGCTGAAACACCTGTGAGGTGCACGGTGCGGGGGCCTGGCACTGAGTACCTAGCCGTGCCTCTCTAAAAACAGTGGAAGTAAAAAACAAATAAAATAAAATCCAAAATCAATTAAGCATCCAGACACACTTGCTCCAGGAGCATTTGCACAAAAGCCATAAGTAATGTACTTCCCTTGACTCCGGCGATCAATGCTACTTACCCACATGCACTCCAATTAATAAAACCTTTATTCACTTGGCCCTGGCCCACGCTGGCTTCTCTGCACCACGCATCCTCTGGGGGCTGCTCCCCAGCCCCTGGGAGCCTGCACGCCTCTCGGGCCTCACTCACATCCCTCAGACCAGAGGGAAGAGCACACGGGCAGGCTCCTGGAGGGTTTAACGCACCCTCCCAGCCAGGGCCATGGATGCTGTGGTGCCCAGTGTGGTGCCACCCTGGGGCAGGCAGGGCAGGGCAGGGCAGGGCTGGTGTCCCGGGCTGCAGTCCCTGCCCTCGTGCAGATTGCCACACGCACGCCTAGAGAAACGCATTCTGCTCGGAGTTCAGGAGAACGCTTTTGTTCATGGAAATGCCTGAGTTTGTGCACACGCAGGCACATTCCCGTGTGAGAAAGTGCTGTGTGTAAATGCCTCTCTGAGTGAAATATGTCCCAGCCACTCTGCATGCGCAGGCAATTACTGCCTGGAGGCTGGCTGTGCGGCCTGGGAGGCAGCATGCGCCTGCCCCCCTGCTCCAGGAAGGGAACCAGCTGCTTCCCAGTCCGGGGTGGGAGCCTCTCAAGGCATTTGGACTTGTTTTGCTGTGAGCAGCCTCTGGACCTCTGTGACTGATTTCAGCTTGGTGCCGGCATTGCTCCATGAGGTGCAAGGCTCTGCCAGCTCCGTCCTGCAGCCGGTGCCCACCTAGGCACAAATCTGCAGCACCACCAGGCTCCCCGTTCTGGCCGCCCTGCCCGCCACACCAGCTGCCAGCACACCAGCAGCAAAGCTTCCTGGCCCAGACCGAGCTGGGTGCTGCTGAAAACCTGCCTTGGGGTGCGAGCAGTTTGCAGCCCAGAAGGGCCCGGCAGTGATTCCCGGCTCAGGTGGTGACCGGGGGCGAGGGGCTCTGCCTCTCCCTCGCGGGGTCTGGAGCCGCTCCGTCGCCCACTTCTCCAACACGCGGACAAAGTATCAGAAGCAGAGGCATTGCCTAGGGAATAAGTGAGATTTATTTTCAGCTAACATGAATGCTAGTTTGCAGCACGGGGATGTTTAACCTTGGCCAGGAGGAATGATCCTTCTATTGTATAGCAGATAATTAATTGTTGCAAAACTCCCAAGAGATCAGACAAACGGAGGGCAGCGATGAGGCAAATTCCCAGCTTTACGCAGCTCCTCCAGCCTCGTCCACCACCCTGGGCAGAGGAGGAGGTGTCTGGCCCCCAGCCATCAGCAAGCACAACGGTGGGTGCTGAATGGGCAATTTAAAGCAAATTGCAGAGTCCAAGGGCGAGCTCCAAATCACTAAATCAAAAGTGCCTGAATAGCTTATTGTGAAATAGGCTGGAAGTGGAGCTTAGTGTCTCCTCTTTCCCCTCCTCCGTTAAGGTCTCTCCTGGCCCCATCACTGCACGGGGCCGGGTACCTGGTGCCCTAAGGCTTCCCTGTGGGGCTCAGGGTGCTGATGTGACCGTGACAAGGTCCCTGGGTGGCAGCAGCCCCCGAGCGTGTGGCAGTCGGGTGCAGCACCCGCTGTGCCGGTGCCTGCTCCCCACCTGCCTCGTTTTCCACTTTTCGGGCTGTCGTGGGACAAATCAGCTTTTTGCATAAATCCGTCTGCAGCTGGAAGTCAGCAAGTTTCCTTAAGTGCGTTTTTCGTGTATTTTTAATAAAGGTCACTCTGTGTTTACGGGCAAAGGCAATCAATACCGGTTCATTATTTATAAAGGATCCCACCGCGCTGTAACGACCCGCAGGCACAGCGCGTTTCCAGAGCAGCCTCCTACGTCCTGAGCTGCCCCTGCCCGCCGTCAGTCCTGCCCCAGAGCTGCACGTGGGCCGTGGGGCTGGGGTTTGTCCCCACACCCCCCTGGGCATGGAGGCACGTCCTCAGCAGCCACCCAGCTCCAGCCCTGTGCTGGCTCCGGTTTGGTGCCTGCTCCCCGGGAGCTCTCCCCTGGTTTCTGCCTGCGCATCCTCGCTCTGGGGTGGTGGTGATTTTCCCTTCATGGCTCTTTTCCCTGCTACCAGCAGACACAGTCCCCTCTCATCTTCTTTCACCTGTTAACCAATGCAAGCTTTCTGTAATTTTCTCTGCATTTTCCTCCCTACTTTAAATTTAAAGCAAGTCCAAAGTTAGAGCCCAAATGTGAGCTGCCAGCTGTGTACCCGCAGCGCTCCCCGACTTTCCCAAGAAATCCCCCCTGCAGCATCCATGCCAAGTCTCCCAGCACCCCCAGCAAGCCCCAGTAATGTACTAGGCTTTGCCCTAACCGTGTCTCTCCTCTCTCTAACCACCAGTTTCCTCCCTTTCTCCTCTCCACAGGCGGGTCCCTATCACCACGCTGCAGGTTAGCACAGCTGGGCTGGCCCGGCCTTCCAGCAGGGAACTGTGGCTGTGCTGCAGTGAGCGCTGCTGCCCCCCAGGTCTCAGCCCCCCCTTCCCCACCCCGTCCCTAACCTTGGACCCCTGGAGGTGGCTCTGGCCGGCCACCCAAGGCTCGCTTTGCTGTGGGGCTGTGCCCACATGCGGGCTGTCCCAGCTCCCTGCCCCTGCGCACAACAGCTCAGCGGCGAGGGCTGCACGAAAACCTGCGTTTGTTGTGGTGGGGGGAGAGAGGAAAGAGAGAGAGAAATGCTTTAATAAATTTGATTTCAGTGCAAACGAGATGGCTGCTGCTCTGGGCAGCGAGGTGAGCCGGCTTCTGCATTAGCGGCGGGGCTGGGAAATGTGGCTATTTTTAGACTTGACACGAGGGGAAGGGAAAAAAGAGGGAAAAGAAGGAAAGGGACCCCTTCCTGAACCCCCCCGGGACCAGCTCCCTGGCCCCTCGGTGCTGCTGGAGCTCCCCAGCAGCGCTGCCAGCAGGGGCACAGTGGGTGCCTGTGTTGGGGTTTGTGCCTTGCCTCTTCTGGGCACAAGTGGAACTTCATTTCTGCAGCAAGCAACAAGTTCCCTCTGAATTTGTTATTATTGCTGTAATTTGAAGGATGAAATAAAACAGGGGGCAGAGCAAAATGCACTGCCATTTCAAGTGGAGGAAAATGAATCAATCCTCTTTAAAACCCTGGGAAAGATTGTTTCCTCTTCCTCTCTGTCCCAAGAAGAGTTAGGAAAGCCTAACTCTTTGGGAGCCTCTACAAAGAAAATTAACTCCTTCCCAGCCACAACCGTGACAGCCACATTGATCTGGCCAATTCTGAATTCAGGATGAATGAACACAGCTCCTGTTAGTGACAGACACCCGTGAGACTGTGCTCCAAAACAACTGTACTAATAACAGCAGCAGTAATACAGGAGAGCTTCCCTGATTTGCACTAAATGGCTGGGAGACCCATTGCGAGGGAATGAAATCCCTGGCTTAGCGAGCGGCAGAGCATTTTGCATAGCCAGGGTAATTCATCACCAGACGCACTTCGCTCACCTCTTTTGACAATTGTAGTTTGTTTTTAATTATTGATGCTATCTTGTAATGTCTCGGTAAATACGTGGAGGTGCGTTTTGTAAATTCAGTGAGGTCTTTGCCACAGGGAGCAGTGCTCTGAGGGGCATTGACCCGGTGCCGGGTGCCGGGGCGGTGGGGTCCGTGGGGTGCTGTGTCTGAAGCCTCTAGCTGCCTTTACTTACCTCGGAAATATTAACCAGGCCTCTTGTGAGCAAATTGTCCCCACACCAGGCCAAAACCACCTTTTCCCCTGCTGCCCCCCCCCTCCCGCAGGGTCTAGGCCCCACAGCACTGCCAGGACACCCCCACCTGCCCTCCCGTGCCTGCCTCCTGAGTGAGAGGTATTTTGCAAACACAAATGCATTAACAAGCTGGCAAGAGCCCCCATGAATATTTCATGTATAACATGCCCTCGTTTCCTTCTGTTTAATGGATGCTCTCCCCATTATGTCTCCGCTTGTTTGAGCAGGATACCTTTTCAGTGGAACATAAAAGCAGCTCCCCTGCGAGGTGGAGAGGAAACCACTTAGCTCTGTGATTCAATAGCCCCAGACACAGACAGGTCCAGCCGCCCGGCGCAGCGCGATCGGCAGATTGGATTTCCTTTAAGAGCTGCTCTTTCCCTCTGTCCATATTTTTTTTTTCTCTTTTCTGTGCTGGATGTTGCTGGCATGTGTGTGCAGAAAGCCCCGCGCTCCCCCCGCTGCTGTGAGCGGGGACACCTCAAACTGCCGGGCGGGCACCAAGGCAGAGCCGTGCCCACCCTCCGCCTTCCCCGTCCTGCTGTGCTGGCCAGGTTTGGGGGTCTCATTCCCCTGACCTCTCTTTCCCCCTGGAACATCTCAGCTCCTGCAGGGGAGGCCGTGGGCCGGAGGCTCTGAGGTGCCCGAGGCTGCAGCAGCAGTGCCGGGCAGTGGTGAGGTCGGCGGGGAGCAGATGGGGGATGAGGGCTGGTGTGGCAGCCAGCAGGCACGGGAGCAGCCCAGGCTCTGCAGAATTGATGAGAGAAGGTGCATTAGCTGCAATAAAGGCACGGAAGCGAGGCAAGAAGTGAAGCAATGTGACAAGACATGTAAAACTTTAAGCACAGGCTGCCTATGTGCCTCCCAGCCCCCCCAGACCTGCGCCCAGCCCGGCGTCCCATCGCCGTGCAGCAGGACAGCACCCGGTGGAGATGCTGCCACTGCAGGTGGCTCATCAGAGCCCCCGGGCTGGGGTCCTGCTCCAGGGATATGAGACCAAATCTGTGATTTCAGGGTGCAACTGCATCCTAAACCCACCAACCCATCTCCTCCAGGCTTGGCTTCCCAGTGTGGCTCTAGGCTCTGGCACAGGCAGCCACATTTCCAGGGAGGCCAAATTCTTCTCGCTCCCGGGAGCATCCCCACACCGCGATGCCTTGGACAGGCCTTGGTGAGAGCAACTGGATTTGGATTCCCAGTCATAGGGAATCCAAAAGTAAAAGGAATTGATCTGGGTTTAATGAAATGTTACATTTGACTTGCAGCGAAATATTTGTTTTGTTCTGGAGCATTAGTTTTTAAAAAGTTGGATTGAAGGACGCTTTAAAAGCAAATGATTTTGAACAGAAAAAATCAACACATTTCATTGTTGAAATGTCAGAGGGAGGTTCTTAATCTAGGAAAAGGAAAATCTAATTTAAAGATCTCAGTATGATGGAAATGAATGCAGAACGTGCAGACCTGGTATAGCTCTGTGAGAAAAAGTTCAAGTCAACCCCAATAACTCCCCCCAACCCCAATAACTTCCCCCAACCCCAATAACTTCCCCCAACCCCACTAACTTCCCAGCTGTTAGGTAACCGCCCCAGTGGTTACTTACCATGATTCTTTACACCTGGCACGAGCGCTCCACTCCAGGTAACCACGCTTAACATTTCTGCCTTATCCTTGTGCAGCTCCACGCATGCTGGGACGAGCAGGCTGACACGACCCCATCCCTGTCCCCATCCCTGTCCCAGCAGGGCTGAGGGGCAGGATTAGCTGTCCCCATCCTTTCCACCCCCAGATCCCAGCACAGCAGCCAGCAGAGCTGCCCCTCCTCGCACTCACACGAGCTTCTCTCAGGCTCCTTTCCTGGGCACGGGACGAGCCCCGAGCACCCCGCTGCTGCCGGCCCCTCGTGCACGGGCTGCGCTGGGCGGTGGGACGGCCGCTGCGATCACTGCCTCCCTTTTGATACAATTATAAATCATATGGAGTAGTAATGAAAACAAAGCCCCGGCCAACAGTGTGCTCCTGCCAAGCCACCATCGAGGGACTCTGCCTTGAATTAGATTTCCTTTCGTGACGGGGTGTTGATAGACCCCATTTGTATGTGTATGCGATGGGAGGGCTGCGCGCGGCGTGCATGAGCGGGGCTGGGCGTGGGATTGCGCCGGGGTCTCGCTGAGCTCAGCCACAACATCCCCGGCACGAGCTTTCAGTAGCGCTGGCAATTCCCAGGGAGCGAATCTGTGCCAGACACCTCGCCTGGAGCACGGCTGCCACCAGCGGCTGCCTGGGGACTCCCTCGGGCACTGCCCGGGGAAGTTCGCCCATCTCACCAGCAGCCCAGCTCTGCTCCCGTCCCCAGCCCTGCCCGGCCTCTGAGCTTCATGGAAAGCGGCTGTCCCAAATCGTGTGCTGCAGGTGCTGCAGGGTGGGCTGCCTGGCCAGAACGGGGGGATCGCCCCCAGCCCTCTGCCCTGCCCCAGCTGGGGACAATCCAGGGTCCCGTGTAAATGGGTTGCCTCTCCAAGGGGAAAGCTCGGCCAGTTCCTTGAACCCAAGGCACCAGATGCCAAGGTGCTAGCGAGCCCCAGCCTAAAATAAGACACTTGTTTGCGGAGGTGAGCACTCTTTTGGAAGTGTGGCAGGACGGGGTCTCCGTCTTGCTCCCAGCCAGGCCCCCTTGAGTCATCCCACTGACAGCCTGACATCAGGATCCTCTTTGCCCCTCACCTCCTCCCCCAGTTCCCCTCCATGCCAGTGCCCCACTGACCCCTTCCTTCTATGTGCAGGTTTTTAATCTAATTTTCTCAATGCAAATCTTAACAGGGAGAAACCTTGAAATCAAATCTACAGAAGTCTCCTTTCACAGTTCAGAGATTTGATTAAATTGCAAGCTTTGTTAATATTTGGTGCGACGGGGGGGAGAGAAGGGAGGTGGGGAGGAGAGAAGGGAGAGGAGCGGGTGGGTACGTCGGGGGGCAGCCGGGGCCTTTCGAATAATCTGTTTACCCCTGCAGCTAAGGAGCCCATTAGCGAGCGCTCTCGTTTCTAATTTCCCATCGTGCAGTGTCCCGCAGACCTCGCTGTGTTTATTTGGAGAAGCAGAACAAAATTGTTTGTATAATTAGATCTGCTACAAGGGCTGCCCTTGAACGGTCCTCGGCAGGAAGCTTTCGATCGCGGAGGGCCCCCGCCGCCCAGCACCCCGAGCCCCAGCGCAGCGCGGCCGGAGCCGAGCGGGGCGGCCAAGAACAACACGGCCGGCCAGCGAGGCTGCGAGGCCAGCCGCTGCCTGCCCCCACGGCTCGCACAGAGCCGCTTTGTTCCCTGAGATGCAGGCGAGGTTGGGCTTCCCCCAGATAACGCCAGGGCCTGCCGGGCTCTGCCGGCTCCCGTCGGTGCCCCGGGATGCGCCTGGCTCGTCTGCGGCGTGGCCGTGGCAGGAAACGGGGACGTTCTGCAGTGGGGGGAGAAAGGCTGTCTTTGGAGGGGAGGGAAACTTTAAATGAGGATGGAGGAATGGGCAGGGAAGTGCAATAAAAGGGGAATGCAATGGGCAGGGAAATGCAGTGGGTAGGGAAATGCAAGGCATGGAAATGCAATGGGCAGGGAAATGCAATAGGCAGGGATATGTAATGGCAGGGAAATGTAATGAGTAGGGAAATGCAAGGGATGGGGAAATACGAGGGACAGGCATGCAATGGGCAGGGAAATGAAGTGGGTAGGGACATGCAGTGGGTAGGGAAATGCAGTGGACAGGGAAATGTAATGGGCAGGGAAATGCAAGGGACAGCGAAAAGCAGCACTAATGCACAGAGCACACCGACAGGTAATGACCACAAACATATTTTTGTTCCCTGCCAGAGGAGGAGCAGCGGGTGTGAGCGGTGCCCACGTGCACGCAGCCAGTGGATCAGCGGCTGGGCTGGGTGCTGGCACCGCTGCAACCCCACTGCCCTGTTCCCAACGGGGGGCTGGCAGCACGAATGGTGCCGGCGTGTTCAGGGCAGTGCGTGGATCCCGGACACATGCCTCACGTTCCTCCCCGGCCTGAGCACAGGCTTGGGATAAAAGATCTGCTCCTAGTGGAAGTGGTGGGCAGCAAGGAGTAAAATCAGTGCCGCCCGGAGCAGGCAGGCTCAGGGCTGGGCAGAGCCCAGGCAGAGGCCTAAGGGTTGCTACATTTCTTCATTCACAAAGTAATCTGTGGAAAAAGGACATTGTTGTTGTTGTTGTTATGTAAATTTCAGTGTTTTTTGGTAAATGAGGAAAAGTGCTTGAAAAACATATGTTGAGAAAAAGCTTGGCATGAAAAAAATAGCTTTACTGGTAAGGCAAAAATATGTTTCTGAATAAAAATAGTAAACTCCACTTAAAATATTGAGACATATAAGATATGTGTATATAACATAAAATATAATATAGAAAATATAGACTTATGTAACACTTAAAATATAGAGACTTATTAAACTCCACTTAAAACTTAGAGACTTTTTTTCCAAAACCTTTGGTGTAAGTTTGGTGTAAAAAAAAAACAAAAAACAACAAGGCATTTTTATTCTCTGTGCAGCAGAAGCGACAAACCCCCAGCCTTCCCACCTGCTCTGCCCATCCTGGCTGCTCACGGCAGGTGATGGGGCGTGTGGGGCCAGCCGCCAGGCAGGTGACACTGGGCGTCCCCACAAAAAGCACGAGGCTTCATTCATGGACAAAGGAGCCTTTTGTGCCCATTGCTGCTGAAGGGCAAGGTGCCGTGCTCGCAGGGCAACCTTTGACAAGGTGTTCACTGTGTCAATAAAGCTTTACTGGCCAGCTGATTAACCCCAGACCCGGAGCAACGATAGATGGGCAGAGATGAAAAACGCAGTTTAGATGCTCAGGAAATCCTCTGCCTGCCCCGGCACACAGAAACACGTGCTCTCAGGTTGCCTGACTTCAAATTAGTTCAAATGAGAGGGAAGTGAGGGTGAACTAGCATGCAGGTTAACTTCAGAAGAGGCAGCTCCCTGGTGTTTCTCCTGCCATGGACAGAAGGAAGAGGGATGGCAATGCAAGGGTCAGGCAGGGCTCTGGGCATCATCTCCTGGCTGCTCCTCCTGCCCGAGCTGGGCACAGCACGGTGCTGAGCAGAGCCCCGCTCCTGCAGAGGGACACATCCTCCAGCTGCTCCATTGCCTGCAGTGCCCCATGCACACCTCCGAGCCTCCAGCTCTGCGCCTGGCCTCCGCCCAAAGCCTCCTGCAAACGGCAAAGTGCTGCTCGCACCGCTTATAAAAACAGCAGCACGGAAAGCCTCGTGTGAGCGGGGATTAGTTTGCTGCATCCTGAACCATTTTCTCATTTTTTGCCCATTTCCACAGTGGGCACCCCCGCCGAGCAGCGCACAGGGTGGGAACGGCCGCCCCTGCTGGGGGGCCAGGGACACAGCCCAGGGAGCAGAAGCCCCTCATGAACAAACCTCCTCTGCTGTTTCCTTCCTCCCTCCCTAGAGGTGGGTGTAAAGGAGAGGCCACGTGAGCAGCTTAATGGAGCAGAACTTGGCTTTAATCTGTTCCCATAAATGTTTACAATCCCCTAATTATTAACATTTAATGCTGTATTAATTCATTGATGGGCTTTCATTTTTGTTTTTAATGGCTCGGCAATTTCTGCTCTCCCCCTTTGCTCCTTTGTTCTCAAAGGGAGGACGAGGCGCGGGATGCGCCGGTGTGTGACGGGGCGGGATGGGGCTGCCTGCCCCGCTCCTCCTGTGGGGACGGGGCCCCAGGACCCCTCTGGAGGAGCACCCAACACCTCTGTCCCCACAGGGACACCGCGAGCACCCCCTGGACACAGCAGAACTGGCGACGTGTGCGAGGTTCGGGCCCAGCTGCGCACACGGTGGGAACTACAGAGGGGGAATCTTGGAGGAAAACCCCCTGCGCGGCTGGCACGCATTTTTTTAAATGCTGTTTATTTGAAGTGTCCTGTTGAAACGCTCCCAGCCTTGCCCGGATCACACACAACCCTCCCTCCATCACTCCGCGAGCTGAGATGTTTATTTAAGTGCCCTGAAAACTTTATCTGGAAATCAGCTCCCTTCTCTTTCCCTTGTCCGCCTTGCCACTTTCTTTTCCTCCCATTCATCACTTTGAAAAATGAGCCGCCTGCCCTCCCGTGCCGGGTGCCCTCCTCCTCATCCCCGCGCTGCCCATGGCCACTGCGGCTGACATCGCCGACAGCGAGGGCTGCCGGTGCCCATGGGGCTCCCGTGGGAAGCCATGGCCAGGTTCTGGGGGACACCGTGCCCCGGGGTGCCCCTTTCACCCCTCTGCCCCCCAGGCAGAAGGCAGGGGCTGGCTGGTGGCCGTGGGGTTTCCCCCATCGTGGCTGCGCTCCGGGCTCCGCTGTCTCCCCTCACCTGGCTGCGCCTGCTTCCCGTGCGGCCAGAATTGCCAGAGGAAAAAAAAAAAATCAATTAACTACATCCAAGCCCCGAAACAATCATTTGTCCACTTCCCAGCCTCATTTGGGAAACATAAAAACGCATGCTCATTTCAGCCTGACGTGCAAACGCACATGCTGCCTGCGTTTCCATGACTAATTTCATCTGCACACAGAAGCCCCCTCCCCGCTCCCCCTCCCCACCTACATCTGTTCCCCATACTCTGCGCCGAGCCACCAATAGCAGGGAAAAACGGCTAAAAAAAAAAAAAAAAAAAAAGAGAGAGAGAGAGATGGGAAAGCACACAAAAGCTGTGGAAAAAAAAATAAAAGTGTGGCAGGAATTGGAAATTTCGCTTTCTGTCTAGGGGTCTGTCACCTCGGTGTGCAGGCTCACCTCTGCGAAGCCGGGATTAAGAGCCCGGCGTGCCGGAGCCATCCCCGAGTCCCGTGGAGGCACCTGGTGCGTGCTCCGTCCCTGCCGCCCTCCCCAGATGACTTCATCTGCACCTCCACAGCTCGCCCAGGGCTGTGCTCATGCGTGGGGCATCCCTCTGGTCCCCCAGGGCATTTCCTTGGAAAGAAGAGCTGTAAAACATAACACAGCCTGGGCTCGGGCTTGCGCCCTCGCTGCCCTGCCTGGCGCACGGGTTTTCCAGCCCATGGTTGGAAACCCCCATGGGTCCGTGCTGGGAGTTGGAAGGGCCGTGCCGCTCCCAGGACTGGCCTCCTGGGCTCTGTAACGTAAAGGAGACTCGAGAATAATTTTAAAAAAGCTGTGAAAATCACCCCATGAATTCCTTTTGCACTTGGAAAGAGCAGGGCTGAGCATGGGGGCGGCTTGGAGCAGTGCTCTGCAAGGGGGCCAGGGCTGGGGAGCAGGAGCGGGGCCGCTCCCTGCTCCCTGCTGCTCCAGAGCTCCGTCACCCCTCGCTGCTGGACACCGCCTGCCCCGAGGCCGGCATCTCCTGGGACTCTCAGCAAACAGAGGCGATGCCACAGCCTTCAAGATGAGGGGCAGCGTCAGATCCCTGCCAGAGATACCCTGTGTTTGGAAATGGTTTCCTTCCCTCCTTCCCATTGATTACACTTTGATTTTTAACTGCATTTTTCCTGCAGTCCTTTTTTCTTTATTTTTTATTTTTTTTTCTTCTTCTTATTTTTTTTAATGTCAGCAATTAGCTGGATTCCCCTGATAAGGAAGCAAGCATTGCCCCGGGAGGCAGGTCAGCCTGCTGTGTGCAGCGCTAATGGGGCTGCAGCACACGTGGGTGCGAGGGGCTGGCTGGGCACGCAGGGAACATCCCCTGGGATCCCTGTGAGCTCCGAAACCTCCTGGGGGATGGACGCAGCCATGCAGGTTATGACTTGGTGGAATCGTGCAGCAGGTTTTTAGGAATGCAGAGAGCTATCCAAATAGCTGCACACCCACTGCTGCCCTTATGTTAATGTGTATTTTAGCTGTCTATTAAACAGCCCCCCAACAGGTAGCACAGTTTTAGGCACCAAAAAATCCCCGCAGCACTGTAGGTCAAAGAGATTGGAGTGCAGCAAAGAGAACAACAATTTTCCTTGTCATTTTGAGGGCTTTTAGGTACCACAGCTTTGTTGTAGATCTGCCCTTGCTCTGTACCCCATAAATTTCCATGGTCTCAAATTTATTCTGTGGGTGCCTGTCTCCCCGCAGCAGAGGAGGCGAACCTGTGGCTGCTTGGCAGAGCTCTAGGCAGGGAAGGACATCCCCTGCCCATCGTGACAGCTCTCGGAGAGGTCCAGTGAGGTCCACTTCTCGTCCAGTGAAGCCCAGGGAGACAAACCTGGGGCGAGCTCTTGTCCACCACACTCCCTGGGACAAGGGCTACGGAGGACAAAAAGCTCCACCTGAGAAAACGAGCTCAGTGACACGGGAACTGCAGCACTCAGAGCTCAGCCTCTGCTTAAGCCATCCCCAGGGAAATAACGGCCCCCAGTCCTCACACAGGGACGGCGATGAGGGGCTCGCATCTGCTGTGCACCCAACCTGTGCCCTGGCTCTGCCCCAAAGGGGAAAATCTGCATTCCCAGGGCCCTGGGAAGGGCTCGAGCAGCGGGAGGGTGAAAGGAGGAAAGTGAGCACTGAAGGATGCTGGTGTCTGGCGCCGGTGCCAGCCTGCCAGGCACAGATGCAGCCACTCGACGCCCGCCGCCGCCGTCCTCCAGCCCCCGCACGAGTCCTCGCTGGAAAGCGCTGACACCAAGTTTGATACCAAGGCAGCTCTGAGGGGGAGATTATTCGCAACTCTTTTCCTGGCAACAACACCGGCGGCGGCAGAAGCAACAACAACAACAGTCTCCGCAACAAGCTGAAAAGCTGCCAGGCGGATTTTGAAGTGAAAAGATGGCAATAAAAGGAAATTCGCCATTGCGCAGCCCCCTCCAAATCTCACCAAGCAGCTGCAGCAAATCCCGGTGCTTTTGTTTTTATCTTTGCAGAGCTCCGTGCCCGTTTCTTGTATCCTGAGTCCATCACCTCTTAATTATCTTTCACAGCCCCAGCAACGGGGAGGGGCGGCAGCTGGGGTCTTTTCTCTGCGTTTTGCTCCAGCACGTGGCGGGGAAGCGGGATCGGACGTGCATGGAGCCGCAGGGGATGGAGCTGCTCAGCGGCAAAGTCCCCCACAGCAGTTCAGCCCCCTCGTCCTGGTGAGGGGTGGCCTGGTGCAGCAGGGATGGTGGCTCTGGTGTCCCTTCTGGGGGCAGGCTGGGTGGGATCTGCTATTACATGTGCCCACAGCGCTGCTTTGCACTGCCTCAGCTGGGCCAGGATGGCCAGTGTAGGCACATCTGTCTGTGGGCAAGCCAAGCATCGCTATGCGAAGGTATAAAATATTTAAGCAATAATCATATCCCTGTAAAATGCACGCAGGTGTGAGCCGAGCTGCCCTCCCCAGCTCTGCTTCTCCCCTACAGGACGCATTCCTCCATGGCAAAGCGCTGCGGTGCGCTCCCTGACGGGGACAGGACGGCCACATCAGGGGCTTAGGCATGGACGTGTTTAGATGAGGTGCACCAGGCCCTATCTGTTCTCCTGATGTAAAAGCAAGGGAGAGGTGTCTGGGGAGCCTTTGGGAGGATGTCAGGTGTAACCTCAGTTTTGCTGTGGCCGCAGCCCCTCGGTGAGCTCCCGGCATGGTTGTGGGATCTGCTGGGCCCCTGCTGCAGCTGGCAGGGGAGGCCCCAGGAGCTCCCATACATGGGCCCGGGGCATTTTCAGGCAGATCCTCTGGTATGCCGGCCGGGATCCCTGGCTGATGGTGGGGTGAGCCTGTGCGAGGATGGAGAGCTGGCCCGGTTCAAGCAAAAGCACTTTTGGCCATGAACCTGGCAAACAGCATTTGGAGCTCTGCAGCGAAAACAAAACAGACCCAGACGGCACATATTTTCTTTGTTTTGAAAGGGAAAACACAAAGTAAAAGGATTTAAATCTTCTCTCTCTCTCTCTCTCTCTTTTTTTTTTTTAGAGGAATTAAAACAAAAATTCACATCTGGAATGACAACTCCTAACCCTACCCCGTACCCCCCAAATTAATCAGGCCCCATAATGGAAATGCTGACAGGCTCATAACTCCAACCTTTCAAACACAGATCTGCTATTAAACTGCTCTGAACGCACCCTGAGGAGCGGGGCTCAGGCGACATCCTTCCACCAGCCCTAACGCAGGCACGGCAGGACTGGGTGGCAGCCGGTGACACCCGGTGGCACCTTCATGTCCCTGCTCACACGCCTGCTGCATCTCTTTTCCCTGGGGCACACAGAGCAGGCAATGTCCCCAGCACTGTGCAGGGCACCCAAAGGTCCCTCCAGCTGCCCCCAAGCTCTGCTGTGACCGGGTGTGCTGGGGCTCTCGGGAGATCCCTGGAGCGGGGCTGGAGCAGGCTGGCTGCACAAAACCTGACATGTTCCTTCCCTTCAGAGCTTCTGGTCCCTCACAATTGTTTAAACTTTGGTAGCATTAATGTACAAGCTGTAAAAATAGAGCCTGATGCCAAGAGACCCATCTAACACGTCTTTGAACTTTATGTCCGCCTCCTGGCAGCTGCAGGACTCTGCTCCATCGCCTCCCCGGGACGGTTTAATCCTCGGGTGACCGAGCTGGGGCTGGGGGGAGGCCCTGTCTGCAGGTGGGGGTGTCGGGATGTGGAGGAGGCTGCTAAGCCTCTGAGGTGGCACAGGGACAGCACCCAGGCAGGTGGAGGGGAGCACAGCCCGGGGGTCCCTGCCCAGCCCCCAGAGCTGCAGAGGGACTTGGGGTGCAGGGAGGGGTAGGAAGAGCGCTGGGAGTGTGAGCATTGGATGCCAGAGGCAGAAAGCTGGCTACAGGGATGCTCCAGGAAAAAAGTTGGCTTTCCCCATGCTACGAGAGCCCCTCGGCACGGTGACACGTTCCTGGGCTTCACCTCTCTGCCTCTACCCCTCTGCCACCCTCCAGCCCTGCAGCAAGCCCTGGCTGTGCCAGTAAATACAAACCCCCAGACCCACGGCTGGCAGGACGGGGCTGAGGTGGGAAACGTGCCTGCAGCCAGGTCCTGCGATGGAAAAACCGAGGCTGCCCTGGGGGCTGGGGTGTCCCCCTGCTCCCACACGCCGAGTGCTGTGGGGCTTTGCCAAGGGCGCTGGGCTCGCACCAGGCTGGCAGAGCACCACCCGCAGCCAGCAGCCCCCGGGGGGGTGGTGGGAGCCCCTCGAGCCGCCCCGCGCCCCCCGGCCGGGCTGCGCACAGAGAGCTCTATTGTTTTCCCACCTGTCCGAGTTACAAAGGGCCAAATGGATTTTCATGAAATGTTATTAAAAAATGAAAAGGGGTTGGCTTCCGGGCCGAGGCCCCGTTTGCCAAGTCAGCCCCAGGCAAAGTTTTATGGCTAAGTATGCAATAAAACCCTTTGAAAGGGGGGCTTACAAGCGAAGCCTCCGCAGACCCTCTCCGCTCAGGGGCAGCACGTGGTGCTGCTGTGTGCAGGGGCCTGCGGGGCCTCCATATCCTGCTCCGTGCTCTCCAGAAGGCATTTGCCCATGGCAGGGACAGGTTCCCCTCTGCTGACACATGCTGCCAAGCCCTGCCCCGACCCGAATGGTGTTTTATGTATTTGGGACACGCTCCTGCCCCCTCTCGGGCCCTGCAGAAGGGGACGGGAACATGGGTGGGGAGAGGCAGGGGATGGGGGCAGAGGGCTGGGCACCCCCAGGTGTGTAGGACGGGCGCAGTGCCACGTGGATGGGACTTGGGTGCCTATGGGGCTGCCCCACAGCAACCTGTCCCCAGGCACTGGCCATCCTCAGATGTCCCCATGTCCCCCAGCCCCTCGGAGGGGTGGCAGGAGATGAGGCACTCACCAGGCAGAATTAATGGCTCCGAACGAAACCTCTGCTGTGTGCGTGGGGAAGAAGCCGGGGCTGTTCCCCCATTCCAGGGCAGGGAACTCGAGCAGGGCCGGCTGAGGACAGCACAGACGTGTGCCGTGAGCGCTGTGCATGGCAGGCACGTGCCCCCAAAAACATGCTCCCTCTCAACGCGAATTTTGTGCACAAATCTTAGCTCTGAATAACTGGTAAATAATTTCCTCATTATTTTGCTAGCTCTAATTAGGACAAAGGGGGAAGAAATTAAGTATTTAGGCTGACTCCCAGGGAAACTTCACAGAGCAGAGCAGCTCCACGGGCTGCAGAGCAGTATCCTAAGGGAGTGCTGGAAACCCTGAGCCATTTAAATTTAGACTGAGAGAAGCCCTGGGGGTTAATGCAGAGGCCTGTATTGGTCCACGGAGGATAGTGGAGAAGATAAAAAGGCCTTTTTCATTTCTCTGTGTGGCATTGCAGTGAGGAACTACAGGGCAGGCTTCGCATTTCTCCTTCCTGCAATACATTGCTGCTCGGGCTGGAAGCCTGAGCGCCACGCTTTCGCGATCAGGGCTGAAATTGGCATTTAACAGTATCACTACAGCAAAGTAATGAGACGTCACTTTAGTGCTGCAAATACCAATCTGCAGTTAAAAACTGTGTGTGTCAATTGATGGCTTTGTTTCCACAGTTGTCTTGTTACACGTCAATCACGCGGCTAAGCGAGCCTTTCAGGCGGGGAGACGGAAGCGTGAAGGATGTAAGAATAAGTGAGCGGGTTGTGTGTTTCGGGGAGGGAATTAGGGAGGGAGAAGGGCAGGAGCTGGTGCAGGACAGGGCATCGAGGGGCAGCTCTGCACAGCCGCGTGGCACCGGGGCTGGCCAGGGACAGGGACCTTGCCCCATGAGCGGCTCCGTGGTGCCCGGCCAGGTAGAGCCAAGGCACAGGGAGGGACTGGGAGCTGGGCAGGTAAATCCTGTGGGCTGTGGCTTCTGTGTGAAGCTTCATGGGTGAGTCCTGCTGCTTCCCCTGCCTGCTCCCTCCCCTGCCAAGGCATCGGGTGGCAAAGTGAGGAGTGCAGGTGGGAAAGCCCCGTGCTGCCACAGAGATGGGCTCTGGGAGGGGAAGGGGCACTGGAGAGAGTGGGGTGCAAGAGGAGCTGAGGGGAACCCTGCATCTGGGGAGCACAGGGTGCTCGTGGGCGAGCCGCAGCAAACTTCCCCTGCAGCTGCGCTCGGCCACGGCTGCCCCCACATGGAAAGCCTTTTCCTCGAAATGTGCTCTGCTTTTCACGTAACAGAACAAATTCCTCACCATCGGTTTCCTCGACTTTCCCCATCTTTCAGTGACTTCGAAGCACTGGGTAATCTCTAACAAATACACATTTGATGCCCGGGCTGCGGGGAACTGCCTGCATGTGGCATTTATTTAGTTATTGTAAGGGAAGGCAGAGAATTTAAGGTTTGCTGCGAACAATTCACCATGCATGAATGATTGGAAAAAAAAAAAAAAATCCAGCCCAACTTCCTGCTCAGAAGCCTGGAGAATGTAGTCCCAGAGCCATGGCTGGTGCTCAGCTGGGCAGGGGCAGGGACGGGGCTCCCCACTGCAGCTCCATGGGCCGGGCAGGAGGCACACTCCTGGGCAGGGGTCCCCTGGGACACGGGAATCAGCCCGATTCAGCAGCAGAGTCTGCAATGGACACGAACAGGGGCTGGGCTCTGAGATGAATTACAACCTGAGCTGCGTTTCGTTCGTCATTGATGCCTACGACGGGACTAGTGCAGGCGGGATGTGTTGCGGTGCAGGAGGAAGCACAGCTGGGTCACACACACAGCATCCCCCGTCTGGAGGAGCACTGGGGCCTGGGAGGTGGATGTCAGGGACACGAATGTCAGGGCCACATGTGCCGTGTCACTGGTGTGTGTACTCCTCCCTGTGTGGCAAAGCACCTCCAGGTGAGAGTTTTCCTCCCCTAAGCCTGGAGACCCCCAGGTTTGTCTGGATGCGGCCACCACGACGCCTCTCTGGGCCTGTCTGCGCTGAGCTGAGTGCCAGCCCTGGTATCCCTGTGACTGCAGCTGGAAGCAGTGTGGAGATGGAGAAAGGCAAACCTCGTGGCAGCAGTGCTTCCTCCCCATGGAGCTCACAGGTCCCCCGGCTGAGATCTGTGCCCCCCCAGCAATACCCAGGCACCAGCCCAGAGCAAAGCCTGCAGGAAACATGGCTTAAAGTGTGCTCGTGGCATCGGCTTCCCCAGAAGTGGGGCCTCCTTCTCCCTAACCCCCTCAAAAGATGGACGAGCTCCGGGTGAGCTGATGGAGGATGCTGTGGACGAGCTGATGGATGAGCTGTGGGTGAGCTGGTGGCTGCACAGCTGAAGACAGCTCTCTGCACATGTGGCTGGCTGCAGCGGCCACACCAAAGGCTTGCAGAGGACCTCGTAGGCGAGGAAGCACTTCTCCCTCCTCCTCTGGTCTCCCTCAGCTGGGCCTGCACATGCAGAGCTTGGACAACATCTGCGGGGTGCCCGTGGCTCCGCTGGCCCCGTGCTGGGGAGCCGTGGCTGTGCCGGCAGCTGGCAGGTCCCAGCCCGGGCCCGCTGCAGGCTGGCACATCCATTTGTCAGTGCTCGATGTGATTTATTGCTAATTCCACGGAGACCTCGCCGCGCAGTCCCAGCAATGAAGGGAGGGGGATTTCAGCAACCTTGTTTGTGAAAAGAAAAACATCCCCAAAAGCAAACACAAAAACCTCTCTCTAAACAATGGGAGCGTTTTTAAAACCAGCTGCTTGCTTTGGTAGGTGCTTGGAGGGCAGACCTTGATAAGCCCTATTTTTGGGCCCGCTAGAGAAATCCACAGAGTGGCTTGAAGGAGAAGTCCCCCAGGTCTCTGACCACCGCTCCGGCTTCCCCAGGAGAGCTCCCAGCCTGCGGTGGTCTCGTGGGGGTACCTGAACCTTGGTGGCTCAGGGAGGAGGAAAATGTTGTTCCCCAGCTGCTGGCCTCTGCAGCAGCCTCAGGCTCCTTGAGAAACTGCTCCCCGCTGCCCACCTGGGATGTAACCCCATGGAAATGTTCCAAGGAGCAGCAGCAGCAGCAGCAGAAGAGACTTCATCTCTCTAACCCCAAAGCGACGTGGAAAGGAATTATTGTCTTATGATCAAACTGGCAGGTGATGGCAATTCTGCTGCTCAACAATTTCAAGAGCTTGAAATTGATTGTTTTTCTGCTGGGAACAAAATCTGACCTCCCGTAAGGCCCTGTAAAATGGGATGGTGTTGAAACATCCATTTCCAAATCAGAAGAATTGGGGTTTTGATTTGTGAGCATCTGCCTCTCTCTCCGTGCTGAAGTGACCGCAGAGTCCTTGACCTAACCTGCCGAAAATGGCATTGAAATCAATGCATCTCCACAAGAGTTCTCTTCTGATGAAATACTGTGTTTAGACAAAAATAGAGTTGGGGAAGAAAGGCTCCTTCCAGTCTATCCTGGCTTCTCTGGCACTGCGGAGGTGACTGACACGCTGCAGAGGAGCAAGAGCACGATGCCTTACCCTGCCGGGCTTCTGGGTGAAGGGATGGCTTTGGTGCCCTGGTGTTAGGATGGATGGATGGTGTGAAGCTGGTGGCACTGACTCGGTCTGACGGGGTCGGAGCAGTCAGAGGAGCGGTCAGGGGATGTGCTAGTGCGGGGTGCTGGGCTGAAAGCTGCGAGCACAGGAGCAGGGGGTGCCAGGGCTGCTGTGCAGGGAGATACAGAGCAGAGGGATGGGTGATTCCCCCCTCCTCTCGTGGCTCTGAGGATGCTCTCTGTGCTCCACGCTCCGGGGGGCTGCCCCTGAGGTGCAGACCTGGTCCCCAACTTCTGCCTGAGATGCACGGAGTGGAAGAATAAAAAAAAGCCTGGAAAAACACCCCGTGGCGGGCTCTGCTCTGGGGAGCAAAGCTTGGTAGGCTCATGGTAGGCTCATGCCCACCTCCCAGAGCCAGCAGCACCGACGGCCCCGTGCCTTGGGAGAGCCCCGGGAGCGGGGAGCAGCGGGGTGCGGGCGGGGGGCTGCGGGCGGTGGGAGAGGGGAAGTGAGTGTTTGGAATTGTTTGGCGCAAAAGCGAGTGAGCTGAAGACAATGTCAAGCTCTGTAAATATTTATCAGATGAATGAGAGCAGGGGTTTGAAACGTTAGACAGCTGAGAAATGACTGTTTTAATAATTCTCCTGATAAATTAAAACGCGGGGCAGGGGACGGGGAGTGGGTCAGGGTTGAGGGGACTAGTTTGGAGGCTCGGTGCTCGGGAAGCTGTCCTGGGCTGGGACGGGGCCGCAGCTGGGATCCTGGGGTGCAGGATGAGGAGGGATGGCATGCTGCCCAAGGGGGCTCAGGGCCATCCCTCACAGCCCTGTGCCTGCAGGGCTGGCTTTGGTGGGGGTGCAGGGAGGTCCCCTGGCAGCCAGGGCTGTGCAAGGCCCTGGAGTAATGCTGTGGCCAGGGCCGAGCTGCGAGCCAAGCTGGGACGGCAGATCCAGATCAGCTTGCTGGTGCCCATCGCGTCCTGGCCGGTCCTCTTCTGACTTAGGGACTCACATGGGAAATAAACAGACCCAGTTCTGACTGGTGGGACCTCAAATCCATCCTGCAGCCAAGCAGAGCAGCAATCTGCAAGCAGGGCTCTGGTGCAGGCCAGTCCCGATGCTCCTCTCCCCGTTTCCTCAGCTAAACACCTAACGCCCCCTGGAAGGAGCAGGATCAGCCCGGCCCCTTCTGCCCAGCCTCCCTCTGCATCTGCTTGGAGTGCTGCCTGCGTTAGGACCCCGGGACCTGACTCACTGCTTGCTGCGGGGGAAATCAGCCTCCGGCAGGGCGCACGTGAAATCCCAAAGCCAGGGCTTGGCAGGTGAGCGTGGGGGAAGCTAAACTTCAAGTAGTTTGCTTTCAAATGTGTTTGCAAGTTTGGAGCCTGCACGTAGGGTTGATTAATTGCTAGGGATCTTGGAAGGGTTGTTTTTTTAAAAAATAGTGTTATTTTAAACAAAACTTTGCAGTTCCCCTTTAAAGGAGACATCTGGGCTCAATGTGGCAGGCAGGGAAGAGGCAGGGAGAGCAGAGATGATCACGCAGAGAAATATGCACAGGAAAAACACGGTCACCACCGAGACCTCACCAGGCAGTGCCTGGCCCCCGCTCTGCAGCCCCCCAGCCCCAGGAGGGCAGCGGGCGGTGATGTCCCTGCTGCCGGGACGTGATGTGGAGGGCAAGGACACGGAGCAATTCCAAACCACCTGGGGGGGCAGGACGGGGCCATGGGGTCCCCTCAAAAAGGGGCCTGTGGGCATCTCCGGCACCTTCTGCTGCAGGGGGTGAGCCGAGGTGAGAGCCAGCTTCCCGGCGAGAATGCTTCAGAGATAAAAAATTGTGCCGGGGCTCACAGACAGCAGGGTTATGGATTCCCCAGGAATAGCTGTATTGCTGCCAGATAGGCAAACAAGAGAAAAATATGGGGGAGATAAAGCTCCCTGCCTCAGCTCCTAAAGCATCTCCCGGCTCCCCAGGGCTGGGTAGAAATATCTCATCCTTGCAGGTTGCCCCCTCAGCGCTCTTTATGGGCTGTCTCGGGCCTTTCCTGCGGCATCTGGCAGCGGGCGCTGGGAGGGCTGGGTGCTTAGGCTAAACGCAGCTCTGCTCTGGCCCTTTATGGCAGTTCTTAGACTCCTATATTATCTGGGCTTTGAGGCAAGTTGAAGCATGGTGGAGACAGAGGAATAAAGCATGGCTTTTTTATTTATTTGTCTTTTAATGCTCTGCCATATTCACCTTTCAGGAAATTCCCGTCTGCCTCCAAGTGGCCAGCTTCTTTCTCGGGCCCTGCACGCAGGCTGCACATGGTTTCATTTTCCTCACCAGCAATAATAAATCTGTTAGTGAAAGCGTCTGCTGGAGGTGTCTGCTCTCCCATCGAAAAGCCCCCTTTGCCAGTGCAGGATGTCCCTGTCAGCACCCTACAAATCCTGCCGGGGGGGCAGGGGGCTCGATGCGCGCCTGCCTGCGGGGCCAGGCCGGGGCTCTGCTCCCTGAGGGGCTGCGAGCTCCTTCCTATCAGCACGGGGTCCTGCCGGGGGCAAACTCCTCCAGTTAACTCCGTTATCAGCCCGACCCTGCCCGGACAGGCTGTGGGGAAATCCTGTGTGCCCCCTGGATGGGATCAGCTGGAGGATGGGGAGATTTGTGGGGACAGGGAGATGTGGGGTCAGGGAGATGTGTGGGGTCGGGGAGATGTGTGGGGTCGGGGAGATGTGTGGGCACACAGGCCATGGAGGTGGCTGGCTGGGGGACGCAGCCCAAGTGCCCCCCACACCCCAGCAGCAGCCGAAAGCTTTCTGGGGACCCAAAGGCAGCAGCCGAGCTGTCCTCGGCCCCCAGTTCCCCGACTGCCAGCAATCTGCCCCAGAAGCAGAAAGGCTCGTGGAGCTCTCATCGCTGCTTCCTCAGCTCCAGCAGTGAGAAATGTATATTTTTAGTTAACTGAAAACTCAGATTAACTCACGACCCCGTGACTCTGGGAGATGGCACTTTAATAAAGCTGATAAACAAAAGGAGCTTTCTGAAAAAGCATCACTTTTTTAATGTGGCACGATTGTTTTTCCTCCTCCCTATGGCCCCCCAGGCGCAGGTGTAGCCTGAGAGCGCCTGAGGGCAAGGACAGATAATGAAACAAGGCGGGTTGTTGTTCTTTCCCTCGCAGAAATTGCCTGTTGTTTGCTCTGAGGCTGGCAGGTGCTGGGATCCGAGGCTCGGGCTTTAAAGCAGCTCCCTGGGTTCTAAGAAAACGTTGTTACACCGCGCTCATGGAGATCCTGCTGATAGCACATGAAAATGATTTTGGCTGCACTTGTGGCAAAGTCGGGAGGTACTGAGATTTGAGGGCAAATGCTTTTCTCATGCCAGCCGAGCTCTGGAAATTTTTGGGCTGCCAAAAAAAAATGATAAAATAAAGCTCTCAGCTCTCCCTCCTCCCTAGCCAAGGCAGAAGGCACCAAGCCCACCGCTGGGTGACTCCTGGCTCCGAATGCCATCACCTCCTCCTCCTCCTCCTCCTCCTGGGACAGCACCCAGCTGTCCTGCCGGGGCCCTGGGTGCTTCTGCGGGATGGGGGAGCCGGGAGGGTGCATCCCACCGCCCCCATCCCCACACCGTGCCTGGGAGAGATAAGCAGAAGAGCAGTCGCTGTCTGACAGCACAAATCAGCATTTATTGTAATGGAAAGCAGAGATAGATATCAAGAGGGGTGATAATAATAATAATAAAGAAGTCTAAACTTATTATGTACTTATGCTCCAGGATGAAAAACCGTCACTGCCACAACCAGCCTTTGTTGATTTCTTTTCCTTTGTAGAAACAGCTTCCTCTGATATTCACACTTAGGTTTTCTCAGGCACCCCGCTGAGGTTTTGATGTTGGATTTTCATCAAGAATATTGAGCATGAAATGTAAACATTAATTCTGGTGTCTGGTGACAGCTGATGGAGAGGGATAACGGGCTCGGGGGGGGCCGTCCTGCACCCGGGGAGGGCAGGGGCATGGGGACAGGGCAGGCAGGGAGCTGGGGGTGTCTTGGGGAGCAGCATCTGCCAGATCCACACTTCCAATTATTTTTTTTTTACATTAGGGCTGCAAACTCAAAAGCGCTTTGGTGCATGTGGGGTGAAGGTGGGAAGGGGTGAGCAGTGCTCTGCTCCTGGGCTCCTGGGAGGCTCCGGGTGTGCGGGCAAAGGCAGGGCCTTGCACAGGGCTGGGCAGTGCTGGGAGAAGACCCTGTGCAGGAGGTGGCAGCTCCTGGGCAGTGCTGGGAAGTGGGGGGCTCGGGGGCAGAGGGACCGTGGGCAGGGGCTGGACAGGGTGCTCGGGGTGCCCTGGTCACAGTGCCGCAGCTCCTGTGCCCGGCCCCGGCTCCAGCATCAGTCGAGGTGGGGATTGTCTGCTTGGTGAGGTGAGCGTTAGCAGAGTGGAAAGCTTTCCGATTAATCAATGAGTTCAATTACTGTTCATTAAATTACCACAACTCTCGCTGTTTGTAATGGCAGCCGTTAACTAATTGATTCTTCCGGGTGCTGTACCTGGCTCCTTTCTGGTGCTGTTCGCAGTGAAACATGGGCTCTCTCAGGTTTCCTTGTATGTACATGTTTAGCCTTGTCTTATTCAGCCTCTCCAGTGACAATCCTGGAAATAATCAGTATTTCAGCATCAGGAACCTCACCGCCAGTCCGTGCCAGGATGGCACTTCCCTTGCGTGGTTCCTCCCCACTCACTTCACTCTTCTCAAGTGTTTTAAAGCTCTGAAGTTTGCTCCTTCAGCTTGAAGCTTTCTCCCCTTTCTCGAAGATTAATAATATCTTCAAACACCCGCAGTAACTTTCTTCTATTACTGTATCCCTGCTCGGTAATTTCTTGATGATTAAAAGTTCCTCTGCCTTTTGCCTGACGGTACCTCGCATTGAGGCAGGCCCTCGCTCCAGCAGCTGAAGGTTTTGTAGTGGGGTTAATCTCATTAGGAACCTGCCGGGTGAAGAGGAGGGGCACTTCACTGCCTCGCAAGGGTTCTAGTTGGTGTATGGTATATGAGTGGAAAGGGTTATTTTCCCCCAATCTTGAAGTGGCTCTGAAAGTCTAACGCTTTTATCCTACTCACACACCACCACTTAAGTGCCACGTTTTGCTCCTTGTCTCCCAGGGCACAGTGTGCCTGGGCCTGGCAGTGCCACGAGAGGTAAGCGTTTTGGGGCCAGGAGAGGCAATCTGGTGATTTCTGCAGCAGGAGCTGGCAGGGATGTGGTGCGGCACATCAACATCACTGTGCTACCTCTGCAGGGTCTATTCTGGGCAGAGCTGGTGGTGGAGGCAGCTCATAAAGGCAGAGCCGGTGGTGGAGGCTGCTGATAAAGGCAGAGCTGGTGGTGGCCACGGTGTATGCATGGGTGAAACCCTGAGCTCCTCTCCTCCAGGCCACAGCCGAGCTGCCACAAGGCCGGGGCAGGCAGAGGCTGCGGCTGCGCCTCCCCTGAGCCTGCAACAGGATTCACATCAGCCCAACGCTCGCCTGTGTCTGGAGCCTGCCAAACCTCCAGTTTGGTGCCTTTTGGCTTCCACGGGGGTGCATCCGAGGCGTGCTGCATCTCTCCTCCCCATCTGGGCACAGAGCGAGGCCTGGAATTCATTGAGTGATATTTGCAGAGACAGCGAGATAATAACATTGACGGACGGATTGCTCCTTTCTCCCTCCCTCTCCTTTATTTCCGCAGAGTTAACTCGGTATGCAGTGAACTTTCCCCGGAGGATGAAGCACGGAGCCAGCCGGGTCTGTTTGTTCGGGCGACGTGGCCCGGCACACAATTGGTGCTGTGAGGACGGACCCCAAGCTGTTCCTGGTGAAGGGAGGATGGAATTTGTATCATCCCAGTGAACCGATTCTCTTATCTGCATTGTCTGCTCAGCATCTAATGAACTAATGAAATATGCAACAATTCAGCTATAGAAAAGACCTCACTTTTAAATTAGCACTAATTAGAGATAATTATCTTGGCTGGTTTGATGTTTCTATGTAATGAGCCTGGGTTTTCTTTTGTTGAGAATTGGTGTGGTCAAATATATGAAATGGCACATTGAATTTCCACAAGTGCCTTTTGTTCCTGACTTATTTTAACATTTCCAAGAGGTCTGCTCTTCCTTTTGAAGCCGTTTCATTTGGCTGTAGTGCAACTGCCCCCTGTTAGTGGAGGGCAGGGATGGGAAGCAGTGCAAAGCCCCTGCAGCTCCTGCCTCCCACCTCTGCTCCTGCTGCCCCCAAAACGTGGCTCTGGGGAAAGGGCAGGACCAATGCGGGGCTCCTGCCAGCGGGTGCTGGAGCACCAGGGACCTGTGGCACAGGCGGTAGGAGCTGCCCCCTCCCTGCCCCATCCTTGCCCCCTTCCCAAGCAGGAGCGAGGACAGCCTGAGGACAACCCGGCAGCACGAGGTGCAGCAGCCGGCGAGCTCGCCGTGTGATTCATGCTCCCAACAGGAACACAACGAGGGCTCCCGGAGCTCCCTTACAGAGCACCAGCTCCTCCCGACCTCCCATCTCTCGGGGACGCATCCTGCCCGTGCAGCTGGCCGTCAGGGCGCCCTGCCTGTCTCGCTCTGTGCCCCCGGTGCCGGGGCCAGCGCTGCTGTCTGCTCAGCTCAGCACCGTCTCCACGGCTCTCGCTGGGGTTTTCTGGAGCACCTGACGCTGCAGTATCAAAGCGATCAATCACATGTAGCAAGATTACCTTTCCTATCCTATAATCAGTAATTTGCCATGGATCCCTCATTTTTCAAGGGGATTTTAACAGCCCAGCTGGTGACAAGCTGCCAGGGCAAGATGCTGCAATGTGCGATAAAATTACACCTCTCTATCCCCACGCCAGGCTCCCTTTCTTCTCCCTGCTCTCTGAGCTCCCATAACCTGCACCCAGACAAATAATTCCACCAGCACCTGGTTTAGAGACCCAAAATGGGAGAAAGCAAAGGGCTTTCCTTGCTGTACCACTCACACCCAGTCCCTGCTGACCAACCAGCGTCCCTGCCCCGTGCCCCTCTCCCCACAGCACAGCCACGTTTCCCCCTCCTCGGTGCAGGGGGAGCAGAAAAGCTGCCCACGTCCCCGGCACTTAATTGGAGCGGTGGCTGCAGTCCCCTGGCACCCAGCAGCGGGCCGGCGGTGGCAGGCAGCCAAGGTAATTACGGCTGAGTGGTCCTCTCCGAGTCCCCAGAGAGCCTTTATGAATCGTCGGGTAAGGGCTGGAGTTCAAGAGAGCGGGGTCTTCAGGGAGCTGGGGCAATTACCGAGATGGGTAAGCCCCCTCCGGCGGTGCTTGGCCGTGCCCTCCTCCTCTGGCCGCCCTGCACGGATCAGGGCAGGCAGCGCAGCCCACACCGGTGTGCCAAGGGTGCTGTCCCCTCGCTCCCGTGTGGCCCCGGGTTTGGGAGGGAGCGGAGGTGGAGGTGTGAGTGCGGGGCTGAGCCAGCGGCCACCCGCAGCCCACCAGCGCAGCAACACCTCCCCCTTATTAGCAGCAATTATTGCCCTTTCCCATTTATTATGATTAACACTTGCAGGTTGCGCTGGATCAAGTACTGGCTTCCGCTGAACATTTTTACAAACACACACACACACAGATATATATTTATGTACCATGCCTGTGTAGAGACTTTTTCCCCTCTCCCAGCCACTTCCCAGCCTTTACAGCCCGGTATGGGCCCGGGACATGAGCAGTGCCCTGGGGACAGCACAGTGCTCAGCTGCGGATGGGGAGAGCGCAGAGACGAGGGGCTGGGTTCAGAGCCAACGGAGCTAACGGTAATTTATATCCACTGGCCCTTGATCTCGTGTTAGCTTGGCCCTGGGCTCCCCAAGGCATGAAAAGGTCTCATAAATTCCTAAAGCTGACAGAGGGCTGTTTGGCTTCGTCGGATCCTGCAGAAACTAAATGTGCCATCTAAGGTAGTGCCGCGTACCCTGTGGCTAGAGAAAAATGATCTTGGCTGGGTTTCCATTAAAGCACTCAGCCAGCAAGAGCGAGCGAGCTGGGGCCATCCGGCGCTGATGGCAGGGTGCTGGGAGGCAGGCAGGGCTCTGCCGAGCCCATCTGCGAGAGGGCAGGGCAGGGTTTCACAGCCTCGTGCTGCCCAGCCCAGGCATGGGGCTGTGGTGGCTGCTGGAAGAGACACCCCGGCAGCAGCCAGTGCCAGGTAAACTCGTTGCAGTGCATCTCAAACCAGCCTCGCTGCTCCCAACACGAGAGGTGAGAGCACCCGAGGCACCTTATGGGATGAGCACCACAGGGAGGAAGATGACCCAGCACGGTTTAGGAAAGCAAAGCAGGAAGCTTTATGCGCCTAGGAGGCTGGCACACACTGAGCAGTTTCCTTCCTTGCTCCCCCCAGCAAGACACAGAGATGCGATGCCTGCAGGAAACTTCCAGGGGCACGAGGGGAGGCCGGGCAATGGGCTGACAGACACAGGTTTGGGCAGCAAGAGAAAACAAGGGCCTTGGAAGCACCACCCAGAGCAGCCGAAGGCTCAGGCTGTGCTGCAGCTCCATAGCCCTGGGAACAGCCCGGGCACTGCCTCTGCCTCCTCCCCGTCCCGTGGGGGGGGACTGCCAAGGAGAGGTTTCTGAAAGCGCCCGAAGCGTGGCATTTCCCTGGGGCTAGCCTCTCTGTTCTTGCCTGCGGCATCGTTGCTGCTGCCACCAGATGCGCAGGGTAAGTGCGAGCCAGCACTAATTGCCCCCCGGGAGCCCTCCTGGCTTGGAAGCTCTCTGGAAAAGAGCTCGTGCCAGCTGGGAGCAGAGGAGTCGGCACTCCCGATACCTTTGGGACCTCTGGCTCCAAAGGCAGGAGTTTTACTTGTCCAAGTGAAAAGCCAGGCAGCATTCAGGGGCACAGCAGTTGCTTCTGATGCCACGTGGGAGGCCACCACTGCAGATGCCAGCGGAGACAACCCAGGGCACTTTCTGAGCCCCCCGCCTGCACAGGAGGCCCTTTTGTCCCCTCTCCACCTCACCGGGTGCGTCTCAGAGCAGGCGATGGGGCCCGGACGAGACGTGGCACTGATCCCATTTACTGCAGCACCTGCGGGTCCCACGTCAAGGCTGGCAAAGCAGTAACTGATCCCGAGCAGCAAAAATCCACTGCAGAGCTGCTTTCAGTGAAGGAAAACAATGAAAGCACCATCTTAGAGACGTGCCTTTCCTTGGCCTGCTGCTTCCTCCATCAGGGAGGGTTTCTGAAGGCCTTGGTGCCCCACAACAGGTCCCTGCTGCCTGCACTTTGGCAGGGGGGAGCATCCCCTGGGCACCCCCCCCCACCCCACTCACAGTGCTGGTTTAAGGACCCCTCTCTCTGCATTACTGCTCTGTGAACAAGTCTGTGCTTGGAGAACAAAAATTGGCAGGTCTGCTGGCAGTGAACAGTGAGCTTGGTGTGTGCCGTGCTCCCCCCCTGCACTGCATTCATCTTGCTGGTCTCTTTGTGCATTTTCTCCCAACCAAGAGGAGATTTGATACTGGGAAGGACAGGGAGCAGTTTTCCCGGGTGATTTTTCCTTGAAAAAAAAAAGTGTTGCCATTGAGCTGGGCCATCCAGGGGAACAATCCTGCTCCCCAGGCCCTGCCTGCAGCAGCACAGCAACGTTATCCAGCAATTTCCTTCGGCATCAGGGCTGAAGGCAGGCTCGTCACCCGGAGCTAGCAGCATCACAGCGGCGTGGATGTTCACCTCTCGCAGAGTGATAGGAAGTGGAATTGATTGCAAGAGATCAGACACCGAGACTCTCATTAACTCCTGCTAACACCTGAGCGGCTGGCAGGCACTTGCCTCTTTGGATTATCTCCTGCACATTTCCAGCCGGTGACCCTGGGTGCTCTCCAGCCCCGCTTGCCTCAGGAGCACGCGGTGGTAGCAGGAGGAGGCTCAGAGCCAGGGGAGGCTCAGCCCCGTCTGCCTCCTGCTGCCACCGGGGCACCCAGCCCAGGAGCACCTCCGGGCAGCAGGGAGAGGGGAAAAGGGATGGAGCAGCTGGGGGAGCCGAGGCAGGGGCAGACACCCTGCTGCCCCCAGAGCTTGGCAGGGGATGGGGCTGGCCACAAAGTCACCGTGCCACCGGGAGCTCTGGGGGCCAGGACCCGTCCCCTGGGCACAGCGATCGTGGTGGAGCTGAGCCAGCGCCGAGCCCGGCTGCCCGTGGGTCAGCAGCAGGGCACACTGGAAGGGGAAGAAAGCAAGAGAAGAAGGTGCTGGAATATCATAAGAGAAATGGGCTCTCATTACCAAACTGAGAGGTGTCTGCTTTTGAGAAAAAAAGAAATCAAATTAGTGTCTTTCACACAGCAGCAGAGAGGATACACAGCAAGCCAGTTCCTCTTCCCTCTTTCACATCTGTCTCAGATCATCCCACTAATTTCAAGTTACTATGAACTCTTTTAATACCCTGCCAGAGCTCTTGATTATTATTATTTTTTTTTAAACCACAGGCTAGCCAGCTCCACAGCCTTGAATTAAACATGCAAGCGAGCAACAAGAACAAAACTAAAAAAAGGAAAATAAAGGTCAGGCCCTGCTACACGAGCTCCTGCCCAGCAGGAAGGAAGATGGGGAGACAGCCCCGGATGCTGCAGCTCCCCCCATCCTCATGGGGCTCCCCACAGGGGCGGACAGGACACGGGACCACGCTGGGGATAAAGGGTGAGAACCCCATCCTACCTCCCTGCAGACACGAGCCAGCAGGGTAAGGCAGAGGCAGAGCAGGGGATGCAGGAGGCCCCCAGGTGGGCAGCCTGGGGCTGAGGACACGCACAATTGAGGCCACCCCAATTCCTCCTGCCCAGCCTCTGCCCGGTCCCCCTGCTCCCAGGGCCCTGCTCTGCACCCGCTCACACATCAGCAGTCCCAGCTGGGGCCAGGTGGGTCTCAGCGGGAGGTTTTAATCTCCTAATTGGCACATCCTAATGGAAAAGCATTCAGTAAGATGGTGCTCTCAGGAGAGCCTCCTCCCCCAGAGCAGCTCACGATGGGGAACGTGCCCCTCGTGCAGCGCAGACCAGGCTGTCCCCTTCTGTGCCAGGGGGGCTGCTCCATGGGGCATGAGGGTTGGGCTGCGAGGGGCAAGGCAGCAGAGAGGGGGGGAATGAGGCTCCTGTGTTATCTGCGGGCAGCACGGAGCTGCAGCAACACCAAAGTAGGGATGGGAGGGACTGGAACCGCGATGGGGTGACGGCTGGTGGAGCTTGGTCCAGGCTTTCTCCAAGTCTTGTGGACCACCAGGCTGAGGGGTGGGACACAAAATGGGCAAACGACCAAACTCTGGAAGAAAATGCCCTCACAGAAACCTTCCCCCTGTCCCTGCACTTTGTTACCTATCAGGGAGCAGAAGCAGAGGCTGAAAACCATGAGGGGCTCAAGGGTGCCGTGAATCAGCTTTGTTGGCTGGGGTAAATCTGCACTGGGTTATGCCAGTGCAAGATCCTACAAAGGGAACGCTGCTGTCTCTGGGCAGATGAGGAAAAGCTAAACCAGAAGAGCTGGGCTGGAGCACCCAGGTCTCCAAAGTCCCTCCTTGTCCTCCCTGGGGCACTCTGGGGACGAAGCCCCCCGAAGGATTTCCCCTCTCTGTCCATGCGGAGGCAGCTCGGGGCTTCCTCGCCTCTGCAGCCCCCCGTGTCCCTCCCTGGATCTGGGATCTGAGGCTTAAACAAATATGTGGCTATGTAAATAAATATGAAGTGTGCAGCTTGAGAAGCAGGTTAATGGCTGGGGAAGCCGGGCTTGACCTCAGTGACATTTCAAATTAGTTCTGCTGCGCTGGGCTCGTGCTTTGAAGGGATTTTCACTTGGGCTGAATGTGGAGAGGAACATTAAAATTCGTCGCGTGAAGAGGCTCTCTGGAGCTTCCTCCCCCCTGGGGAGAGGGCACCGGTGTCCCTGCTGCACTCAGAGCGAGGGGGTGCTGGTGAGGGTGGGCACACACACGGTGCTCACCCCGCAGCGGAGATCCAGGGCCACCCAGCTGGGACGGGGTGCACGGCTCCGTCCCCAGGACCTCAGCCCCGTGGTGGCCACCAGCTGCTGTGGCCGGGTCTCCTGCCCAGCTGGGGCACTCAGGAGCGCTGTGTCCACACGTGTGCAGGCGTGGAGGGGTGTGTGTGTGTGCCCGTGTGTGCACACGTGTGTGAGAGGGAGAAAATTCACCGAAAGTGGGCAGAGAATACATTACTGGTGCTTGGTACATGCCCTGAAAGGAAAGTAGAGGGAAGAAAAGAATACATTAGAAGAACAAAAGGGGTCATTTGTACAGGTCTAAATCAGCCCTCTTGTGAGCATGTGTCATGATACAGTTTTTAATTACACGAACCCATGCTGCCCTTCCCACAGGATCGCAGCCCTGACACTGGAGCTGCGCTCAGCTTCGCCCTCTGCCAGGGCAGCGCTCAGCTCCCAAGCACGAGGCATGTTAATTCCTCGGTGAGGCAATAGGACAGTTATTAACACGGAGGGAAGAAGAGTAAAAAGGTTTCTCTGTCACTCTGGGAAATGGCTGGGCTGTTTTGGCAGAATTTTTCCTATGGAAAGGGAGTTTCAGCTGGGTGGGGGAAGCCTCCCCTTTCTCGTGCCTCGATGCCCGTGTGTCCCATGCCCACCAAGGGCTGTTCCTGGTGCCACACGGTGGCCACGCTGGGAGATGGAGGCTGGGGAGGCCAGGACGAGGCTCCACAGTCCCTGCCCCAGCTGGTGAAGCTGGCTGCATGCAGTGAAGCACCACAGCCCTGGGGTGGGTGGGCAGCGTGCCCCCGCGATCCCAGCCCTGGCTGAAGGAGCAGGAGGATGGATTTGGCTAATTTTGGCCGCGGGAGTGACTCAGCCTCCTGACAGCCCTCCCAGACCTTTGCCACTCCACCTAACCAGGGATTATTTCATCCTCTCAGAATGGCTTAAGCGCTAATAAAAGGCATTAAAAATTAATTTTCCACGCTGTCTGTCGGAGTTTCTTCCATCCCTGGAACGCGCTCAACAAGCAGAACTGATAAGCAAAACCCAGACAGCATCCTCCATGCTAATGCCCCCCGCGCAGGCGTGCTCCCCCTGGCCCGGCGCTCATCATTAGGGGAGAACGGGCAATTATTAAAATTCCATCTTTCTCCTTTTCATGAAAAAATAAAAAGGAAAGATTTTGTTGGCAGCTCGGTGATTTGCTACGGGTGTCAGGCCTGCTCCTCTCCCCCCCTCATGTCAAATAACATATGCAAAGGGAATTTATACCCATGCACACGGGCAGCTCTGCACCGCAGCTCTGCCACCCGCCAAGGCTCTCGCACGTCCCCGGGCTGCCAGGAGGGAGGCGTCTGGTAGGGAGCTGTGGAGGAGAGGGGAAACGAAAGGAGAGGGAGCATCAGGCACGGGGTGGGGAGCACAGCCTGGGTGGCAAGGGGCTCGTTAGGGCCATGGCAAACCCTCCTCGGGGTCAGGGGTCGTGCATGGGCTGATGGCGAGGGGCTGGGGTTGGAGCAGCCCCGTCGAGGCCAGTGCTCCTGGTGACCCCACGGAGCTGCTCCTGGCCCCAAAGCACAGCCAGGCAGGGCCTCCCCCACTGCTCCTGTGGTGGGTGCGCAGCGATATTCGGGGTGGGGGCACCAGCCCGGGAAAGGCCCCGGTGCCCCATTCCCAGCCAGCGCTGCCGCTGTGCTGGCCTCATTCGCCTCGGATCCACCCAATTACAGCTAATTAGCTTTTCTGCCATAAAGCCCTAAGGAGACAATGGAGAAAAGCCTCCTGCCTTTGACAGTAATGAAGTTAAATAGATATTTATTTATCCTTTTATTAGACAAACCAATTATAATTTTACGCTTGAAATAGCTAATTTTTAAATGTGATGTCGAAGCATATGTATATACCAACGTAATATATAGCCAGACCTGGCCTATAACAATCCTGCCTCATTAACAGCACGGCTAAGTTGGTATTTAAATATACCCTAATGCACCCATTCATAAAATGATAATTAAAAATACGCTGAAATGCAGCCATTAAGACAGGGATCCTGGTTATTTATAGGCCCGGTTTTCAGTTTTGAATGATAAACCCCTGAGTAATTGCCCGGGCCGGTGAAGCTTTGCACCCCCAGCGCTCGGCCCCGCCGTGGCTGGGAAAGCAGAGGCGGGGGCTTCCCATCGGGCTGCCCCCTGCCCACATCAGGGCAGCCCCGCACCGCCCTGAGCGCCCTCATGTAGACGGCAAGTGCCGAGCTCACATCCCCAGAAAATTTGTGACAAACTGTGTGAAAAGGAGGAAAGAAGCTTCAGCTCGCCGACCCCATCCCCAGGTGCTGAGGCTCCGAGGGAGAGCACCGAGAGGAGCCCGTGGGTGTGCGCCGTGCCATCTGCGTGCCCGTGCCTCGCAACCGAGAGAAATGCTAATTAAGCTACCTGAGTCCCGAGTATTTGCAGATGCCTAATTGGCTGCCAGAGGCAGCTGGTAACAAGGGCCTTGGGTTTCTGCTCTGAGTACAGAGCCAGCGCCTGGGCACGGAGAGCCCTGCCGTGCCATCCAGCTCCTGCCCCACCAGCCAGCTCGCCTCGGTGCCGGGGGGAGGTTTGGCTCTGGAGGCAAGCAGGGAAATCAGACAGCCCCCATGAGCCTGGGGGGACCCAGCGCTGCCAGTGCTGTGCACCCCTAGCCCCGCACGCCTGCACACCTCCTTCTTCCCCAGGCATGGCGTGGAAGTGAAGCCGTGGGAGTGGAGCAAGGAGGGGACTGATCCACATCCACATCCAGGCAGCTGAGAAGAAGCTGAGGGCAGAGCAGGCTCTGGGCTGTCCTCAAGGGGTTTTGGGGCTGTTCCTGCTCCTTGGGGCCCCCACACCCTGTCCCTCCGGCCGGGGGGCCCTGCCTCCCCCCGTTTCTTACCCTGCCATCTGGATGTGGGGACGAGTGGCTGGAGACCACTGACATCTCAGCCAAACGCTAGACACCAGAGATCATAGAGGGGCTTTAAAAAAATTAATTTCACTGGCTATAAAGCTCCAGAGAGGGCGATTCAGTGCTCGGCTCAGCTGGCTGCCCCAGCTTCGGGCAGGATCTACCACGGAGCTGTGTGACCGCGAGGCGTTTGGAGACATCTGGCCCGGCACGAGCCCCAGCGCCACGGCCCCAATGCTGCCGGTCCAGCCCCGTCCTCTGGCTCCTCACCAGCTCCCTCGTCCCGGGGGCCTCCTGCACACGCTTCTAGAGGCAGGAAGGAGTCATTTGGCAAATGAGAAATTTGCTTCGAAATGTGAGTTCATCCGTCTCACACCTATTCAGGATTTTCAGTTAATTTTGCTGGATAGTTTTAGTTGGAGAATTTTTCACTTTGGGGTTAGAGGCACAGAACGACCGTGGGAAGTTGGTGGCTCTGCATCCTGGAGCCCAAGGCTCGGGGTGTGGGGCATTCCCCGGGATACAGGAGACCCCTTGTCCAGCCCTTCCTTTGTGTCATATGGGAGAGCAAGGTGATGGCTGAGTTTTGGTGGGACAAGGCCAAATCCTTACAAAACCTTGTAGTTAAACGCTTTACAGTGCCTGTTCGGGTCTATCCCTCTCTTGCTCGTGTTCCTTCTACCACCACCTCTGCGCACGTGCATGCATCACCTTCCCCTGGCACAGACCCTGGCTCTTTTCCCGATGCCTCAGCTCAGCCCCAGGGCACCGATCAGTGCGCCTGGCCACACGGTGACCTGCATGGGGCGGTGGAGGCAGCTGGTGGCAGCGCCGTCCCCTGCAGTTTGTGAGATTGCAGCGCTGTGGCCAGGCTGTGAGCTCCTGCTGCGTTGCACAGCAGCACTGGATTTCTGTCCCGAAGCCACCAGGGAGATGGGAAGAGGCTTTCTGGGGAAGGGGCTTTCTGAAGGCAGCCAGCCGCTGGCAGAAGGCACGGCAAGGCAGGGCAGGGCAGGGCAGGATGGCTGCTGGAGGTGCTGGCAGGAGCCTGGAGCTGCCAGGCCGTGCTGGGCACACCGCCTCGGCCCCACAGCCCACCCCATCCCGGCCCCATGGCCCCACACACCCGGCCCTGGGCCGTGCCCCCCAGGGCTCCGCGCAGCCGCAGCAGCGCCGGGCTCGGCACGCTCAGATGCGCAGGAGGTTTTACATCTCCCATCTGCTTCCCCGCCACCTCTGCCATCTGGCTCTTTCCCAGCCTGGAAGCTTTCTTCCTAATGACTTTTCTTGACTGGGTTCAGAGCCCTCGGCGCATGCAGAGGCCTGGCTTCTGCTGCCGTCTCCGAGCCACCGGCGCTCACAGGCTCCTCTCTGCACGCCTGCCAGGGCAGCGCCCTTGGCTGCCCTTCGCAAGGGCCGGGCGCTGGTTTCTTTCTGCCCCTCTCTGCTTTCTGCCTGAAACGCTGCCACAGCATCCTCGCCCTCGAAACCCCCAGGGAATGTCCCGGGGTGTGCTGCACCTCCTCCTGCTTTACCCGCTGATGCTTCACTCTCGTTAAACTGGGCTGTCCCGAGTCACTCCCTCCCCACAGAACAGAGCTGGAGATGGCCTCTGTGACCCAAGTGAGAGTGAGATTTACCAAGAGCTGGCAGCTTTGGGAAGCGCTGGGTGTCGGCGTGGTGAGGTGGTGCTGCTGCTTGTCCCTCGCCACCCAGCCTGGTTCAGGGGCTGCAGGTGTGCGGCAGCCGGGAGGCAGAGCCCACCTCGCAGAGGCGATGAAGCAGAGAGAAACCCTGAGCGAACGCAGCACGCAGCCTGATGGATCCAGCCGTGACACAGGGAAAGGGCTTCCAGGGCTGGATGCAGCCAAGATGTGGATTAGAGCAACTCTGAAACTAATTTTCAGTCACTTGCTAGAAGCATGTGCCACGATGAATTGATGAGGAACAGGCCACAACCCATTAAGCCCTCTGCTAAATGCATGCAGCTAACTACGTGCCCTGCCTGCATCCTGCCGGGAGCAAAGCCTCCTGCAGGAGGGCTCAGACAGCCGGGAGCTCCTGCACAACCCCTGGGGGAGGCTCTGCTGCGTCCTGACACAGCACCGGGGCGAAGGACACGCGGGGAAGGGCAGCGACCCCCCGGGCGATGCTCTCCCCCAGGACAGCAGCGGGAGGCCAGCACAGCGCCCCGAGCCCTGGCCATCACCCCGTGCCCTGCCGGTGTCCGTGCCCCACAGGCTCACAAAATGAGAAGATCCCGAGCTGGCAGGGACCCACAGGGATCACCGAGTGCAACTCCCGGCACCGCACAGCTGTACCCAAATTTCAGGCCGTGCTGCACGGCTCTCCCCCAAATTTCACACCGTGACAGCCACAGGGCTCTGCCCTTCCCCACACCCCAGCCTTGGGGTCCCGGGGGGTCCCGTGGGGTCCCGGCCCGCAGCCCCTGGAGCCCCCCGCCCCGGTCCCTGCAGGGGGAGCCCCGACACCCAGGAGGTGGCCGGGGGGCGCTGCCGGGGGGTCTCCCGCTGCCCCCACCCCCTTTAACTAGGATGAAGGATGAGCGCTGGGGGGCACTCGCACGCCTCGGCGGGCCGGGGGCGGCACAGGGCCCCCCCCCCCCCCCAACCCGGTACCGGGCGGAGCGAGGGCAGCCCCTGGGGAGGGGGCATGGCAGTGGGGGGGGTCCCGAGCATCGCTCCACGGGGAGCCCCCGGGGTCCGGCCCCTGCTCTGCCCCCCCCCCCAGGAGGCAGCGGGGGGTCCCCTGCAGCCCCCCCCAGCGCGGGGGGAGGGCGGCACATCGTTTATTAAAGGGCTGCTGTCAAGGTTGACAAGCCCCCAAATTAAGTAGCTTAAAAATTCCATTAGGCGAGGTCTTTCTGGTGCCGTGTCCTATCTCACTTTTGTTTATCAACCTTCACGGCTCGCCGTATCTGGTAGCTGCTCGGCTGTGCCCGGGTGCTGGGGGGGGGGGGGAGAAGTTCAGCGGGGCGCAGCGAGCACAGGGGTCTCTGCACAGCCCCGTGGGGACCCCCCCGGAGCAGCCCCAAAACAAGGGGGCCCCGCTGGAGTTTGTTCAGAGCTGCAGCCCTGCGAGGGCGAGAGCCCCCCGGGCAGGAGGGGAAAAGGGGCTGGTGGGGGGCTCAGGGCAGTGGGATGTGCGTGGACGGGGTCTGGGGGCCCTGGCACTCAAGGGCTTCCACCAGCCTCTCCTTGCCACAGCAGGGCTGGGGGCAGGGGGTGGTCCCCAGGCACGGCCGTGGGGAGCTGTGGGGCACCCAGCAGTACTGGCCGGGTGCTCCAAAACAGCTCCCCCAGTGCGCTGCTCGCTCCTGGCAGCCTGGGAGCACCACAGGACAGCCCTCAAAGCACAAAATGCCCCCCAGTCCGCACTGGTGTTGTCCTGGGGGACAGACCTGGCCGTGCCACCAGCAGTGCCCACCTCCCTGCTCCTGCAGTGTGGGGCTAACCACTGCCGCTTGGTCCCCGTCAGCTCATCCCTGTCCGAGTGGAGGAGCGAGGCAGCAGGGATGCTGGGGATACGGGTGCAGAAAATGGGGAAAAAGCTGCTCCCCTGGCCCAGGGCTCCGTGTTTCATTTCCCCCATTCTGCTCCTGTCCATAACACTCGCATGGAAGCAGGAAAGGGAGGTTTTGTGGAAAGGGAGATTTTGTGCCTGCAACTGTGCTTGTTCCTCATGGTGCCTCTGGGTGAGATCGCCGTGGGAGTGCTAGCAAATAGCAGTGACCTCCCCGAGACAGGAGAGGAGGCAGGGGAATGGAATTGTGCTTTCCTCAAGCAGCTCGCCCGGCCCTCGGCTCTCAGACTCAAACTTAATCTGTCTGCAAAGCCGAAATCATTCCAGTGCTGAGCAATTAGGGCAAGTGCCATCCTGAGGCTGTGTCAGGCAGCAGTGCAAGCGATCTAACAGGCGGGGAGGAGAAGCCCACTTCTCCACGGCTGCTGCTTCGGCGAGGAGATGCTCCAGAGCGCTTTAAATCATCAGCACAAGGACCCGACCTGAAGTGCTGTGGCTGCAAAGAGCTCAGTCCCTCTGCTTCTCAGTGACAGCAGCGAGAAATATTCAGAGGAGCGCGGTAGTGCAGATGGCTCCTGGAAATACCTGAGATGTCAGCTGGAGGACTGTTCTCCTGAAATCCCAGCCTGATTTGCAAGTCAAGGAGAATGGGATATACCAGGAGAAGCGACCAAACTCCAGCAGGCAGAGCTCCACTTGTTTTTAACAAGCAGGTGCTGCACCTTTCCCCGCTTTATGAGCAGCGTGTCCCATCGGGTGCCACCAGCCGTGTCCCTCCGTGGGGCCTCGTTTCCAGCCGGGAGAGGCGGGGAGCTGCGGGGCAGGCAGCAGCGTGCCGGGCCACGTGTGGCTCCCCTCTGAACTTCCCATCATGGACTGAGCCCGGCGAAGGCTGCAAACCCCAACATGCCCAAACGTGCTGCACCAGCAGCCCCGTTCCTGGCAGGGTTTGTGTCCGTGCCGGCACACCGTTTGTGCGCGGGCAGCCTGGCTGGCTCGCAGCAGTGCCGTGGTGCTGCGTGTGCGGGGACGGGCAGAGCTGAGCGCACAGAGCTCCCCGAGCCCCGCTGTCTCCAGGAGCAATTACTGGGTGTGAGGGGAATGAGAAATCGGAATGATAAATCTAGAAAAAGCAAACTGCTCCACTCCACCAGGAAGGAACCCGGCTATTTTTAAGATCAGGGACGATGTACGAAGCCAGAAAAAATATTCTGTCTTGTGCAAAAGAAAACAGGAGGAGACTTCCAGCATCCTGGCTCTGTCTACCCTTCAGATCCCTCTCCCCACTCTCTCCCAGGACTTTGTGGGATGTGGCTGTGTCCCTGCGAGGCCCTTGAGAAGCCAGTAGCCACAGGAAGCCAGGCATGGTACAGGGTGGCCAGTTCCACCCCGAACACTACACATTTGGTGGGGGCCCTATAGGAAAAGTTTTCAAAACCCACTGACCCACACACCCCCTCCAGAGCACACGCTGGCTGATTGGGAGCGGTAACGAGCTGAAGCCGTGGATGAGGTGCTGGCAGCTGCCACACAGAGCAGCCCTGGCCAGGCGGTGCCACCGGCACGGGGCCCGGTATGGAGCGAGTGGTGACTTTGGTGCAGCCTCTGTGCTGTGCCCTGGCCCTGCCGTGGGAGTGAGTGGCATGGGAGTGACCTGGTCACAGCCAGTCCCATCGCATCAGCTCGGTTGTGTGGGATGGGACCGTGCCACTGACCCAGTTTCTGCTGAAAGGAGCCGTGCGTGCTGCACCGAGGGGCTGGGACCAGCCGTGTGTCTCTGCGCCCCGCAGCCACGGAGCCGTCTGGAGCAGTGCTTGGCCCTGCTGCAGCATCTCCACAGCGTGATGATAAATCCCGCTGTATATTGTTAGTCTCACCCATCGGTCTCCAGAACACTAGAAATAATTACATCGAGCACAACAAAACAAACACGTGCTCTTTGCATTTACTTGCCCCTTCCAATAATAACTATTATTACTCATTTTTATTCCAGTGCTGCCTGCAGCCTCGTGGAGAACAGCGCCTAATGCTGCCAGGCAGTGGAGGGATGGTAAGTTGTGTTTTTTTTTTTTTTTTTTTTTTTTTTTTTATGATCAAAGTGGGATCCCTTTGTGCTCCTGGCTACTTAATCCAGGCACAAGAAGGGAATGGGAACACGGCATCATTTCCTGTGACAAACACGGGACGAGGTGCAGGCACCTCTTACCAGGAACCCACACGGACTTTTTCCAACAAGGCAGCTCCAGCACTGCCCCTCCACATGCCCACTGCTGTATGAACCCGACCTGTTTTGGTTTAATTTCAGTTGAAGGGAATTGGCTTGAAGCATTTTTTAATACGAGGCTATGTATGGTTGTTCCTCATATAATTTTATATTACAAACCAGAAAAACTGTATTCCTGTTTCTTCCTTCAGGTTTGATTTTAGAATTAAATTGAAAGGTTTTGCTACAAATCTGAACAAAATCGGAATGCCTCAAAGAAATGCTTTCAGGTGGTCAGACCAGCACTTGTCAGGGAGCTGCCCGCAGGTCCAGCACGCTGCAGCTCTGGCCATGGCGGAGAGGCTGTGGCCACGGTGCCTGGGTGTCTGTGCAAAGAGAAACTGCCTCCAAATTTCTTTCCACGACCAATTTGCTATGTGAAATATTTTCCTTTTGGGTGGAAGTGAAGCGAGCTCACTGCTGGCGGTGCGTGCCCGGGCAGGCTGCTGCTCTGGCATCTCCCCGGCGTGCTGGGGCCGGGCGCAGGGTGCCCGCCCGGGGAGGGGAGAAGCCGGCTCTGCAAAATGTGGATTTCTGTTTTTTGTTTATAATTGTTTACCCCTCACCGCTATAGCGACTTCCCTCCACAGCTCATTTTGCGCTGACAGTTTAAAAAAATATATAAAATAAATAATTAAATAAAATCAGGAAGTGAGTAACGCTGAGAGTTTTCAAATGACTCGTCTATCTCCTGTTTCCCTGGGAGAGCATTTCCAAAATGAAAGTGTTTACACTGTCTGAGATGCAATTATCATGAAATGTATAGGAGAAATAAGAAACAGCGGTGCGAAAGCACTACCAAAAATACCCGGGATTAAAACCGAGCGTTAATCACGGTGTTTGTTTCGTGCAGAGCCTGAAAGGCAGCGGGGGGAGCACACACAGGAGCAGGGCTGCAGCGTTCACATTTCCAGAGAGCTGATGGTAGAGGAGATGCCCAGGGTGGCCGGAGCCCTGCTGGCACCTCCTGGTCCCCTAGCCGAGTCCTGGGAGAATTTAACTCTTCCCTCCTGCCATGGGAGGATGTAATAACTGAAGTAATAATTATTGCTAATGAACGATGAGGCTGAATTTCAGACCTGTTTTTTTGCCCTCCCCCCTGAAGAAGAGGTGCTCATATTCAACAGCTCATTGATGCCTCTGTGCTCGGTTCTGCCATGGCAAAACATTTTGGTTCGATGGGCCAAGGTTTGACTTGCCTGCATTAGTATCTCTGGGTAGCATCAGTAAAGATCAGTGGCACCTTGTGAGCATCCTCTGACGCTGTGAGATATGTTACCAGGTACTTTAATGCTCAGTTGATAACCGCGGATACATTGAATTTTAAATGAATCGACTACAACATGTAATAAGTTCACAGCAAATATTATAATGGTTTATCATAAAAAGTGACAACTTGACACGATGAAAGAGAGAAGCATTATCCCAGCACTATCAGTAAATACTACCCAAGTGCTCTCAGCATTATCTAAACATCTGCACCGGCTCCTGCTGCGGACACGTGCCTGCCCCAGGACAGGACACCGTGGGTGCTGAGCCCAGAGCTGCATTTCGGAGGGAGCCTGGCACTGCCCAGCACCCCCTTCCCAAACCAGCTGCTCAGCAGCACCCCATGCCATGGGGAACGGGGCTCCTTCCCTGCATGGGACCCGTTCTGCATGGTTAACCCCGGTGGGCACCACGCCACCCCGCTCCCCTTTCACCAGCTGGTTGTCCTTTGTATGGCTGGCAGCAGCCCGAGCCCCCCTGCTCTGTTAATACAAATCCTGACCTTTAAGCAAGGTACAATGGGCTTTGTCCCCTGCTTCTCTGCTCCTCGGAGAAACATTTCACCTCCGGAGATTAAGAGATATTATTATTTGGCTCAGCTAAAAAAGAGGGAGCAAAGTCAGATAGCGATTAATTTAAAGGACTCTGCTGCGCTGTCAAGTCATTTTGGCTTTCCTTAAAATCACATTAACTTGGGTAGAAATTGTTCTTCCAGTTCTGAACTTATCATCATTACCACCAGTATTTCCAATGCGCTCGACCCCAGTGTGTGTCTGTGCATCCCCCCCGTGCCGTCAGCGTGCTGTGCCCGTCAAGGTTAAGCAGCTGCCATCTCCCTGGCTCCTGACTGTCCCTGCTCAGACGGGGGCACAGAAAAATTTCCCCAAATGCAGCTGAATCATGGCGGTGTGCTCACGAAGGAGAAGCTTATGAGGGAGAAGCCACCTTTGCATCCCCTCCTGAGTTTGGACGGCGTGACCCACGCTGGTGCCACACAACGAGGGGTGCTGGGGCTGGCTCCCCCTGGCTGTGCTGGGCCCCCACCTGTGGTGTGGGCTGTGAAGGCATTAGCTGTCCGAGACTACAGGCTGGGCTTTATCAGGCCTTTAACGAGCGCGTGATGGCAACAGCTAGTGACAAAGTGTTTCTGCAGAGCGTGATCCGGCCTGGCTGAGCGGCACCCCGCATTGTGTGAGCACCACGGGGCAGTGGAGGAAAACAAAACGAAATCACTCAGGTGTGAGAAAAAATGTCTTACACGGGAATTTCTCGTTTTCCTGTCATTTTTATGTGCATCAGGCCCCAGAGCGAAGCAACCCCTCACCTCCGCCTGCCCAGGCGCGCAGCAGGAAAGGTCAGGCTGTGCTGCGGGGGAGCGGGAGGCACGGCACCGAGGCCAACACCCGCAGAACGAACCCATGGGGGCAGCAGGAAGGGGTTAAAGCAAAGCTGACATTTCTGGAGGCTTTTTTCTGTTTTTGTTTTTTCCTTTTTTTTTTTTTTCTTTTTTTTTTTGGCAGCACTGGATCAGGTGCCCGAGTGACTCTCAACTTTCAGGTTGCAGGGAAGGGTAACTGTGCTCCGGTGAGAGCAGACGAGGATCTGCCCGCTGTGTTTCGGGCAAAGCCACTGCCTGCCCCTCTTCCCTTTGTCCTCCTTTCCGTTGACTCAGGGCATTTCACATCCCTATTGACAACGTGTTTGGGACATTCAGACATTGAAGTGACAGTGGCATTTCCATGACCTGAAACTAGAGACTCTGTCGGCGCGGGCTTTGAAGACATTAGCTGTCCATAATCATGAGTTAGACTTTATCAGGCTTTTAAAGAGCACATGATGGGAACAGCTAGTGACAAAGTGTTTCTGCAGCGCACGATCCGGCCTGGCAGTATTTATCTCCTCAAGCCCTTGGAATTTGCAATATTCATTAGGAGTTGGGAAAAAATGTGCTTCCTTCGGAACAATGCAAATGGTGAAAGGAAACCTGCCTCACTTGTGTGCCCTGGAGCTCTGACTCCAGTGGCGGTGGGGTTGGTGGGGAAGCAATTAAAACCCTTGAGCCCATTAGCAGGTTGGTTCATTAGAGCTGTTGCTGCCGGGGAAGGGCTGGGCGGGAGGCGCCGAGCCCGCGACAGGCGGCACAAAATGCTCCTGCAGAAAGCGCAGTGTCAGAGCCTGTCTTCTTGGGCTCCTCACCTATTTATTCTTTCACTCGAGGGGAATTTCCTTGGCCTCCGAGATGGGGCACGGGGACGTCTGCCAGCTCGTCTGGCTTTTTGCAGAGGGCTTGTCACTGGGAGCAGCAGGGGCTGTGGCACCGTGCTGCACCGTGCCACCCCACAGCACAGGCAGCAGGGGGACCATGCCGTGCTGTGCCGTGCCGTTCCGTGCCGTGCCATGCCACACGGGACCATGCCATGGCACGTGGCACCAAGACAAAGGCCACATTGGCTTCTGCTGACACTGTTCCTCACGTCCCGTGTCCTGGTGGCAGGGACATCCCTGAGCCAACCACCCGCACATATATAATGCACATATATATGGGGTTGGCTTGACCTTGGATGTCGGCAGAAAGCCTGACAGAGGCAGCCTCCATTTCCAAAGCAAATCCCAAGGAGAATGAGCTGGGGAGGGATGAGGAACATTGTGGTAGAGGCTGCTTGCTGCTGCAGAGGTGACCAGACCTTGCCCAGGGCGCGTGGAGCAGCTGCACTTCCCTAGCTGGGTGCACCCGCCGGGCTTGGCTTCATCCAGCTCTCGCAGATGCTGGTAACATTTTGGGAAAGGCTGGATCAGGTGCAGAGTGTTTGTGTCTTGCTGTGTGCATGAAGGGACATCTGTTTTCGTGCAGGTGATTGACCCGTGGTGCTGGAGCCTCTGCCTGTGGTGTCCCCCAGACGGCCCCAGCTGGGCTGGAGGTGTCCCTGGGGGGGTCCCACTAACACGCCTGCTCTGCCCGCGGTGCTCCTGCTCTGCATCCCCGCCACAGCACAGCCACGCAGGGAAGAGAAGCTTTGGCTAATGTCTGTGGTGTTTACCATCCTGTGCATGATTTGACACAATTTGTTTTGATCTGCATGCTCCAGGATCAGCCTCCCTTTTTCTCCTGCCTGCCGGGACCACATCCGACGTCTCTGCTGCTGCCTGAAACCTCAGCCTTTTCTCTGCTTCCCCTCCTCTCAGACTCTCCAGTGTCCTCTGTTCCAGGGCAAACTGTCTGTGCCATGAGAACTGGCCACTTTCACAGCATCCCACTATCAAACATTAATCTGGGTGGGGATTTGTGAGTGATGCTCAGCCAGCTGTACCCGTAACCAGAAGGGCAGACGGAGCAGGCTGAGCTCCCACAGCCATTCCTGATGCTCACCAGGAGCAATCAGCACTGGATGGGATCTGGGGCAGCCCCCAGGGGCTCAGGGGGCTCCCGTAGAGGCTCACTGTGGTGTCAGTGGCTGCATTCAGCGTGGAGCAGCACGGCTGTGCCTCTCCATGGTGGATGCTGTTGCTGCGTGCAGCAGCCAGATGTTTTCGGGCCATCTGCAGGTAGTTGCTGTGACTGGGACCACTCAGCCCCTTCACCTTGTGGCTCTCATAGGAATGAGGGCAGGAGGGAATCGAGTGGCCACGCTGGATGGCTGCAGGAGCGTGGAGCAGGTGGCATCTGGAGCCGCTGCCGAGGAACCCGCAGCGCTGGGTGCCCTGCGTGAACCTGCAGCGAGCGGGGAGGGGGAGCCAGCGCCACAAGGACAGGAGGGAGCTGATCTGCCCACAGCCCCTGGGGAGGCAGCAGCCAGGGAAGGGGTTAACGTACCCGGCCCTGGGGCTGGGAAGCTCTTTTTTTTTTCCAGGAGGCTGCCTGCCGCACACTGACAGCGCCTTTCAGCCGCGCACAAAGGCAGCGCGCTCCTCTTGCCCTCTCCAGCTCTCCCACCCGAGCCAGCAAGCAGCTATAATCTCACTAGCAGAGGCTTTTTCTGCTGTCAGCTCGAGCCTCCTTTGCCATGTGAGTGGCTCAGATCTCCAGCAATGTAAAAAAGCTAATGAACGAGTAATAAACAAGTGTAACCAAGCAGAAAGCCTGCACGCAGTCACATCTGAGCCAGCGCGGCTTTTAGGCAAAGCTTGGAGACACGACCAACAAACAGATATGTAATTAAAGAAAGTCTAATCTCCTCTCGTAGCCAGAGATAAAATACGGGGGGCATGTGTGGAGGTGACGGGGAGGGAAAGTCATGATGGAGACAGGATGAGGAGGAGAGGAAGAGAAAAGAGCAGAGGAGAAGGGAGACGGGGAAGAAACAAACAAAAAGAAAAAGAAAAAAAAAGAGGAATAAACATTGCTTTTTTGATAAAGATAAATAAGGAAAAGGAAGAGCCGAAGCCAACTGAAGTCATCTCGCCTTGGCTGTTAATCACAATTACTCATCACGGCTCTCAGGGGTCAGGGGCCATCGCAGCGCTGAGGGCTGTCTGTGCTGCCTCGTCCTCACTGCCCGAGCCAGGCTCCATCCTTCAGCTGTCCCCAAACGTGCAGCTGCAGGACGGAGGAGACAGCACAGGGGTGGGCAGGCAGGCTGCCCACACCGAGCGTCAGGCTGTGCCCTAAAACACTGCGAGGAAGCCGAAAATCCACCTGGAATACGTCAGAAATGCTGGTTGGATGTTACTTTACAAAGCTCTCCAGAGCCCTGGAAGTTAGCCCGTCTTTTCCGAAGCACCGATGTTAAAACGCCCGCCCAGGGCAGCACGGCAGATGGAGAGAAACTGCGGGAGAAGTTATGGGATATGACATCCTAATGCCTTGTGATGGAGTCACAGGTCACCACTTCCCCCCCTGATTTCCACAGTGGAAAAAACCTTGCAGTGCTCTTGTACCCACCGGTTAAAAGTCCTAAGAAAAGTAAATGAACAGCATCAAAGATTAAAAAAAAAGGGGGGGGAGGGGGGCACCCTACATAAAAGGGACTGGTCAGTTTGAAGACCAACTGAGAGGACCTGGGAAGAGAGCCAAGGCCCCGATTCAGCAGGGCTTGCCACTTTAAATATCTGGGCTGCTCCTTTGAAGAAAATCATTGAAGTCAATGGGCTTACTTAAATGTTTGAGATTAGACAGGTGATTAAGCCCCTCGCTGAACGGAGGCCCCAGAAGTCAAATTCCCTGGCAGCCATCCCCTCCCAGCCTGGGACGGCCCAGGCAGGCCCTGCTCTGCTCCGGGGGGTGCTCGCACCCCCCGCCCCACAGCCCCTGCCTCCCTGTGCCCCGCTCGCCATTTGCTCCCTAATTGACTGTTTTTAAACCAATTTTATTACCGGCTTCCTTAAGTCCCACATTATGTTCATCAAGAGCAATTTTAAGCTGAATTATCTTACTTCTAAGTGCAGCAACTCCTGTTCAACAACGGTGGACATCTGTATAACAGCTGCCAGAGAAATGTCAGGGGGAAATTGGGAAGATGCATTGCAATGATTGTTTACGGAGTGGTTTAATAAAATCAGCTTAATGCGTAAGTAGGAGAGTAGGAGCAGGAGTGTGTTCCTGCGAGCTCTATTATTTGAACCAGGAAACATCTATCACAGTCTCAAACAAAAGGAGACAAAAAGTATATTGCACTTGGTATTTCTTCTCCAGATTTATTTATCATTGTCACGTCTGTTCCTTCCTTCCCTCTGCATTCCCGTCCCCTGGTAATACCGTAATATCTTTTATTATAGTACATTATATAATACAGTCTATTGCTGTGAATATTGTTATTCCAAGACCAGACTCCTTTATTCTGACCCAATTCTGGCAATTCTCCTTTGCAATCCAGGAAGTCTCCTGCTTGAGTTAGGCTGGAGCACAGAGACCTGCATTTACTCCGCTGCGGTTAGCTGAAGGAGAAGAAAAAGCCTGGTGGTTTCAGGAGCCCCAACCTGCAGATTAGGAAGCGGCCAAGCAGCCATACCCGCTCTGTGGCAAGGATCAGAAATAAAAAGGAAATAGCAATGTTTCTGCAGCAAAAGGGCTCCCAGGGGGCTGCCCCTGATGGCTGGATCCTGGGCCCTGCTCTGGAGCTGTGCCCCTCAGAAGACAGACAAGAAGCATTTTTTGTGGGTTTTGTGTCCCTCCTGGCTCTCTGCCTCTGCTCTGGGCCACGAGCACCCCGTGGCAGCTGGTCGGGGTGGCACGAGGCTGAGCAGGACCAGCCCCTGGGTCCCCGTGCTCTGCTCGGTACCGCATCCAGTCCCAAATCTGGCACCGCAGCCCTTTGCTTTTCCGAGTGAAAGCAGACTGGGCAGCAGTTCTTGGAGTGCTCAGTCGCAGAGTGATGCATCTGCCTGCAGCTATCGTGCAGCCGGGCCTGGAGAGCCAGGACAGCTTTCTGTGCCACGTTCAAATAAAAACACCGACACCCACTTACTGCTCTGATTGAGAGCCAAAGTCCTAAAAAGTCGGGAAGGAAGTTTGGATTCCCGGAGTGCCTCGTGCTAACAGCAGTGAGCCACGCTGCACAGCCCGCCTCTCACAGCCGGCCGCCGTACCAGGGAGAGTGACTGCTGGAAAATCCCTCCTCGGGAGAAAAGCAAGCTCAGAAGCACAACCAATAAGCACGGGAAGGGGCCCTTTGTCTAATTCCTCGCGTTCGGGTGTTTAAAACCATCCTCTGATCAGTAGGTTTCCACGCTTGCGTTGCAGGTCTTGAGCAGCTCTTGTCAAAGATCGAGTTTTACTTCTGTCTCCTTGAAAAGCCAGAGCTGATGTTTCTGAACACATTGCGGCACAACTTGCTAGGAAAGTGATGCTTCCCTTGTGTACTGGGACAATAACGGTGAAGAATTACAAATGGTTTCTGTGCCGGAGCCTGCGCACACAGACCTTCTTCTCCGCTGCTGCCTTTGTTCCCAGGTATTGTCTCTAGCCTCCCGAGTGCCACAGCTGCTACTTACAATTATAATAGCTAGAGATAGGGACAGGATAATGGCTTGGAGGGGTTTATTTAAAGTCCATACACCCGTTTTAACTTGTCACGGACCGTAGATGGCCAGAAAGCCTGGTGGTGGGAAAGGGCCGGCCAGTTGCAACGCAATTCATTGCCACAAAATAGGGAAGTAGCCAACGGTATTAGAAGGTTTCAGGAGGGGATTAGATGACTTTGAAGGCAGGCCCAACAGGGGCTAGTAAGCAACTCCAGAAGTGTAAGCCCCAGCCTGGCAGACTGTGGGAGGACACACATGGGATACAGTCACTCCCTGCAGCTCTTTCTTGTGCTCTTCCTTGGGAAACCACACGTGGCCGGGGCTGGGAGCAGCGCCCTGCACTGCGTGTATTGCGGCCAGGCTCCAGATTTTTGTTCAGCAGCCACAAGAGCAGCACAGGAGGAGGCAGGGACTTGGGAGAGCAGCAGCGGGGCTGGGAAGTCACTGCAGCATGGTGGGGACAGGAGTGGCTGAGACCTGTGCCTTGCTGGGGACAGGAGCAGAGGTCTCCGTGCTCTCCACCCCAAACCTGGGCTCAAGGCACAATGTGGGCACATCTGTGGGGCTCCTGGGTGCTGCCTGGCTGCTTCTCACCAGCCTCCAGGGCTCTGGTGTGCTGCTGCGGGAGCGGGGTTAATGTCTTATGGCAACACGAGGGCAGGGGGGATAGAGGAAAAAGGGTCTTGAATGTCAACAAAAAAAATATCTTGTGCAAATAAACAGAATAGATGGATTATCACAGGCTGTTTGCGCAGGGAATTGCTGGAATGCCTGCCCGCTGCAGGCGCTCTGCAGCACGGCTGGGGCCTGCGCTCCTTTTCCTGCTCCTTGCCTTGGGTGCGGAGCAATCTGCCTCCGGACCCGGGAAATTGCCTCCGGATCATTTCCCCAGGCTGTGGTCTGCTTGCATGTGCTGGCTCCATGCTGAAGCACTTGGGAATGTTTCCACCCTTCACGTCACAGATGCACCCACAGGCATCTTCTCCCACCTCCTTTGTGGGCCAGGAGCACATGGCGAGCTCCAGCCTCGCCTCGTGGCTCTCCCCACATCCCTTCCCCACAAAAAGCAGAGACCCGAGCACAAATACAGCCCATGTACCCTTCCAGCACAGCATCTCCAAGTGCTTCCCAGACAGAAGAGGAGGGGAAGAAGAAGGAAAGAAACAACTCACGGGTTGAGATAAGGACGATTTAATTAAAGGAAAAATAATTATTAAGGGACAGTTACTATTAATTAAATAGTGTAACTAAAGGGAAAAGGAAAAAAAATAAAAAAGCAAAGGTGGTGTGGAAGTGCAGAGGACAGAAATTGCTCGCTGCTTCCCACCAAGGAGCGATGCCTGCCCATGTCCCCAAAGCAGGACCTCAGCACACGCAGTTGCTGTTGGGGAGGACAGACACTTCCCCCCACCCATCCCCTCTCCCTCTTTTCCACCTGTTTTTGCTGTGTGACACCACAGGGCATGGGATATCCCCTTGGTTGGGTTAGGTCTGCTGCCCTGGCGATGGCCCCTTCCTCACCCCTTGCCCACCCCCGCCTGCTGTCTCTGTCTGCTGGAGGAGTCCTGGTGCTGAGCCAATATTGCTGGAGGTAGCCACAACATTGGTGTGTTACCAAGGCTGTTCTACCTACAGGTGCAGGCACTGCAGGGAACGTTAACTCCGTCCCAGCCAGCCCCAAGGTGCCAGGACAGTGTCCTGCTGGGTGCCAGGGGTCCCCCCCTTCCTTCTGCCCTGCTGTGCCGCTGCACCCTGGGCAGCAGAGGAAGCCTGGCCTGGGGTTACAGCCAGGCTTCAGCCTCAGTGAGGCTCCAGGAGCCGAGCCTCAGCAGGCGGAGGAGCAGCACGCCTGGTCAGGTCCATCCCCGCCTGCAGCTGATGAGTGTTTTATGAGGAGGAGAGCGCGCACCCGTCCCTGCTCCTGCTGTGGGCCACCCAGACCCGGCAGCACGCCGATACCCGAAGACACCTGTGCGCGCCCGCACACCAGCTAGCAATTACCCAGCACACGTGTGTTGTAGAGGGAAGAGCAGATCTCCTGGGGCCCTCGGCTTTAATATCCTCTGGATTTAATATCTGGAAACTCCACGTTTACGGGAGAACACGCCTGCTCACGTGGCAAAGGCAGGGCAGGCAGACGCGGGTGCGATGCTCCTTTGGCACGGGCGGCAAAGCGCAGGGCAGAGCTGTGGCACCACCCGCCTGAAGCAGACCAGGAAAGCAGCCCTGGCTCATTTGTTTTTGTGACATCATGGCCTCCTCTGGCTTTTTTCACAGTTTCCCTGTGTTGTATTTAATAGACTTAATGGATCACACAGCACTGTAACAACAACAGACCTTCAATGTTTTTATTAAAGCCATCTACAAAAATCCCTCTGTGCTATAGCTTTCCTGCGGGGTGACTTCTGCTGAGATGCTGTTTCCATTAAGGACAATTGCAGAGAATAAAGGAAGAATGAACAAACAAATGGAAAAAAAGGGGGGGACTGGGGAAGCAGAGCGTTGGAGCTGCTGCTGGGAAGGGGACATGGGGGGGCTGCCTGCCCCCCGTGCTGGCCGGGGTCTCGTGCCACGCAGCCCAGCGGGTGCAGCGTGCTGGGTGACGCAGCACCGGGTCCCCACGCGGTGCAGGATGAGTTCACGAGCTGTGATCCCAGACCCACGGCTCCGAGATCCCAGCGAGACCACGGCGGGGCGATGCCATTTCTGTACGTGTCGGGTGCGACTGATTTGATGCGTCCACTAAAGCGGGAGCGATGCGGGGGGCTCGAGGCCGTCCCCCGCGCAGGAGGAGGCGGCTGCGCGCCCACCCCGCCGGGGCGGTGTTTGGCCGAGGCGCGGGGCGATGCGCGCACAGCATGCGGCCGGGCCGCAGCAGCCGCCGGGCGCACATGTGGCCGGGGGGAGCCGAGCCGTGTCGAGCCGTGCCGAGCCGTGCAAAGCCGAGCAGAGCCATGCCGAGCCAAGCTGTGCCGTGCCGTGCTGGCTGCTGCGCCCGGCGGGGAGCAGCGAGGACCCCCGGAACCGTGCCAGGTGCGGCTGTGAGCGGGAGTAGGGCCAGGGAGGGACCAGAGCCGAGGGGCTGCCAAGGTCTCGGGAAAGGCAGCTTGCTGGGAGACTCTCAGCTGGCTTCTCCCAACCCTTTGTTGTCCCCAGACCGCTACCTGGGCACTGCTTTGTGCATGCTGAGTTTAAAAGGGCCTGGAAAAGCCCTTCTGGTTCTGTAGGACCCTGGGCTTCTGGGCTGGCTGCAGCCCTCTGCCCACCAAACAGCCTCCTGCAGGCTCAGCTGGGGAAGGTCAGGGACAGGTCAGGATGTCTTTGAAGGAGAGATTTCAGGTTTTGACTGTTGCTTTGAACCTTCTCCCAGATCCCAGGACACCTGCCCCAACCGATCCCGTCGGTCAGCAGCCACCAGGCCAGCTCTGAGGTTCGTCCGTCTGTCCACGCCGCCCCGAGCAGCGCGGGGATGGACGGCGTCTGTCCGCTGCGCAGGTATTGGGGCTCTGCGAGCAGCCTGCTCACCCATGGGGTGTTGTGTGCTGTGCTAAGCAGGGAACTGTGTAGATGCTGTGGGTGAGCTGATGCCTAACGAGCCGGCCCCTCGTTATCTCTGGGCTGTCACTGGCAGCAGTCACCCTTGCATGTGGTGTAAGGGACATAGCAGGGCTGAGCAGGAGCAGCTCAGCTCCGTGCCAGCCCAGGTGGCTGAGAGAAGCTTCTCAGGGCCCAAGCTCGAAGCACGTGTTGCGGGCTGGTGTCTGGGATTTTGTTTTCCCAAAGACTCCCTTTCCGTCTCGTTACCTTGTGTCTGTACACCTCTTTATGTGTGAACTCTCAAATACCGAGGAGTTCTTCTCAAAGGTTTGACAGACTCGGGTTAAACTGATTTATGCCACTCTGACGCTTGCTTGGCTAAAATACCTAGGGAAGCCCATCATACCTGCCCTGACAGACCGCGCACTAAACCTAAATCAAAAGAGACTGTTCCTTGCCTCTCCTTTTCCTATAACAAATCGCAAACCGTTTCCATTTGTCCATAGCCAGCACGCTGTTCCCCTTAATGCGCTAAGCTTCCCAACATGATGTTTAGCACATGTTCTTTCGCACTGCCCCCCTCCGCTCAAAGGCAGCCTTATAGTTTGCAAATGGGATGAAACCACTGTGCGGGCCAGTGTCTTGGCTCCGCTCCCGCCGCACTGCGCGGATGCCAGAACCTTTACTGTACCTTCCAAGTCATTATGTATGTTCAAAAGCCTGCCAGAAAGGCTAGGAGGATAAAAGCAACCAAAAAAAAATGCAAAAAAAAAAAATCCCTAATGCACGTAAAGGAGAAGCTCTCGGTGAGGTGTGTCCTCCCTGGGAGCGCTACCCATGGCTGGTCTTCACGAGGTGGGTCTCCCCGGCCTCGGCCTTCTGGGGAACAAAAGGCGTGTTGCCCGGGGAGGAGACATCCATCCTCCCATGGGTTTGTCTGGGATGGCTGCCACGATCAACAAACCCGCATCGCTTGTGAGAACCTCAGAGGGATCTGTTGGGGCAAGGTAGGAAATGCTGGGATGTGGGCTCGGTCCCTGCTGAGGCACTGGGAGCCTTATCACGGCGATCAAAAAATGCTTCAGAAGAGTTAATGAATGCACATACAAAGACCTGTGGTTGTCTGTGTAAACAGGGAACCATGGCCATGAGAAAGGATCAAAGGCGAGATGCTCACCATAAGCCACTAGTGCTTGGGCTGGGGGAAAACTCGGTGCTGGCAGCAAGCGCCGGGGTGTTGTGGGGTGCTCAGGGCAGGCCCCGGGGGAACGGAAGCCGTGAACGTGTCCCATCGCCCTCACATCTCCAGGCTGTCATTGAGACGGGCACGAGGAGCCCGGCAGCAGGCAGAGGCGGGCTGTGAGCGCCTGGCAGCAAGGCTCAGCACGGCGAGGTGTGCAGGAGGCGAGGAGAGGGCAGCGAGATGGGAGGAAGGCGGCAGGCTGCGAGGAGGGGGAACGGTGGAGAGAGGAGATAATCTGCTGCTGTACCCAGCCCTCCCTAAACTGCTTGCTGATGTTTTCTTGAGGCAGTCCTGGGTGTTATGTCGGGAAATGGCTGTCCAGCCTGGAGACCTTGCTGACCTCTGGCAGGTGGTTGCAGGGTGCTGCCCATGGCTCCCCACAGCACCCACAGCACCCACAACACCCACAGCATCCCACAGCACCCACAGCATCCCTCTGCTCCTGCAGCATCCCGCTGCCAGCCTCTGGGCCCAGCCATGCCTTGTCTGAGGTCTCGGGCTTATCCCAGTGACCTGCGGCTGTTTGCCACGTTCCTGCAGAAGACCTAGATTTTAATGCCAGCTGAGCAGCTGTATAAATGCTTCGTGACATTTCGGAGACAGAATAGATCATGCTGTTCAAGCCTCTTCTTTCAGAAAGCATTCAAATAATACCTTTTCAATTTGAGGGAACTTTATTTGCTTTAAAGATTTTATGATAATTTCCAGCAGAGGCCATCAGACAGCCAATCTGCTTCGCTCTTCCCTCTCCCAGGATATCCTGCAGGCCAGCGCTCCCTTTTTCTCTGCAGGATGTCCTCCATCATACCCACACTCCTCCGCATTCACAGCTTCCCAGGGTCTTCAAAATCCTTCCAATATCGAAGCAGCCATCCTAGCTATTAACCTGCCCTTTATAAATGCATACGAGCCTCCCCAGCCTATGTCTGTCCCACTGTCTCGGGGCCACGCAAAAAAAGCTAACAGCATCATAAAATTTGTTAATTGGTATCTACCGCAAAACTTGTGTGCCGAGATTGTGCCGTCTTATTTAACGGGACAACTCCCTTGGCCTCCAAGTTTAAGGCAAAGACCGCAGAAAACTAATGAGCTCCACAAAGGCCTGCGAGTCAATAGAACCGGGCTCGGCTGTGCCGACTGGAAGAATTGGCTTTAGAATGAAGTTTTCTGCAGGGGAAAAAAATTTAAAAAAATAATGGTTTGAGGTCTAGAGATGGTCCCACGGCTCCAGCTCCTTAAGAGAGGCAGCTGAGGGGACACATGTGTGACAAGGGACCCACCTCAGCCTGCTGGAGACCACGTCCCGGCTCCTGCAGTGCTCCAGGACACAGCGGGTGACCCTTCTGTCCCCAGATCAGCTGCTGGTCCTGCTTTAGGAGAGTCCGGGCAGCGAGCAGGTCACCTCTCCGTGCTAGAGCCCTGTCCTGGTGCCTCTCAGGCCAGGCACGGTGGCAGGAGGTTGTCCTGGTTCTCGGGGACAGTTTGCCCACCGGCACGTTCCTTCTGCCCCCACGGGGCCACGTCAGCCCCGTGCCTGTGCCAGGGCCGGCTTCTCTGCCTTCCCCCAGATAGATTCAAATTCATTGCTAAGAAGTACAATTATGAAAATGTATTCTCCCCCCAAAGCTTTGAAGCACGGAAAAGTGGCTGTTAAATGCTGAAATATTTACTTTGCTTTTTCAGATTAGGAGCTGGCAGTGAGCGGCACTCAGCTTTATTAAAATGAGAGCGCGCTTACACATGGGCTCAGCTAAAAGGCAACCTGCCCTTTCTGCTCTGTCCCACACAATAACTTCTAATTAGTGAGAAATATCACTCAAATGCTAGCCTTTCTTTGTTTAAAAACAAACGATGTATCACAGTTGATAAGAATTTAAAAACAGATAAACAGTGGTTGCTATTTGCATAGGACCTACAAATTAAGTGCACTCTGTGCAGCCATAAAGGAGGCACAAATTGATCTCGATTCCTTTTCAGAGCACTGCAGACATTAAGACTAATGCTGCTGAAGCAAGAGGCTGAATGAAGAGGGCTTTCTTAAAACCAGCGTGGGTTTCGCCTCCCTTCTGGCAGACACGGGCTTGTTCTTTGCCCCGAATCCTCCCCGTTCATTTTTTAACCCTCTTGAGCAACTTATCTTTCAGTATCTCTCTTTGGAGACCCTCATACATCACGGCTAATTTTAGGTTGCCACCCAGAGAGGATTTTGCAGCTCAAGCCTGGTGTTACGGTCTGGTGAATGGCATGAAGAGAATGGCCAAGTCTTGGGTGGCATTTATCATGTATGTGAGGAGAATTCGCTAAAGAAAATAACGCGGCCGAGTTTGGATGGATGAGCCTGAGGCGAGGACCCACAAGACAAATGTAGGAAACCCTACGGGGTGGAGGGAAGCCCAAGCTTTTCTTCGTCAGCCCGGCCTGGGAACCTCTGGTGGTAAGGGCATCACACGGGGCTGGGTCCTTCTGGTAAGCCCTGGAGCGTGGCGGTGCTGGGACGGAGGGGACAACGTGGGGGCGGCAGGATGATGCACCCAGTGCCTCGGATGCAGGGTGTCTCCGGTGATTCCCAAGTGTGTCTCCAACGGTTCCCAGACGGAGTGGGTCGATAAGGTTTTGCATTGCCTTGCCAGCACTGCCTCACTGAAAACGGCTTTCCACAGGAAGAAGTCACCTCCAGTTAAGTTTCCTTTGGAAGAAAGAAACGTTTTGGTAACCTGGCTGGAGCGGAGCATGTTGATGTTTTTAATCCCTCGGTGGCTCTTAACTTCAAAATATTTGTCAAGCCGAGTCCAGGATGAGATAGGAAGCATGCTGCGTGGGATCCCTGGCTGCCGGCACGTCAGCAGAGTCACCCGGAGCAGCCTGCGGGGCCCTGCAGCTGCGGCAGAGGATTTGTGGCTGCAGAGGAGGCGCTCCAGCCTTGTGTGAAGGACTGTGATGTTCTGCTTGGTTTTCAGTCGCTGTCCTGCCACATGGCATTAATTGCATCGCTCATGCCCGGGGTGCCCTGCAGCCTCACCTCTGTGCCCACGGCAGGCACCACAGGCCAGGCTCCTGCTGTGCAGGCTGCTCTGGTGGAGGATCCGCAGCACATCCTCCCCAGGGAACCGAATCAAGGGGATTTTTGCCACCTTCTGTCACTGCAGTGCGTGTGGTCGCAGAGATCTCCTTGTCTTGGGTGAGCTGTGCCTGAGAGCCCCTGGAGCAGCCGGTGACAGCCCTGGCACGATGGGGAGCATGAGGAGTGGGCATGGAGGGGGACCGAGCCCAGATGAGATAAAGTAACCTGGAGAAAAAAAAAAGAAAAAAAAAAAAAAAGAAAAAAGCTGAGAGGCAGACAGAGTACAGAAAATGAGAGTTACCAGGAGATTTTTAAATACAAAGCCGGAGCCAGCCCAGAAGGAATGTACACAGAATGCATGAAAATCTCTTCTCCTCCTCTGACAAAGAGCATTTTCCACAACCTCAGCTCCAGAGCTCCGTGCCTGCGCTCTCTCTCTTGCGGCCGGGGGGAAGGGAGGCGGAGGGCAGGCTGCAGGCATGCCAGCTATTGATGTCTTTTCCAAAGGCGCCACAAGCTTTCTTCGCCGCTTAAAACCCCAAATCAGATTTCATAGGTTCTCCCCTCGCCTCCTCAGTCAGACAGAGAACAAAGGCAGACCCCCCGGGAGGGGCTGACCCACAGCCCCCCCAGGCTGGCACCTCCCCGTCCTGCTTCCTGGGGGGGCTTTTTGGGGTATGCCCGCAGCCAGGCTTGGCCCTGGAAGCAGCTGGGGTCGCCCCTTCCCTCTGCCCACTGCCCTTTCCTCCGCAGTCACCCCTTGTGTGCGTCCCCAAGGGGAACGCTTGCAAAGCCACAGCTGGTCAAAGGCTCCGGAGCAGCCGGCTGTGCCCTGAGCCATCCACGTGTTTGAGCTGGTCGATAACTCCATCCTTCCACCGAGCTGCCACCAGAGAGGCCAGTTTCTGAGCTTCCCTGGCAGCAGCAGGAGCTGAGGTCCCTGCGTGGAGCCTGGCACACCTTCCCGGCAGCCTCGGCAGGCGCGCGTCCAGCCCTGAGTACCTTGGCCACGTCCTCCAGCTGGGCTATTTCTGCTTCAAAGTTTGAGGTTAAGTAGATAAAGACAACCTGGAGGTTTTTAGGGGCCGAAAGCTGAGAGATTTGTTGCGCTGGGAAAAGTCTGGTAATACGATTTTGGAGTGCTGCAGCTCAGCCAGCTCGGTCTGGGCACTGAAAATGTGTTTCAGTTATTCTCAGCGTGAGCAAGTGCCAATGAGTAAATTTTAGGGAAATGAGATTGTTAATTACAGATTACTGTTGCGAAACTTTGAGACTGGCAAACTCCAGCAGGTGTCAATGGAGCGTGCAGTTTCAGGGGCCAGTTCTCTACATGCTGCCCCGTACTTAAAGCCAGCTGGTTCCTTTTCCCTGCCACCTGCGCTCGCTGCGGGGTCTCAGCCACCCCTTCTCCTGCACCTAACGTGGTGCCTTTGCTCCCCACCTCGCCACTGTGCAGGAAGACCTAGGGCTGGTCAGAACTCTATCTTTGTTTTATTCTAAGCAACGCCATTGGCTTGATAACAACCCTAATCCACATCGTTGGTGCTTCACTTCCAGCATCTGCCTCCCTAAAATTCCCTTGCAGCCACCCACAGGCATGGACCTGATGCCATCTTTCCATTATGTGACCATGCCGAAGGCTTAAAAGCTGCGGCTCTGTAATATTTCAGGAAAAATATCATTTTTAACAGCGCAATGATAAGGCTTCCAGGTTTCAATGGCAGAAGACATGAATGATTTCTTTGCCTAAAGAATTAAACCTAATGAAAATGCAGTATTTCCTTCAGAAACAAGAGCTCCCTCCTCGCCAAAAGGAGGATGGAGAAGGACACGTGCCGCAAATTAGCTACAAATGATCAGACCTGCCAAAAGGCAGAACAGTAGCTGTCCTTCTGCAGAGAGGGTTTTGTGTAATCCCGTCGTATTTACTGGAGCTCTGGAGATTCTCCCCCTGGAAGCAGATAGCCAGGCAGTGCGGAGGTGGCATTACGCACGTCTGTTTGCCAGAATGCCATTATTATAAAAGGAAAATCCTAATTAGTAGAAGTCATGAATTTCTAAAAGTCAACCTATTGGCACGGGCTTGGAGGGGGAGCAGTGCTAATTATCGATGATTTTGCTTTACCTCTCCCTCCCTGCGCTCGCATCAAAGCTGCTTGCCGGGAGGAGCTGCCTGGGGGAAGGTGGGAGCAGGGAATTTCCTCCCAGCACATCCATCGCCTTCGCCCGCTGCCCGGCGTGGCGCTGCCCACCCCTCACCACCGGCTGCATTTCACTGTGGGATGCTTGCACAGAAAGCAGCTCGGCTGTGGGCAGCCCTGGCGTGGTGCAGGGGCACCCCGTGGAAAGCCGAGAGCTTCTCTCCTCGTTCCTTGCAGCAAAGAGGTTCTCTCGGAGCGCGTTTGAGCCTTTAATTTTTGAAATGCCAAGCAGAAAGATGGGAGGCCCAAGGCCTCTGTTCAGCAGGGCCGAGCTGTGGGTGCGGGCTGGGAGGGCGATGCTGCGGGGCCGGGCAGCTGGGTGTGCTGGGGAACCTGCACTGCGCCCGTGAGGACAAAACCTGTTGCCTGCGAGTCAGAGTTACATCCACGGGCTGTGATGGATGTAAAGCGTTTAAGTCAGAACACAGCAGCCGCAGAATAGCAAGCCAGCCGAGCACTCTTCAATCCACTTTATTGATTTATTCCCTTCACTCCCGTCCCTAATGCTCCTCTCAGCTCTACGTGGCTCAATGCAGCACAAATTAACAGAGCCCACAAAAGCCCTCTGAAGCCATTCCCCTGATTAACAGGTCTGTAGTGCTGAAAGATATCTTCATTTTAATAACCTGGCACTAAATGGATTACAGCCATGAAACCGAATTCATGTCGTTCCCCAAAGGGAGAAATGGCACATATTTTTATATGCTGTAGGAATTGCCAAAGATCAGGACAAATGATTCAAATAAGGATCAAAAAGGGGAAAGAGAAAAGTTCGGAGAGGAAGGACAGAGCACTGCGGGGGCTCGCTGGGGGCTGTGTGAGGGCTGGGTGGTGCGGGTGCTGGGTGCTGGGCAGCGTGCCACGCAGGGCTGGCACCCTTCTGGGGTGTCCCAGCACTGGGCTGGCTTTGATCCCGAGCCGCAGGGGATGCCCCGAGCTGGGGCCGATGTGTTCGCATCTCCATGGCAGGGGCTGGCTGATCAGCCCTGCTCTGCAGCGGGGTGCTGTCGTTTAGCCTGGAGCAGCCCCAGGAGGTGGGGACGGGTCCTGCTGAAGGTGCCCCAGCCGCCACCCCCATCCCAACTGGGCTGGGAGCAGAGCAGCAGCGGGCAGTGAGCACGTGTCTGCTTCCCAGCTCACCCCAAAGCCCCACGTTCAGCCTCTCACCGGGACCAAAACCCTACAAAACACCAGGCTGCTCGTTCAGGATGGGAGCTCTCCCTGCACAGGAGGTCTGGACATGATCCAGAGGCCTCAGCTGGGCTCAGACCCCTAGCTGGCCTGCCAAGCACGGGACCCTTGGGTGTAACAGCTTGTTGGGCCTCGCCGAGCCTTCCCCAGCTCTCCAGGACAGCACCCGGGCTGCTGGCCGTGTCGGAGGAGCCCAGAGGACGGGGAGCATCTCCTCCTGCCCGGCTGGGCGGCCGCATTCCCTGTCCTCACCTGCAGCCCTGCTCTCACCCCAGATAACCTAAAGCCAGGGGAAGGGGAGCGAAAGCTCCAGAGCCGGCTAGATAAAGGCAGACGGATTATAAGGTGTTTATGCTTTTGCAAAATTAAAGTCTTGAAGGTGAGACAGGTTTACATTGGCAAAGAATTAATGGGTTGATGTAGCACAAGGGGACAGCAAGAGCAGGGAGAGGGGCCATCTATCAGCATGCACTGATGGCATAAAGGAAAGAGATGCAGGCATAAATCAGGTCCTGCGCAGGAAATAAGCAGGATGGATGACAGGCAGTAGCTGGTGATCTGTTATTCCCACAGTGCGCCAAAAGATGCAGAAAATGTGGTTGGGTGTTTTGAGACCTCATTTCACTAAGCACACAGTGGTGTCTCCAGGCTGGGTGAAGCCTCCCCTGCACTCAGGAGTGCCTGGTCCCCAGGACAGCGGCAGCAGAGCGGGGCTGTGTGTTCCCACTGTTCTACAAGGATGCTGCACCTGTGCCCGGACCCTAACCCTGACCCTAACCCTGTGCCTGGGTGCCTGTGAAAGGAGCGAGCCCACCCCAGCGCGACCCCAGGCAGAGGATGCTTCTCCTGCCCCGAAAGGTGGCTGAAATGGTTGGGGAAGCTCAGGCTGCCCTGAAGGGACCTTTCTGCACAGGACTGGCACGGCCAGGCCCTGCCCTGGCCACGCTGGCCCCAACACGTTGCTCCTGTCCTCTTCCCATCCCTTGCTGGGAACGGGGGCGCTCCCAAGGGACAGGGAATGGCCACCGGGCTGGGGTCCGGTCCTGGCAGCCAGCCCCAGCTCCAGTTTGCAAGTCCCCACTGCTAGGACTTTGGGCCCAGTTTATCTGGTTATTCTCCAGGCCTCCCGGAGCAGCCTCCTGTGCTGCTCCGCACTTCAAAGGGAAATGAAACCTTACACATTTAATTGAAGCCAATTTCCTCCCTGTTGTCGGGTTAGCGAGGGGGGATTAATAGGGGCCAGGGCTCAGTCCTCGGGAGACACCCAAACATTTCAACACGCAGGACGACACTGGAAGGGTGGAAAACACACGATGGGGAGCTGGAGGTGGCCGGGGCTGATCAGGAGCAGCTGAGCCACATAAATCTCTCAGGCTATCAGGAGTTGCTGCCTCCCACCCCCAAACTTTATTCAAGCTATGCTTTTTGAAGGAAACCTGAAGCAATTATGCTCTTTCATCAGATGTCCTGCCGTCAATTTAGGTCCTGCTTAGTGATATCATGGGGGAATGAAGGATGGAGGAGGCTTCTGCAGACTTGTCCAGGGCATGGTGCAGTTCACAGCGAGCTCTGCTCCATCCCTGCTCACGGGGTCGGACACTTCCCTCTCCTCTCAGCTCCGTCGGGCACCGTCCCACCCTCACCCTGCCCCAGTGCTTGTCTGTGCCATTCCCTGGAGGACGCAGGATGCTTTACCAGGGATGGACGAGTGATGCTGTGACACGGGGACAGCTCGAGCCCTCTCCCCTTGGCCGTGCCCCGGCTGCTGCTGCTCCGGGTGCTCAGAGCAGAGGGATTGCCACAGCTGGGCGCTGCTCCCCCCCGCGATAAAGCAGAGCCAGTGACAGATTACATGCTGGCTGGGAAAACTGTGAGATCAGTGTTTGTTTGGACAGTTTAAGGGTTGCTTTGAGGCCCCACGAGAGCCAGCTGCTATCAACAAACAGCCAGCACAGCCACCGCAGGGACTTCTCGTCCCAGAGGCCCAACCTGCGGGGTCCTGCAGCCTCCCTCCTGACCGGGGGCTTTTCTGGGGGCTTTTCCCACCCACCCTGGGGCCTGGTGTTCTTCTGGTGACAGCCACGGGGCAGCAGGGACCGCAGCCCTCGGTGCTCCCCTGGTCCTTGCTGCTGGGGCAGTCCCATGCCGTGCGTGCCCCAGGAGCTGGCGCGGAGCCCGTGGTGCCCCCACCAGAGGCACGTCCAAACGGCGCTCACAGCAGGGTGACTGCTGGCCATCAAACCTCCTGGCATCCCAAATGAAACGCAGCAGCTTCTTTTGGGGGAAAATGGGTGAATAAATGGCTACTGGAGGTGTTGGAGCAGCAGGATGGTGCCGCGGAGCAGGGCAGCTGGGGAGGAGGCTCCGGGAGCAGGCAGAAGGCTCCTTGCAGCAGCATCAGCTCACCTCTGCTGGCTGAGGGCAGTGCTGGAGTGGGGATGGGTCCATCTCCTACTGACCTGGAGACAAATGTCACCCAGCACCCAGCCGCCTTGCTGGCTGCAGACAGGACCCACCGCACACGGGGCTGTCACATCTCCACCGTGCCACCAGCGTGTCCCCAAGTCCCCTGCAGTACCGTGGCGTGTTTTTCCAAGGATGGCTTGGGAATGTCAGCACCAGGAGCTGCTGGGAGCCCCCAGGCTCCATCCGTCTGCAGTCTGGGGGATGCCCGGGATGGGACAGGGTGCCCAGAGCACCTCAGCCCTCCTGCACTGAGCAGGGTCCCACTGGGGCTGGACGGGGATTTCTCTGTCACGGTGCTGTGAGCACTCAGCTCCCATGCGCAGCCCCAAACTGCCACCCCCTTGTCCCCACTCATGGGACCAGCTCCTGCCCACTGCACAGCTCCTGTTCCTGAACAAACCAGCCCAAACTGTGGCAGGCAGCAGTGTGGGATGCGGAGCCCGGCCCCTCTCTTTGGGCACTGCCTCACCTCTTATTTTTGCTGCGCAGACTGAGCCTAAACCCATCCCCTGCTGCGCGACTCCAGCCCACAACCATTAACCCTGCAGCTATAAAACATGACTTGGTGTTTAACAACCACACGGCGAACCACAGAGATACTAAAAACTGCACTGCAATTCCCAAGCCAAGGGCTGCAACTGGTATTAATTAGTTCCTGCTCAGACAACTTTAGTTGGTGCCACCAGGTGGTTACAGCGTGCATCTCCGCTCCGGCACCAGGAGCTGGCTGTCCCCTCACCGGGCAGAGGATGGGCGGTGTGTGGGGATGTGGGCATCCAGGGGCGGTAGGGACGGGTCCCCTGCCTTACTGCATGGAGTGGGGACGGTTTGAAGGATGGAGGTGTCTTGTCCTGCCACCAAACGTAGCTGCTGGTGTGGGATGGATGAGGGACCATGGAGAAAACGGGTGTTGCATGAGCACTGCTGGGCCTGACTGCTGGCTGCTCGTTGATCTAACAGTGTGCCAAGCGTGGCTGTCCCCAAACAGGCACCCACGGGTGGCACTGAGGGGACACCGGGAGGACCTGGGACACCGCAGGACTGTCCTCAGAAACCCTGCACCCGGTCCCCAGGCAGGGAAGGAGGAGGAGGCTGGGCGAGGGGAAGGGCAGAAATGACCTCAGCGATAAACACCCCGTGATAAAGCGCTGTGCTGGGCTTTTCGGCAGCCCTCATTGCCCACGGGAGAGCTGAGCCTCACAGAGCCCTTTTCATGCACTACATCCTGCCCGTCCTCGGCCTGCCCGGCCCCGCCGCTGCCCCTCCGTCTCTCAGCAGCCCGGTGGCCCTGGCTTTATTTTTTCAGGGTGGAAGAAAGCAAGAGAGCTTTGATGGCAGGAAGCGGTGGAGAATATCTTCTCCTCCTGAAATAAAAGATAAAATTCTCCAAACATCTCCCCTTCTGCAGCCCCCCCTCCCCGGCCGGCCTCCCCCTGTCCTCAGCAAGGTGAAGGCTGTGGCAGAGCGGGCTGTCATCTTTTCAACACCTCGTTCCCCGCTCGCCGGGTGCACGGGGAGTGCCTCTTCCTGTTTACACACCTCCGCGCTCAGGCAGGAGGCGAAACAAAAACAGCTTTCATTCAGTGGGGGCAGTGGGGAGCCCGAGCAGCCTGGCCATGAGCCGGACTGCGGTGTCCCTGCTGTCCGTGTACCCAGCACCCCAGGGGGCTGAGCTGCTCCTCTGGGCACCCCAGGGTGCTCCAGGTCCTGCTCCCTGCTGGTTCCTGCCCTGTCCCTATTAGCACCCAGCACTGTGGTTGTATTGCTGAGTTTTACCAGTGATGTGCCTGAGCTCGTTCTGAGGAACGCAGGGTGCCAAGAGCCTGACCCCTGCGTGCCATTTGCTCGGCAGGTTGGTAAGGGCTGGGTGGGTCCAGCCCTGCCTGTGCACCCCAGGGACGGGGCGAGCAACCCAGCTGCAGCTTGTCAGAGCTGCCGAGCTTTTAATTGGAAATTGCTCTCCTACCCTTCTCCTCTAAGAGGGTTTCACCTTGGGGCTGCACTGCAGGGAGTTTCACGACTGCTCTGTGTTTGGGAAGGTGCTGGGCGCAGCCTCCCCAGCACACCTGGCACATCCATGTGTGTGCCGACACTGCGCACAGCAGAGCTGCTGTCCTGTGCCAGTCCTGTGCCCATGGATGCATCCTTCTCCAGGGCTGTGCTGTCTTCCAAACCCACTGTACAAAACCCAGGACCCAGTGAAGCGCTTCACTGGGGTGCGCAGGGTTAGTGTGGAGCATCTGGAGAGCGGTGGCCCTGGCTGCACCTTCCCATGCAATATGCAGCACTGTCTGCAGGCAGCACAGGGCAGCAGGGCCAGTGGGCACCTTGCTATGTGTCGAGGTGGGAGCAGGACTGAGCAGAGCTGAGGAGCTGCCTCCAAAGCACTGCCAGGGCCATCTCCGGGGGGAAGGAGCTCGTGGCAGGCACGTGATGGGCATCGCTGCTGCGTCCTGCTCCCCGGGGCAGGCGGAGGGGAGCGGGATGAGCTTGTTCCAGCTGCCAGCGAGGCGCCTTTATTCATATATCATCAAAGTCACATCTCCTCAGATGTGACAGAAAACATGCGTGTGAGGGAAAGAAGGAAAGTTTGCTGAGCAGGGTGGGATTTTTGTGCTACTTGGGGGACCGTGTCCTACTTTCTGGTGCTTCTTCTCCTCCTGACAATGCTCCAAGGGCACAGCCCCCGAGGACGCCCAGCCCTTGACCTTCTCAGGGAGGCAGAGCTTGCTCAGATGCAACCTCCCTGGTGGATCCTGGGCTGGCATCTGAATTAAGGATGTTGATTGCGCTCCGATTCTAATTTACTCAACTCGCTACTAGGAAGTCATCAGAAAAGATGTTTTAAAATCATTCAGGGAAAACTCAGAGCATAAAATTTTAATTGCCACCTTGTGAAATGAGGTTCTCCCGGGCTGGCTGAGCCTGGCTGCCTGGCCAGAGGTGGTGGTGTGGGGACAAGGTTGCCGTCTCACTGCACAGCACTGCGGGTGGCAGGGGGATGTGGGTGGCAGGGGGTGGCTGCCATAGACCTCAATATCCACCAGCAGTTTGGGACGAGCATTTTGCCTCTGGCACCAGCAGCAGCCCCAGGTCTGTCACTCTGGGCATCCTCCACCAGCACAGCCCAAACTTCCACCTCTTCAGCAAAACCCTTCTGTACTTGTCACAGGTGCCACCTTCACTGCCAGAGCAGGAGTGAATTATTCATGGTAACCTGTTTAATAGAATAATTCTACTTGGTTTCAAATTGAAAATTGCCTACGAACAGCTTTCAATTTTTGTGATGTAATTCAGAACATAGGAAAAAAAAAAACACAACTCGTTGTGTCCTGAGCAGGATGAATGCTGAATGTGGGTGTGGTGGTGCCTGGGCACGCAGCCTGTGGGGTCTGCTAGCCCCCCATGCCAGCATCACCTCTGGGGGCTTGCTGTGGTGACCTGCCTGCACTCTCCTGTAGGGCTGTCCATGCTTTTTTCCCCACTTTCCTCCCTTCTTTTTCAATAATGAAATCAAGTTATGCTTTCTGCAAGAATGCTGCTATATTTGCAGATAAAGCCTGACATTCATTTCAGATTATCTTAGGTAGGGATTTTGGGCAGAAACCCAGAGAGGTCTCGGATCACGGAATTAGCCCAGCCCCCGGCTGACAGAAGTTCAAGCCCTGCTAATAGATGCTTCTGGGCTGGGCTGCTGCCAGCCTGAGCCCATGCCAGGACACCCTCGCCGTGCAGAAGAGGCTGCTCCTGCTCCTCCAGTGGGTGGATAGCATCGTGGGTTGGGTGAGCAAAATCTCCATTCTCTCCCCGTACAGCTCCCCGCATTTGGAACTAATTCCTCAGGCAGCTGTTACAAGCTACTGACTTCAGAAGCCGGGCTGAACAGGGGATAATTATTTCTGCTGCAGCCAGAAATACATTAGACCTTTGGTTTGGCTTTGAATATTCTTATTAAGCATCACAAAACCAAGGATATTTGAAAGAACAACACAAAGGCAGCCCGAACCTCCCAGCAGCCTGTCCCCATCCAGCACGGGTGCTGTGCGGCCAGGCACAGGCAGAGGGGAGCTGTGCGTGCGCATACCTGCCGACCTTACATCAGCGTGTCTGCGAGTGGAAGAGGGAAAAGGAACACATTTGGCATCAAAACGTGCTGCCCGTGTGGAGCTCCCTGTGCCATCAGCCCCTAAATCTGAAGGAAATAGAGTTGGGAGTTCCAGCTCCCTTCCTCAACTCTGTTTTCCCTTCTCTGTCTGCTGCCGAGCATGCTAATGCCGCTGCTTGCCCCTAGCAGCAGTGATGTGCCCACCCAGCTGGTCTGCACTGAAGACTGCTCCGTCCTTTTCTCTTGCTCTAACCCCAGCGAGACCTCAGATGACACCTAGAGGAGGTCCCTGCCCTGACCCCTGCCCCTTTCCTCTGTGCAGAAGGACTAAGCGAGGTGCCACGCTGGGCACACGCCTTCTTCAGTCCCTTAAACTCTTCAACTCGTCCAGCTGGCTCCCTGGAAACACACCATGGTATGTCCCTGCCCTCCTGTGCACACCGTGCTGCTCTGAGCCCCAGCACGGCGCAGCAGGTGAGGGACCATTTCTATTGGGAACGCCACCAGCTCCCTACGTCCCACAGGGAGGCACCTTCCCCTCTGAGCTCCAACACCAGCCAGGCAATGCCGTCCCCAGCTCCCTGCCCATCCCAGGATGCTGCTCAGCTCTCCCCGGTGCCAGAGGTGTGACCGTGCCGCAGGTTTATCTTGCCTCCATTTGACCCACCTGTGACAACGCCTTCTTCCACAGCTGCAGCAAAGGGAATTACAGCTCCACAGTGTCTCCATGTCACCCAGCCTTCAATCTGCTGTGCAAATAGCCCCGGTGTGTGGCTTGCTTGGCCTCATCTGCTTGGAATTAATATTAATTCCAAAATGAATGTAGATTGCCATCCACTTTGCTACTCACGTGGGCTCAGATTAGGCTATCAATCTCCATCTGAAGCAAAGCACCTCACACCCTCCCACCCCAGTGCAGACCAAACGAAAACCTGAGATCTATTTTCTGGGTAAATGCTGCTTTGATTGTTCCAGCGTCGGGGCCAAGAGCACGTGCCTGCTGATGGCAGGAAGGGAGACCGCGTAAGTCATTTATTTTTTTCAATTTAACATACAGAGATGTTCACAGGAAACGTCTGTAAAAACGTCAAGGAGTCCCGAACACCTGAAGGCAAGTGGGAAGAGAGAAGTGCTGTTCATCTGGCACAACCTGAGAGGACCTGGAGAGGAGCCCCGCGCCGGCTCACGATAAATTGTTCCACATGTGCAAAGTAATTTCTGCTCCAGGAGAGGGGCCTGGCCCTGGCCAGGTGGAGAGCCAGCCCCTGTGGGGTGAAAGCCCGGGGGGATGTGGGGCGAGGGGGGTCCCTGGGTGGGTGGGAGCACGTGGCTGGGGCAGGTTGAGTAAATCCATGCTGGGTGACTTGTGAATGCCTCCTCGCTCCCTCTGTCCCCCCAGCAGTGACCAACACATCTCGGATGCTGGGTGCTGAGGAAGAAGAGGCTGACAGGCTGAAGTCAGCCCATCCCCAGCAAAGACACTCTCCTCCCAGAAGAACTCTCCTCCCAGAACACCACAAGTTTGCAACTGGAAATCAGAAAATGACTCTGTCTTCCCCCCCTCATCCTTCCTCTGAGCACGCTCCTGGCCTTATGCAATTATTTATCTGCTGGTAAGAGGCAAATCAAATATCATTAAGGCAAGCCCAGCAGCCAAGAGGCGGATGCTGGCTGTCAGAACTGCACTGCTCTGCAAGGCGATGCGGAGCAGCACGGACGCTTCCCTTTCCCTCGGATGCACTCGTGGCTCCGAGTATCCCCGAGTATCTCCTAACCAACATATCAATTAAGTTACACTTCGGCTAGCGTGTGAGCGCGTATGGCGGTATTGATCCTAAACCACTGCAGTGTGCAGAGTCTATAATAGCCTCAGATGAGACATCCCGGCCAGGGAAGCAGGATCTTCGAGCATCTGATGGATCAATAGCTTTCATAAACCAGACTGAAAAATAGGGGAGAGTAATAATGGTAACAGAAGCGCTGGGCTACACTTACAGAAGAAAAACAATTTGAGGAGGACCAAATAGCAACATTGATCATGCCACTGTTTTCCCATTTTTATCTTTCTTTGCAAAAGTGTTCAGCAAACTCCAGACAAGATAAACCTTCACTTAAGCCACAGTGCAATTAGATGCTAAATATCGTATTGTTGCTTTTTACATTTCAAGTGTGCTTACTTAGAGCGCTATTTAGAGATAATCTCGTTTTAATTAAGTAAATCACACGGGCAGCCCCCTCCTGTCCCCACGCTGACAAATTGCCGGCCCCAGCACCGCTTCTAGGAGCACTCTGCAGCTTTGCAGCTGTGCCCGCACCGCGAGGCTGGCTGGCAGGGCTGGCGTCTGGCACAGCGACGTCGCCATCCGCGGGGGTGATGGCATGTTCAGGCACGGGGAGACGTTCTCAGACCCTGGGCTGGGAAACCAAGGGGCAGCCAGAACGGCTTCGATAGCATCTGCTTGGCCGGGGTGACAGCCCCACGGCAGCTCGCAGCCGGGGAGCGCCAGCCACAGCAGGCTGGGGGAATGCTGTGCAGTGCTTTGGGTGAAACGCGTGCTGTTCTTGGCCGTACCTGAGCAGATGGTATCTCTGGGAATACACCTGACTCTGTTTTTTTTATAGAGATCCGATCTACAGTTGTTGACAGGTTTTGCCAAACGGTGTCAGGACCAGGGCTCTCTGCAGGATGCACCGGGTGGGCTCTGAGACCCAGGGCTGCAGGGGAGTCCTGCACGGAGCGTGTTGGGCCGCCTGTCGAGGGCTTCATAAAGTTTATGGAGTCTTTGAGCCATCAGTGTCTGATCCTTCATCAAGGCCTGCAACAAAACTGCCAGGGAAAATACATTTGCTAGTTAGAGGCAGCTGGTGAAATAACGCCGGGTGCCAAGTACCTGGGCAAAGCTGGCAGTGGGAACGGTAATGGGGAGGTGACCTCATCAAGAACTGGGCTAAATCCAGGGAATTTTAGATTTAAAGGGAGCATTTTGCAGAAAAACTGTCATGGAAGTTGCCATAAATACAGAAGCAATCAAACCAAAGCACAGCTCTGTGCTTCAGGAGGGTTTTATCGCCCAGCTAGAGGAAAATCTCGCCTCGTCATGGTAATGGGCGGATTTACTCTGTGGGAGTGCCGCAGAGATGTCCTGAGACTGCAAAGCGGGAGCAAGGCCCAGGGAGCCCCAGCAAAAAATGAGATGTCAGGGGGGTGCCAGAGCTGGACCTCTTCGTGCCATGGGCAGGAACACGCTGTCTCCATAAATAAGTTCCTATTAATGCCTCCCTGTTCCTGTCACAGCCGAGGGCAGCGAAGAGCTGATGACTGGCACAAGCAATGCTCCCTGCCTCGAGCCTCGCATTCACCTGGGCTCAGGGCCCTGCTTTGGCTCGCCCTGGACCTGCACCAGATCAGCACCCGTTGCGGCACAGATCTCCCAAACTGATCCCGTGTCGGCCTCCTCGGTGCTGGGCTGTCGGGCTGGGACAGTCCTGGGAGACATTTGGCTCTTTGAGCTCCACCTGGCTAAAGAAACTCCTGAAATCTCTTTTTCTCCCCGTTGCTTCAATCCCATGCACTCCACGTGCCGCAGGAAAAAAAAAGGGGCCATCTGTTTGGAGTTTGCTTTGAAAAGCAAAAGAAAGCAATCTCCTCGGACAGCATCTCCCAGAACCTGTTACTCATCTGCTGATCCTCCGCAGCCTTGGCACAGGGAGCACCTCAGTAACGATTTTTCAGAAAGCCGGAGTCCAGGAGAGACCCTGGTTTACAATTATTCTTCAGTTACATAGGTAATTTTAACTGGGATTAGCTGATCCTGTAAAGTAATTGAAGCCAGGAGGTCTGGGGCTGCTGCACTGTTATTATCACCATATGCCATTGGAAAAACAATGGGTGATGGCTGTCTTTTAAAGTGGTTTTCAAAACCCTCTAATTCAGTCTTTCCAGGTACGAAGGGAGAGTGAAATTTGACAGGCAGGGAGGGGGAGAGGGATGGCTGTAGAGACAAATGAAGAGAAAGGCAAAATGGATCAAGGCGGACAAAGGAGGTGTTTGGAGAGGCGGTGGGGAGCGGGGCTGCTCCCTGGGCTGGTCTGCGCAGAAAGCAGGGGTGCCTGCTTGCCAGCCTGATCCCTGTGCAAAATTCATGGCTGCTTCTTCTGGGGGGACAGCACTACTCTGTGCCTTCCCATGAAAACAGCTATCTGGCGACTAACGTGGTGCCACCCCCTCCCCTCACCGCCCTGTGATACTTGGGTATCTTTGGCCCCCCAGCCCGGCAGTGGTGCTGGGCCAGCTCGCTGAAATAGGGGGTCCTGAGCGCCTTGCTGAGCTGAGGAGGTGCCCCACGTCTCTGCCCAGGGCTCAGCTGTCACCCTGCTGATTTATTGCCCAAATTGCCCACCTGTGGGTACCTGGGATAAATTGCTGCAGTCCCAGTGCCCTCTGATTGGGAGAGGCTTGCAGTGCAACAGCAGGACCAAGGCCCTGATTTCACTAATAACAACCCGAGACATATTAGACTGAAATATATCTGTTTGTTTAATACAAATGTAGGAATAATGTTTTAGGACAGGTCAAATGCAATTAGAGTGTTTACTTGCTCCAGGTCCGGGGGACATTCCCGTGTAATCAGATTATGGCGATTCCCCGTCAGGGCCAGTTTTGATCCTGAGCTACTTGTCAGGGTCCCTTTAACTTCACAATAGAGGGGGTACAGGCCCAAAACACAATCAAGCGAATACAATAAAAAAACAAGAGAGACTTCTGCTGGAATTATAAACAGCAGCGATTGCCGTGATTTTGCCGTAATCAAGGCCAGGCAGGGCCCCGTCTGTTGCTATTATCTCTCGCACTAATCCCCAATGTGTTTCCTATTTGTGCTGCTCGGTCTCCACGTGGTGCCGGAGCAGCCGGGGTGAGCCCCCCGCACAGGGGCCGGGCAGCAGCAGCGCCGTGCCCGAGTCCCCCCATCCCGCTCCGTGTTGCGCCGATGTTTGCTTGGCCAAAGCACGGCCCGGCACTTTTAATGCTCGTTGTTGGCAGTGAGCTGTTCCTTCCCCCAGAAACCCGCAGCTTTTCTGCACCGTTTCTGGCAGCAGCAGCAGTGCTGAGGGCAGCGGGTGAGCTGGCACAAGCCAGTGCCGACCCTACCCGGGCGCAGGGCTGGGTCTTGCCCCGCGGCGTGGCAGCACTGCGCCTCCAAAGCAGCTGAGGCTGAGGCCAGCGGCTGCTTCGGGAAGGAAAGCTTGTGGAAAGGGGAGCCCGAGGTGGCTGGGAAGGTGAAGCAGCTCTCCTGCCCCTTTGTTCGTGGCAGGGCAGGCAAGCAGAGGTGTAGCAGTGCCTGTGCAGGCAGGGACAGAGCCAAAAAATGCTGAAGGTCAAACCTGGCCACCCTGGCAATGGGAAGGTTCATGCAGGAGGGAGAAAGGAAGGGGAAGGAATGGGTGAGGAGCATGAAGTGGGGTGAAGAATCTCCTTCACAAAGCCTGCGGGGGGTTACAGCATCCCAGCTGGGAGCAGAGACCTGCTTGTGTTCCTGTCTGGAGCAACTGGTCTGAAAGGTCCCTGCACATCTCAGCGGAGCTCCAGATGGATGCAGGCTGGTGTTTATTTGACGCATGGTTTTTGGCTGTCTGCTAGCCAGCAGTGCCAGGTTAACAGCCCATTTCTCAGTTCTTAAGTAATCCAAACAGCTGTCACTTTGCTGATGGGCTGAGCATCCCACACAGCCCTTCCAGCCCGCAGCTCCTGACCCAAGGTGAGCGGGGCAGCACTCACCTTCCCCTGGGAGACGAACTGCCCCTTGCCTCCCCGGGTCCTGGGAGTGGCCCTGCGGAGGACAGGGGATGTTTCCCATCTTTCAGGACATCTCCTCTGCTGGCAGCTTTGCTGACAATCCCCCTGTCTGGCTAAATGTGGGCTGCCCCTGTGAGCTGAGCTCAGGGCGTGCCAGGCAGCTCCCTGCTCGCTGTCGTGCCGCTGTAAAGCCTAGCGAGCTGCGCTCCAAGGCACACGGATTTACAGCTGAGGGTAGATCACGACCTGTCCTCTCAAAGCAGTGCCTTTCCAGCTCAGCAGCTCACAGCTTCATTTCAAAGGGTTGGGCAAAATGTCCCAGATGAGCATTTCTCCATGTTTCTTTAGCACCTGGCTCGAAGCAGCAGGTTTACCCTGGGGGCTGCGTGCAGGAGATGCGCTGCTCCTTAGCTGTGCTCGGGAAGCGTGCGGTAAGAGCTCACCAGCCCGTGTGCCTGCAGTTTAATTAGCTGTACCAACCGAAGCCTGAGAGGAGAAATCTGTGAGGCTGTAGCTGAATTTAAACTTTAATCTGCTCGGTCCAGCTCTGCTTCCTGTTGTGCACCAGGAGAGCCGCTTTTGGAAAGCAGGAGCTGTGCTGGAGGCAGCGGCTGGGCCCAAGCACTTCTGCACGGCAGCCCCGCTTCTCTGCCTCTTGCCGTTGCAATTACTTTTATCCACCCTGCATGTTTTATTAGGCAATCAAAGTAGCCGGTACTTTTATGGGACACTGATTCATTGAGCTCAGGTACAATACTGCTCCAAGACTCGCTTCCCCTCTCCGAGCAGGGAACTGAGCCAGCAAGGCAGGAGAGGACCCGAGAGCCCAGTCAGGGCCGGGCATGAAAACTGTGCTGACATCCAATCATTCGGTTCTGGTGACTTAGAAAACGAGGGGCCATCACATGCAGCCCGTGTAGGTGGGAGTTACTTCCCAACAAAGGAGGACAAGCATCAGGCTCCTCGCCGAGCCCGTTTGCACAAGTCAGAGCAGGAAGCAGCCGTACATGCCACAGAGCATGAACCGCGTGGCTTCCTGCGAGTGCCAGGAGAAATGATGCAACTCGGCTTCTTTGAGCAATAGCTGTGCTTGTTTTTCCTTTTCTCTTCTCCCGGTAAGGTCGGCATCGCCCAGAAGGAAGAGGTCTTTCAATTTGTGAAAGACTTCGTTTCCACTCGCCTTCTCTTCGTAGCAGAGCCAAAGCTCTGGTGGCCTCTGCCCAGAGCTCCTGAGCAGCAGGGCTGTGGGTCAGGCAGGAGCAATTCCTGTGTCCAGCACCGCTCCAGGGCTGCTCCCCACGCACTCACAGCTTCCTGCAGGCAGACCGACCAAAAAAAAAAAAAAAAAGAATCAGATAACCTGAAGTAATAGATGAATCGAAGGAAAATGTGATCTGTTCACTGGCAAACTGTGAGCAATGTCAGCGGCAGCATTCTGTGAGTAAGCTATCCATCATGGATTATTCATTCATCTCGACTAGTTACCAGGAAAGATAGCATAAAGCTGAAAATGTTCCACTGCCAATTATTTATTTAAGGGATGTGCTCCTTACAGGCTCAGAGCACTCGAGCAAATGTTTTTCCTGCTTTCCTTCGGAAGGTCCATGGCACTGCCTATCAGCAGACAGTGAGGAAATCTGAGCTGGTGCTCAGCCCGTGTTCCCCTGCCTCAGGTCGCATCACCTTCGTTCTGAGCTGCCCTGCTTTGGGTCCGTTCCGAACAATGTTTCTTCCTCTTCGGTGTTTGCACCCTTCGGATATTCCTAGACAGATATTACATCCCCCATTAGTCTTTTCTGAGCCTATCTTTAAGCATTTACTGCTTTTAATCTTTCCCCATCAGCCAGTCCCTCCTGCCGCTTCATCATCTATGCCGTTCTCCAAATTCCCTCCAATTTGTCTACGTCTTTCTTGTTTATGATTCCATGATCTCATTTAGCATTTGATTTCTGCCAAAAATAAAATTGAGCTTGATTGTTTTCACTGATGACTGAAGGAGACATGAATTGTTGCTCGGAAAACAGTCCTTGAGACAGCAATATATGAAAGAGAAAAAATAAGGCAGCTCCATCAGGCAGACAAACACACAGATAATATCACGTAGGCCAGCTTTGGCTAGATTGAATCTCAGAAGTGCGGCTGGTACGTGATGACAGTAATAGCCACCACTATTAGAGTGTTTAGCTTTTAAACAGAAATGTGAGTTATAACTCAGGCCCCAGCATAAATCACAGGGCCATGAAAATCTTACAAATGCATGCCCGCGCAACGAGCCGATGTGGAGTTCCATGTCCTTGGCGAGAGCAGCACAATTGCGACTTCCTCTGTATAGGAAAATGTGTGTGCTCAAGTCCGATCCAGCAATTTGGCTGCAGGCACGTCACCGAGACCTTTGGCTCGCAGAGTTATAATCTTGTTGGGAAAGGAACGTTTGGATTGCCACGCGGCTGGGGAAGAAAGTGGCAAGGGCAGAGCCGGACTGCGGAGCTGGCTGAACCCGACGCCGAGCACCCAGCCTGGCCGCCCCAGGATGACCCTTCTGCTGATGGCACCACACCAGTTGTGTGCACCGGAGGGCTGCCCACAATGCTCACCCTGCCACCCCCGGGTCCGAGGTGTGAACGGGCCCACACATGGGGCAGGAGCTCGGGGCTGCTTTCCCCTGGGAAGAATCCCCCTTGCAGTGAGACCCCGCGAGGAGCGCGCTGTGTCTCAGGGGGATTTCCATTTAAATGCTCCTTGGCAAAATGCCCTTAGAAAGCTGCTGACGCCTCGTGGAAAGCTTTGACAAACATGCTAATTAATTAGAAACAATGCAGCATCTCTATCGGATCTCGGAGCCCCCATGTTTCCCTCCCTCGTGTTCCCAGCACCACCAGAGACATTTGCATGACAAGAGGGCAGCTTTGTTCCTGGGGCTCTGATCCCTTCCTGCTGCTTATTCCTCCACCTGAAGCCCGGAGCTGTGATGGAGGAAACCTCCTGACATCCCCTGGGGACAGTGAGTATGTGACACCTCCAGGACCGGGACCAATTAGGGACGGGGAGTTCATTAGCACTGGTACTGTGTGCTGCAGGTGCTGCAGTAGTGTCCCAATGCTGCTGTCGAGACCAGGAGTCCTGTATGTATAAATTTAGTGTAAAACACGGTCCTTGCTTCTGCAAACTCCGTTTTACAACAGGCTTCCCCAAAGGACGCAGTGGCTCAGGAAGGGGAGATGCCCGGTTATTTGTCACTGCTGCTGGGGGCAGCCCCGTCCCCCTGCTGCCCCAACCCCCAGCTCTATGGCCATGTCCCAGCCTGACCATGACCACCATAAAACCCCGCGGCACCTCCTGGGGCTTTGTTGTGATTTGGGTCATTTTGCTGCTGTGAAATATAGGACCGGGGAGGGACACGGTGGGATCTTGTCACTTCTTGCAGGTACCAGCGACCTTCTGGATGGTCATGAAGTGTCCCTGAGCTTCCCCAGCAGGCACTAAAAGGTGCTGGAGGAGCCAAAGAGCAGCTTTCTATTCCTCAGATGGTCATGCAAGGACTAAATATCTCTCCTGGAGAGTGGGAGCAGGGAGGGAACCTGCTATTAAACGGAGCAGAAATGCCACCAGAGCAAACCGTAACTCAGGGTGCTCTGCCCAGTGGCGCCTCTGCTCCCTGCGTGCTTCGGAGCGTGCCTCTGCTGCCACTCAGCTCTCTGCCTGAAACCTCAGTAATTCATCAGGGCAGGGATCTATGGAGAAAGGGTGGGTTTGCGCAGGGACTGCTGGAAATTCTCCCATTGCTCAGGGGCACAGTGACAAAGTGATGAAAGAGGAACGTGATAAAGGGAAAAAGCATCGCGGCAGAGCCACACTGCTGGGATTTGGAGCGTTCCCACCCGGCGAGGGGAAAGCAAGCAAACAAACGCAGCAACTACAAGTTGACAACAAAGCAGAGGGGTAGCAGCAGCCGCGGTCCCAAGCTGGTATCAATCAACCAGCCCTGGCAGGAACATCCCTGCTGCAGGTGCAGCGACGTGCGTGTCTGCTGTGGGGCGCGGGGATGTGCCCGAGACACTTGGTGCTAGGTCAGGAGGGGCTTTAGGAGGAGACAACCCCTAGACGATCACTTCCCCAAACCTCAATTCCTCCTTTTTCCTAGACAGGCAAGACCAACGTGGCTCTTTGCATTGCTTTGCATCTGAACAAGGGATTAAATGTCCACAGTGACTCAATGCACACTGGAACACTTCCAGAAAGTCAGCAAATTTGCACTCCCTCTCCCTTTAAATGCTTTGGCTTCCTGCAGGAAAATGAAATCCATTAACAAGTTCCACCCCTGCTCCGAATTCAAGGCTAGAACTGTCAATGCTTAGGAACGAGCTAAATGGAGGGATTTCCATAACAATCAACAGCTACAGCATTAATCTATAGTCATATTAACCTGGGATGACAAGGACACGTCTGTCTGTTCTCTCTAATGTAATCTACCATTATACTCGGACTCCATTGAAGTCTGCTTTGTAGCATGCATTTGGCTGTGATCAGCTAATCTCTCTGGCTTTAAGCACGGCTTAGAAAAGGGAGCAAGGGAGACAGGCAGAACAAAGTGATTAATATGCATGCGTGTGTGCTTAGCATGTGGCTGCCTCTAATGCATGTGCAAGCATGTGCACGCGCAGCCGCCGCTCGGGGCCGTGTGCGGGGCTGCGAGGTGTCAAAGTGCCCAGGCATGGAGGGACACGGGTGGAAGGGACACGGATGGAAGGGACACGGATGGAGGGGGCAGACACGGGCACTGCATTTTGGCAGCCAGGGCTCCGGGGGCACACAGCTGGGTGTGAGCACAATGTGCGTGGCGCATGCTGGTGGGTTTGAGGCTTGTGAGCGTGGTTTATGGTGGTTTCAGGCAGCCTCTGGCATCCCGTGCTGCCTGGGAGGCACGCTGCATGCAGCCCCGGGGGCTTGCAGGCAGGGGATACTCCTGTGCCAGGTCCGTGCTGGTGGCCAGCAGCAGCCCGGAGGGATGGAGAGGTGGCCGCCCCTTGGGCACTTCACAATGCCAGCTGCGGGGATGGGCAGCCCCGGCTGTCCCTTCGCTTTCTCTCAGCTTTGTGTGTTAATCTTCCCGGAGAAGCACCTTCCCCGAGCGTGCAGGATGCCCTGAGCCTGCTTCTGGATTAAGAGGTGATAACAGAGCGGCAGTGGCTCACACCAAGACGCCCCACACCAAATGGGCTTATGGGGTCAATTACATTCCCAGCGCTGCTTCGAGATGATGCCGTGCTATCAGCTCCCACCTTCTGCGAGGGGCTGGGATCAGAGCCTCCGCTGCTGCTGTGGGGCAGGCACCGATCTGCTGGCTTTGCCACTGGTTTTCAATCGTTGGAGAAGCTCTTTGGGAAGGGCAAACAGCTGAGGGGAAGGACTCAGAGGACATAACTGCTGGAAAAGGTGCTCCTCCGCTCCCAGCACAGAAGTAACCAGAAGGTCTGGTGTCCTCGTGCCCAGCTCCCTGCCTTCAGAACTCATCTTCCTCCACCTCTTCCCCTGCTCAAGCATTTCCCATCGGGGCAGGCCTTTCTCTGTTTCTGTTCCGTCACTTTGGATGAGGGAGTGGAAATCGGAAACTCTGATTCACTGGGATCTTTGCACAGAAACTTCACACGCTGGAACAATTAATTATCCATTAAAACCTTTGTCTGTGTGTATCTTATTGTTCCAGGCTCTCATTGAAGCCACTCAGCGAAACCGTCGGTCTGCCAGCGCTCGAGTGTGGTTAATCAACTAACAAGCTTATAAACACAATGGATGCAGCTACACTTTGCTCTCCAAGGGCCATGTTGCCGGAGGGTCTCAAGCCACTTCAGGACACGTCGGATTAGCTCTGGCTCTCACCACAGCTGTGGGAGCCGAGGCACGATGTTCGGGGTGTGCGGCACAGATGCTGCCTGCCCAGCCCTGAAATCCTGACCTGGGGCTCGGGATCCATGTCTCAGACTCCAGTCCCACCTCTTGCTGCCCTAGGAGGAGAGGTCATCTTTCAACCCCTGCCCAAACACAGGACACCTTCCCGGCTCCAGCGGCTGGCAGAAACCAACTGGTTGTACTGGTCCCACTGGGCAGAGCGGGGCTGCAGCCTGCCCTGACACGGAGCCCGCTTTGGGGCCGCACAGTGGTGCGAGGCTGAGTCAGCGGGGCAAGGCTCTGCGGAGGAACCTGGAAAATTTCCCCTTGTCTGAGGTTAGGGTGACCCTTGTGCCTTGGAAAGTGGTTCTGAGGCTGCGGGGTGGGCAAAGGCTGGGAAAGCGGTGCTCAGAGGGAAGCAGGTGGAAGCTGAGATCGTTATGGAGATGTTTAATGATAGAAAATGTCTCTCCGTTGTATTTAGGCTGTAATTACAGAGGCCGTAAAGGTATTTATTTCCTGGCGATTAATGGCAGGCCAAGGAGAAAACTCTCTCATCAACGCTGTTCTAAGTTTCAATTAGTTTTTTCAATTATGTTTATGTTTTCTTTGCCACTCTCAGGAACTGCCCGTGGGCGCTCGGCCTGCCTGGCACCGCTGCTCCTTGCACCAGGACGGAGAAGGTCGGGAGACAAAGCCGCACAAGTCGGAGAGCTTGGGGTGAGCAGCCAGAGAATGAAATGTTTAATTGCAAAGGTGTTTATTGCAAAAGGGTTTCTGCAACCCTCAGTCAAATTTGGAGCTTTCAGGGCAGTTCCTAATCGGCCTCGCTGTGCCCACCCGCCACCGCCCTGCCGTGGTGTGGAGGTGGCTCCGTGTGCTCTGGGGTGGGAAGAGGCTATAGGAGGAAGGGATCTGATCCCATGCCCTGCACAGCAATGGCCAGGAGTTCCCTGGGGGCTCAGGGCTGCCCAGGGGAGTTTGAACAGTGAGGAAAGGGAGAGAAAGACCCAGAGAGCAGCCTCAGGCTTCCAAACCCGCAACTTTTTCCTTGCATTTTTGCCGCAAACTTCCCAGGCTGTGCAGCACTCAGAGAGCAGCAGAGATAAGAGCATCTATCAGCTTGAAGAGGCTCAAACAGATAAGCATCTCGCCTTGAACTAGCAGATAAGCGTGCGTGCTGGGAAGAGCGCATCACCAGCGCATGGCAGCAGGCACAGCCCTGAGCCTGGGCGCACTGATGTGCAGGGGCTGTCCCACGCAGAGGGCTGGGGTAAGCCATCTTCCCAGATCCCAAAACAAAGGGAGGAAGCACAGCAGGGGCAGAGGTGAAAGAATCAGCATCCTCTGCACCTTACCAGTTGCTTGCCTTGGGCAGGATCAGTGCTGGTGCCTCGTGAGCAACCTGCCCTGGGTGTGATGCCCACCAGGAGCATCCTCAGCCTCTGCGCCAGGCACGGGGCCAGGGTGGCCAAAAGGAGCTGCTGGAGGCTCTGGCAGCCCCGTGTGATGCTGCTGTAGGGTGCTGCTGCTGTCCTACAAGTCACGATGCTCCTGGGGCTCCCAGAGCGACCGGGATGGCTGCGGGCATCCCTTTTAGTCCTGCACAAAGCGGGGGCAGAGCCCCAGGCATCTCCTACAAGCTCCACACCGACTGCTCTGCTCAGGTCTGTGCAGTCATACGGGGCTCCAAAAAGGGGAGAGCAACAGCAATAATCTGTAGCATTGGGACAAGCTGAGCAGGAGGAGGAGGCACCCAAATATACGAAATGCTCTCCAGTGGCTTTAGCCAGAGCCCAAGGTGGGCTGTCCATGGGCAGAGCAGCCCCGGCACGGCCCCAGCGTGGCCGCCTGCACCGACCCGCAGCGGCTGGCAGGGATTTGTGCGCTGCAGGCAGGCTTGCAGGTCTTGCTAGCCGTATAAATGAGCAAATAAAATGAACATTAACAACTTGTGCGCAGTTATCGCAGTTTCCTGTCCCAGATAATTGCCCCATTTTAAGCGCGGCAGCGTGGCGATTGTTATTCGCAATGTTTGTACAGCGGAGAAGGTGAGTGGCACTGCGCAGTCAAAAATTATTGCCGGGACATAAAAATGTCTTCAGCTACTAAAGCAGTGACATTTCACTCCACGTTTGCCGTTGTGCCCCAGCCTCAGGAACAGCTCCGGGGCTCGGGCCCCAGGGCCGGTGGCTGTGGCCCCCCGAGGCGGGCGCACAGAGACACGGGGGGCTCGTTGGTGGAGCCTGGAACAGATTTGCTGACTCTGGGAGCGTTTTGTGTCCGTGTTTCAGCTCTGTTCCTTAATGAGGGAAGAAGCACTTCTCCCTGAACTGCCCTCCCCCCATTGCCAAGCCAGGTGTAGACATGATTTATTGCATTGTTTAGTCATTATTCTCAGTTACCCAATTATGTTTTTTAAAGTTAAAAATGCAAGAACTTTGTTGTGGCTGCATCTGGGGATTCTGCAGCATCTGGAAGATGGTAAGAAATAAAAAAAAACACGGAGGAAACCAAGAACAACAACACCAGCAGCTTCTTGTGCGCTACCTTTCAGCGTATCTCACCGCTGGCTCGCAGTCAGGAGATGATGGTGCTCCTCGCCTCGACCCCACGGCTCTCCCCGCGCGGCTGCCAGAAGCCGGGCTGACAGCAGCAAGCCTGCGAGAGCCTGGTGCATTTGGTACCGCTTAACAGAAAGCTCCTGTTATTGCGTGAAGGCAGAATAATCGCCGGGGAGCTTTCAGGACAAGACAGATAGCAGTGAGAACCTCTGCTGACTCCAACGCTTCCCATCGTTGACTTTCCTGACTGTGCCAGGCTGGGTCACAGCCACCGAGTTTCCCCTGCGAGGACAGCTTCCAGAGGCATGGCTGAGGCCAGCAGAGCCTCCAGCTCCCATCGCCTCCCTTGGCTTGTGGAACACAGCAGCGAAGTAGCTGGGCCCCAGAGGAGGAGGAGGATGGAAACTCGGCTCCTGGGGTGCTCAGACATCCGTGTCCTTAGGACAGCGCCTTCCCTGGGTTAACCTGCCCCGGCTGGAATCAGGTCTCCCAGCTGTGCCAGGGCTGGAGCTGGAGGGGATTAGCAGTCTCAGAAGTGTGTGCTCTTCACTGCCGTGCTGCCTGCTGGCTCTGCAGGCCGGTTCCTTTCTGCACTTGGATGACCGGGCTCCGTCACGGAGCCTGCCGTGCTGCAGTAAGGGTATGGGCTGAGGTCTTCTTCTCGGGCCCTGGTCATCCGGAGAAAGCTCTCACTGATAGCAGTGGCTGCTGGATCACACCTGCAAAACGTTTCTGAAGATTTCTAAATCCCAAAGCCAATGCAACATCTGATCACAGCCCCACAAAATCACCTCCTTTTCTGCCTGCCTGTGCTCAGGCTGCAGTCTGGGGGCTCTCACGTGTGAGTGTCTGATCCCCGCAGTGTGGGGGTGCCTGGAGGACCGCTCAGGGTGCACACTGCCAGAGGGTTTGTTTTCTCCCATGGTAAAACACTGGGAGCCCTGGGCGGTGGGATTGCAGAGCAGATGAAGACAGATCCCTGAAATCTGTCCAGCTGGGAGCAGGACTCTGGTTGCTCCTGACTAGAAGGATGTTAGCACTCAGCTCAGATCAACGTGTCATGTTTAAGACTGATCAGAATGAGGAACCGGTGAAACTCTCCCAGGTGTGTGTCTGGCTCCCAGGCTGACAGCACCAAGGGTGCCAAAGGTGCCGGCTCCTCACCGTGACCCCGGCAGCGGTGGCTGGAGCAGCCAAAATCTGCCCTGAGGTGCCCGCACCGCACCTCTGCTGCCTGCTGCTGCCTGCGGGCTGCTGGCACCGCCTGGCAGGCCGGGGGGTCTCCATGGCCCGCTTCTAACAGCAGCCGAATTAATTAAAGGCGATGTGAAGACAGGCTGGGGGGAGGGAGAGGAGGGGAATAATGGCCCTGATTTGCTAATGTGGGTATTTTTGCCTCCAGTCTTCGCATGGGAAGCGCTTTGCGTTCTCGCTGCTCGGGCGTTCCTCATGTGCGTGATTATTTTTGGCTGTTTGCTGATGCACCAATTCCTCCCTGCTGCTTTCCAGGTCAGGTCCCAGCGCACATGGGCGCTCCCAGCCTTTCCCTGTGCTTTCATCTCCCCGTTCCCATCCCTGCTGCCCCCCCAGAGGAGGGCAGGCACGGCTGGGGCTGTGTGGGGCACGGAGCCCCCTTGTTGGCCGTGCTGCCTGACCTTGTGCTGCTTCATGCGGCTGCAGCCGGGTGAAATGCGGGCTGGGGTTTGCTCATGTGAGTGTCCAGCTTAACGGGGTGCTGCATTTACCCCTGTGGATGCGATGGCAGTGGGGCTGTGTTCAGGTCCTGTGCCTGCCCCCAGCTCTCGGTGCGCTCTGCTTCCCTCGGCATCGCCCTGGTGAGCTGGAAATGTCACCCCTGCCGCTGGGAACACGTGTGCCTGCAGAGCCGAACCAAGCACCTAATTAGGATGGAAAAAAGATGTTTTTTTCCTGCCTAACCACATCATGCCCCTCGAAGTAGGCAATTGATCAGCTCTGTCGATACATTCAGAGACCAGCGACTTGGTTCACAGCCTCTTTACAATTGTAAATGGGCTAAACCTAAATAAAAGGACCCTAAATCATCTAAATTAAAGCTCTGAGGACAGTGCAGTGCCACAGCCTCATAGCAAATAGCCATAATCTCACCGTTTTTTTCGCAGCCCTGCTGCTGAATTCAGGCAGGGACCGACTTCTGCCTTAGCTCAGGCCATGAGCAGCTTTGGGGGCGCTGCAGAAATCTCCTGTAGCGTTGCACGCTGTGGCTGGGTTCAGGGAAAGTCCAGGTCGTGGCTGCAGTGACAAGTGTCTGCAAAGCAGAGCGTGTTTGGTCCTCCGAGCTGCCCGGCCCCAGGGCCAGCCCCAGGACATGTGGGCACACTCTGCCTTCCCCTTCAGCCTGGTGATGCCACCCCGTTTGCCCTGCCTGCATGTCTCCCTGCAAAGCATTTCCCAAGCTCCTGTGAGTGCAACAGAGCTTTATTATTTACTTATTTATTTTTATTTATTTATTTTTATTTATTTCTCATGGCAAATTTGGCCTGCTTTTGTCCACAGAAGGCTGACCACCCTTGCTGTAACCCCCCTGTGTCTGGTGCACGTCTGCTCACTCCCCATGCAGCTGCTCCTCCAGGTGGGCACAGGGGCAGAGAGATGGTGAGCCCTGTCCAGGTCCCCACCAGGCACAGCACCAGGACAGTCTGCACTGTCTGGGCTTTCGCTTCTGGCAGAGAGGTGAGAAATAATTTTAAGGACCTGCAGCTCATGTCAGATCTACCCCTCCTTTAAATGTATTTCAAATCCAGGGGAGTCTATTTCCCTCCTCTTCCCCCCTCCGAGGGAGGATCCGTACCCACCTCTGCACGTTCGCGCTGATTTTGTGAATGGCAGCAGAAACTCTGACCCCAGACCGAAAATATTCCCATCCGTGCACAGCTCCCCCAGGGAACTGATGCAACCGTTCCTCGCTCATTCCACAATTACCATATTACTCCAGCACGAGCTGGAAAGTCTGTCCTTCCAGGAACGTTGGCCAATCCCATCCGCAGGGAAGGTCCTGAGGGGATTCTCAGTGTCAGGCGTTTTCTCTGAATTTGGCAATTCTCTGCTAAATGGGGTTTCTTTCAGGTGCCATTTATGCAAGAACAAAAACGTTCATTATGCTGATCACTCAGATGAGAGATAAAATATTACCTAGGAAACCCGGATTTCGCAGTGCCGTGCCATTTGTTGGAGCCGGGTGTTTCAGCGGAGCCGTGGAGCACGAGCAGCACGCGGGGGGACAGCAGCGCCTCTGCACCCGATTCCTTCGGCCCCTCCGAGTAAGAGATGGTCCCACACTGGGTGCCAGTTCACAAAGCAAACAATGGGAAGTGCCTCCAGCTTTGGCTGATTTTTGCTGTATTTGTCAGGCTGGGCGGAGGCGGCTCAGGGGACGGGGCTCTGCCGCTGCCCAGGAACAGCCGAGGACACAGCGGGAGAGGAGGGGGGTTGCTCAAGGGGCTTGGGGCGGGGTGGTGGGACCAAATCCAGCACAAGTGAATCAGGGCTGAGTGTCAGGGAAAACGAAGCCTTCCAGTGATCCTTGCTGAGCTGGAATTGTTTCTGACCCCAGCTGGCCGCAGACCGCGCACAGGCTGCAATAGGGGGAGGTTTAACGGGGGCTGGGGGAGCACCCGGGGGAGATGCCGTGCCCATGCTGCCTGCTGCTCCCCCCAGGCAGGGGGCAGTGGAGCCCAGCAGCCCCCCAGGCCATGATCCCAACATCTTCCAGGCTTCATTGCTTGGCGTTTGGGGCTCTGGGCACCGCAGCTAAGATCCAGCAAAGGAAACTGCAGATCACTGCTGGCTTCGTGCTAACTCTGTGGGTCAGCTAGAGGGGGCACAGGATGGCTTTTAGGGGGATGAATGGGCAGATGGGCACAGAAGGGGACTTTCCTTTTCTTTTGCTGCTCTGAACTGGCTTTTGAAGCCCTTTGCCCTGCTCAGATGATTGCAACAGAGCAGCCTGAGGGGTGGCCAAGCTCTCCCATATCAGCCCAGGCCAAGCACTGGGAGCCGTGGACTTCTCCAGCTTTCCCTGGGCCTGCCCCCGCCCCTCGCTTTTCGAGGACAAAGAGGTGGGTGAAAGGAGAAATGATTAAAAGTAATAATAATAAAAAAGACAGCCAAATGAGGTGGGGTGAACATACAAGCCAGTCACTTGCTAGGAGAAATCCAGAAGAAACGGGACGCCATCCAGCGCTCTCCAACCAGCACCGTGACCTAATTTCCCGTCCCAGTGATGTGCCCCCCTGCCTGCCCAGCACGGGCACAGGACCGTGGGGCGCCCCGAGAGCAGGGGTGGGGATGGGTTGGGGGGAGCACAGCCCCGTGCCACCAGGCAGCACAGCGGCACAGCAGAAATAAAAGCTGGAGCTGTGCCGAGGGCCTGCACGGAGAACAGAGGGGAAGGGGCGGCCGGGAGCTGCAGGTGAATGGTTTCTGCTGCTGGGGTGCAGAGGGGGAAAAAGAAGGTGGCGATCTCCCCCTGCCTCGGGCTGCTCCTTCCCAGCTTCTGAATCCTGGGGCTGAGGGACCCGCGCCTGCCCGCCACCGACCGGCCGCAGTGGGTCTGGCAAAGGGCTCTGCGCAGAGATGGCCCGCCGAGTAGCTGTGATTTATTTTTCTTAAGAACAAAAAGTGCAAATAATAATTGTATTGCATTGTGCAAATAGCAGAACAAACAAAATCCTCGACTTGATAGGAGTACGGCTTGTTGTAACCGGGAAAAAAAATGATCAAAAACATGTCACACAGGAAAAAGGGTTTCCATTCACAAAGAAATCATTATGGTTAATTTAATTCATTGTAGCATTTAATATAGAAAAGCTTTTCTACAGAGACTGGGAAAAAAGCCAACATTTATATATAAATGGGTTTTATTTTAAAAGCTAATGCAGTGGGCAGGATGCTTCAGGGTTATTTTCTCTCCCTCTTTCTTTCAGTGCATATGCAAAGCTGGTATTGTATCCAAAAAACAAGGAATTTGCTGCTATCTAAAGTTTACAAATTGCTTTTTTTCAAAAGCACAATTTCATATTCCTTAGAAATGTAAATGACTGGGTTTTTATCTCCTCGCTTTCCTTTCTTTCTGTGTTTTTTTTTTTTTTTAAAGTTACTTATATTAGTATCCAAGGCACTGATTTGCAGAATGGGCTTTAAATATCCTCCCACTGTAATCAGCACAGACATCGGCTGCCATTCATGTGCACGCGTGACAGCCCCGGCTCTTGAAAGGAGCGGCGTTCTCCGAAATGGCTGGAGCGTGGTTAACCTGAGCGTGCTCCTGCCGCGCCGGGGAAGGGCATTCGCCATCAGAGAGCTGTAACAAGAATCAGCTGTATTTGTGCAGGGGACAGATGGTGAGCGAATAACCGGTCTGATCAAATACCTTCAGCCATAAAATTACAGGGGAAGGAAACATATGGTATTACCCACTTGTGCCTAACCGTGGGCCGGGCGGGCAGCTGCCTCCAGCCCTGTGCTCAGGCATGTGCTGCGGCTCCTGGGAGCCCTGCCTTCGGTTCGCACGCAGAAAACGGGGGCAGTGCTGGGAGCTGGGCTCGGGTTTGGCTCCATCCATCCATCCATCCATCCATCCATCCATCCATCCATCCATCCATCCACCCATCCATCCACCCATCCACCCATCACACACCAGTGGAGCTCCTCCGCTGCCCTGAGCCATCCCTGGGACCCAGCCCTGATGGCTGCGGAGCTGCAGTCCCAGCCTGGTTTAATCCCACCTAATTCCCTCTTCCTGGCTCATTCCCGGGTGCAGACCTGTCCCTGGGCTGTGGTAGCACCCCCGTTACAAGGCTTTTCCCAGTGTCTAACCTGGCTTTCCCTTGCTGTCACCTGAGCCCATTATTTAGAGGTCCATAATGGACAGGACAATCTACTCCCTCTCTCTTCCAGCCTCATTTCATGTATCTAGAGTCTCAGATCTCTCCAGACTAAACAGCCCCAAATCCTTCAGCACCAATGGTGTGTGACTCCTGCTGCTTCCTCCTTGACATTTTCTGCATCCTCCTCACCCAGCAGCAACTGGCACAGGTGGACGCAGCCCTTGCATGTCCTGCATCCCCTGCCAGGCCAGGATCCCCGTCGGACCTCTATTCTCCTTCCCGTCCTCTAATATATTGTGCTAGGGAAAGTCAAACTGCCCACAAATATCAACAAATACCGCCACTTCCCATCTGTGAAGCAAGGAGAATTATCCCGCTGAGGAAGGAGCTCAGCAGAAAACTGAGCAGGAGCAAGGTGAAACAACTTGACCAAGGTCACCCAGAAGTGGGGAGCGCCAGCCAGCACACTCCTACAAACCCACGCTTTAATATATACCTCTAATCATCCCTGCGCAGGAATAGCTATTTCCTTTGTAAAACGCCAACTGCTATTAAATCTCTCCCTGGACTTCTTAGCCCTGAAATTGCATACGTTACCCTCTGCTGGTGCTTGGGGCTTTGTTCTGGTTGTATCAGCTGGCAAGACAATTCTCCTCATTTGGCAGCATTTGCATAAAACCAGCGCTGATTGCTGATGAGCCCGGTCTGCGCTGCGACTCCGACTCGAGCACCTGTTCTTCAGGCCCGGGCTTGTTCCTGCCGCAATCAAAGGGAGCTTGGCCATTAACTTCAAAGCAGGCAGGATAGGGCCCTCTATCAAAGCAAACACAATGCAAAGTTTGGAGAGCATGCTGGAACCACTACATTTTTTACCCAGATCCCTGATTTATTACCCCCAAAGTCTGCAGTTGCTCAGGACCAGAGTTCCTGTTCAGACCCATGCTTCTCCGTGCCAGTAGCTTTGGCTTTTTCGGGAAGCAAGCTTTCTCACTGGATTATGCAAATCCTCCGTGCATTGTCATTCCCTGTTTGCGTTAAGTTCACCTTCCCTCTGGTTTGATTAATATACCCTCTCCCCCCATGCTTGCTCTAATATGTTTGTTTTAGGGATGGGCAAATGAGCTGGGAATAAGAAAAATGAAATTGAACCTTCACCCAAAACTTGAAGTGGGTGGTTTGGAAAAAAAAAAAAAAAAAAAAACACAACAGAATGAATAAGTCTTTGAACCACACAAATAGTTCCCTTGTTGGTGCAGGAGAGACAGTCTGGGCCCCAAAATGATGAAATACCATGTCCGTCGCTGTTTCCAGAAGCACTCCAGCGGGCTCACCGCAGCTCCCGAGCCCACAGCAGACGGGGCTCCGGCACCATGGAGCTGGGGCTCTGGGACCATGGCCCCTGGCAAACAGCCTGGCCCCGGGGGGAACTGGAGGCTGCAGCGTGTCCTGGGGGTGCTGAGTGCCCAGCGCCGCTGGGTGTGCGCGCCCCAGCCCCTGGCTGCTCGCCAGATCGCCGGTCACATCTCCCGCTTGAAATCGCTCTGTGATTTGTTTGGAAGAACCTGTCAGAGGCTGGCAGGTTTCCCACAGCTGATGAAAGGAGCTAAGGATGTCTGAGAGCCTCACAAGGTGATACAGCCATTAAGGCATCATGACAGACTCAGCACAGAGGCACTAAAAACACGGCGAGATTGGCAGCTCCAGCGCCTGAAACTAAACAAGGAATGCAAAATAAACCGAAGGGTGTGCGACGGGGTGTGTGAGCATGCACGGTGTGTGCGTGTGCACGCTGGGGAAGTCAGCATCCTTCTCTTCTCACTTCCCTTGACAGCTCTGGACTTAAAGTAAGATGTAAGCAAACAGAGAGGGTGCAAGCTGTCGTTGGGAGCCCCGCTCATGAATTATAAAGGACCATTCACGGCGGGCTTTTCTTCTCTTTAAAATGCATTTTGCACCGCTGAAAGGCAGGCTGGCTGCGGGCGGGCGGGAGCCCTGCTTACCCCCGGCACAGGCTCGGCACACGCAGGGGCTGTGGATGCCCTCCTGCAGTGGTGCCCGGCTTGGCTCCACTGGGTGCAAGGTACTGGGGACACTGGGCATGGGGAGCAGCCTGCCTGGCCCTGCAGCAGGGCAGCAAAGAGACCTGGAGGCCTGGGGAAATGTGGTGCTGCTCAGCACCAGCATCCCCAACGAGGCTGCTACGGCAGTGGCTTGGCAATCAAGTTGTTCCTATTTGCTTAAGGAGATAAATCAGTTAATCTGCTTCGCATTCCGGCTTCCCAGCCCTGAGAGAGCGCACTTGGTGTTTCAGCTTTTATCTGTGCATTCACAGCCTAAATGCTTCCTAGGGGGGGAAAGAGAGAAGTGGAGCCTATCTGGCCATCTTTCATCTCCTGGGGAGCGACACATCTCAGAAACACTCCAGGGATGCTGAGCACCAGGCTCGCCTTCCTGTGCCTATGCTGGGGCTGCGGCAGCCAGCTGTGCTCAGAGCCACGGGGCTCCACACCAGGCTGGGGGGCCAGGCAGGGCCTCCTGCCACCCTGTCCCATGGGGATGGGCACAGGGGGCACCGAGAGCTTGGGCAGACCCAGCCCTGCAGTGCCCTTGGTCCTCGGAGCTCCTCATCCTCACAGTGAAGTCCTTGCCGAGGTGCCACCCCGTGGGGGTGAGCAGGCTGTGAACGCACCCAGCCCCCCGCCCGCCTGACAGGGCTCCTTTTAATTTCACTGAGTGCTCCCTCACCGGTGAGTTAGATGAAAAGTGAAGTGAAACCCGACTGGCGTCCTCAGCCTCATTTGTCTTTCATGCCCACACCGCACTTGCTTTCACGCTTTCTCCCTTCTGCTGTTAACCCTCATGCACCCACACCCGGTCCCGCTCCCCCGCTCCCCTGCACTGCCAGACATGCTGCCAGGCTGGGGATTCACCCACGGGTTCAGGGCTCCTGAAGAGCTGGTGGGGAGGAAATCTTGCCTCCACAGAACAAACCGACCTGCTGCTCTCACCAGGCTGTTGCTGCTCAACTGAGTTGTGAAAGCTGAAGAGGGGTTGGAATAAAGCGTGATCCTCGCCTTGTGCGGGGTACTGCTGGTAGCACCGGGTCCTGGGTTCAGAGCATCTCCTAGCCCACATGAGAGCAGCACCAACACCCAGGCCCCTGTTCTGATAAAATGGTTTGAGATGTTTCCTGAGCACACTGCCAAGTGGTCGCTTTGTGTAGGTGAAGCCAGCCTGGAGCTGCAGGGCAACCATGAGAGTGATGAGAGGTGAGGAGATCCCAGACAGGACAGGGAAGGAAGGAGTCTCCATCCCCATCCCCATCCCCATCCCCATCCCCATCCCCATCCCCATCCCCATCCCCATCCCCATCCCCATCCCCATCCCCATCCCCATCCCCATCCCCATCCCCATCCCCATCCCCATCCCATCCCCATCCCATCCCCATCCCGCTCCCACGGCCCCAGCTGGCCCCACTACCTGCAGCCTATCCCGGGGCTACCAACAGCCGGGGCACCGCAGGCTGCAGCACCACTGTGTGCAAAGAGGAAGCATTATCTAAACTTGCCTGCCCCCCGCCCCCAGCCATAATTAATAAACTCAAAGGAAATTAAACCACAAGTAGAAAAAAATCCAAACAGCAACCCAACCCAACCCAACCCAACCCAAAGTGCTTCACGTGAGGCTTGGGGGGAGCAGGCACCGGCAGCCTGGGGAGACCATCAGAGGTAATTGCAGTCACAGGGCGAGAGGCTAAAACAGCATGAAATGAATCAGTTTAACAGATATTAAATTTGCAAGCCCCAGGCGACAGGACTCCGTTCAGTTTATTTGCATTAATCAGGTCAGGGGAGTAACCTTGGTTTTTTCTTGCAGGAGATATCATCAGCCTTTATTTGTTTCTCATGTGAAAGTATCACAACGGCTAAACACAGCCTGGGCCAGGGCTGTGAAGTCCGAGCCACCGGGCAGCCCAGCCCAGCTCCTGCCCGAGCAGCCCCGGCTCGCAGGGAGGGCAGCCACGGAGGGCTCCCCGGCGCCAGCTCCAGCCCTGGCCCTGGACGTTGCCATGCTCCTCCTCTTCCCAGGCCCTCCACTTCATGCTTTCCCCCAGCAGAAAGTTTTCCAGGGGCAGAAAGGGGGCTTGGACCTGGCCCCTAACACATATGTTCATTTAGAAGTGCACAAATCTGTGCTAGGCGTAAGTGTGCACGTGTGCGTGTGCTGCCTGGGCACGCAGGGGAATTACAGCTGATAGCACCTGAGACCTTTCCATCTTTCTCAGGAACATGCGAGGGGTAAATTTAGCTCCGTGTGTGTAGGTGTGTCAGGGAGACAGCAGCGTGCCGTGTGTGAGCCTCCATGCCTCACCCCCAGCTTCACACGCCGATATGAAGGTGACATCTGCCCTGAGGGTGTACTTGAAGAAACAAGAACATCCTTTTCTGAGTGATACGGGTTTGAGAGTCATAGAGGAACTGAGGGACCTGGCATGCGGCTCCTCCAGTGAGGCTCACACTGCTTGGCAGGCTGGCGTGCTGCTAGCCACTGCTGCTCCCTCCTCGGTGTCACAAAACAAATAGTTGTCTCTCTCCAAGAAAAAGGAAAAAAAAATCATCAAAACAACCAAAGATTCATTCTTAGAGCTGCAACAAAGAAGGCTCCAAGCACTTCAGCTAGTTTGCCATTGCTGTGTGCCGTAAGGCCAGACATTGCCTCCTCCAGTTTGACCATGAGCTGCCCTGCTTGTGTGACCTGGATCCGTCTGGCGATCTGAGCTTCCCCGTAATGTCTCACAGCACAGCAGGCGGCCGAGCTGCTGCTCATGGGCTGCCACTGCTACCCTGCAAAGGCACATGTGAGTGCCTAGCCCAAGGAGCCTGAGCACACGGAGCCCTGCGCTCGGTGACTTGCCGGTGGCACGGCGCGGTGCATCCGGAGAGCCTCAGCAGTGCCCGGGGCACTGACTCGGCACTTGGGTGAGAAACGCCTCCAGGGAGCTGAGAGAGGTGCCCACAGACACACGTGATGGACGAGGAGGGTTTGGAGTTGAATGGAAAACCTCCTGCAAGAGCCCGTGTCCTTCAGGCATGGGAAGAACCCTCCTGACCTTACAGGCTGTGGGTGAAAATCCCCGCCTGGTCAACCACGAGGCGCTTCCCACACACCTCCGACAGGGCAGGAGGGGGAAGCATCGCAGGGCTGCCAGCAGCACCCGCAGGACCCGGCCAGAGCAGGGGGTGGCCAGGCGGTGCAGCCAGTCCCAGGGGCAGGACACAGCCCCAGCAGCATAAAAATGCCCAGGGGTTCGCGATTCAGCCTGGGGCTGGCTGAGGAAGGAATTTGCATGAAGCTCTTGCAGATGGATCACTCCTGCAAAGTCTTATTTAAATCCAAACAAGCAAAACAGCCCTCCCTGCTCAGGGCTGGCAGCGCTTATTTATCACCTACGAAATGCATACATTTGGGACGTATGTGTATGCGTGTCTCTGCGTGGGGGCGGGGGACGAAAACCATCTTCTGAAAGAGAATCTGGTCTCTGCGGAACGGGAGGGCTTGGCACGGGCCACACAAGTGGACAGAGCCCATAGCTCTGGTGGTGCCAGTCCCAGAAGCAGCGCTTAAAATGGCTCATAACATGGGGAGATGGCCTGGCTGGTGTATATATGGGGAAACTGAAATGCACAAACGAGAAAGCTGTCCTCAAAGCATACCGTGAGTCATGCCAAATGGAAGAAGAAAAAAACAGTTTTGACTCCTAGTCCCCTTCTCCAGGCACTGAACTCCACTTTTAGTCTGGGTTCCCATGAAAAGAGGGCTTAGGCAATCACGCTGTCTGCTTGATATCATCTATGGCCTCCCACCCCGTTCCTTTCCCCAGCAATTTGGGAAGCTATTGGCCAATCCCAAAAAAATGATGACAGAACTCAGGACTGCAGGAAATCAGTCTTTGTCAGCTCCAGTGGACTTAAATATTTCCTGTCAGTGCCGGGTGTGCCATTTCAAACGGGGGAAGCCAAAACATCACCTTGGTGGCAGGGCTGATGCGTACCAGCGTCACAGATGCTGTGATCATTTCTTTCTTTTTCTTTCTTTCTTTTTCTTTCTTTCTTTGTTTATTTTTTTCCTTTTTTTTTTTTTTTTTAAAAAAAAACATAAATTACAGAAACTGCATTTATGCAGTTACCAAGGTGTCTGATGCTCGGCGCAGCTGACATGTTCGACTCAGTGGGCTTTACATCATGAGGAGAACCTCATCTCACCGACGTCTACCAGAGGAGAGCACAGCCCACGAGAAGGTGAAGGCAAACAGAGTCGGTGCCATCCTCCCCCCTGCAGCCCAGCCCTCTGGCGGTGCAGGAGCATTTCCCAACGTGATGTCTTGCTTCTCAACGCCCTTACCCAGCTGCTGCGAGCTGCAGCCTCCCCTTGCCCTGACCTCTCCTCCCCGCAGCTCTGGGAGCGTCCTGGCCCCGGGAGCCTCGGTCCTGTGGTTGGTCAGGCCGCCTGCCCCCCGCTGCTGCTGCAGCTGCCCCTCAGCCGTGCCTCCGCAGCGCCACGGAGGGTTTTGGTTTCCTGCCCGCGCTCCTCGCACCAGCACTCTCCTAGCGATGAGCAGGGAGAAAGAGGACAAGCGCGGCCACCCCAGGACTAAATATCAAAGAACAACGTGGTTTGAACCCGATCCATAGCAGCAAAGATGGGAAAGCGGTCAGGCAGGCGAGCTCAGACCGAGATGCCGACTTTTCCAGGTCTGAGGGTTGCTCCAAGTCACAACTGGAGCCGTGCATGGGCCTGGAGCTCTGCGGCCCCCGGCACAGCCCCACGCACAGCGCGGGCCACGCGGCGCCTCCCGCCCCCAGCACGGGCGACCTGGCAAATTCCTGCAGCTGCTGCGGCCCGGGCAGGGCTGCGCTCCCCTTCCCAGCCACTAAATAAATAACGCAGAGGGGCCTGCCGGGTAGGGGCTGGCTGCTCCGCTCCGGCCGGCAGCCTGCTGCCTGCTGCCGAGACGAAAGCCATCTTCCAGCCGGTGATTTAACATTCCAAGGGAGCAGATTAATGCCTGCAAACTTCTCGGTGGAAGCATTCAAACGCTAATTGGTAGTTGCAAGTAATTAAAGTAATTTACTCAGATTATAAAGAAATTTCTTAACAGTGATTAAGCAACTCTGGGACGTGTGTAGTTGTTTGTAATCACTCCCCCAGGGGGATTAAAGCTCTTGGCTGCATGTAATATGTCTTGTAACACCCTATGGGTCCTGTTGGCTCATGATAGCAACGAACAGCTTGTTGGAAGAGATATAAATCAGGTCTGCACGCACACAAAGTACAGCGCGCGGGGAACAGCTCTCTCTTTCATGGCCCGGGCCGGGGGAGCAGCAGCCGGCGGGGAGGCAGACATCCCATCAGCTGCGGTTTGCTCCGCAGACGGGGCCCGTGTCATCCCGGCCTCGGCACCGGCACCGGGAGAGGCAGAGCCAAGGGCAGGGTGGCGGGCAGAAAGGGCTGCTGGCACAGAGACAGGCTCCGAGGAGAGCTGTGGTCACTTCTGCTCGCTGGTTTCCATCGGCCGACCCATAAAACAGGAATAAATCCACTAAGGCTGTTGGTTAAGTGCTCTGAAAGCAGCAGAGGAAGCGTGCCAGATAGCTGTTAAGTTGATATCTCGCAGATTGTACTTAGCGAGGACTAATCAGTAGATTATCATTCGGCTCATTTTGTGTCCCCGCTATCCTGGCCAAGCCCTTCCTGACTTTGCTCGGCCTTGGTTTGGGCACACGAAGCCCATTCCTGCTCTGAGGCACCAGGAGGAGGGGGACTGCTTTGCTCACCTGGGACAGAAGGACTTTTCCTGCCCACGTCCTGGCTCCCGGTGCCACGTTACGCAGTGATGTCTTCCCCTTCCAGCCTAGAAATGTGCACGCAGGCTCAGCCAGGCTCAGCAGGGTGACTCCTTGGATAAATAACCCGGGTCTGAAGTGCTTCCCACTGGCTGGAAGACACATGTTATACAAGGAGGGAATATCTGGAGCTGTATATCACAGATCCCACCCCATGGCCTGGTGCCTCCATGGTGCTGGGCGGCCCCTGTGGCACCTGGCCATCAGCTGGAGGTGTCTCCGAAGGAGCAGAGGGCTCCCAGCACACCATGATCGGTGGCTGTGACCCCCAGGATCCAGTTAGTGCCAAGGAAAGCCTCCTGAATGACAGCGCTCTGCCCTCCTGAGCCAATGGCTGGATCCTAACTCCTCTTCAGTTCATTTTTGGAGAGGTTTTTATGTGTGTGTGTCTGTGCTGGGAATAGAGAATGGCAGGCACTGCCTGAGAGCTGCCTGGAGCCAGGTGCAGGTTTACCTGTGCAAAGTAACGCGGAGCGAACTGGGAGCACACATCCTGCAGTTACTTTGGCACTTCACTTGGGTGTTTGCTCTCTGCAAATTTTGGCCAAACAAAACCAATTGTTCATTTAATTTTTATTATTTTTTTCTCTCTCTCTAAAGGCAACACAGAAAGGACAGAGCAAATCCACATTTTGTTTGTTTGCTGTTTGAAATGAATGCCTGGGAGGAAGGCGTTGTTCTGCCAGCTCTGTGAAGGACAGAAATACACCACAACCTTCAGCCGCGCCGAGGGGTGAACCCTCAGTGTTAGCATTCAGGGGCTGCATCGTGGATGCCGTTACATTGTGCGGCATGGGACATGCTTTCCAGACTCAAATATAAATAGTTTTTTTTTTTTTTCTTCTGTGTTCTGTTTACTGTGCGTCGAAATCAGATTTTCCCTAATGGTCCTTTATAAATAGTTTCCACCCACCCTCTGCTTGAAAGCTTCTCTGACTCACATTGGAAATTAGGTTCTTCCCCTCCTCGCTATTGAGAACAATTATAGCTCTTTGTTCAATGGGAATTAAGAAGCATGAGGGCTGAATCCATCCACAGGAAAATTGTCACTCTCTTTTGTTTTCTGCCTGCAATAATTATCCTGCCAACCGCTCGCTCTGACATCCTTAAGCCCTCCGTGCCTCCACTGAGCATCCGCTGCTCCCCAGCTCCAGCCCGCCGGCGCGCTTTGTGCTGATTCACTTTATTGGCTCCCTCGTTAGCCACATCCTCGTTACCTTGCCTTGGCATTTCCCACCGAGCTGCACTTCCCATCAGGAGGGAGGCAGCCCCGCAAAGTCTGGGCCGGCATGGGGAGGAGGGGGACAGGAGGAGCAGCTGGTCCTCTGGCACGGCCCCAGGGGTTTGGTTATTTCTCAGAAAAGACTTCAGCCCCTTGCTGCTGAGAGAGGACAAGGTGCAGGGAAACCACATATTCAAGACATCCCTCCCGGGCCCAAAAGGGGGCTGCTGCTCCGCCGGGAATGCCTGGAAGCTCTGGAGAGGGGGTCTCATCCTGGCTGACTCTTGTCTGTGCTCAGCTGGATTTTATTTTTGGTGCATTCCCTGGAAATTCAGCACTCTCTGGGCTTGGAAGGGGTGGCTCGGAGCTGCCACCTCCACTGCCACCAGCCAGTTACCATGGGCGCCTCCAGGAGATCTCTCCTCAGGGCCAAGGGCATGATGCTGTGGGGCAACAGAGAAAAAAACAGGCGCACAAGAAGCGATGAGGAAGGCCAGGAGAGCTGCCTGGTGGATAAACACTTTCCTCTTTCTGCAAGCCTGCTCCAGTGTGAAACCCCCTGTTTAAAGAACATGACTGAATCCTACCCGATTTTTTTAAAGGATCCAAAATGACTAACCATTGACCCCTCCAGCCACACACTCATTTTTCATTAAACTGTTCCTTGGATCTTATAAGCAGAGAGAGAGAGAACAAGCAGGCGAGTGAGCGAAAACAACCAACAGTGCCCTGGGGCTATAATAACCGAGGTAGGAACATTTTAAATTATACCTTGGGTCAAAATGATTTTAGATTGATCAGAAACCGAAATTACCCCTGAGTTCCAGTTGATTGTCTGTGTCTTGAGTTCATCTGGAGGCTGCGTTTCTCCAGCAGCCCCCATTATCATTATTATGAGGAGTGTGTATACATTGACCCTGTTATTTTAAGCAGCAAAGGAGGAAAGAGACGGCCTTTGAACCTTAGAAACCCACCAGTTGAAGGCAGCAAACTGGCTGGAGAAGTGTGCATTTGTCATTTCTGCCCTCCAGCCCGGAGAAGGTCCCTGCAGACCCAGCGGGCGATGCTGAGCCCCCGGCAGGCTCGGGAGCCCCCTGCCCCTGCCCCTTACCCGCGGGCTGCGCGCAGAAATGCTGGGCAGAGGAGGCAGGCACGGCACCGGCACGGCGCCTGAGGTTGGAGAGCAGCAATGCAGGGAACAAGGACAGTATTGGTTTTTCATTACCAGGACAGCGCTAACAAGACAAGACTATTTAGTTGCGAGCTGGAAAACAGAAGAGGCCATTACCTGGTGAAGCTTTCGGTGGCTCTGCTGCGTGTCCCTCTGTGTGTCCCTGTGCCTCGGGGTACCCTGTGACACCCCACCCCGGGCTGCAGCCCCGGCACACACCTCCCTGGAGGTTTAAGCATTGGAGTGTGTGTGTGTGCATATGTGTGCTACATTTCATAACCCATTGTTAAACACTGCGAGTCACTAAGTGCTGCCACAACTTTCCATAAATATCTGTTTTTTTCACTCATGCTTAGCCATGCTGCAGGGGCCCTCCTGCTCCCATGCACACACTCCGTCTCTCGGTGGGGGCTGCACCCGCTACCCCAGGCCCACAGACATGCAGCAGCTCAGGCTGAGCGTGGGAGAGGGCTGGCAGGAGGCTGCTACAGGGTTCTGCATGAAAACCACTTATTTATATCTTTCTGGTATATAAAAACTAAATATTGTCTCCTTGGTTATTGTCTTGACAATGAATAATCTATAATTTCTTTTTTTTTTTTTTTCTTTACATTATTGACAACTGAATCTCCACTGCATGCCACCGCTGCTAGGACCACACAAGAAAATAATAAAAAATGTGAATAATGTCTGTAAAGGCTGGGGCAGCGGGAGCGGGGCCAGGCAGTGATGCCCACACTGCGTGCATGGTTATCCCCGTGCACGCTACACCAAGTGCCAAGAACTTGCATTGCTCCCTCGCCCTGCCTCCCAAGGATGCACTTTTCTTTAATTCCTTTATCTGAACCTTGACTGCTGGAACAGCACCAAGAGGCGTGAGGTGCACGTGGTCCTTCAGGTGATGCAGTTACCGCCTGTCAGCGCAGGGACCCGTGGAGCTGCTCGGCTGCAGGGCACGGGGTGCCTGGCCTTCCATCCCTCCTGCTCCCCAAAATCCCATTCTCCAAAGACTTTTACTATGGCCTGACAGTAATGCTGCTGTGCTTTGTTCAGCTGTCACAGGAGGGGCACCGCAGGGCCCACTAAATGGTGCTGAGAACTTCAGCCTCGGAGCTTGTCTGGGAGCACGCAGCCCTCGAGCACCTACTGAATGAGCAAGGGAGCTGCAGAGCCCTGCCCACCCCACCTGCCTCCCACTCCTGGCTCATTCTGCTTCTGTTCCCCTCTCTTCCTGGTGTTTTGTTGTTGTTGTTGCTGTTTCCCTCTTGTTGGAGCCCTGTTGTGTTCCCTCCCTCTCCTCCTCCCTGCAAGGCAGCAGTGATGCTCACGGATGTGGAGACGTTTGCTCATTCAGCACGTGTCGCTTGGCGAGGTACATAATGAAGTTGCTGAGCTCTCGGTGCCTCCCAGGGCTGTGACATGTTCAATACCATCACAAATTACTGCTTGGGTAATGCATGATTAATCCAGCACAAAGTACCTGCCAGGCGGCGGGCGCCACGCTGCGCGCTGCCAGCAGTTAGCCTGCTCCGCTAACGAGGGGACGGTCCTGACCCCACAGCACCAGGGCTGTGGCCAGCTGTGGGGACAGAGCCACTGCCATCCCCAGGATGGAGGAATGTGGGATGGGGAGGCCTCAGGGCTCAGAAACCATCCTGATTTCTGTTTTCTTGCATTATGGCGGGGTGCTGGTGAGTGCAGGGCTTTCCTGGGGCATGTTTCCAGCATGGTTTTTTTGCTGAGTTGTGGGACTGTGAGAACCTTTGCGCAGAAACATACTGGGGGAAAGTGATCCTCCTGTGAGTGATGGCCACGCTGAGCGTGCTCCTACGTGTGAGCAAAACCTCCGAGCCGACAGCTTTCAGCTTTTGGTCTGCTCCGTTCCACTGCCTATTTCTGATGGTTCTTTTGAGCTGAGGCCATGCTGGTGCTACACAAAGATCCTCACTGCTGGACTTGGGCTCGGTCCAGGTGCCCTGCAGACACCCGCTGATGGTGGTCACCAAAGACTCTTCCTTTCACTGATGTGGGCAGCCAAGGGTTACTTCCCTGCGGTCATGTTTTGAGGAAAATGTTGCAGATATTTCCCATCCTTAAGTGGGATGCAAAAGTGGAAATCTTAACCAACCACAAAGTTTGTACCTAATAGTTCCCAAACTGTTTCTTGGACCTGAAACAACTGTTTCTTCAATTTCTCAAAACAAACCATCTCAATAGGTCTTCAAACCATTCAGGAATGGCAGTTTTCCACTTATGTTTTTTCACAATACTCTGTTCTTTTTTTTCTAGCATTTTTTGTGTGGAGTCTTTATGTTTTTCTCCAAGGGAGATTTGTGAAAAATCTGCAAATAGAAAAATATTTCCAGACAGCTGTTGCTTTGATCAGTTTTCTCCAGAAATCAAACAGCTTGATCAACTTTCTGGAGAAAGGTGACTGTGAGCAACCGTTGCCTTTCCCCTTCCCCTCCCAGCCAGAGGCACAGCCCCTCGCCACATGCACCCCTGCTGCTGGATGTGAGCACCCATGGCACAGCCCCAGGGCTCAGGGCATGCAACAGAAGTCCCCAGGGGGCACGAGCAGCCCTGCTCAGCCCGGCACAGCATTGTTCTGCGTGGGCATGCAGCTCCCATCTGCACTGAGCCGCCCAAACCATTTCGTGCCGGGGCTGGCCTCTGCCGGGCTGCAGCAGCCTTCGGTCTTACTGACCCGCTTTGGATGTAAGAAATGACCTCGAGGTGAAAGCTTCTGTATCCTGTTACCAGACCGAACCATCGAGGTCCCGGACATTTATTTGTGTTGAGACGGAAATAAAACATCCCATGGACCTGCAGCCCACGAAGGGAAAGGAAAAAGTTTATAGAAAAAGCAAACAAATTGTAGGTATGCTTGTGCTACATGAGTTTTAACTAAAGCCTCTCCTCTCCACAGAGCAACAGCAAACGCAGTGGGAAATAAAAACAAAATTACCACTGCAAAGCCTATAATTGCATTTCAAAACCTACAGCCATTAATTCCCACAAGCGCCGGGATCAGAACTGCAAATAAAAGCAGCCGCCGATGTGTTCTGCATTCGGGGAGATGCTCCACGAGTCGAACGGAAATGCTTTCTGTGCCTGTAGGATTTTTTTTTTTTTCACATGTGCCTTTTACCCCAAATAAAGTAATTACTTTCACAGAGCTGCCTGCGATCCCACGTCATTAACAGAACATGGGGTGGGTTCATCAGGGGCTGTGGTTGGGGGCAGAGCCGCCAGGACCCCGCGCAGCTGCCGTGGCACCATGGGCACGTAGCCTGGTGGCTCCCAACGAGGCTGCAGTGGGGCACATGTCCCGTGCATGCTGGCAAACCCTGTTTCAAAACTTGTCATTTTTAGACCTGCTTGGGCCTGGGCACCTTAGCAAGGAGCATTTTTAGATTTTTCTTCCTTTTTCTCATGAGTGTGGCAGCAGTTTCCTGGGAGCAGTCCGGGACTGAGCAGAAATGCTCCGTGTCAGAGCCATGGAGTCTGCCTCTCCAACAGATGCACAAAGCTGGAACCGTTCCTGCATCCCCGCGCACGTGGTGCTGCTCTGTGCTTTTAAGTGGTGCGGCTCGCTCTGCCTTGGCCCTACCCATATCCCATGGAGAAATGCCGTGCAGGGGCAGCGAGAGCACCTCCTCCTCCTCTGCACCAGCCCCTGGGGTGAGCAGCCGGCATGGCACCAGGAGGGGACAGGACCCCGAGGGGACACCGCGTCCGTCCCCATACCCTGCAGGTCCGGAGCTGCCGCGAGCCAGGCTCAGCCCCACAGCAGAGGGTACAGAGTTCAGCCCTAATGAACACAAAATGCAAATGGGGTTTTATGGTCATTATCTCCACTTCCAAATAACCTGTGTTTTAATTCGGCTTTAATTAAAAAGGGGAAAAATATACCCAGGTAAACAATTTCCAAGCAGAGGATGGGCCAGAGCAATAGAGACTCCCTTTGACCTAACAGGCCCAACTTTCTGAAACTTTTAATTAAAAACACCAAAAATTTTGCCACGGTAGATTGCCCAGAGACCTAGGCCTTTGAAGAGAAGTAATTACGGCTGCTTGGCCCCGTGCAGGGCGCTCTCTGAGAAGAAGCACCGCAAATGAAAACGGCCTCTGCCTGCAGCCCAAGCTTTTGCGCAGTGAGGCATGGGAGAGCTCGGCCAGGACAGGGCCATCGCCATCGGCCACGAGGAGAGCACGCCGTGCCCAGAGAGCCAGCAAGGGTCAGCCTGGCTCCTCGGCCACCTCCTGAAGCTGGCGGGTGCTGATGTGATATTGGGCCAGATTTCTGTGCTTGGAATCTACAGGGGTCGTTCAGTGCCCAGAGCTGTGGCCAGGCTCCCCAAAGTGCTCAGCAGCTCCTCATCGAGTGGCTGAGCCAGCTTCCATCCTACAAATAAATAAATAATACGATCGATGTTATGTATCCTAATGAGCCTGGAGCTGCCACTGCTTGGGTAACGCTCCGGCATGGCCAGCAGGCTCCCTGCAGCCATGGGTGCGCCCCGGGACCTGCTGCGGGGCATTTCCCTGCTCCCTGGGCATCCTCCCCCCGTGCTGCTGCATCCCCCAGCCTCCGAGGGGGCTGCGGGGTGGGCTCCGTGCTGCTGCGGGGGTGCTAAGGAGCTCGGCACCGAGGGCACTCGGAGAGGAAAGTATTTCACTGTTTATAGCAGGATTTTTGTTGTGGCTTCAAAGAGAGTACATTGCTCTCCGAGTAATGGACGAGAATTCAATAGAGCTTCCCCTGAGCGCAGGCAGATTCCTGCTGCCATTGGGTAGGAAGTTAGAAAGAGAAAACATTCTGAAGAAACCAGAACAAGGAGGCAGAAAAACATAAGTGGCTGCACAATAAAATTAAAAATAGAAAAAAAAAAAAAAAAGAACAGGAATATGTGTTAGAGATGGAGCTGCTCTAGGAATGAAAGAGCTGTGACAGGCATGTGTTGATGCCACCAGGCATAACAGAAAAAGAAAGAAAAATCGGGATAGTGTTTTTTTTTTTTTAGCATTTACTCCAAAAAACACTTGCTGAACACAGAGCAATCTCTTTGATATGAAGGTTAATTGAAAGAAATGGTACAGACCCCTTGGAACTCTGTCTTAAATAGCTCCGAAGAAGAAAAGTTTGGGGCGAATAAAGGAAGACAAAGGAAGTGCAGTAGGAGCAGAAAAAAAGCAGAAGATAGAAGAAAGACTTGGGAAGACAAATGGGAGCAGCACACCCCTCTCTCCTGGTGTGTTCCCTCCTGCCCAGGCACTGGGCATCGGCCCCATGGCACCAGACCTGCTCCTGCCCCACGGGAGCTGCTCATCCCCTCGCAGGGTGCTGTGGATCTGGCACCGTGCCTGGCTGTGCCATGTCCTGCTGTGCTTGAGCAGCATGTGAGGCAAGCCCAGGAAGGTATCCCAGAACTGCTGGATGCAAAATATTACAGGCTTTTTCCCCAAATAGCAATGTGAAGCAGGAAGTAAAGCAAAAAGGATGGAAAGTTAAAGTCAGGCTCTGAGCGTCCTCCCCAGGCCTCAGCTTGAGCCATTGCCTGGGTCATGAACCTCCACTCGAGGACATTTTTAGAAGCCTGCGGATCCTGTTTAATATTCTTCCCCCAGGCCTCTTTGTTCCTCCAGGCTTTGCCCAGAATGAGAAATGAAAGCACCGAGCTGGGAAGCCAGGAACAATTCTTGGGGTCTGCAAGTCCAGCAAAATCACGATGGGGCGCACACGGCACGGGAGAACTTCTGTGCCATGGTTTCAGAGTGATTTCAAGATCAAAAAGGGTTCAAGATAGCCATCTGAACTGCTGGAAGCTTCTCTGAAAATGTTTGTCTCATCTCTAGTCAGCACTTCCTCAAAGCCAGGCTGTTTCTAAGCCCCTGCTGCAGCCGTGTCGGCTTGTAGGGCACGAGCAAGCTCCATCTCCCTGCACTGCAAGACCTCGCGGCGCTCCTCTTGGCAGCATCACCCCACTACTTTGGGCAGACCAGCCCCGAAGTGGCCCCCATGGGAGTGTCATGGGGGGGCCACAGCTCTGCCACCACCGTGCCTGCCCCTCTGCACGGTGAGGGGCTGCCGGGGCTTCCTGAGCCCGTGCTCCATCGCCACTCTCGGAGCTCTGCTGCAACTGGCCGCCAAAGTCCCGCGGTGTTGTCTGTGCTCCTTGGTGAGCTGAACGTGGAAAGCACTCATGATGCAAATTTTCCCTTCAAAAGTCTCTTTCCTGCAAACCCTCAATGAATCAGCTGTTGAAGTCTCCCACTGAGAGCACTCTTGCCAGTAAAAGTTGATAGCGCTAATGTTTGTGGAGAGGGAACACAAAAGGGGGAAGAAGCAGCTAAAGCAAACTAATCTGAACAGTCAAATATTTGCGGAAAAATACTTACATTATCTGCCCCAATCTGTCCCTGATGTTTCACCCCACGCCCAGCACAGATTGATAGCCACAAGCCCGGCCTCCTTCCTTTCATGAATGAAGATGCAGCTGTGTTTGCTTTGTGCATACTCCCTTATTGAAGTCTTTGAAAAATATTCTGCATAGAAACAATTCTGTCGACACATCACTTTTCCGTGTTTTCCTCTCCCCCCTCATTCTTTACCACCAAGGAGATTTGCATGAAAATGCTCGCAGTATTTCTGAAGCTCTCACCTGGCGTCTGGGTTTCTTCTGCTGCCTGCCTGTGAGGTCACTGCCTCTGCCTGATGATGCTGTCGGTGCTGGGGGCACCTTTCTGATGTCAGAGGCTGTGACCACGGAGCGGGGCAGGCTGGTGGCTCACCCACGGACTCAAAGGGAACCCTGGCATGGAGGAGCAGAGCGAGATCAGGCCCTGTGCAAGGAGGGAAGGAGGGGAAGGACTGCTTGGGCAAACGCCTCCCTCGCCTCTCCAGGGCCCAAACCATTCTAGGATGGAACAAGAAGTACAGAAATGTCTCTATGAAATTGCCCGGTGCAAGGAGCCCATCTGAGCTACCAAGCAGCTCCGTGCCTCTCGGTACCCACAGGCTGGCTCCTGCCTTGGTTTCTGGTGTGGAGCCCTCATGCCCTGGCTCTCAGCAGCGCTGTAACAAGCTGCTTTTTGGAGCCAAGCCCCCGTCCCGAGTACCGGGCAGGCTGTCCGATATTGCATCTCACCTTGAACTTGCTGCTCAGGAGGAGGAAAGCACAAAGCAGAGAACAGAGCGGCGTCTCCCCCCGCCCCGCATTCCCCCAGCAGAGGTAACGGGAGATCAAAGGCTAACGCGGGCGGGGGCAGGACGGGGAGCCCCCAAACAGCAGGAGCAGACGCTTTGTGTCCCGTGCGGCGGGCACAGAGCCCAGGTGCTAGCCCAGATCAATATGATTTAGAAGATGTAATTTTTTTAAATCTGCCATTGCTGTCACGGCCACAACCTTTCCCTCCATTATTTTCCGGATGGCGCTTTTTTTCCCCCCGTCTTATCTTCTTTCATCAAAACCTTGCTTCCTCCTGCTGGAATCACTGCATTCCTGATCTATATGCAGATCAAACCCTGGGAACAGATGCTATTGTCAACTTTTATTAGTTTATTCCATTAAGAAAGGAAGATATCTGTGCAGTCACCGATATAAACCAAGACTCCCTGCTCCCACCGAATGCCTCATCCCCTGGAAGCCAGAGCCAGCGAACAAAGTCCCCCTGAAGCCGAGCAGTGCCACAAATCAGGGGCCGTGTCCTGGCTGCAGACAGCAGCAGGGCGCCGGGGGAGCAGGGAGCGATTCCCCAGTGGCCCCGCAGGGCCCCGCACTGAAGGCAAATTGCTTCGGAGTTCGGCAGCGAACCTCATGAGGAGAATTTCATTCCCCAGGATAAGCAAATGATGAGGCCACTTTAGCTATTTGTATGGCTTTATGTATTTGTATTCTACTTAAAATGCCACGCTCCCTCCCGCTCGCTGAACACCATCCTCCCAATTACGTGGAGGTTTCTTCCATGGCCTCACGCTTTGCTCCTTCGCTGTTTATGCATTTATTATTTACACACAGGCCTCCAGCTGCAACTCGCATGCTGGAAAAAAAACATTCTGTGCTGTGTTTGGTGAAAGATAAGAGAGGCAGGAGAGCTGCCAGCTCTGCACGGGGGGAAGGAGGAAAAACACCCACAGCCTTATGTCTCCGCGCTTGTTGGGAACTTGAACTCGGCTCCCAGGGGCCGGTGGAAAACGCTGCTAATCAGCTGAGCGATTCAGAGCCTCGCTGGAGCAAGGTTTGTAACTTAACCTGAGCTCAGCTGGGCTCTGCTCGGCTCCAGACACCCCCGGCACGGCGCGGACTGTGCGGTGCAGAGCCGCCGGTGCCCCCTCCTCACCACCAACTCCTTCCAGCCCTGCTGCTCCCGGCCGCCCTTCAGCTTGCATTACATCTCCCCGCCGCTCCTTTGTCTCACTTTACGAGCTCTGACAAGCTGTGGCCTTTGAAAGGAGCCCCCGCCTAAGTGGGGGCTCCAGAAAAATGCACATGTGGGGTGCAGAGCGGGGGCAGCCTCGCCTCGCCCCCACCGCAGAGATCGCTCCCTCCTGGAAGTCATTTCTCAGCTGCTTGGCACCAGGAGAGCCGTGGGGCTGGGCCAACATCGGGTACAAAGGGCTCCGTTTTGGGCCATGCTTTGAAATGCCCCAGGCCTGGAGTCCCTGTCCCCTCCCTTGGGCCTTGGGACATGGCACGTATGAGGGACAGATGTCCCCGTCCCTGCGCTGCAACCTGGAGAGCCCAGGAGAGGTTCACAAATGCCAAAGGAGCAGTTTGCTTTGCTCTGAAAGCCACCAGAGATATTCCACAAGTTTGGGGCAGGCCAAGCCACGCTGCGTCAGTTCCTGCTTGGTGCAAGTCCTCATCCCCAAGAAATGGGAAGGGAGATGGGGGAGAAATAACCCTGCAGATGGACACGAGGTGGAAATTGGGAGCGGTGGCAGCACCGGGAGAGCATCGCAGTCAGCGGGGCTCCAGCAGCAATACCTGAGCCATGGGAAAAGGGAAAAATCGAGGGAAAGACAGCGCAGAAGGAGAAACGTAAGAGAAACCAGGCTAAGCTGCGCTTTTAGGGAGCAAGCTTTGGTTTACATTTTATTATGTTTTCCTGGCAGGCGTCCCAGAGCGCTGTGCATTTTCGGTGCGTGCGCTCCTGGGGAGGGGGAGCAGGAGCTGGTGGCAGCGGCTGCTGCCGGGGGAGCGGGGGCAAAGCGCAGCCCCCCCCGAGTGCCGGCCACGCAGCTCCTTAACGGGGCCGGGTGCTTGGAGCTCCTGGCCAGACCCGTGCTGCGGCGGCTGCTTAACCTGATGGCCACAAAGGCAGGTGAAGCAGAGCTCTTCCTCACACGAGACTCCTTGCACAACCCCTGCCTCTCCATCAGCACGCTGAGCCCTGCGCGGGGGTCACCCTGAGAGCAGATGGGTGCAGGGACCCATTTAGAGGCTCCGGGCTCTCAGGACACTGCTGATTGCTTCCTTGCTCTGCCTTTTTTTTACTAATCCCTGCCCCATCCCTGGGCTCCCAGGGTGGGAGGAGCAGAACCTCCTCTGGGTATAGAAAAAAGCAACAGGGGAAACTGAGGAAATGGCACGGAGGGGCATGTTTGGCCAGCGCACAGCAGCTTGGAGCAGACACAGGATGCTGCGGCTGCAGAAAGTGGCGATGCCCTCGGCTGGTGTGCTGGGAGCCCCTCTGCCCTGCCCCGTGGCCAGCCTCCTGCCTGCAGCTGGGCTTGCTGCTGGGCCTTGTTCAGCTCCTGCCTCTGTCCGCTGCTGCTGCCGTGAGCACACTGCACGAGAGCTCCTGCAGGTACCGCTCCCGCCCCCTCGGGTGGATGGAATCACTTAATTCTATTACCCAGTCACTTCCACGCTTGCTGCCTTGCGTCTGAACCAAAGCAGGTTCAGCAAGGGAGCACCAGAAGCAACTTCTTGTCGGTGCAATTTAAACTGACACCTTCCTTCCCAGCACTCCGCACTCGTGCATTCTGGTTTGATCCTCGTGCCGTGTCTCTCCCCAAATCCCGTCTCGCAGCGGTTGGTAGGAGTGATTAAATGCTTCCTCAGCTCCAGCAGCATGCTAAAAAAATGGGGAGAAACAAAGAGCACACAGCCATCGCCGTGAGTGGTTGCATGCGGCTGTCTTTGTGAGCAGCTGAAGTCTGCAGGCCCTGTGATGAGAGGCGTTTGGGAGACCCGGCGGTGGCTGGGGAGGGGGTGCTGTGCTGTGCCCCCCTCCTGCCTGCCCCAGCAGCAGCACGGCGCCTGCTGCCCCTTCCCGCATCTCATGGGGGTCACCCCTCCACGTGCAGTTGCTGTGCATGCGTCACCTGCAATCCGGGGAGGTTACACGAATTTTAGCTCTAAACAGAGCCTATGTTCCAGCACGGCCTGAAGATTTCCCCTGCACCCACAGCCTTTGGTGTCCCTTTGCTTCCTCCTTCCTTCCCCCCATTGGAGCCTGAGCTGCTTTGTGCAGGCTGAGGCTGGCAGAGCCGTGGCGTCCTGGAGCAGGGGCGAGGAGCGAGAGCGCACGAGGGAACCTGCACAGGGCTGGGAACTTGGCTTGGCTCGTGGTCTCGGCTGTGATATGAGCTGGCTTCCCTTTATTGATTGCAGTAATGCAGGGGATTTGGAACGAGCTGGATTGGGTAATGGGCTATAATTTGGTCCAGGTTTCCCGAATACATAGTTGAATATCCAAAAGAGAAAAGAGGAACAAAAACTCCAAGTTCTGGGAGGAGGCAGAGGCTGGAGCTGAGTGTCTGCGTGCTGTCGGAGGCTCCTTTTCTCACGGGGCAGTGCCTTGCATCATCCACCAGCTCAGCAAATTGCAGCTTAATCCTTTGTGGTGGCTTTGGGAAGGGGTGAGGTTGGGAAGGGAGAGGGGTGGGAATAGGGAGCCATGTGAGCTTTCTGCACCCATCAGCAGCCAGCTGGCCTGCCAAACTGCTGGGTGTTGCTGAGCCATCCTGGCGGTGTTGGGTGCTTGGTCCTAAGGAGTGGACACTTTTCCCTTCCTGAAAGAAAGTCCCATAGGGCAGAACCCCTGGGAGTGGAAAGGCTTTAGCTGGTCCCAAGCATCCCAGACACTCCTGTCCTCCTCGGCTTGTTCTGCCTCCAATTTTCACCCCTTCTGCCTGCTCTGGGAGTTCTCCATCCAGCAAAGCCAGGAGCAGGCAGCGCAGGAGCAGCACGGTGCGGTGGTGAGGGGCTGGAGATGCTCTGCAGGCAAGGAGCCCCCCAAAGGCATCGCCAGCCCCTCTCCATCCCTCCCTCCTGAGCGTGGAGCTGTCGCGGCTGCTCGCTCGCTGCTGCCTCAATAGCTGGGGGAGGGAGGGTTTGAAAGAGCTCATCCCAAGGCCACATCTGCTGCTGCTGCTGCATGTGTTTAAAACAACTCATTAAAGTTCCTGAAAGGCCTAAAAAATGAGTAATTCTCTAAATGAGTGAGTCCATAATAGCCCTCTAATAAGCTATAATAGGAGACTTGTGTGCCGCTGAGCGTGCCGTCGCGGCACGCGGCTGTGCGGGGCCTCCCTGCCCCAGGAGGCTGGGGCAGGATGGGACCCGGGCAGTGCACATGGGAGAAGGAGCAGTGGGAAGGATCGGGCACCAGGGCTCTGCCAAGCTGCAAGGCCTCCGGGAAATGTACGCGTGGAGAACTTGGCTTTGGCTTTAGCGAGGTGGCCACGGTGCCACGAGGGGCTGGGTTTGTTGGGCAGGGGGAGATTTTCTCTTCCTTCCAGCACAGGTGGGCAGCAGGGAGAAGGAGGAAGTAAAGTCCCCAGTAAAGCTCTGGGTGCTCTTGTCTCTGCATGTGCTTGGCTGCAGGAGAGCCGGGCTGGTGGCAGCTCCTCCCCAGTGCCATGGCACCGCGGTGGCACTGAGCCATAGCCAGCTCCGTGCCCAGCCACCACCCATGGCAGCACTGGAAGGGACACCCATGGGTGGGGTGCTGCGCTTCTCTTCCAGCTGGAGCAGCGCTGTGGAAATTGCTGGGATTGCTTCCCCTTCCACCAAGCCCACATGTCAACACATGCCACTTCTTGACAAAGCACCTACGGGCGCTGTGACATCCTCCCAGTACCAGCTGTGGGGAGCATCTACTGGCTCTCACCAGGGCTGGGGCTGGCTTTTGTTCAGCGATGTCCCACTGCATCGCGAGGGAGCAGATGACATTTTGCTGGGCTTGCGGAGAATTGGAACGTATCAGGAACTTCAGGATTCAAGATGTTCTGCTCTTGTTGAGAACAGCGCATGCTGCTATATTGGTGCGATGATGTACCAGGCTCCTGGCACTGCTCCGCGCTCTGACATCATGGAGGGACATAACTCACGGAGCCCAGCTTCCACGTGTGACCTGAGCGGCACATCCACGGGGTGAGGATGCTTCTCGCTTGCAGGATGGCAAGTGGGCCAGGAACACATGGCAACTTTCACATGGGAACTGGGGGCTTAGCACAGCCTCTGCTTGCCAGGCTGGGCTCACGGAACCAATGTGCCACCTCCTGTGCCGCATATGGAGCCACCGAGAAGCACAAAACAGTTCTGAAGGACAGTAACTGTCATCACATAATGCCTTGGGATAGTTCACAGTCTTTGCTTTGCCTCTTAAAGCTGGGGGCCTGAAATAAGGCCTGTCATTTAAAAATCTTTTCATGGTCACGGGGAAAGAAAACCTGAGAAATGGGATCGGGGTTTCCCCAAAATGCTCTGGAAGGTAAGGGAGGGAAAAGCATTATTCTTGCTCGACCTCATGAGGAGCAAGTTAAGATTTCTTTCAAATTGTTTTCAGGTTGGCCTTGACTTCTGCAGTCCTGGGGCTGTCGCTGCGGTGTTATTAAATAACAACATTTAACCCCAACCAAACCCCCCCACTTCCTCAGCAGTGTGAGCAAGGGCTGGGCCAAACTTTGATTTCCTCTTTCTGAGGTCACCTGTGCTGGAAATAGGACCTGCCAGTGAGTCAGACGTTTCTCAGCAAACCTCAGCGCCACTAAATTTGTGGACATCTCAATGAATAAAACCTCCTGGCCTTTTCCTTCTCCTGGTGTGCGCAGCCTTCGTGCGCTGCCCTGGGCACTGCCTGCTGCTTGGAGGCACAGCCACGGCACGGCCCCGGCACAGCTCGATGTCAGCCCGGCAAGCTGGGCCCGTGTTTATTTATCCAAGTGCCTTTTTGAAGTCCCGGTTAGTCACACAGGTGTCCTGTCCAAGAGGAAGGTCAGGGGGAGGAAAGGAAATGGAAGAGAAACAAAAGTGAGCCTGTGAGATACAGATGCATCCTTTGCCGTGCTCGGGGATGCAAACACGCTTCTCGTGGTCAGCGCAGGATTAGGGATGAGGTGCATGTGAGCACGTGTGTGTGTGCTGGCCAGACCGTGGCCAACAGTTTAGAGGACAGTAAAGCTCTCTGGGTACAAACAGGACGGATTCTTTCACTAGGAACTTGAACTTGGGGCCGGAGGAGTCCGTGTGCCGGCTGCTTCTGCTCTGTGCAGAGAGCTCCTGGTGCTGCTGAGGGCAGAACGTGGCTGTTGTCTTGCCTTCGTTAGGGATTTGAGACAAAATGTTACAGCCTGGCTGCTAGAGAGTGTGTGCCCCTCCTGAGGCTGGCAGGCAGGAGCTGCAGGAGGCAGGCAGAGCACCAGCCTCAGCTGCTGGGCGGTTTTAAAGGTGTTTTTATTTTATTTTATTTATTTATTTATTTATTTTCGGCTAAAGAAAGCAGGGTCCGTCGGCACGGGGCGTGCAGGGCAGGTGGGATACCTTCCTCACCCACCCAAGTGAGCTGGGCTGCGGGCTGTAGGTGGGTCTGGAGGTGGGGGCACCCCCAGCGGACACCTCAGAGGGCCCAGGGGATGGGCTCAGCCCTTCCAAAGCACGCAGCACACCGAGATCTGGGTGTTCCCCAGCATTTGGACTTTGATGCAAGCTGGAGCCACAGACCCTGCTTCCACCCACCCAAAAGGCAAGTTTCTCTGGAAACCAGGGAAGAGGGGGAAATCCTCCCACCTCCCAGCTGCCCGCCCGGCTCGTGGCTGCAGAGCTGCCTTTCCTCCCCCTCTCTCACACCTCCCTCCATCTCTGCAAATCCCTCGGAGACGTTAGATCATTTTTCCAGCTCCTCCAGGTGTCCGTAAAACCAGCCGCAGATTCCTCCACGGAGAGGGGAGCAGTGGCGAGGGGGAAACCCGAAGCCGCAGCGGTGCCCCCTCCTCGTGCTTGTGGGGAAGGGCAGGAGAAGCTCCTCCAGCGAGCACCGGGCTTGGAGAGGGAAGGGGGCACCCCCCAGTGCTGTCGGGGGTCCCTGGGGCAGCGGACCCTCCAGGCAGGCTGCCACCCTCACCCCGTGAGCACCGCGGGGCTCCCGCTGCTGCATGCAGTGCGCCCCGGTTTGGGTCTCGCTGCCAGGCCATCCCGCAGCAGGGGGCTGAGCACAGGGTGCCAGATGGTTTGGGGATGAGGTGGTGCGGAGCAGCCTCTCTGCTCTCAGTGTTTGTCATGGCCAGAAAGCCAAAAATCTGCCTGCTGGGGGAGAGGGCCGGGACTGGAGGTGTGATGGGGGTGCTGGTGGAAAGGGGGTGCAGAGAAGAGGCAATTTCTACTTTTCTCCTGATTCCCTTCTTATTTTTTTATTTTTGCAGGCAGAAATGATCTCATGTTTTGTCTAATCTAAATTCTGTCAAGCAAGCAGAGAGAAAGAAAAAAAGACAGACGGAAAGCGAGCAAGGGAAGGCTACACAGTTAATAAAAATCTGCTAGACACATGTTTGGAGCTGGGAGACCGGGAAGGGGAGAGCCGAGCGCCGGCGGTGCCGAGCCCTAGGCTGGGCTGAAATGCATGCCAGGCTCTGGGAGCCGGGGTGAGCTGCAGCCTCCCAGCCCCGCGGGGACATTTCTCCACCTGCCAGGGGCAGGGCACACGGCTGGGGGCTGCGGGGTGTCCCTGCTGCCAGCCCGCTGCGGTCACCGCTGGGTGCCGACCAGCCCGGGGGAGAGGCTGGAGCTGGAGACCGTGGCCTCTGCCCGTGCTTCCAGTTCCCCCAGTTGGGATCGGGGAGGAAGGACCGACTGGTCTGGCAGAGTCTTGCCCTTCTCCGTGTAGCACGTTGCTTTTCCCTGCTCACCCAGCTGGAGCAGGAGAGATGCTTCTGGGGCTGTGTGCGCAGGGAGCTGGGGGAGGCAGAGGAAAGCCTTTTCTTGCCATTCTCGTCTTCCAAATCCTCACCATTTTCATCCATCCTCCTCACCTGATGGATTCACTGGCTTTTGGTTAAAATACACTTTCTCAGCCTTTTCATTGCCTGGCTACAAAAGAATGTCTGTGGGCATGAGGAAGGAGGTGTAATGGGGGTGGGCTGGAGATGGGAGCAGCCCTGCTGCTCTGCACAGCCCCGCTGCCTCACGGTGGCACAGCTCGCTGCAGCCCTGCCCTGGCTTCTCATCGCATCCACTCCCAGCCCCCAGCGTGCTGACTGCCCACGGGAGAGCCCCTGCCCATGTCCTGGTCTGCACCTCGCCCCTGGGGGTGTTGTGCTGCAGGACGGTGCCTTCTGCTTTGTCCATCCCCCCTCACCATCAGGTCCGGTGGGTCCACAGAGCCCCAGGAAGGCTGGAACGGCACCGGTCAGACATCCTCAGCACGGCTTCATGCACTGGTCCCTGCAGGAGACCTCTGGATGGCAACTGCTGTGGGGCTGGGCAGTGCCCATTGTTCAATTGCCCTATTGCCCAGGTGGGATGTGGACCACTGGGACAGGGGACAGGGGTTTTTGCTCTGTGCTGCCAAGGAGCAGGGTTTTGCCTCATCCAAGCAGGGGCTGGCAGGAAGGCGAGCAGCAGCACGGCTCTGGTTGGCACCTCCCGTGTGTGCTCATCCCAGGGACGGGCAGGGAGGCTGGGTGCCAGCCAGCGAGTGCCACGGTGGGTCCCCTGAGTGCTCTCCATCCTCCCCCAGCAGCAGGGTCCCTGCAGGAGGGGCTGGCACAAGGAGGGCAGCCTGGTCATGAGCAGAGCAGGGGGAGAAGTGGTGGAGAGCAAGGAGGGCCATGGGGGCTTGATCGAGGTCTCCAAAAGAGGATCCCGAAATACATTTCCAGGCCACAGAAACCACACTGGAAAATTCGCTTTGTATTACTCGCTGTCAGGGACGGAGCCAGGCTCCGAAGAGCAGCGCTGAGCAGAGCAAGCCCAGACGGGGCCTCTTGGTGTCGATTAACAAAACAAACAAACAGCATTGCCCGTAATGAGCTCCGGCTTCGGGCGGGAGGAGGGGTGATTAAAACAGGATGCCACCACTGCCATGTGTGCTGGGGACGGGCCGAGGGCTGTGCCCCGTGGTTGCCCACGTCCCCTGCCCACGTCCCCTGCTCCACCGCCTGGTCACGGCACGGGGGATGCTGCCAGCAGCTGCCACCTGTCCCCAGGTGCCTTGGGGTCTCACACGGCCCTCGTGTCCCTGCAGGGCAAAGCAGCCTCTGTCCCCCCGAAATAGTTCATTTCAAAGCAGGCTGCAAGTCAGGGCAAAAGTTCTGCTCTGCATATCCCCGCTATCTGCTGTGCCCCTACCCGCTGGAGAGCAGAGGTGTGAGCACAAGGCACGCCGTCGGCTCGGCCCTCAGCACTTCTGGGACCACGGCCAAGTCCTCAGCATTTTCCCATCCCCAGCAAGGCTTTCACGTGGCTTGCGTGTGGCCGAGACCTGAACACGGGACCTGAGAGGCACAGGAGCTCGGGAGAGAGGCACGCCAGTGCAAAGCTTCATCTGATTTTCCATCACATATTTATCTGCAGCACTCCGGGTGCATCATTAAAACCTAGCACATCCCCGGGTGCTCGGAAGGCCCTGCCTTTTCTGCCACCGCACTGACATACAAAGCAGTTTGGGGCCCGGTGTGTCGGGCAGTAATGAAACCCGTCTGGGAGCCGATCACTTCTTTATCTCCCCAGCTCCATGTTCCTGAGGACCACGTTTTTTAATTTGTGTTGGATAAACAGTATGGGATTGTGTACGCAAAGAAGCTCTAATTATCCCCTCGGGTTGTGTTTCCTTAAAGGAAATGAACTGGGCATGGCATTCCTGCTTGAGAAACGCACCAGCCCAATAGCTTCCAGATTTCTCCCCGTGCCACGAGAATCCAGAGGGAGGAGAGGGGTGCTGCACGCACGCGGCCTTCAGAGGGTCCCGGGGACCCTCCTGCCTCACTGAGCATCCCCAAAATGTGGTGCTGCCCCGCATGGCTGGGGCCTGCTGGGTATAGGAAGAAGAGCAACCATCACGCATGAGAATACCGCAGGATTTATTGTGCTTCCAGCATCGTGGAGACACCGAGAGGAGAAGTGACCCAAGCACCACCAGCGCCGTTTCCCAGAGCCCTGTCCACAGCCCGGGCTGGGAGGTGCTGTGACGGTATCAATTTGCCTCATTAAATATGATAATTAAAATAATAATATAATTAAAATTTGTTGCAAAGTACAGCAAATGGATGCAGAGCGGGAAGCAACCTCTCCCCAGGGCAATCCATCCGGCGTAGTCTCAGCTGAGCCCTTTATCCCTTCCCACTGCCCACCTACCCTGCACGTTCTCACCCTGCTGCCCAGGGAAGCGTTCCCTGCTCAGAGTGCTCGGAGGCAGCTGGGAGATGACCTGGCAGAGGTTAGGTAGCATTTTCATGGGCCCAGACTAGCATGGAGCCATGCTTTAATAAGTCACTGCTGGCTCCAGGTGCCTGGTTATCCCCAGAAGCTGTGAGCTGCTGCAGCGATGCCACTCGTGCCCTCCCAGTGCCGCACGAGGTCTCTGGACACCTCTCCAATGTCACGAGTGCTCCTGGATAACCCCCCGTGGGCCAGATCATCTGCCCATGGGGGACAGACGAACCATGAATCTTCCGTATTTATCCCTGCTCCACAGCGCTCAGCAATCTTTATTTACACTGCTGACAATTGCTTTGGGCTATTTTTAGGGTTTATTGCTGATTGGATCTTTAATGTTACGGGTAGTTAACTTGGCAGCAGTGGAGTTAATGCAGGAGGCTTTCACCTCTCCGGAGACCTGACATCAGACCCTATTTATGGCGAGTGAAAGCGAGCCTGGTGCTTCCTCCTCGTCATCCATTGACCTCCACGGATCGCCACGCAGCGGCCTGGGGCATGGATGGCTCTGGTGCCCGGGGGGAGGACGGGTTCACCGAGACAGCTCCGCTGGTGGGAAGCACTGAGAGTTGCTCTGGAAGGGCTGGGCCTTGCCAAACAGGGATTTGGGATGAACCCAAACTAGGGAGATGCACAGTTTTGCTCAGGGTGGAGCTGGGGTCTCATTCAGGAGGTCTGTGGGAGGCTGGTGGTGAGGCAGAGGGGGCCAGGACCCGTGTGGGGCTTGGGCAGGGGCTGAGGGGCCAGGACAGGACCGGCTGTGCCCAGCAGCTTTTCAGGATTCCTCCGAGGTGTGAGGAAGATGAAGGGGCACGGGTGTGGATCCAGAGCGTGTGAGGCAGGGGTTGAGGCAGGGGCAGCCCCGCACTGCGCCTGGCCAGCCGGCTGCGGCTCCAGGCCACGAGGCTGTGAAGTGTAACACAAACCTGCCCTTCCCCGCGCTCGCTTGCTGGGAACCAGCTTTGCCGAAGGATTTAAATTCAATTTGTTTTATTGAAGTTCCTTTTTTTACCCCCGACCAATGCATCAAGCTATCATTTTACTCAGATCAGCTGCTCCCAGCCTCATCTTACGCCTCCCTCTCCGCTCCCCCCCGCCCGCACTCTCTCGCCCCCCACATCCCGCTGTCTGGATGAGCCCTCTAATTCTTTCTCCTCTTTCAAGCCCACCAATGCTTCCTGCAGCATTAGCCGTAGAAACGCCACGAATTTCCTTTGTGTTGCTGCTTGGAAAAGGCAGAGGGGTAGGAGAAAAAGCACAGCGCGTGGCGGTGCTGGGGCTGACAATAATCTCTGCGGTTTTTCTCCCAGCCCCAAGTTTATCCCTGTGCAATTCAGCGTAGGAAAGCTAATAACGATGTGTCAGGAAGACCTGATGTATATTTGCAGAGTTGAATGGCTGGGCCGGCGGTGCCTCCTGCACGCCCACCCGGGGTTTATTTGCGCCTGAAGACCCCAGCCCTTCCACGCTGCTTTAATAGCAGTGATTTGTAGGGGTGGTCTCTTATTTTCCCACCTTCTTTCACTCTCCCTCCTGCCCACCCCACCGCCCCACACAGCAGAGCCCTGCCTTGAATGCCTCCGTGCAGCATTATCTGCATGGACACTGTGCTGCTCGTCCCCCCCAGCCCCCGAGGGACGCAGCCCCTCGGTGCCAGCAGCCTGGCACACCCGCATGGAGGGACTGGGCACCTCACTGTGCCGAATGAGCACTGGGGCCTGGCTGCTTCACAGCTTGATTAATGAAACAGTGGTGACAGCAAATAAATGGGCAGTACCCACGGCGAGGCAGCCGGTGTGCCACCAGCAGGTCCTCCCCTCCGGTTTGCATTCCTGCGCAGGGGTGGGCTCGGCTGGGCCGTGACCTGCCCGGATTTATGCCCCCGTTTGTCTGTCAGCATTGGGAACCATCTGCGGGGAAGGTGCTTTGGGGAAGCCGAGCAGGACGGTCCCTGCATGAGGACGGGTGCTCTGGTTTGCCCTCCCCGTGCACCGGGGGACGGCTGGTGCTGGGCCATGGGCTCTGTGCTGAGCACCAGCAGCTGCACGGACATCACCGGGGGGATGCACTTTGGGGTGGTGCCACAACCCAAGAGCTTCCCTCGTGCCAGGCCTCATGTCCAGGGCACCGCGGGAGTGCTGCGGAGCCTTGGATGGGGCAAGACACGGCAGGACCCCCCGGCAGCTGCTCCTGCTGGGGAAGGGGAGCGTGCTGGGCACTGGTTTCTCCTCAGGACTTTGCACTTTGGTACCATCAGGTCCCAAAGTGACCCCTGCAGCTCCTGTGGGAACCACTGTCTGGCTCGTGAGATTCCTGACTGATTCCTGCTTTCTAATATTTTAAGTCATTTGTCCACAGCACTGATTTATTTGGGTTCCTTATGTCTGGGGAGGGAGTCACCTTGGGCTCGCAAGACTTCCCATATATCCTGTTTAGCACCAGACAGGGGTAGGGAAAATATAAACATATTTCAGCAAACATAAACATAACAAAAAAAAAAAAAAAAAAGGAAAAAAAAAAGGAAAAAAAAGGAGGAGGGGGAGAAAAAAAAAGTAGAAGAGAAAAAAATAATTTTTTGCTTTTGCTACCTGTGACCTCCAAGTCACACCCGAGGAGGAGGAAGCAATGAAACGCGGTTCTGTTTCTTACCACGCAACACATCCCTTGCTGCCTCAGTATTTTGGCTGCCTTGCTGTACCAGCAGCAACACAGGCCTTACATCTCACAGATGGTTTGTTCTGGGGAGATTACCAAGTTACATCTTCCCTCTCTGCCTTTTTGTATAAAGCAGGGCCATCTGTCTGTTCCGCTCCCCTGCCTTTCCTCCCTGCACGACGCGAGCTGTGGCTGGGCGCAAGGGCTGGATCCCCTCCCTCAGGCAGCACCGCTGGGCACCGGGCCCCCTGCCCTGCTCCCAGCCATGCAGGGCAGCTCTCTCGTCTTCGTGGGGGCTGAACAATTTTCTGTCATCAACAGCAGAGAGTATCTCGACACAAACACTGCAAAATGAGCAGCCTTTTTCTCTTTGGTCTCTATAGAGACCTCACACAACATACAAACAGCACGGAGGAGAATTTGTTTCTCGGTCTGGGGGCTGCTGTTGCACCCTCTGTTTGCAAAGCAGCTTCTTCCCCCGGGTGTTTGTACCAGGGCTGCTGTGAGGTGCTCCTGGTGCACGGCTCTGCTGTGCCCCAGCGAGTGCCAAAGGCTGTGTGCGCTCATGCACAGCATCGCAAGCCACCCGTGGCTGGGGCTGTGTGTGCGCATGGATGCACACTGGTACACAAGGCGCACTGAGGTGTGCTCTGTTTGCATGTGCATGCCTACACGGGGTCACAGGGCACGGGATGCACACACCCTATGCTGGATGCCCGCCGTACGAGAGGACGAGCCCGTTGCCAGAGGGGAAGAACAAAAAACTTGCCGAGTTCTGGGCTCTTCTGTGCCGTACTCTGCTCCCTAGCACCCGCCACTTGCAGTGGAGAGTCCCCGCATTGTAACTGCAGAAACAATTATGTTTTCATTACAAAAGCAAATTAAGGCGGCTGCTTAATCGAGTTTATTAAATACCAATGAAGTCCCAGGGTAAATGAATGGCAAAGAGGCTTTCTGTGCTCGACTTGGGAAGGAAACAGGGAAATGTAATCACGGAGACGGGCTCGCTGGCATGCATGGGCAGGGAGCTCTGTGGTGTCAGCCCCTTGCCCCTGCCGAGCTGTAGGGGCTGGGGCAGCCTCTGGGGGCTGTGGGGTGAGACGTGGCAGCAGTGGGGTGTGGGACGGGTGAGCTGATCCCTGTGTACAGCCCTTCAGACCCGGGGGCTGACTTCACCCAGACATGCACGGGCTTTTCCATGGGGCTCCTCTCTGTAACATGCCCCCATCCTTCTGCACCAGTGCTTGGTCCTGGAGAGAGCTTGTCCCCAAGGCTGCTGCTCCATGCCCCGAGCTGTGCGTGGTGGCAGCGCCCTGAGCTCCTCCTCGCCTGCCCCCGGCAGCAGCCGAGCTCTGACGCCCCGGCCCTGCCCCTGCCACAGCCCCAACCCCAGCCACCCCCGGCTCCCCCCAGCCAGGGCCCAGCAGCACAGGGCGGAGGGCTGTAAAGCAGCCCCATTTCTTCTGATTGACACTTCTCTTTCTCTCTCCCATCGCAGGCTTTGGATGCTTATTTTTAGCTGCCGTTATTTCCCTCAGGCCAACTTTTCTGTCACATTTCATCCTTTTTCTACTGTTTCTGGTTGTTACTTTCTTCCTCCAAGATGCTTTCTCTTCCAGATTTAGCCCATCACCGGGGACTGGTGCTTTACCCTCTTGTACCCCTTCTCCTTTCTCTCCCCATCTGCTCCCCCTGCGTTTCCATCCCTGGGGGCTTGGAGGGGCGAGAGCTGGGGCTGGGCACAGGCAGAGCCGGCTGCCGACCCCCTCGGGCAGCATCTGGGGAGCCTCTGCCAACAGTGCCGGGGGGACTGGGTGCTGGCGTCAGGCAGGAGGAGCTGGAAATCCCCTGGCACGGCGCAGCACAGCGTGTTGGCTCACCAGCTCTGCTCCCCCGGGGCTGGGGGGCAGCGGGGAGGAGCGAGGGAGGCTGGAGGCACCCACAGGCTTCCCCGTGCCCTTTGCCAGTTGCAGATGGCTCTGGCTCTCAGCAGTGGTCCCCAGCTGTGAGGATGAGCTTTGCTCCATCCTGAGGCCCTCAGCAGGACAGCAGAGGTGGTGGAGGGGGGCCCGGGGCTGTGCCTCCCCCCCAGGGCTCACATTTCCCTGCCAGCTGGCCCTGGCTGGGTGTGCTCCCCCTGCCCCATCTGCACGCGGGCACCGGGGGCTCCTTCCTTTCCCCCAAAATGCTGGTTTGCTTTCAGATGGGTTGTGATGACTGGGAGGAATGGATTTTAATGAACAAACCTGGCTTATTAAAATAAGTGTAACCAAAGTGTTAGGGCTGATTTAAAATGGAAAACAGGGGCTGGGAAATACAAACAAGGCTTTTTCGTGCTGAAACGCATCAGGGGATGGCCTGTGCTGCTTCTCTGTGCCCTCCCCTCCTTTCCCCCCAAACTACCTCTGGCATCTTCATCCTGCCAGTGCTCCCTGCAGCCCTTCTAAGGGCCGTGTTTGCCTCTTCTCTGGCTGTCCCAAGGGCTGCCACCAGCAGTGCCAGCCACAGAGCACCCACACACAGCCCTGGCATCCACCCGGCGGCACCGCGACATGCTGGGGACGGGGCCCCAAGGTGCCAGTGGGAACCACGGCATGGCCCGGGCAGCCTCGAGCCCTGCCAGGCCCCTGCTGCTTTCCGGTGATGCTGAGGGAAATGTGGGCTCTCAGAAAATGGAGAAAAGTCTTCTAGCCGAGTTCCCGATATAGTAACAGTGCTTCTGCCTGTCCTACTTCGCGGTGACTCTCATGCACCTTGCTCAGCAGCACGGACTGTTCCCTGGGCTGCTCCTGGGCACAGGCATCCGTGCTGCTCTGGATTTTCTCTCTCTCTTTCTTTTTTCTTTTTTTCTTTCTGTTTATCTCCGCATTGCGTTTGACCCAAACACTCAGGTACTACTGATACAAGAACCTGACTGCCCTGCATTACACAGCCCAGCACCGTGTACTGGAGCCTGTACAAAGGGACAGGGCAGCCCAACGCTGCCCGCAGGGTGTGGGGCATTCTCCGGGTGCAGGTCAGACCTGGAGTCTGACGCTGTGCACATCCGTGGAAGCCCAACGGGTGAAATCCCTGCTGTTTTGGGGCAGCAGTCCTTGCAGGAAGGCCGGTTGGAAACCAGCCCCAGTCACTGCAAATCGCTCCTTGCAGCCCCCCTGCTTCATTCTGCAGCTGCTCCCCGTTGCTTCCCATCTCCTCATCTCCTGCTGGCCAAGCACCTGAGACCCGCAGCCTCACCACCCTTCTTCTGGAGTCCAGGGTTTATTAAGTTGTGTGTTATGGGCTGTTTGTAACAAATCACTGCGGAGAGAAAACAGGAGATTTCAATGGCTTGGACCAAGCAGCAAAACCAGGTTATTTATGTTTTATAATGTGAAATCTATGCTTGCTCTACAAGGGCTTGGGAGTTAGGTGCCTTTCAAGCTCCTGAATAGCAAAATAAGGCTTGAAAGCAAACATCGCTGGGGTATTTTCCATCATTTAAAGCATTTTTTTTTTCAAAAAAATTCTTTCCATTTCCTTTAGCCAGTGTCACGGCTAAAGCGAGCAGCACAGCTGAAGCAGGAAATTTCTTCTTGGCGATGCTCGCTGTGGGTTACGGGGTTATTCCCTGCTCACCAATCCTCTCTGGGACCCTGGTCTCGGTCCTGGTCTCCAGCCACCTCTCTGCTGTCCCCCTTTGTCCCTGTGCAGGGATGCGGAGGGGTGGACGAGGCTCCAGGTACGAAGCTGCTTGAACTGCTCGTGTTGTGAGGACCAGGTAGGTCTGCCAGCTCCTGCTTCGGAGGGCATGGTGCCGTGCACACCTCCAGCCGAGCGTCTCAGAGAGCCTCACAGCTCTGCTGTGAAACCTGGGAGCCATCAGGGGCTGCTCGGGGGTGCTCCTCCAGGGCTCCGCGGTGGCTCTGGGAGCCTGCAGAAGCTCAAAGGTTTGGGCAGGCAGGCGGAGGGCTTCCAGCAGCCTGCACACAGAGCGGGGGCTGCCTGGCGCCTCCGGACCGTGCTCCGGGAGGGACGAGCCCCCCGAGCCGCTCCGTGGCCGCCGGCGGCCGCTAGGGGTAGATCGAGGCTAAGGAGACCTGGCTGTGGGGTGGGGGGGCCGGGTGGGGAAGGGAAGGTGGGGAGGGAGGGGAAGGCGAATGGCTCGGCACAGAGGCAGCGCTGTAGTGCCCTCTTTTCAGGCTAAAGCACATGCAGAATCGACCTCCCCCTCCCCAAATGCGTAAGGCTTCCTGCCCGAGCCAAAGCCCAGCCGCTGCGCGTGGCCCAAGCGGCGCAGGGAAATGCCCGGTGTGCTCCCAGGGGTGCTAGGGAGAGCCAGGAGGGCACTCTGCCAGCCAGACCCCCGGTACAAATGCATTTGCTGAAGGTGTAAAAGAATTTCAGGACTGAGGAGATTTCCCCCCTTCACTCCCTGTTTCCTCGGGACCAGCAGGAAGAGGAGGCAACAGGCAGGGAAGGAGAAGCAAAGCCACAGAGAGAGCTGGAGACAGTCAGCATTCCCAGAAACACGCCCCACTTGGGGCTTTCCTGTGCCGTCCCAGTGGCAGCAGAGCCCTGAGAGTGGAGATTTGCTCCGTGAAGCACATTGAGGCCGAGCGCTGTGTGTGTGTGTCATCACTCAGCTCCCAAACCGCAGCCACTGAGTCACCGGGAGACGGCTGCAGGCAGCCCTGCTGCGGGGAGGAGGGAGCTGAGACACCACGCGGGGGCAAACAGCCGGCTCTGAGCATGGTTCCAGTTGGGCATCTGCGCTTTGCTTTCTCCAAAATTGCGTGGAGAGCACGCCAGGCTCAGGAGCCCTTTGGGATGGGTCCCTGCTGGCACACAGGGAGGTTACAGCAGAGGAGGGCAGCTGGGAGGGGGTGCTCACGAACTGTAGGGCAGGAGAGACATCGAGAGTTGAGACAGCCCGACCCTGACAAATCTGGAAGCAGGAAAATTGGTTCTGCTTGGGTGTGCATCACTGCAGGTGTTTGTCCCCAAAGCTGGCACCCCGGCACCTCCTCCGTGTGCCCCCGAAATGCAGCACGGCCAGGATGGGAAAATGGAACCAAAGCGAGGGAACTGGGAGATGACCCGGGTGTTTGACCAAGGTCTGGGGCAGAGCAGGGCTCTGGGATGCTGCTTTTGGGCCGGCAGCCGTGGCACGTGCCGCTCGGGGGCTGTTTGCACCTTTCTGGAGGGTGAGGGAGGAGCGCGGGACTCCGGTCTCTGGGCAGGGGCCTGAGCTGGGGGCACGGCGCTGGGAGCCCAGCAGCAGCAGGAGGGGCAGCTGGTGGTATTGAATGACTCTCGAGTCAGGTTTGTTTAGAACTTCTTGATTTGAGGGAACATGTATGATTTTTTTTTTTTTTTTTTCTGAGACAGGGTTGAATTTCAGTTCAGATCCCATTAATAAACCTTGCCTTGGTTCTTACACTGAGCTGATTTGATTTGCAGAATGGGCACCGAGGACTACTTAGAGCAAAGCAAAAGAAAAAAAAAAAAAAAAAAAACATCAGTGAAGGGCACTGGGTTGGGGGAGGCTGGTGGGGCAGCAGCGGGGACTTTTGTGGGCACTTTGCTCACTGCCAGCAGCAGCCTGGGCCTTGCAAACAGCAGCACCGGGGTGCGCTCCTCTGCCCTGGGGCAGGCACCCCTCCAGCACCCCAGGGAGGCTTTGTGGTCCCATACTCTGGGAATTTTTACAGTTAGGCCCGGGAAGGAAAGGATCAGAAAGGGGAAAAGTTCCCAATCCTGTGCCAAGCTGAGGTCCTGGTTCTGTGGGCACCACCAACATAAGTGCCTGTCCTCCAGTCCCTGGGTCTGGATCCTTCTCTCCCTCCCCAAATGGCTCAGAAAGCTGGTGGTGGGACTGGGAGGTCCGCAACCTGCAGCTGGTGGGTGTTGGAAAGTCAGGTCTTGGGGATGAGCCTGTGCTGAAATCATGCAGGGAGTCACCTGCATCATCCCGGCCTGCCTGGACATTTAGGTGGCAATTGAACCCTTTGATGGCATCCAGGTGTGGGTTGAACCCCCAAGCTAACAGCCAGGCTCGTGTTTGCAGTGACATTTGAGGCCCCTCACATCAGCATTTCGTGTCCAGCCACCTGGATGCAACACAGAGCAGGGCACTCGTGACATGAGTTGGATGGCCTCAGCCTGCATGTCACAGGTCCTGGTCCGTGCCTTGGGCTGGGCATGGCCACGGGGCTTGGCCCGGGTACCCTGTACCCTGCAGACTCTTCTGTGGCTTACGGAGAAACGGAGAGGCGAAGGGATCGTCACCAGATGAGGCTGAGACAGGGGGATCCCTGCCAGCTTTGCCACCTCCCTCGCAGGGTGCCCCGCTGGAGTGTTCATCTATCACGATGCTGCTGGGAGAAGCCGGGCTCCCAGGACCTGAGGACACATTTTTCTGCCGTGTGTGTACCTCTGCTTTGCCAAAGAGAACCGAGAAGGCTCTGCCCTCCTGGTGTGGGACCCGGCAGCCACGGTGAACTGAGAAGCATCTGCTCTCCCCACGGCCATGCATAAAAGAGATTTGCAAAGTTAGCGCAGTTTTTAAGCCGATTCATCAGCAGAGTTGCAGGTGTCAAAGTGGGTTAGCAGAAGAAAATCTCAAGAAAATAAGCAGATGGGTGATGAGCAGCCAGCAAACCAAAATCACCGGAGTGTTTTGTCTTGCTTTGCTGGAGCAGCTGATGTGCTGGCGGAGCACTGCAGGCACTGGGAGACAAATCCTGCTCCCTTTGCCATGAGCAGGGGGGGCTTTGGCCCCCAGGAGGCACGTTCCTAGGGAGCTTCCCCCCATAAGGTGGGGACGTGTCACCACGCCTGGTCCCAGCGGCAGCACACGGTGCCTTGGTGAGAGCATAACTGCGCTGAAGAGCCCGCTGGCTCCTGGTTTAAAGCATGTGAGGGAATTCAGAAGTGCTTTTTGAGGGTTTAAAGGAAAAAAAGACAAAGAGCGAAAACAGGAGGTGGATGTAAGAGCTGGGGTGTTTCTATAGCAGCAGCAGCACCCAGTGATCAGTGCCGGGAGCAGGTGGGACAGCATCCACGTCACTCAGCACAGCGTGATGACAGTGCTGTCGGCAGACAGATAAGCGGCTCCTGGCACGATTGATGTCCCGCTGCCTTCCCCACGAGGCTGGCGGCGATGCGGGGAGGAACAAAGCAGCCGCGCGAGGGGCCTGAAGGAGACGGCAGCGGGGACATCCCTCCAACGGGGGCACTTCCCACCCCAGGGCCTCTTCTGGTGCAAAAGGCAGCATCTCCCACGGGGTAACGCTGGTCATGGCACCTCTGTTTCGTGGGTAGACAGAGACACAGAGGGGCTGGGGACTTGTAGAGGTTGGCAGGTAGTGCACAGGGCCATGCAGCACCATCAGTACCACGTTTCCCCAGGTCTTTGGGTGTAGCTGTTGTGCCTGTCCGTGAAGGAGAGACCCTCACCGCATCCCTCTTGGTCCTGCTCCCATTCTGCAGTGGGCAAGAAGGGGAAAACGAGGCAGGGCCCTGTGCTCCCCACCAGAGCTGATGTCCCTCTGCCACCGCAGCGCAAGTGGGGTGCAAAAGGAGCTGCCAGGGACAGGAGGAGAGGGGGCGAGGGCAGAGCAGCGAGGGCAGAGCAGTGAGGGCAGAGCTTCCTGCACCCATCGCTTGCAGCAGAAAACGTCCTGAGGACAGGAACCAAGAGAACTGGTGGAGAGTCAAGAGAGCAGCTGAGAAAACACATTAATGCACCGTAAAGAATGTCTTTGCTTCCCAATGATCTTTTTTTATTACTATTATTTATTCATTTATATGCTGCTGCTTTGCCTTTTTTTTTTCCCTTCTCTTTGAAAAGGCCTCTCGGTGCCTCATACCACCCTCTCCACCCCTGGAGACTGCATTTCAATGGCCTGATCTTTAGGCAAGGAGCGGAGTGCTGGCGGGGAGGCGGCTGCGGGAGGACCATCAGCATGCCCGACACACGCCGCGACTCAGCCAGCAGTGCAACGCCCCGGCCAGAGCACCGAATCCGGCCGCAGCCCCTCCACCGTCCAAATATTTAGATTCTAAAAAGGCCAGGGTAGAAACACCAAGAAAAATAAATATTTTACAAACACAGTAACCGAAAACCTAAACAGGAACCCGCTGCTTCTCTCTGCCCAGTGCATGCTACTGAATCAGAGCGAGCTCCGCATATATTTCACAGCTGTGGCACTGACACTTTATTTCCTTACAAAGGAATGCTATGCGGCTGCAGCATAACATCAGGCAACTTTTATGTAGTTTGGGGAATGAAGCAAACTTATCTCGAGATGCTGGGCAGCTCGGGGCGGGTAACGTCACGGGGCTCCCCGCGGCGCTGCCTGGGGTGGCTCGGGCGCTGTGCCGAGGCTGAGCACAGCATCCTCCTTCTCATCCTTCTCCTCCTCCTCCTCGCACCCTGGGGAGTTTTGTCAGCACTTTGGGCCTGAATCAACGGGGAGCTGCGGTGGTGCCCAGGGCAGGTGCACGGAGCCCAGAGCAGCAGGACCATGGGGTCCTGAGCTGGGCAGGGGCATCCTGCAAGGCGCTGGGAGCTGCTTCGAGCCCTGCTGCTGTGCAGGGAGCCCAGGGCCCTGCAAGCCCCTCTGCTCCCCACTCCCTACCCAAGGGCTGGTGATGGGTGACTGCTCCCGCAGGAGGTAGGGCTGTGCTTGCTCTGCCAGCAAAGCAAACCCCGTCCCTGCAGGGCCCCTGAGTCCATCCCCAGTTTCTGGCACTGCGCAACTGCCCCAGCAATGGCCATCCCCCTCTCTCCCAGCCTCTTTTGCTCAGCAGATTTTCTGGCTCCCATCTGCAGTCTCCGCAGACCAAAGAGCTTGTCTTTTTGACTTGTTATTTAGGAGTCCCCCATGAGCATGGCAGATACCTCCCAGAAGCACACGTCCCCGTCTGGGAGAGGAGGAGGAGGGCAGACGGTTCCAGAACGGGAAGGAACGAGGCGTTTCAGCCCGTGCTGCTGCCGCTTGCTGGGGTCACTTGGGGACCTGCAGAGCACAACCCTCAGGCTTGGTCCCGCTCCTCCTCTTGCTGATGACAGATAGGGCATGCCTCTGCGCTTCCTTGCTGCTCGCCACATTCCCCGAGAGCCTCAATGCGGGTGGGACGTGGCCCTGCTCAGGGTGGAGGCTGAGCTCTTCTCCGTGCTGGTGCTCGGGGAGGGCTGGGTGCCCCAGGCGCTGGAGCAGCTTGGTGTTCTCTGCCAGCCCAGCTGGGTGGCCCCGAGGACCACAGGCATTTCCCCGCGTCCTGCCCAAGCTGTGCCCAGAAAGCACAGCCCCTGAAGACGCAATGTCCCAAACCACAGCGCTCCTCGACACCCTTCGCTGCCCTGCGTCTGTACCAAAGCACAGCGGAGGAGCCAGGCGATGCTTCCTATAGCAGACCATGCCCTCTGGGCAGACCCTGCTTGCAGACCCCCGCTGGGGCTCTTTGGTGGCTTGCAAAGAGTGACCGGCACTGCACAGCTCTCCCTCATCACCCCAAATCGCCCCCTTTGCAGAGTGGCAGAGCAGGGAAGGAGCACGAGGTGCTTCCTTGGCCTCTCTGCCCCAGTGGTGGGATGGAACCAACCCTTGGGTGCTTTTCCTGCCCTCCTGCAGCGTGCCAAGAGCTGGGCGAGCGCCTGCCACGTGCTGCCCGCTCCCTTGAGTCGTCCTCAGGGGAGCCGACGTGTGCAGCAGAGCGCTTTGTTTTGGTAGCTGTGCCTTCTTCTTGTTGTTATTTTTAATCTGCATATTGTTGGGGATTTGCGTCAGAGGCAGCAGGTTGGAGAAAGGCACCTGGCTCTGCGCGGAACGTGCCAGGGCTGGGAATGGCCCCAGCTCCCGGGCTGTGGGTGCCGCCAGCAGCACCTGGCACTGCCCAGCCCTCGCCCCATCACCCACTGCATCCAGCCCCAAAATCGGGGTGTAAACCCCAAGGCAGAGCAGAGCCTGCAGCCCAAGGGGTGATACCAAAGGATGGGAGAAGGCAGGTCGCAGACACAGGGAGCCCGAGGCAAGCTGCGTGCATCCATCCCGCAAGGCACAGCCCAGCTTTGGTGATGGAGAATGCAGACAAAGCCCAGCGAGGTGGGCGCACGTGGATGAAGCTGCCCTGCCAGGGACATGGGAGGAATGGCAGAGCCCAAGGAAAGCCACAAAGCCGTGGCTCCAGCATGGCCCCCCTCGCCTCAGCCTTGCCATTCTCCTCCTGCTCCCCTGGGCACCCCGGTCTCTGCTCTCCTCCTCCCCACCTGCGGGAGATCCCCGTCCTCCCTGCCCTGCTCGGCACTCAGTAACCTTTCTGTGCAGCGTGCATGCCTCAAGGAATTAAAAAAAGACACACCAGGATCTCACTGAAAGCAACCAACTGTTCCCCTCGCATGTAAATGTTGCTGCTCTTTTGATTTTAAATGGCTTTAATGCTGAGTTCATCTGCTAATTCCCCTCCTGCCCCTTGTGTATTGTATATTAGGAGAAATGTTGTTCTGTATCATGAGCAGTTTATTTTATCGAGTTTAAGAGAAAATCCCATACTGAGATGCTGCAGATAAATATTCATTGTCACATCTGTTTTGGTTTAAGATTGTTGCCTAAAATGTTAAAAATACAAACATATTTGGCGGGGGAGAGACTGGGGCGGGAGGGTTGGTGTGGGCTGCTGGAGTCTGGGCCTTTAGTGCAGCTCATCAGGCGTTTTATCGCCGGCACGGAGAGGAATGGCAATGAGGGGGAATCTCACTCAGGGGAAGGAGAGGAGCAGCAGCCAGACGAGCCCCCGACAGCGCCGTGCTCGGTGTGGTGCCCGCGCGCCGACCTGCCAGGCGCGGGGCCGCCCGTGGGGCGCACGGCACCCTGCTGCCACGGCACCGCCGGGGCTCCGCGGCTCCTCAGGGCCAGGCAGCGAGGAGCAGAGGAACAAAGGCAGGGCAGGAGGCTGGCCCAGCCTGCAGGGTGCCGTGCCACGGGCTGGGTGGATGTGGTGGGGGCTGGAGGTTGGGCGCCAGCCCAGCTCCCAGTGGCCGAATGAGGTCCCCCGGCTGTGGTGGGGTGGTCTCTGCGTGGAAATGGTCCAGGCCCATCCACAGCTAAGAGATGATGGGCACCCATGAACCCATCCAGAAGGGATGTCAGCGGCTTGGCAGGGTCCTGCTGCCTCCAAGAAGGGGTCTGTCCAGGTCAGGCTGGGACACGCAGGGACGGGCACTGGGGGACAGCAGGAGGGGTGCTTGGCTCGGTGGAGTCTGTGCTGTCCCTGCAGCAGCAATGATCAGGGCCTTTTCCTCCCCAGGGCTGCCAGTCCATTACTTCTACCCAGCAGTGAAATTTTATTTTAAATTTAAATAAAATAAAATAAACTAGCTTGACCTTTTTTTTTTTTTCTTCTAAAGCTTTTGCAGCTCCACTGAATGCAGCCGGTGGATATGGGAAGGCATAATAATAAGGATAACGCTTTCCACTTACTGAGCACTTTATATTCTCCAAGCACTGTACAAACATTAACTAATTAAACAGAGCAAAGAAGCAGCCCTATGCTCTGTCCTAATGCTGGGAAATGGAAACAAGGAAACTCTGAACCAATATGTCAATAACATCAAAGTCCCATTGTCCTGGCCTTGGCTTTGTTGCAAAGGAATCCGAAATTGTCTCAGAGTTTCCAGCATGGCTTCAGGCTCTTCACACTTGGGAAACAAGTGTGAAAAAAATGTTTCGGAGTCAGAAGACAAGCCCTGATCAAAGTTGGCAGAAGTGGCCAACGAGACCCCGGGACTGCAGCCGCTGCCTTTGATGCCGCCTCATGTGGGAGCCATCCCGGCGGCCCTCGCACACCAGCCGGAGAGCCCGTCCCGAGGGCTGGCATCTTCCTCAGGGCCCTCTCATCTGCATCGGGGGGATGTTTCCTATTAAGGATTCACACTCTGGTTGAGTTACATTCCTAATTGTGGAGACTTTAACGGCCCTAATAGGAAACACACCCGCAGCGGAGTCCCTGTGAGTCATTCTCCCACCGGAGCGGTCCTCGGGCCGGCTGCCACATGGCAGGGACACGCGGCGCATGCTGCCTCCCCGCCCCGGGGGACGCAGGACCCCGCTTCAGCCTCTCCCCATGCTCAGCGAGGGCCCTGGTGGGACGGGGCCTCCAGGAGAAGCTCGCCATCCCTTGGCCATCCCTTTGCCCAGAGCCACAAACTCAGCTCCAGAGACAGGAGGGGGCACGGAGAGAAGGACGTGAATGCGCAATGGACGTGTTCCCCAGACCCTTGGTTTGGGGCTTTCTCTCCCATGCAGGGCTTGGGGAAGGGAGCAACCCCGAGGCAGGGCAGCCCCCGTCCTTCCCCTGCCTCTCCCCGCCGGGCAGCCGCCTGCTTGTTTAGCAAAGCGAGGCGACCTTCTGGTGACGCCCCGTTGTGCCGGCGCTCAGGTGTCCCATCCGTCATCGTGACAGCCCGCGCGGCTCTGGGAAAAGGTCACCTGGGCTGTACCAGCCTTCCCCTTTCACATTTATGCTCATGCCAAATTAGTTCTTTGTCATAAAACCAGATGACCCCCATTGCAGTGGTCTGATGTTTCCTGAATAAGCCTGGTTTAAGATGCCTCCTTTCCTCCTTGCATCACTCCCTCTGTTATTGAGAGGCACCAAAGAGAAAGCGTCAGTCCGTGCATTTTAAGGAGAAATTCCTTAATTCTGGGGATGTTCTCGCTGAATCTCGATGCATTTTTCTGTGTCTGCTTGACAGCAATACCTGGTGATGTCAGATGAGCCTCTGGGGCCCTCAGCTCTCATTACCAGCCTGTCTAATTAAGGAGAGATGCTGTTGCTGACTGCTTTTGGTGAGCGACAGTGGGAAAGCAACAAATGCCAATCTCCATCACGCGGCAGGAAGGTCTGTGCTTCTGGGTCCCTGCCGGGCCGGGGTCTCCAGGCAGCCCCAGCCCGTGCTCACAGCCACGTGGAGCCTTATCTTATCCGAGCAGCCTTGCTCCAATCACTAATAATTAGCAAGAGGCCAGATGAAAATTAAGGCAGAATGAGTCGTCATCGGCCCCATGGGCCCCCCATCCCTCTCCCCCAGATGGAGATGGGGAGATGAGGTCCTCGAGGCCCACGAGGAGCTGCTGGCCCCCAGCTCCCCTCCTCACCGCGCTCCCAGCCCAGCCTTTCCCAGGGCGCTTCTCCCAGGTTGGGAACGTTTGGCTCGGGGTTGTGGCACGGGTGAGGAGGGAACTCTTGTTTTTATTCTTCTACAGTGGGAATGTTTTTCCTCCTGTTATTCATCAAATTCTGCTGGAATTTAATACTCACCAGCTCTAAATAGCCTATTGCACTAACAGTGATTGATGGTTTCCAACGAGTCCATAAATGCTGCCCCTCCTCATCCCTGCACTTTCTCTCCCTTCTCTCCCTATCGCTCCATCTCTCCTCTCCTCCCTTTCTCTCTCCCCCTCTCCGGAGCTAGAGAAAAGCCAATCATGCTGTTGTTATGTGGATTGATTTGTTTTCTGTTTCTGCTGTGTTTTTGGATAGGAAGACATCAGGGATTTTTGAAAGAGCAGTGAAATGCCATGGCCAATGAAGCCTGACTAGAAATTCCTCAGGTTATTATCTCTTAGATTAGGGAAATCTTGGTGAATTTCTGCACAAAAAGACTTCAGGAGAAGAAAATGGCAAAGCGCTGCCTGCAAGCAGAGCTGCTGGCCCAGCCTTGGAGGACCCACGGTGATGGGGGCATGGAGCAGCCGCAGACAAGGCACCAGCAAGGGCTGGGTGCCTGCAGCTGCTCGGTTAACAACAGCAATGGCTCAGCTCTCGCCTGGGTGAGCAAGGCTCTGCTTCCATGGCACCAATCCCTGTTGTTAAGACTTTTGGGGTTAGGAAGCTCAGCTCCCCTCCGAGCAGCAGTTGGGCTGAAATGCTGCCGGCTGCCTCCCCACTGTCCCTGGGACTCCGAGAGTGCTGGCTGTTTACCGAACCTTCCCACAGGACACAATAAATCATCTTTATACCCTTTCCCTCTGTTTGGAGCTGGCTGTCCCCAGCAAAGCTTGCTTCTACCTGCTGGGGGCTGCCCTGCCCCTGGTAAGCCTGGGGAACTGAGAAGCCTGCTCTGTCCTGTTCAAATTAAAGCTACCTGAGATAAAATCTGGGGAGCTCTTAGAGGGAAACAACTTAAAGAGATGTAAAATGGTAACTTGATTTACTCATTTGTTACCGAGTGTTTGATTCCTCCCTGAACTGCCACCCAGCCAGCTGGGTTATGTGTCAAAGGGAAAAAAAATCCAATACAGACAGATCCCTTATCAGATTCCCTGCATTAAAAGGATTTGGGGAATGCTAATGCAGAGGCAGGCGGTGGGAGAGGGGGCTGGCTGGCCGCAGGTCACAAAGCACAAAGCACCGCTCCCCCGGGACCTGCTGGCAGGGCTTGCTCACCAGGCTGGTGCTGGACGACGGCAGATTGAGGGCAGGCTCCCAGCCTCCACGGAGGAGAGCATTTCACAGAAATCCTGTCCCACCATCGGCTCAGAAGACCCAGCCTGAGGGAGGGCTTTTGGCACCGCTCCCCAAACTTTCCCGACCCCAGGTGGAAGGAGCCAGGACCATCAGGATGGGGATGGGGATTCAGCCCCATGTCCCTTACTCGAGTTCACCGCAGCAAAAATACCCCAGGGATTAGGTCCTGAGTCACACTAATGACTGGGAGAATTGTTTTGTGAATTAACAAATGCAATTTGTTTGCCAAACAAACGCAATCCAAAAAGGGCAAGGTTAGGACAGCAGGAAACATACTTCGCTCATTCATTTTGACAACTGCAGTTTTGTTTCAATTACTGATGTGCATCCTCTGTAATGTCCTCATGAGCATGCTCTAGTCACCCTTGCCAAAACGATGAAGTCTTGGTAATAGGAGACCTTGAGTGTGATGGCTCCGCTATTAAACCTGTGCTGAGATGCGGAGCGAGCCGTTTTGGTGTGTCCAAATGATGAAGGGCAGATTAGTAAGGCCCTGCTGTATTATACTGTGAATATATTTAGCTACTCAATGTGATATAGATTAAGAGCAGCGGGGAGCCTGGCAGTTACACTTCAGAGGGCTGGGAGGGAACATTTCCATTTAGCTGAGTTGACATTAGCTTTGCACGCACCTGTTTTGCGCACCCCATAGGGGGGCCGCATCCCCCCGTCCCTGGGGCTGTGCCCCCCTTTGGTCCCCGGGCAGGGTGCTTCCAGGGTGCTCCCATTTGGGCTGCTGCAAAGCTGCTTGTGCGTGAGTCAGACTGACGCAGGGATGGCTTGAAGGGCTTTAGGGGCTCTTTAGGGAAATTCACTGTCCCTGCTGTGCCGTGCAGCTCCCTTTCCCTCCCATCCAGCCGGTCCCTGCTGCTGGGCTGGGACAGCTCTCATCCAGCCCAGCTGGAGCCAGCCCTGGGGATGAGCTCATGTTATAGGGCGTGCTGTCCTCTTGCTGCCCCTGCTCGCAGCTCCGTTCCTCTCCTGCGATCCCCAAAGCACCACCTTTCCCCTTGGGACAGCCCGTGCCCACCCCTGCCCGCAGCGAGTGAGAGCATCAGTGATGTCCCCGGGTTGTGCACGCGTGCCCCGTTTATAGGTGACACGGGAGGGAAAGAGGGGGCGTCATGCTCAGCCGGGCAGCAGTCCTCCTCCACTGTCTCACTTGGATTGCTGGCTCATAAAGCTGCAGCACAGCCTCGAGCTGCTCCATTAAGGGACAAATGTGGCTTTCCCTCTTCTTGGAGGAAAGGTCTGGAGGCCAGGACTCCTGCTCCCTGCTGAAATAGAGGCTGTTCCTTCTCCCTCTGCTTGGCTCCAGCAAGTGCTGGGCGGCCCAGTCCCAGGGCAGGCTGGAAGTGGTCGGAGCAGGGACAAAGAGAGAGGGCAGACCACCACGGGACATCCTGCAGGTCAGGGAGCACCACTGGTCCTGCAGCAGAAGGGTTGTGGGAGCCCCTTTCTGCTTCCTAAAACCTTGGGCAAATGCTTGGGTTTTCAGCCAGCGGCACCAGCTTAGATCATGTATGTGCTATTTTCCTACTGCTACCCTGGGTGAGAATCCCATTTACACCCATTTGTGACAGATTTCCCCAGAAGTCCAGGTTGCCGATCCCACAACTGGAGCACCCTGGAGCACTCCCTTCCTGCCCACAAGACCCCTTCCGAGCTCCACATCCTCTCGGGATAATCCCTTACTGCTTAGGCTGGAAATTCCTGAGAGCTGGAGAACTTGCCTTATTAGTTGCAGGCACATGGCCATTCTAAGGACTGTATGATTTTAATAACCGTCCCAGCGCTCAGGCATGTGGCTTTAACAGCCCTCAGCAGCCCATCTTTCCACAGGGGTAATAGGAAGCTTTGGAGACATTGACAAAAACAAGCTTGCACTCAGTAAAATGAAAAAAAAAAAAAAAAAGAAAAAAAAGAAAAAGGAAAAGAAAAGAAAGAAAAAACAAACCAAAATAAAAATCCCCCTTCAAAACCTGTTTCAAGTCAATGAAAATGTTTTGTTCAATTGTAAAACAAACAGTCCATTTGGTTTCGCAAGCATTCTTTTTTTTTTTTTTTTTTTCCTGAAACTTCCTAAGTGGGTTTGAATTAAACATGGGCAAATTTTGACTGAAAACATCATTTTAGAGCAAAACAAAAAAGATCCAATAAGCTTCACTGCAAAACCATTGTAACAAGATGTTTCAACCTCTGTGATTTTTATTTATTTATTTATTTTTTGATACAATACGATCTGTCATTTAATGACTCATCTTGGTTGACCTGAAACTGCACTTTTTGTCAAACAATCTGCTTGTCAGGAAAGTTTCACCCGGTGTTACCAGGCGCTTCCTCGCCTGCTGGCTGTGCCCGCTGCCGAGGCCGCCTTCGCCCGGCTTGCTGGTACGCGCAGCGATGCTGTGCCTGGGGGTGCAGCGCCATGTCAGGCACACAGAAAAGCCAGAATTTCTGGTTTCCATAAAGGAATATGGAGAATATTATCCAGTGAGATTTGAAACTTTGGTGGGAAAGTTGCCAGCGTGCAGCCTTTTCAAAGAAACTCCTGTATCTCATATTGCTGAAAACTGGGAAGTCCTGTGGGCTTAGGGAAGGGGAGCCCTGGGGGGCGCGGGGGTGTTTGTGATGGACAAGGGGATAGGGGCAGAGCAGGGGAAAACCTTCTGAAGGGTTTCTTTTCTATGAGAATAAGTCATAATTAATGCTATCGAGTGGCAGAAAGGCAGCTCCGGGTAACGTGAGAGGGGCCTTATCTCTCCCCATCACGTGGCCGTCTGCGCTCCTGCCCCAGGTGTACGCAGGACGCGTAGGAAGCGTGGGGAGTGGGATGGCATCGAGGGGCTCGGCCCCTTTGCATCAGGGCTGGCTCCAGGCACCCAGCGAGGCAGGGCTGAGCATCAGGAGGAAGGCAGGTGCTGGGGGACCCTCAGGGACCCGTGCCTGGGCACCCCAGGGCTGTGATCCCTGGCAGGGTGCCCGCTGGTGCCCGGGTGAGTGATGCCACCAGCAGCTGTGAAGGTGCCCGTGGCTCTCCGTGCCTTCATTTGTGCCTCAGCCGCCTTCTGGGGCCAGGCCGGCCGTGGCAGCCGGTTACCACGTCTCTGAGGCATGAGCTCATAGTGTTACTTAGACAATTTGTTAAATGGAAGCTGATTAGAGGTTTCCCTGCCTGGGTCCCGGGAACCATATGTCATTGTTTATTTACACTTTTTGGCCACGCTCGCTTTCTTTTTCTCTCCTCCGGCAGTCGGATCACAAAGCCACACGATGCCACTTCGCTCGAAGGCTTTGATGAGTCCTCCCTGGCTGCGGCTTGTCCCGGTGTCAGCCCCAGCACAGCGGGGCCACGGGGCTGCGGCACCGCCTGGACCCCAGCCAGCGGGGCAGGAGGCAGCGGGCGCCGTCAGACGCAGCTCCGGGGACACTCTTTGGCTGCGTAGCTTTAAAATGAATAAATAAATAAATAAATAAATATTAAAGTTCCTAGAATTAGTGGACTGGAAAATATTCATCGAAATGTCTGTGTGGTGGAAAGCCCCTATGATCATAATTACCTTTTTCTGTAAGGATCCTTGCATAGCTGAAATTGTTTCGTTTCTGAACAGCAACGATAAAAAACCACTTTAGGTTTTATTTCCCTACTTTGCCTTCCCTTGGGAAAAAAGTAGGAGAGAGAGATTCCACGCATGCACATAGGCAGACGCATTCACACGCACACAAAAGCCATAACAAAACTCGAACAAACAAAAGCCTCAAAACTTGTTTGCTTTATTTTTGGGGGATGAAAAAAATGTGAACTTCTCAGAGAGAAGAAAATGTGACTTGCTTGTTTTGTCTTTGTGGCTTGCCCTGTTTTCATGGAATTTTCTTTCCAGTTTGCAGCCATCGCTAGTTCTTAAATTTCTCCTATTAAGGCTAACGCTAACAGCTGCCCTAAGCCACTGCCCCCTGAAGGAAGCACCGAGCAGGACGGAGGTGCCTAGCAGCAGGCAGCAGGTCTGCTCACCTCTCCATGGCACAAACAGCCACCGGGACACCCCAAAATCCCCTCTCCTCTGCTGTTCCCAACCCCACAGCATCCCCAGTGCTCTCTGCCTGGCTCCACAGCTCTTTGCTCCCAGGAGGATTGGGTTGTCACATTTCTGTCCCCTATTTTGTGCAAGAAGAGGTTTTTCTGAGTGCTGACTGCCCCCTGTCTCACTTGGGGGATTTTCCTCCTCTTCCCCTTTCCCCCCACATCTCAAGGGCTGCCCTGACCCATTGTTAGGATGGGTCCCTCAGCCTGGCCTGCATCTCGCCCCCTCTGATCTTTCCCCAGCACAAAGCACATCATCAAAAGCAAAAAAAGCTTAAAGACCAAACCAAAATAAATATATGTATAAGGTGTGATGGATGGTCCCTCCTCTGAAATTCATCTTCGGGAGAGACAGAAACTCACCAGCAGCCCAAGCAGGGGGACCAGACGGAGGGTGGGGGGGCACTCCCTGGTGTGCACTGTGTGCCAAAGCAACGTGTGGTGCTGGCTGCCCCCCTGCCCATGCAGCTGCCCTGCCCCACGCCCCTGGCCCATGCCAGTTGCTCTCACTCCTGTTCCATCCATGGTATCCATGGGAAATGAGCTGGCAATGCAAACCGTGGTTAAAAAGTCCCCAGCGATCGCTGTTCCCGAGCCCTCTCTCTGCCGTACACCTCTCCTGTCAGAGCACGGGGGCCCCCGAGGCCAGAGCTGACTTTATTTTCCTGTCTCACGCAGCAACAAACAGACTGTGGATGCGCGGCGAATACCAAACGGCACGCAGATAAGGCAGCTGTCTGGGGGAGTCACGGCACGAGGCTCCGAAAGAGGGAAAGGGCAGCAGTGGGGAGAGGATGTAGAAGCTGGAGATGTCTGAATTGGATGAGCTTGACACATTTCCGAGGGGCTGCGACCCAGGCAGCGCGTCCCATGGCACACGTCCTTCCTGCACGGAGCTGGGGCTGCGCTGTGCGGGCAGGCGGACCTGGAGGGGTTTGCACACCACAGAAAGCAGGAGCTGCAGGAGGGTTTGGTGCTCTGTGTGTAGGGCAAGGAGGGAGGCCAAGTGCAGAGAGAGAGCCCAGGGAGAGCTGCATGGAGAGGAGGAGGAGGAGCAGGGCGAGGAAGGCCATCGAGACAGTGCAGCAGATGTGCTCACCTGCTGGGACTGTCTGTGGGCAGCACCTTGGTGTGACTGCTGAGGAAGCTCAGCTCTACACGGGCAAGCTGCTCATCTCGGGGCTTTTTGGTCCATGCCTGTCAGCCAGGAGGACCGTGCTGGGGACATGAAGGCAGGATGGAGAAATTGGTGTCGGGCGTGCGGGGCTCACCCTGGGGAAGGACGCGGCCGATGCACGCTGGGGTGGTGGAGCCAGGAGAGCAAGAAGTATAACGCCACTGACCTTCAGCTAGCTTAAAGGGAGTCAGCAAAAAAAAGGGAGGGGAATGATTTAGAAAGGTAGAGGAATGTGTAATTAGAAAGATGGGACTGAGGGAAGGAAAACAGATGATAAATTTCAGGGAAATAATCCAACAGAGAGAGGCAGAGGAGTGAGAAGCTGTCATCTGCGGGAAGGGATGAGACCGTCTTCCTATGGCACTGAGAAATGATTTTGAGATGCAAACACTGCAAACACGTGCGGTAAAGGTGCAGCCCCTGCTGCTGGTTCCCTTGGGGAGCCCATTTCTGCCCCTGTCTCTGCCTCCTCAGGTTGGACAAGGCAGCGTGCCCTCACCTTCAGGCGGCTCGGACAAACCCTGCCTGGGCAGGGAGGTGGCAGAAAACATCCCCGGTGCTTCTGAGCCCTCTTCAAGCTCCCTATCCTCTTTTGACGAGAATCCCACACTAGTTTTGTGCCACGTCTTCACGGTTGTTTTCATTTATAGGCAATACAAATGTCCATCTTTGAAGTGTGCCCATTTTATTTTCCTGCACGTTGCTCCCTTACTTTATTGTATGCATTTATTTTTGTGTGTGGATCTGTGCTCTGGCCAGGCTGCCACTGGCCCACGGATCATAAGGCAAGCAGATCAGGTCTGCTTTGTTTTTGAAGCTGCTTCTGCACATATACTCAGTCATTTTTTCCCCAGTTGTAGGGTTCTGCACAAAAAGACCACAAAATCATTGCTGGTACTTAGCAGAGAAAGCCCCCTTAGAAACCTCAGCCAAGAAACCATAAAACACGGCAGCAGCACGGGGAAGAGGGGGCTTGTCCCAGGTTATGTCATTTGGGATGGGAAAAGTCAACTTCTCCACCACATTACGTAGGCTCGTCCCTGCACCCCAGCCTGGGCACCACGGGCTGCAGATTTCAGCACAGCCAGTTTTGGGTTGTGAAGTGCCTCATTCCTTCCTGGGGGGGCAGAAATCCAACCTGCTCTGGCTTGCTGAGATCCACCAGGCATTGGGGCCCGGCCCAGCCTTCGGAGGGTGTTGGGCATCCTTCATCGGTGGGAGCAGCAGTAAATCTCAGCTGGTTCTCTCCAGGTTTACACAGCCTGGACTCTGAGCGTGTGGTTTGGCAGCCGGCGGCGGGTCATGAGAGGAGCGCTGCTGGGGCAGTCTGATCCCACCGCAGCTCCACGGGCACCTTTACAAGAATCCCAGCCTGGCCTCTTTCCTGACAGCTGCAGCAGGGAGAAGGATGCTCGGAAATGCTTTATGGCCTCGGCTGCTCTAGGTGAAGTCCAGAGCCTAGTGGGATTAAAACGAGCTGAGGAAAGTGAGATTAGGTCGGCCTGATGCTTCTTGTGATGGCTCTGGTGTAAGCGGGGTAACCCCACTGCTGGGTTTCCTGTGCTACAGGGCTGGGGCAAAGCACGTCAGAGCTCGACAGGAATCACAGGCAGAGGAGGCTGATTAGGTCACTCATCTCATCCCCTTACCAATTGGGCAGGAAATTATTTAACTGCTTTATTTATTTGTTTAGGAATGTACCTCAGGAGCAAAATCCCCCTGCAGCCAGCTCTGTGGGCTGCTGAGCATCTCGCAGAGCAATGGGTGGAAGTCCAGCTCCTCACTCCTAAACAAAGGCCTCAAAAAGCATCTCAGGGCTGCCCTCGGGCTCGGGGCTGTGGATGCAGGGCCTGGAGGTCAGATCCTGTCCCATGCCCCCCGCTGGCAGCCCCGGCTCACCTTGTCCATCCAGCAGCTGGCCAGGGATGTGAGCGATCAGACAGCTGGGGAGATTTATGGGGCCCATAACAGAAGCTCTCTGGAGAGAGCCCAGGAACTGCTCGAGATCAGGCTGAGCTCCTGCATCTGCTGGAGATGCGGGACCGGCCCCGGGGCTGGAGGCTGTGCAGGGGGAACGGGTCACCAGCAGCCTGCTTTCGCTTTGGAACGATGATGAAAACCAATTTCCAAATGTCTTTTTTTTTTTTTTTTTTTTTTTGTCTGAACAGAATTCTTGCTTTTCTGACAGCCCTGGCTGATGCTGGTGGAGCGCAAAGGCAGGCGTGTGGAAAGGGGACTCCCTTCCAGCAGCGCTGGGTGCTGGGGCTGTGCCTCCCCCCTCACCCTCCTGCTCCCCCAGCCGGGATGGCATGGGGTGACGGGGTCTGTGCCCCCCGCAGGAGATGGGGGCACCCCAGCACTCCTGGAAGCAAGCCCCTGGTACAGGAGCCTTGGTTAAGGGCCACAGTTGCACTCCCATCGCCAGATGCCAGTGCAGACGAGACAGCCTCGTTACGGAGGAGCGATGGGGGTTTCCTTTCTCCTCCACTCCCCCACCCCCCCGCTCCTCTCCGTGATCATTCTTGTTATTCGCTTCCCCTCTTCTCTTCTCCTTTCAGTGCAGACGGTTTCAATGGGCAAATCCAAACGAAAGGCTTGCAAAGAGGATGCTCATAAAATATTTATGGAGAACTGCGGTGAACACAAGTAGGATAATGAGGGTCTGTGGGATATGGGATGTGTCCAAACCAGCACAGTGAAGACCTCGTAAGAGGCAGAGGCAGGCGGTGGAAGCCATCAGTGAGTCCTGTAGGCTCTTTACTCATTTCCTTCGCGCACAGTGGCTGTGCTGCCACACGCTGCTGCCGGCTGGCGTCTCCTCATCGCCCAGCACCACACCGCCCCTCACTGGCATCCCCCTCCCAGCTGTGCCATGGGGTCTGTGCTGGCTATGCCCACCCCAAAGCCATTGTGTTACCATCACCATGAGCCTTGGAGAAGGCCACGGTGTGGTCTGAAGTGCAGCAGGGAGCTCTCCCGGTGCCGGGACATCTCCCCATGCTCCAGCCCCACAGCCACCCCATGTGCTCCACACAGCTGTGCAATGTCAGGCGTGGCAGAGGGATGGGCAGGGATTTGCCTCAGCACTGTTCTTTTATAAACTGCGAGGGGATGTGTCTGAACAGAGGCTTGCCTCCCTCGCATCCGCCATGGTCCTGCCGTGAGGTTTCCCCGTGTAAAATCCCATATGCTCAGCTTTAAAGCACACAAAAGCCCAAGCGCTGCCAATGCCAAGAAGGGGCTCAGCAGCTCCGCGCGAGCTCCAGCGACGTGCAAGCTTATCCCATCCTGCGAGCAGAACCAATAAACACCGAGTGGCCTACCTAAAGCCGGGGAAGGAACGCCGTTAAATCTCTGTCTTACAGCAGCTTAGCTAACTCCTTCTCGAGTTACTCAGGCAGCGGGTGTCCCACGTCTCCCACGGCTGGGATGCTGCTGACCTTCGGGCAGTCTCTCTGGGGTCTGACCCATCTCCATCCCATACAGAGGGTCCGCCACGATCTGCTTGTGAGCCCCTCTGCCTGGAGGTGAAGAAGCCCTGGCTTACGCACCCCATGCTCAGCCAGCCCCACAGAGGACCTTGAACTTCTGTTGGAGCTTTTACCCCCCTGGGAGCCATACTGCTGGCAGATGTTTGCTGTGATACAGGACACGACAGCTTTTATGAGTTCTCAGCTGGAACACAATATTTTAGGGTCTGTAGGTTAAAGTGGAGAAGCGCAGCTTGCATGCACGCCTGTGCCGGCAGCACAAGGCACCCCCAGCCTCGTTGCACCCCAAGCTCCATGGCTGGGTTGTTTTCCCTAGTCCTGTTCCCTGGGACCAGCCCCATATCCCTGTGGGGACACCTCCTGCATGGCCAGGGACTTCTCAGCCCGTGGGAGCAGCACCCTGCCTCCCTGCCTCTTGCTGCTACCACAGCACCTGCAAGGCTCATGAGAGGGGTTTTCCATCTGACCAGCAAAATAGCTCCCAGAGGGAAAGGGTGGGCACCCGGAGGGCGTTTCACCCATTCCTAATGGTAATCTGTGCTCTGGGCAGGCAGTGGAGGGATGGAGGGCACTGCTGCAACCCAGCTTTCCCCAGCTCCCTGCCTTGTGCTCGGGAGGAATCCCCATCTCTATCACAACGTGGATCTCTGGGAAAAGCAAAAGCAACATGATGGGATGGGGACAGGGAAGCTGCTTCCTCAAGGCTGCTGCACGGGCAGTCTCTCATGGTTTAAGAGCCAGGACAGAAGCTTGGCAAGTGCTGGCTCTGCTGGTGCATGCACCTGCCCTGCACGGGGTCCCGCTTTGCCCTCTCTCCTCCACTGCCAACACCCTACAGGCACCAAAGTTCAGGTCCCTCAGAAGGGGGAGGTGTGCTCCAGACATGAAAGGTATTTCTGGGCATCTGGGGAAGCAGTGATTAATCTCAATTACATGCTCGAATGCTGAATAATCTGGGGCAGCAGATTGAGTTACGTTGCCCTCTTTCTGTGGCTATGGGAGGGAGGGTTCCAGCCTGAGGAGATGTTTGAAAGATGTTTTGACTACTGAAGTGCCAAACTTAACCCTGGTGTAACTGGGCTTGTGGTGAAACGTGCGGGTTGGCTTCTGCTTCCTGTGCCCTCCAGGCAGCCTGACATTTATCACTGACCATGCACAACAGATCTCACCCCAGCATGTTCTCCCCAAGGCCGTTTCCTCTCTCAGAAAAAATAAAAATAAAGGCCAGGGAGGCTGATGCTGGCAGATCCCATAAGTAACACCACAGCTGGGTGGGACGGAGCTGCCCCAGGCAGCCACCAGCTCCTGCGCTCCCGCCAGTGTCCCCAGTCCCCCCTGTGAACTGGGGGCATCGAACCTCTGCATGCCCTGCTACGGGGTTAGGGCAGGTCTGTCCCAGCACAAGCTGTAACCTAACCAGGATCCCAGCATCGGTCCCCAGGGGAAAGCAGTGGCTGTGGAAGGTGGTGATGAGTGCGGTGTGTGAGCCCGGACAGACAGACTGATGGGTTCAATCCAGAGAGCTGCTCCGACCCCTCACATTATTTAACAGCGTCTTTTTCCCCAGACTAGAAAGCTGTTACTGATACACTGCGGGGACCAATAATAACCTAATCTCAATTATCGATGGACTAAACATGTCATTCCTGTCATTCGATCGGGAACCTCGCAGGGATTGGCTGCAGTGAGGGCTCCTGGCAGGGAGATGAATGAAGGCAACCCCAAACCCCCCAATAACATGGAAGAGAGCCACAGCCCCTTCATAAAAGAACAGCATTTCTTTTACGAACAGCACATCCTCACAATTAACACTTCGCAAAAGTAATTATAACACCACCAGTATCTACCCAAGTCTGTTCCTTCTTACCACAAAGCAAGGTAAGAATTCACAGTAAGGCACCTTTTTCATACAGCCTGTTGTTCAATCTTAACAAATACTTAAAAGTATTCTTCAAAGTCAGCCTTACCTGCATGCACTTGAGCTTCTGAGTTTTTTTCATTATTATTACTATTTTTTTTTTTAGGGCTGGGAAGGCAGCTTAGAATCCATGTAAGTAACTTCACTGCAAACAGACAAGGTGAAGGCAGTACTCAAACTCCCCAACATGAAACAACTGTAGAACCCAGGAACGCTTACCTGCTAGCTTCTGAACTTGAGTCACCGCCAAACTACTTCCCAGTGAAGTAGTGTCACTAGGGTTTTACCGCACTGAGAAGGCACCACCAGCATAGCTATCTCATGGAGCCTCTAAAACTCTTTCACAGAGATGGTGGAAAACATGGAGAAAAAGCAGCCTACTGGGGAACACTGAGTCCATTTCACCATGACACTAGAAAAGCACCCTAGGTAACCTGAGCCTCAAACTCTCCCGGAGACACAACTCCTCCTGTAAGTCCTCATGCTTCCTATATAGCAAAGGTCAAATGATCCCCACCTGGCAGATTTCACTTAATAAGGGTGGAGCCAAGGGACCTTGTGGAATAGGCTCATCTACCTGGCTTCAATGTTTTAAGGTCAATTGTTCCTTATTGCTAAGAGAAATAACCTGACAAGGGGCTTAGTGGTTAGAGTTGACCTAATGAATTAACTACAAAGGGTGCACACGGGTCATGTTTCTGTTAGTCATTCTGTGAGGAAAATTAGTACAGAGCCTGTTAAAATAAGATAAATAAACATAAATGAAAGAAATAAAGAAAAGAAAAAAGGAAATGACCTTAAAGGCAAAATTGCTGTCATGGATTTTCACCTGTCTAGTATACTGGGTCTGGCTGGGATGTTAGCTTTTCCTGCAGCAGCCCACACAGTGCTGTGCTCTGCACTTGGAGCTGGAACAGCAGTGGTATCACACCAGGGTTTTGTCTGCTGCTGAGCAGTGCTGGCACAGCATCGGGCCTCTGTCTAACCCTCCTAGGGGGTGGGCAAAAAGAGGGCTAATGGGATCCTGGCATGCATTCAAAGGAGCGTGGCCAGCAGGTCAAGGGAGGTGATCCTCCCCCTCTACTCTGCCCTGGTCAGGCCTCACCTGGAGTACTGTGTCCAGTTCTGGGCTCCCTGGTACAAAAAAGACAGGGATCTCCTGGAAAGAGTCCAGCGGAGGGCCACAAAGATGATACAGGGCCTGAAGCATCTTCCCTGTGAGGAAAGGCTGAGAGACCTGGGTCTGTTCAGCCTGGAGAAGAGAAGACTGAGAGGGGATCTCCTCAGTGTATATAAATATCTGAGGGGTGGGGGACAGAAGGACGTAGCCAACCTCTTCTCAGTGGTTTGTGGGGATAGGACAAGGGGCAATGGCTGCAAGTTAGAGCACAGGCAGTTCCACACCAACATGTGAAAGAACTTCTTCACAGTGAGGGTGACGGAGCACTGGAACAGGCTTCCCAGGGAGGTTGTGGAGCCTCCTTCTCTGGAGATATTCGAGGCCCGTCTGGATGCCCACCTGGGCAGCCTGCTCTGAGGAACCTGCTTTGGCAGGGGGGTTGGACCCAATGATCTTTTGAGGTCCCTTCCAACCCCTACAGTTCTGTGATTCTGGAAACATACACAGCGTTTTCTGAGGTTTTCTCCAGAGAGATCACTCGAACCGTCCTCCGCTGCGATGCCGGAGTGCCCTTTGGGGTGCAGTGCAGCACACGGTTATCGGTGACGCTATGAGAGGCTTTGGATGCGAGGTTAAAAATAAATGTATTCCCAGGGGGACCGAGTGAGGCTGGGGTGTAATTACCTGAGCTGGAACGGAGCCAGGATCTAACTTGTATTGCAAATTCTTTGCATTACTTTAGATACCTGCTAACGAAGTGATTATAAAAACCATATTTAGAGAAGATTAGGAGGTATGTAATAGATACACATACATAATTAGCCATAATAGATCTGCATTGATTACATTGCCGTTAATCCTCCTCTAAATATGTGCACATTAATTAGCCGGCATTTAACATATATACAATTATTTTAAGAACAGAAACAGTTCTGTTGGCGGGTGCAGCAGAGAACAGGGTATTTATTCAGCTTTTAGTATTTATTTCTTGTTTTGCAGCAACACCCATATTGGGCCGTGCATTTGTCGCACTGGGTCCTGCACAGAGAACAAAAAGCATCTCAGTCCGAAGTGCTACGACATCCGCGTGGTGAAAAGCAATAACAAGTGCACATGAATGATCTTGCCAAAATATTATTTTTTATGCATAAAATATTTTCCTGTTACCATGTAACCCTGCCCTGGCTGCTGCCGCAGACCAGCTGCAGGGATGGGGTGTTACCTTCTCCTCCAATCCCCCTCCTGCGAGAAGCCAACACGCAGTCAGCCCCGGTTCTCAGGAACGGTGCTGGTGGGAAGGGTGGTGAGAGGATTTGGTCAGCTTTGGGCCACAAGTGCCCAAATTTGTTCAGGAGCAAACTGCCCTCCTGGAAGCTCCTGTCTGCAGGGCAGCAAGGAGGTGCTGGGGTAGAACCCAGTGCCTGGGGAGCTGGGCAGGGGCTGGGGGTGCCAGGAGGAGGTGCAGGGCCACCAGGGGCTGTGTGGGCATGTTTTTTATCCACTTATGGGTTAGTGGCAGGAGGGGTGCTGGTCCCTCTCCCACCTGGCCCTGGCACGCTGCTGGTGCATTGGCTGTGAGCTGCCCCAAAACCCTCGGCGTTAGCAGCCCGGCAGCGCCTGATGGCTAAAGCAGCTTGTCTCCCCGGGCATGAATCATAACACAGATCCCGTTTCATACAACATAAAAAAACTCTCTACAAATCCAGCAATTAGCCTCCAATTTGCTTTCTCCATTAATGGGAAATGGGGTCTCTCTGGGATGCTCTGACGAGACCCTGTTTTCTTCATCAGTTCAAAACCTTTCCCTCCTATTTATTTTTTTCACCCTTCCCCTGAATGCATTTCCCACCACAAAAACGTTTTTCAGATCTCGGCAATTATTTATTCCACCTTTTCTGACACATCTTAGCAGAAATGGATGTCCCTGTTGGGACCGGAGGGAGATGAAAGGCTCGCAGCCGCGTGGGGACGGAGCAGGCTCGCACACAGGCAGGCAGCAGCAGCAGCATTTGGGCAGTGGCCCCAAGTCCCACGGGGCCACACAGGGCCAGAGGCACAGGAGGGAGCCTGTGGGGCTCAGAGCAATTAGGGACTTCTGACTTGGGGACAAAGAGACAAGAAAGAGAGGAGCTGGCTGGGTTAGGCTTTTTTCTTCTCCCCTCACTCCTTCCCTTCCTTTTAATGGCAAGTCCCTGGAGTCCCACCGGTGTCCTTAAAAATGGAAATCCCTCCCTGCCCTTTATGCCGAAGCATGAATGTCACGGAGCAGATGAAAAGGAGCAAAAGGCAGCACTGCTCCTGGCGGCGCTGGGTGTTGCAGGGGCACCGAGCTAATGAGGGATGGAGACATGGAGAAGGGATGTGCTCAGGGGTAAGTGGTGGGGGTTTCCCCTCCTCCTCACTGGGCAGCGGCTGCAAACACCAGAGCTGGGTTGGAGGTGCCAGAACCAGGCCAGACCAGTGCAGAAGACACTCCGTGATGGGAAACACCGCGTGACTGTCCCCAACGAGGGACAACCCATGCAAAGTCCTCCCAATTTCACGTGCCAGGGACCCGGGTACGGCGTGGGGCTCCACAGCCTTACCCACTTATGGTAAAAGCTTATACGCCTGCTGTAGGCTGGGGCAAACCCCAGGGGAAATATCTCAGCTTCGTACCCACTGAACAATGCTATTGAAAATGGAAACAGCTTTGTAAAGAAGCCTTCCTTTGTTTTCCCTCTTTGTTCCTCTCTGCCTTGCAGGGGGCTCGGGGAAGGAGGAGAGGAGCCGTGTCCCAGCCTCGATGGTCAGTTTTGTGCTGTGCTGGCAGCCCCGTCCCTGCTGCAGGCCCATCGAATGCTGCCGCGACCCGCCGGTGCCACAGCACCATGGGACAAACCCTGCCCTGAATGTGGCTCAGGAAAAAAAAAAGCAAAAATCTTTCAGCACGGGAATTACTTGAAAGCAGCGAGGGGCAACTGGGCCCGCAGGTAGCTTTTGTGTGTATGAAGTTCTCCCCTGGAAACGTTATTAGAATATCACAGTCTAAAGGGCTTGAGAAATCAAACGATTTGGGAGCCGACAGGAGCTTTTGTCAGAAGCTCAGCTCCTGGACGGCTGGAAATCCGTCGGTCACACATTCCTGTCCTCTGCCGGCAGCCTGTGTGCCCGGAGGGGCCGCGGGCCCTGCAGGTTCCCAGCCCCACACTGCTCTTGGGACGGTGTCGGGAGCCCGAGCGAGCCGGGCTTTGGCGCTGGCTCCCGGCTCTGGGCTTCTCCAGCCAGCACCAGGTGGGATGCGCCTGAATAGAAACTGCTAGTTCATCAAAACTGAAGTATTTCATTAAAACGCTTTAGTTTTGACAAGCTTCTGCCAGCGGGCCAACCTGCAGCTCAGCAACCTGCTGGCTTCCTCCTGGGGCCTCGTGGAGAGGGGGAAAAGCACCGATGTCCCCAGCACAGGGCAGGGGGAGCCTCCAGCGGGACGAGCCAAGGGGCAGGAGCCCGACACCCCAGGACCTCAGGCTGAAAGCCTGCTCAAGGCTTTTCTTCCGCTGTCAGGTTCAGAAAGGCCAGATCACAGCACTGCACCTATGAAGAAAGAATCTTATGGCCTGTGTCCTCCTTATTACCTCCCAGGCACACTGCAGCATGGCACAACACAGCATGGCATGGCACAGCATGGTGCAGCACGGCACGGCACAGCACAGCCCCCTGTCGGGTGCACCCCAAAGGATTCGCCAGAGGTGGAGTCTGCCACTCTCTGAGGGGTCCACGTGTGAGCAGCAATTATCTCCTCACCACCCAACTCACCTTCCACTTGAAATACCCAGAGGCGCTGGTTTGCAGCGAGAGCTAATGAGCAGATTATTTCAGCATTTTAAAACTCAGCTGTTTTGTAAATTGGGATTACCCAACGAATCCAAGAAGACTTTTTTTTTTTTTTTTTAAAATCACTTTCTTCTCCACACCTCAGCAGCCTCTCTAATAGCTGGCACAGCCATGCTCGAGGCCTCGTTTTTCACACTCTCCTATCTCTGAGGCATCGCCCCCAATTAACATCAACCTCCCCCTCCTGCTCCAGTTCTGAGTACCAAGGGGCTGGGTGTCCCCATCCCACCTGAGAGCAGCATGGGGCTTTTGGTGTTACCCCAGCCTAGGCTGGCTCACTCCCATAGAAAAGATGGCAAATCCAGGCTGGAAATCCTTGCTGGCAGCCCACTTTTCCTTTTATTTTCCTGGAAATGGGAATGGAAAAGTGCTAGCACCTTGCTCCACCACCACAGTTTTCATGGCAGGCAGAATCCTTGCAGATCCCTGCACCCCGCTGGAGCCATCTCCCAGGTGGGGATTTGCTACAAGGTTGTCCCAAATCTTTCCTTGGGGTAAGTAAAATCCAGTTAGTTATTCCACTGGCCTCAAGTACCCACAAAGCAATCAGTGCAGGTTCTCCAGGCAGAGTCCTTTTACAGGAAAGTTGTGGAGACTCAATTTTCTGCTGAATACAGCGTGCCCACCTCCATCCCTAAACACTGCCAGGTTTGGGGTGTTTTGGTCACCTCTCTTTCTGCAGGGAAGGCACCAGGAGAGGAGCTGAGGAGCCGTCAAGAAGAGGGACTTGATGGTCGGAAACGTGGAGCTGACACAGCTTGGCCTTGGAGGACCTTCAAATTTCAGGCAAGAAGGTTGATGTTAGGCAGGAAAAACATTAAAAGCAAAGAGGGGTTCAAATAGCTGACACTTCTTAGGCAATTACCATTAAAGTGAGCGTTGGCACTGGTGATGGGAGAGCTGATGGAAACATGCTGTTTTGGTCAGCACCTCCTCGCCGCGCCGGGTAACTGGAGCCCCGTCCCTCCTCCCGCGGCAAGCCTCCGAGACAAGCTCCAGTGAAAAGAACCGATTATTTCCCTCCCTAAATTCTTGCGACTGCAATTTTCATTGCCTCCTGTCCAAAGCGGTTCTGGTGCAATGTTAACGTGATGGACGGCAGCTGTATTTCACCCAGCTTGACTTGTTTGCAAGGGCCCCGGGTTTGTCAGGTCTGTCACATGCTTTGAAATACAATCCTCGGGAACCAAACTAGGAAAGCTTACGGTTGTTTCCTATTCCTCTTCTCACCCAAATATGTACAACCTCATCAGCATTACGCTGCAGCTGGTTGAGAAATTTCCAAGAGAGCGTTGTTTTGTTTTGGTTTTTGTCAGAAAATGTTGAGCTGTCAAAACCAAGGATTTGTGTCGAAATGTAATCGTTTTGACGAAACTGTCATCGGGGAAAGTCTCTCAGCTCTGGGATGGAAAGCCTGATCAAAACCAGACAGATTGAGGGAGACAACCAGAGCCGCGACAGCCGGCAGCGCGGGGCAGAGGAGCCAGCACTGGCTGGGTCGGGGCCGTGCCGCTCGGGGACCTCAGGGTGCCCACGGAGCAGGGCGAGCGCTGCTCCCACCTTGCCTGCTCTGCAAAGCCATCCTGAGACAGAGCGCACCGGGGAGCTCAGCCTCTGTGAGCCCGCTGCGTATCACCAAGGACATGGTGAGGGTGCCTAAAGATTTTCTTTTTGTCTATTCCGTGTCCCCAACAAGCCCCCAGAAGGTCTGGGCTTTCTCCAGCCAGGTGTTGGCACAGCGCTGTGCTCAGCTCCTGCTCCCACTGGCTGCAGGGTCGATGCGATGTGCTGAGGGCAGGGCGTGGGGGAGCCCCTGCCTGTGGCATTCGGCTGGGCTCCAGCACCAGGGAGCCACGGCTGCTGCTCTGCTCATCGCTCCGGCCTGGGCTCCTTCAGGAACTGAATTGCAAAATGCAGTGGCAGTGATATTTGCTCTTCCAACTAGCACTTGCATACATGGAAAGAATTGATTTAATCTCTTGCTATCTACCACCAAGGCATCCAAAGCAGAGGTGAATGCTGACCCCAAGCGCCCCCAGCCCGGGCTCCAAGGGGGGTTATCCATCACCCCCCTCCTGCAGTGCAGCAGCATCGGGATGCTGGGGATGTAGTCTGGGGTTTTGGGGGACTCCCGAGTCTCTGATCTCAGCTGTCTGCAGGGACCAGGTGGTTTCTCCTCCCAGCACTGCCCACCTCTGCCTGCCCACGTCCCAGCACTGCGAGCATGCAGAGCCCACGGAGCCGCACAGCATCCGGACACATCTCCGCTCCTCCCCCGGGACTGCCGGTGCTCTCCTGTTACCTCTCCTTCCTGAGCTTTGCTCAGAGCAATAAATAACAGCAGTTCCTCCCTGACAGTACGGAAAGCCACAAAGCCAGTGCGACAGGTGCATACCCGCAGAGGGCTCTGGCCCCTCTCCATGCACCCGCTCAGCTCCTCGGGGGCCAGATCCTGCCCAGGGCAGCGCGCGCTGCTGCCTGCATCTGCGGATGCACAGCGCCCGTCTGAGCGATCTGCCAGACGAGGACATTAGCAATGAAAGAGGCAATTGGCTTTGCATCCGCCGGGTCTCGGTTTCACCATCTGTAACCTGGGGTTAATGATGTCTACTTCAGGAAAATGCTTGAAGATCTCTGGATGAAAAAATGTGTGCAAGCGCAAATTATCCTGCTTATGACATGAGGAGGTTTATGGCCTGCATGGCTCTTAATAATGCATTAATTATGCTTACAGTATTAAAAGTGTTCTGTGATTAAGCAAATAATTACAGAAATAAATGAGTAAATGGGGCACTGGGTGCAGGGCTGGTTACTAAGCTTATCCCATTCTACACATTACATTACAAAACTGTGTTTTCAGTTGCTTACGGCTCTGCCAAACTTTAATTGTTTGAGATGAAATTTTCCATGCTGCTGTCTGCCTCAAGCTAAATTTTTCTGGGGAGTTTCAGCCAAAATGGTTAATCTGCTCCTGAGAACATAGCTTGTCAAAAATATGCTGAATTCTGGCAACTGTTTCTTTGCGACACTCTCATTCTTCATCAGGGCTCTTCACAGCAGAGCTTCAAATCTGGGAGGGGGCCTTAGTGCCGGGGATGTGCCCCCCGAGTCCTTCTGCCTGCAAAACAAGACTGAATGGGGCCACCTGCCAAGCCTTGAGCGAGGACAGCTTGCACCTTGCCCATTCAGATTTGCTGTCTTTGCCCTTAAAATGCTGTGTCCTGGTGAGGACAGGGGTTGTGAGCCAGGAGCAGGAAGGATGGGCTGGGATTTAGGCACCTGAGCACACTGTGGAGACCAGTCCCCAGCGGGGAGCCTGCTGCAGAAGGCCAGGGGACTTCCCCTGGTGCTCATACATCTCGAGTGCGCCTCTTTTCTTGGGTATTCAAATTGGAGATCACAGGAGAAGATTTCAGCAAGGCTGAATGTCTGTGGCCTGCCGGCTGAGCTGCAGGCAAGCCCCGGATGAAGGACATTGTGTACAAACCCCACACCTGTGTGATGAGGCCATTAAAGCCTGGGATTTCTGACTTACTTACAAGGAGGGTGGGCAGGAGAGGGTCTTGCATAAAACACAACTTCAGTCCATCTCCTCCTAACTTCTGCGTCGCTGCTGCCGCAGTGGAAGTCCCGCAGCGCTGCTCGTGTGTGAGAAGCACCGCAGAGTTTACCTTGCCAAGGCATGGCATGCGTTCAGCTCCCTCCCCAGCATATTTGTCCCTGGCTCCTCCCGCTATTGAAGGACACTCGGGCACTTGCTTGCCATGATATTTAGTGGCCAGAAAGTCCTGCGTGCGTAGCAGCATTTCTCATGCCCTGTAAGGGAATGTGTTATCAGTTTCAGGAGCTCTCCATGCCAGGAAGCTGTCAGCATGGTTGTAATCACACTGTTCACGAAAAATCCTCCAAGGCATCCGCCTACATTTTAACTCATCTTTTTTTCTTTTGGCATTTTTCTCTTTCTGACCAGAAAGTCATGTTTTGGACAAAAATCTGGCAACAGCACTATCTGTCTCTCCGAGCGGTTCGGTTCTTCCCTCTTTGCAGGTGGCTCCATTTCCTCTGCTGTGTCACATCTGACCACAGACACCCAGGCAATGCTTAGTGTTTGTCACACACATGCCCTGGGAGTTGTTTTTGACACCGTTTATGACACAACATTGTAAGGAGTACACGATCCTTACCTGTGGTGGCACTGAACACCACCGAGCAGCACAGCCGGCAGGCACGCGGCTCCCGGTGCCCACCTGGAAGGAGGTCGGGGTTCCTACACCCCCTTGCCATGCCCATGGGGGGCCCTCTGCATCCTGACTGGCCCCACTCTGCCTCCCTCTCACCTGGAAAACAAGACCCAGAGCCCTGGGAATGGTGAAGCCACTCAGCCAAGCAGCGCTGTGGGTTCAGTTTGCCTTTTGAATGCAGCCAGCTGCGGACTCGCAACTTCAGCCGGAATAATTCCGCCTCATCCTGGCAATATTTTGCCATTTGCATAGCATACCTTTTGTGCAAATGCATATTTAAAAGAAATAAAATAATAATTAAATCTCACTAAAGCAGCACAACTTTCTGCCAGCAGGTGTGGTGCTGTATTTTCAAGTACGGAGCTTGTTCCATAAGCAGCTCCGTGAATATGTCCCTGTGCTTCACATATCTGCAAAGGTGGTTGGGGCTTCTTGGTCAAAAGAACTGGGGCTTCTTGGTCATTTCTTTATTTCCTGAGATTGTTTTCTGCTTTATTTTCCTATATTTCAACCAGCTTGCATGCTAGCCCCTTTGGTGTTACCTGGAACTCGTCTCCCCCTGTGCATTGCTCACCTCAGTCTCGTGCTGTGATTTCGCCCACCAGAGACAGTGCCTTTTACAATGTGGGAGTGGGAGTGATGTGGGATTAACTGAGTGGTCCTGGAGAGCATTTCTGGTAGGAGGAACTCACACCAGCAATCTGCAAAGTTCGTCTTCTGCCAAAAATTCCAGTTACCAAAAAACCCCAAAGTACTCATAGGAATAGCTGTGGAAAAAAGAGGAAAATAAAAGCCTTTTAAACATTTTCAGAGGGCCTGATCCAATGCTCAGGCAAGTCAAGTCACAGAGTGTCTTTTTTGTGACTTCAGATGAATTTTGTCAGCTTCAGCAGGAACTTGAGAGTTTTATTCATTAAATATTTTGAAGGATTCTCCTAGCTTTATCCATGCACAAATGGCTCCAGCATCTCCAATGATCAAACCAGCCTGTCAGCATTGTTTTTATTTATTTATTTATTTATTTTAAAAAAACCATTCAGGTCAGCTATTAAAATACAAACTGAGAATATTTTTACAAGGGTTTTGTTCTCACACCAGGCTGGCAGTCAAGCTGGCACTTCTTTCATTTTTACCCCTCTATTACCTCAATGTAGCGTGTCCATCAGTTTGCTCTTATTTATTTTTGCAGACTATTTTAGACAATCTGCTGAAGGAATCTCACTCAGCAATGAGTGTTGACCTTGAGCTGCTCCTTTTCTTTCTCTCTCCTTTATTTAAGAATGTGCAATGAATTAAGACATCACTTATATCCGCGCTCTTTGCAGGCAACAACGGCTCTCCAATCGAGCATGAATGGCAGGTCTGCGGGCAGCGCTGTCCTGGAAATGTGATATTATGGAAACGAGAGGTGACCTGCTTACAGACAAAACAATGTGACGGGAAGAGTCCTGCCTCCCAAATGGGACATGACAGCCATCCCCCTGGGGCTGCGCCACTCACTTTGCATCAGCAGCCCTTGACGGGCGGGGAGGGGGACACAAGGACCACAGGGTGCAAATGCTCATCCCCATTCTCCCTTCCAAAACCCAACCCCTGTCTTTTCCTACCTCCCTCCAAGGTGAGTCCCAGCAAGCCATGGGTGACCACAAGCTGTGAAACCTTTGATTGCCTTGAAATCCTTCTTCTCGCATCACTAAAACCCCAGCGGGGAGGTGCGGCACTGCTCACGATGCTCCAGCCCCAACAGGGATGGAGCCAGAGCAGGAGAGATGCAGGATGCGGCCACCCGCACCCCCCTCACCCTGTGGGGCCAGGGAACTCCCTGCCAGCTCCACAGCCAGCCTGGGGCTGGGACAGCCTGAGAAGAGTCTGTGCCAATGCCTACAACCAAGGGAGCTTGGAGATTTGGGTTTAATCACATTTATTTGGGGGGGAGAAAGGGAAATTCCTCAAATCTCTTTTTTTTTTTTTTCCAAACCTTTCTATATCTGGTCTCAGAGGTAACAAGGAATTAGCACAAAACCATACCACACAATAATAACCGTATTCAGCGTGCTCAGAAGCTCATGGGAACCTGAGGAACAAAAGGAATCCATGGCATTACGCGCGGAAAGGCCCGTGCTGTCCCAGGCCTGCTGCGGTTCCTCTTCCCCTCTCTGCCTCAGCACTGGGGGAAAAACCTGTCCCAGGGGATCCACCCCAGCCCAGTTTAGCCCAGCCCAACCCCGTCCCCAGCGCCGGAGCCCAGCCCTGCAGATGTGATCAATAAAGCGCACGGCTATCGGATCGCCCCACTTTGATTTAAGGAGTTTCCCCACCACCAGGGACTGAGCACTCGGGACGTTTGCATGGAAACAGGATCTGTGTTTAAGTCATTAGCCAAATGCGCTGCAGGTGGAGGCAGGCGCAGGGCTGGGGCCATGCCCAGGCGCTGCCCCTGCCCCACACCGGGCTCCCCCCAGCCCCATGCATCGCGCCCAGCCCCGGACACATCCCTGGGGGGGGACCCGGTGAGGTCCTTGCCACCACCTGCTGCCTGCACCTCCTGCATTAACCAACAACCTACCCAAGCACAGCAAAGTGGGGCTACCCTCTCCCCCTTCCCTCGTTGTGTGGAAATCACGTGAAAACCTTGGTGTAACCCAAAAGAAACCCTCCGGGGGAAGCTACCCTAAGGGCATGGCTGGGTGTGCCAGCTCGGCAATGAGCTGATCACCTGCTCTGCCATGGGGCATTTGGCACCTCCAGCACCATGCTTGGGGCTGGGGATGGCTGGGGACCCGCACGTGGCTGCCCCCAGCCTTTCTCTCGGCCCCAAACCCGCCACCACCATCCCGTCTTCTGAGTGGCCTTGAGTCTTCAAAGAGAAAGGGGAGGGCGGGGGAGAAAAACCCACAAAGGTTTCTCCTAAAAAATTTAAACAAAAATATCTGGTCTTGGCTGATGTTAAAATCGAAGCATTTCATTAAAAGGCTGCAGGGCTTTTAAAGGCAAACTATAAGCAGCGCCATGAATAATGTAGGCTCCATTCAGAAGATGAGGGTTTTAGCACATCCATAATACATGGGGTCAACCTGGGAAGATGCTGCTAATGCACGGGAATGCAGGAGGCAGTGGCCCCGGCTCCTCTCCGAAAGGAAAACAAACCGAGAAGTTTTAGGAGCTCTCCCACCAGCTGGGCGCTCTGGGACACGGCGAGACTCCTAGGGGGTTTTAAATCCTTTTTATTGGTGTCTTTCTCAACTAAAATAAACTTGGTAATCTCATTATGAGGCTGGGGGCCGATCCAAGAGCGCTGGATATGGCCCGTGCAGCTCTGTAAATAAGGCTCAGGCTGCTGGCTGTCGGGGCAGGGGCAGCTCCGAAGTGCTGGCGTGGTGAGGATTTGCTGCCCGACCCTATGGCATTGCAAAGCCCCAAAGCCACAGGCTGGGTGCGGGGGACCAGCTCTGCCCCCAGCCCCGCCGAACGCCCCCCGCATTCCCAGCCACGGTGGCGAGCGCGGGATGGGGCCCGGTGCGAGAGTGTAATGTGTCTGCATCGTGGGAAAGGAGCCAACGCATAAACATCACACGCAGAAAAACAGAGTCTCTGCAGTAAGGAAAATTGATTCTTCTAACAGTTTTATTCGCATAATGCTTGGTGGCTTTACCCGAGTTCCCAAGTTATCTCCCTCCTTTGCTATTTAACGCTGCAGAGAGTATGTTCTCCAAGTATCTTATCTCTTTAATAGCTCTTCCTTTTTAGAGTATATATATCACTGGAATCTCCTGCGGCTTAGGTTACCTTAAACACGAGTTGCAGTTAAAAAATGTTAGCCTTTCAGAAAAAATGCTGTGTAGAAGTTACTCACACCCATAAAATGAAACCAGAGGAAAAAAGGCTTTCGATGGATTTTGTGGGACTAATGGGGAACGATCCACCCATTGGATCAGGGTTTTGTAAATCTGTTTTGGCCAAAAACCTGAATTACAATTTGCATATATATTTTTTTTTTTTTGCAGCAACCAAAAAAAAAAAAAAAAAAAAGAAAAAAGGAGGGGGAGGAGAGAAAACAAAGTGAAAATCCCTGCGTGATTTTGGTTCGGTGCCTGCGCAATCTGTCGGCAAGGACAAATTCCCCAGCCTTAATCCAATTACACAAAAATTCTCTCTGCGAAATTATTTGGGGATGAAATTGGCAGAAAGTCACCGGGGACTTTTTCTCCCCTGCTCTGCATCAGACCACAAGCTGCTCTTCCTGCGCGATGTCAGCCGGGGGGACCCTGCGGTGGCTGGAATCGCAGCCTCAGCACAGAGGGAATCCGTGAGGGAACCACAACCACAGCAGGGCACCAGCCTGGGAGCTCGCTGCCATCGCGTCTGCATGGACAGCCCAGGCTGCCCATGGGTTTCATGGCTCCCTGGCATGTCGGGACAAAATCCTCGCCTGCCACTGCAGCAGCGATGGCAGCGATGCCATCCCCAATCGCCCTTTTCTCCCCAAAAGTCACGGGGCCGCTCCCCGTCCCGTGCAGGCCATTGCTCAGTCTGACACCTTGCTCCGCTTGGAAGAATTTCCTGGTGCTGTGCTCGTGTTTCCTCTTTCTTGCTGCCTTTCTCACACGTCACCTCTGCAGCTCTCTCTCCGTCTGCTTTCCCTCCCTGCCTTTCTCCCTCTGTGGCAGGTGGAGAAAACAGACAGAGCCTGCAGACCAAGGGAAGGCTGTGGCAGACACGGGCTGGTTTCAGGCCTGGGGCACGCGGGGAAAGGCTCCGGGGTTATCCTGGGGAGGGATTTGGCCGGCAGGGGAGAGGAGGCATGGGGAATGCATTAGGAGGGTCACCTCGCTGGCTGCGAGCAGGCTTTGTATTGTTACCAAATGTTCGTTAATCCAAAAGCAAAATTTAAGAAATGTAGCAACTTTGCGGGAGGAATTCAGACAATCCAGGAAATCCAAAGGTAGCCCCTGACCCTCGGAAAGCCCCAGGGTAGCCAGCGAGCCCCGCGAGCGGGGGGCGTGAATTGCACCGACAGAGCAGCTTGCAGGATGGAGCCGCGGCACCGTTCATATATCACCCGCTCCGGGGGAAGTAGAGGGGCAAAAGCCAGGAATAAATATCGAGCTGCCTCCAGAGCCTGACGTTTTTGCTCAGAACACAATAGCGCAGGCGGCGGCTGCGATCAGCTGGGCTCTGGAGAGCTGGGGCGGGAGGGAGGAGGAGGTGAGCCCAGCCCGGCCGTGAGCAGCCCCTGCCTTTGCTGGTCCAGACCACGGTGGTCCAGGACCCCTCTCTGGTTCTGCACGGCTCCTAACAGGAGCATGCTATGTTGTGTGAGCTCTGGGGATGTTGTTTCTGGTTGAAAATGGATTTCTTAAATCTTCCTGCTCCTGGGCATGCCCTGGGCCTGTGCAAGCATCCCTGCGTACGGGCCTGGCATTTCCCACCGCCTCTGCTCGGGCATCTCTCCGCCTCATGGTTCTTATCAGCACAGTTTTTTCTCCTTTGCCAGCCAGAAAGCATCTTGCCCACCTCACAGAAGGCTGGCATTAAGTGCTGTGAGATGAGGGGCTGGTGCTGAGGCCTGCAAGAGATTCTTGGTGGTGTCTGAGGTTTCTGCTGCCCAGACGATGGGGTGTGATGGACCAGTGGCCCCGTCGGACATGGAGAAGGATTACCTGAGCTTTTCTGCCCTGCCAGAAAACCAGAGCAGATGCTGATACGTGCTCATTAGACCAGCTCCCATGAAGGGTTATGGCCTCACCTCAAGGCCAGGAGGAGTGCAGACTCTGGGGACAGCACTGGGGCTGTCAATCCCTGGCAGATATTTAGGCTTAAGTGAGATTTGGGGTCTCAGCCCCTCACTGGGACTGCGCACAGTCACAACCAGGACTTCTCTCCTGATCTGTGGGATTTAAATCCGAGGATCTGGTTTGAGAAAAGGGGGATGAGGAACCTGAATGCTGCTGGCCCCAAAAAGGTTTCCATCCAGACCTGGATCCACGCCCCCCAACAGCTCCCACTCATCGCACTTCCCCTCCCAAGCTGTCACAGCCGCGGTGCCAAAGCACTGCTGCTCTCCCTTCCCTTCCCACTTCCATATTTTTGGAAGCTCCACCAGCTCCTCACCCGGGTGGCACCACGGCAAAGAGCCGAATACCTCTGCCAATGGCTCCCTGCCCTGCGCTGCCGTCCCCAGCCAGCCTGCGGGGCCGCGGCACCGCGAGGCCCCAGCCTGGGCTGAGCGGAAAATGCCAGGCATCTAAATTTAGCTTTACTAGGGGGGAGAAAGGGAAAAAACCCACTCTCCCTCATTACAGCTGAGCATCTGTGGAGTGCTCTGAAAGCAGCACGAATGGGAACGAAAACCTCCCCCACCACAAGGGCAGGGGCTGGCTCGGCGATGCTTATTTTAGCTCCGTGGTGCTCGGGCAGGCGTGCCAGCACCGAGCCCCCAGCGCTGGCAAGGGAGGGGGGCACCAAGTTGGGGGGCTCACTTTGTGGCTGATGATGAGCACAGACACCCCCATGCACCATGTGTGGAGCTGGCGGTGCCTCTGCCCTGTGCCACCCTGCACCGTGCTGCCCGTGCCATCGGCCCCACAAAGGCAAAGCTCGCCAGCCACAGAGCCAGGGCAGCCCCTGCGCCCCCACCCCCAGCAGTGGCCAAAAGGAAGGGAGAGGGAAGGAGCGTGTAACAATTTGGAGAAGAATTACTGCGAGAGACTAAAATATCACTGGCACCCTGGTGGCTTTAATGCATTCTGCCTCTTGGCCCTGAATAAATAACAATGGAAAAAGCAACCCTAGAGAAATATCAACCAGACAAAGTACATCAGCAGACCAGAGCAGGGAGTGCGGAATGTATTTAAACAGAGAAAACAGTGGGAACACAAAAGGCATGCTGGATGCTGAAAGGGCAACTGATGGGGAGGTCAGGCAGGTTACAAGCACTGGATTTCCATACATTTTGCTTGTTTTCCCTAACGCCCCGTGGCCAGAAACACCATGGTTGCTGCTTTCCTGGTGTGAATTGCATGCGCCAGGTAAGTATTGTTTTAGAGGCACGGACTACAGCTTATTAACATATACTGTAGTGATTAGAGGCGGCCAAAGTGTGCCCATCAGCAGCTTACAAGAGGGGTAAAATCCAGATTTTTAAAAAATGGTGTGTTCAGATTATTCATGAAAATCTTTGGTTTGAACTCACTCGCTCCTAGAGGAAAACCATTGAACCAAGCTAAGGCATTTCATTTCAGTATTTGCTCCACGTGAAAGACAGACTTCTTCATACAAAATTATTTTAATTTTAAAGTTACTTTCACCTAAATTTGCACAGTGGCATTTTGAGGAAATGTTTGAAAGTCTTTCCCCTTGCGTGAAACCCCACAGCCGTGGGTCTCCAGCATGGTGCTGGGACTCGCCACCGCTTAACCCCACGTGCTGCTCCGGCTGCAGAGCATTTCCGTGCCATTATGTGGCAGAAGTGCTGGAGTCACCTCTGAGGTCCATAAAGCGATGTTATTTTGGCAAGTTCTACCCCAGGACCTCGCCGTAGAGGTATTTGCTTGGCTCTTGCTGGCTGAGCTCACGGCTTGCAAGCTGCGTTCCGGCTCCGGTATCCCACTGGATGATATATGGCCTTAGTGCTGCTGCTCGTTCCTCCACGTTTCATAGGAAAAACTCTCCCAAATGGCGAGGAGCTGCCAAGCATCCTTCTCTCACGCTGGCTGGCACATAAATGCAGAAAGTAGATGTGGAAAACTTGCAGAAAGCGCGCGTTGGCAGGAGTCCTGCCGCAGGGAGGGAGGTGGGAGGAGGCCGGCCGCATGCTGCAGCTGCCACTGCGTGGCCGTGCCTGCACCTTGCTCACCCCCTGCACACTGCTGTGCCCCGACACCACCAGCCAGGGAGCAGGATCACTCCCACGGCTCAGCCCCGCAGGATGAGGGGTCTCCTCCATCCCCCAGCAATGTCAGTGAGAAATGTAGTGAGGACTGGAGACTGCCCTTTGACAGACTCTGCCCTGAGATGAGATGCAAACCTGAAGTATAGCAAAGTGTGTTACTGATCCAATAAGCCTCGTTTGCTTTGGGATGTGGTTGTTTCTTGGTTGTTTCTTGGGATTCCCATCTAACACAAGCAGCTCTTATTAACCTTTGCTCATCTTGGGATAAACAAACTCTTTCTGCCTCATTTTTAACCCACTTGAACACTGTGGATTTGAAAGTTTGGTGAAAAGATCAGATCAAATGTTGCAGAGTTCTTGTTCCAGAAGAAACTGTGAGAAAGGGCACAGAGAAAAACACACTACAGCTAAAATAATGCGGTACATCTTACACCCCACCCTCTGCTAGCTAAGCTCCAGCAGAAATCCTATCCCCCCCAGCACACAGCAAAAGCTCTCCATCACATGGCTTTGTAAAAAAATCCTGTTTGTGGAGAAATAGCTCAAAGTCTTAGAGACAGGTATTGTTCCCAAATGTTAGCGACTTGGGCAAACTTCTACAAACACTTCAAGACAGTCACAAGTCTTTCTGGTGCCTTCTGATCACCCTACCAAAACCAACAGATTGGACACAGATCTGAGCCGTTAAAATCTTTGTGGGCAGCCGTTAACAGGCAGAGCGTGGGGAAGCTGCACCCGGTGGCGCTCTGCTGGGAGGGACCTGGCACGGGAGGCACCGAGCGTGGGATGTGGCCACCTCCTGGGGGCGATTCTGTCCTGCTGGGCTGAACGAGGGCATCTTCTCTCCTGATCTGAGTGTGTCAGACTGCAAAAAGGGATGGGATCCACCTGACTTTTGCATGTAGGTAAGGAAACCTTTCTGGACAAGGGAACGCTTTGTGCCAACTCCCACAAAATCCCCCTTTACGAGAAGATTGAACATTTCTTAATGGATCGGAAAGCAACCGGGGTATCAACGGGATAACAGAAGAGTCTTAGAGATACCTCAAGGCCTGGAAACGTGTCTCAGACCCTCAAATGCAAGATGATGCTCGTGTGATTGTAGAGTGTGTTTGGCCACTGGGGAGAACGGGACAATTACGGAGGGTGGAAAAGCCGGGAGAAGCGCATTTTTTGTCTTGATGTTTGCTGCAGAAGACAATGAGGGGAAGCATTTCCATTTCAAAGGCATTGTGTATAGGAAATCAGAATGTGACCTTAACGGTGAGGGAAGTCTCTGAGGAGGAAATCGGGGAGCAACTGGAGAAAGTGTAGTAAATCACCGCGACTGGATGGTATTTATCCAGGAGTTCAGAAAGAAATAAAGGGTGAGCCACTGGGAAGGTAATGACATGGGTACACAATATATTCTGGGACGACGGGAAAGGAACCACAATTACTCCTGTGGAATGGAAATCACATGTGGCACCACAATAAGTACAACGCCAGAGTCAGGCACGGAGGTTTCCAAAATTATCCCACCTCCCCAAAAATAAGCAATAATTTGGGAACAGTTTTCCATCTCTTTTTGATCAGCCTTGATCATCTGATAGCATTTGATCTGATTACGTTCTGGTACGTGCAGGGCTTTTCAGCCCCCTCTGCTCCCCCCGCGCTGCCCGCTCCCGTAGGTACCCCCGCAGAGAGCTTGCCTCCATCCCCCGGGACACGGGGACAGCCTGGGGCCTGCCATGGGTGCCCCGTTCAGGTTGCAGCCCCCAAACTGCGGCGCAGCTGCCAGGAAGCTTTTTCCTGATGTTCGTCACGAACTCCTCGACAGCCGATACCGCAGGCCCTATAAAATGACACTCGCAGACATGCCGAAAGCACGCTGAGCGCTCTGCAGCCCCGTAACACAGCCCCTCAGGTATCGCCTCCTGCTGCCCAGCGGGGACAGCCAAAGGGCCGGGGCTGTCACCCACACCCGGACCCAGGGATGGCTGGATGGAAGCCGAATTCCTTTCTGCCTCGGTGAGCCAGGCCACAGCAGTGCCCAGGCGGCAAAGCCTCCGTCCCTCCTGCCCCCCAAAATGCCCTGGACTGGATGAAGAGCAGTTCCCAGAGCTGGGGCATGAGGACAGAACGGGACCAAGACAGCCCAGAAGTGCTGCAGATGGGAACACAAAGTGCCAGGGCAAAGTTTAAGCAATTGTCCCAGCGCAGGACACGGCCACCACAGGAGGAACGGGGACACATGGGAGGGATGTGGTGAGCGAGGGGGGACAACAGGGATGATGTAAAGGCAGGGAGACAGCATCCAACGGGCTCAGCTCCCTCGCTCCACATCCTGGACACCTCACACTGCATGGGAAGGAGAAAGCCCCACTGCTGCTGCCTTGCTAGCCCCAAATGCAGCCCCTGGGGGGCTGGCGAGGATCGGGGGGCACCCAGCAGGGTGCTGGCACCCCTGGGAGCCGTACCCAGCGAGGGGCCGGGTGGCTCTGCCCCTGCCCACGGGAGCTGGGATGGAGCGGGGCTGCCGCGGTGCCATGGCAACACAGCTCCATCTCCACCAGCTCCAGCCTTTGTGCCGAGCCGCGTGCTGGAGTGGCTTTAAGGGCTTTGAATGCAAGTTGGAATTAAAAAAAATAAAAAAAAAAAAAAAAAAAAAAAGAAAAAGGCAGAGAGTTAACTGCCTGAGAGGGGGGTGGAGGCTGGGGGACACAGAGGAAAGCCCTTTCCACAAATATTATTCTTTGGTTTGGAGGAACGGCCCATCCATCAGCTGCCATGAACACACCAGCTTGCCCTTGCTGAGCTCATTTCAGCTTTCAGATATTCTCGTAATTGTGGGCCTTTTTTGTTGTTTTTAATTTCAGTCTGGGAGGAAAGAAAGGATAAAAAGACACCATTGCCTTCCCCCACTTCTGTATTGAGGAGAGGAGAGGAGAGGAGAGGAGAGGAGAGGAGAGGAGAGGAGAGGAGAGGAGAGGAGAGGAGAGGAGAGGAGAGGAGAGGAGAGGAGAGGAGAGGAGAGGAGAGGAGAGGAGAGGAGAGGAGAGGAGAGGAGAGGAGAGGAGAGGAGAGGAGAAAATTTTAGCACACTTCCAGCCCCCCAGACTTGCACCACCAAATCCCATGCTCCGCCAGATGGCCTGATTTTTGGGACTGTCTGGCCATCATTTCTAGTCCCTGGGAACACCTCGGTGTGACAGACTCTGTGTGTGGCACTGCTCCAGGCATGGGGACCAGTGGCCCAGCCTGCGGAGCGCACAGTATCTGCTCCCACCCTACAAAGCCATTTTCATTCCGACCACGTGCGGCTCGGGGTAGGGGCTGTCCCGCAGATGCTGTTGGTTTCCCTCTGTTTGTTTGTTTTCCTGGCAACAGCCATGGTGGGGAGGGGACCTCTGTGCTTCAGCAAGTGTCCTGGGAGCGCAGCCCCAGCCCCTGCACCCCGCCAGCGGAAGGGAAGGAAAGCCAGGAGCGAGGGATCTGAGAGCACGCCGTTCTTCTCAGTTTTGCGTGGTCCAGACACCACATTGAGCCCCGTTGACTTCAATCTACTGGTGGCATCAGTGATGAGGTCCCTGTGGGATGCAAGGAAGGGTCCGTGCTTACCTCTATGTGGGGCTCGGCCGCCAGCAGGATGGTGTGCCAGGGACGTGGCTCCTCCGTCTCCGCTCCTAAACAGACACAGCCCTGGGTAACGGCAGCCAGAGCTTCCCAGAGAGCCCCGCGTCCTCCCCAGGAGAGGCCATCTCACTGAAGGATAAACTTCATCTCAACAGCTCATTCAGGCTTGTGCTGCGTTGCCAAAACAGCCCACAAGCAGGACTGGGAAAGGGGGAAGTGGTGGGACAGGGACAATTAGAGCCAACTGTGGTGGAGGGATTTTGAGTTGATCTCTTTTTTCCCCTTTTAATAGCGCTGTATTATAAATATCACAAAACCACATGTTATCAGACAGAATGAAACAATTATGCTCGACTTCACAACTACGGGATATGTGCCTTCCGTGGGGCCTTGCGCTCTCTGATGTGGACACCTGCTCTCTAGAAATTTGATGGGTGAGCAGCAACTTGACCAGGATGTGGGCCCCAAGCAAACCCCGTAAGTCAGAGCAAATTTTAGTCATGACCAATTGGGTGCTACTGAAGGAAGAACTCATCCCAGTTGCTGAGTCATTTTAATCACACGCAGCTAATGACCCTGCGGGCCGGGGGAGCGCAGAGCCCGCGCGCGCTCCCGCAGACGGTTCTGATTTCTTGGGAGGACACGGCGAGGCCTGGTGGGTTTAATGGATATTCAGGCAGCTGGGGCTTAGCTCCGGCTCTCCTGAGCAGGTTCTGCTAGAAATAATGTCAGTGATTTTTCTGCCCCATTTATTTCAGGCCGCTGTGGTTTTGCGTTCATTGACTAAGAAAACGCGCTCCGGTTCCCCGCCACCACCACACGCACATGCTTTCTCTCCCTTCCCTCCTGATGTCAGGAGGATTTTCCTCACGAAGGTCTCCTTGCAGGCACCCCCGGCCTGGGCCTGTTATTTATAGGGTACCTCTCTGCAGAGCACAATGCTGGAGGTGAGTGAGTTATTGTTCCGGGTGACATCATGGGGTGGACTTCATAAGGGGGCTCAGTGGACGGTCTCTGAAGACAGCTGCGAAAAAGGCAGCCCTGAAGGATATGATGGAGTGGGTGAGACATAAATTTCTTAGGACAGGCAGTGAAAAAACGTTTACAGCCCTTCTTTCCTGAGTCTGGTTTCAATCAGGGTCCCAGCCGTTTCATTGATGCTTCGCACTAAGCACTCACTCAGACATACACTTTATGCGCTCAACCTGCCTTATTTGTTTTATTTTATTCCCCTTTTTACTGTTTTCAAAATGCACTGGTACAGGATGGCTTACAGAGCCTCCAGCAGCCAGCTCCCATGTAAGGTAGCCACAGACAAAGGCTATCTGCCTGGAGATGAATCTGGCTCGCAGACGGGAATCACCGAAGAATAATATTGATAATGGTAATGAAGGAATGGGTTTATAAAACCATCACATTGCAGTCTCAGTCTATAACAAACGTGGTATTAACTTTGACATTCATTAAGGCAGCTTGCCATTTCTCCCCGGCTTAATGGAAAATCTGTCTGTTTAGAAGTGTTTGTTGCAACTGCAGAGGTTAAGGGAACAGATAGGTTACTGATTAGGAAAGCCCCGAGCGCTTGGTTACCCCAAAGGGCATTTTAAGTTCATTCTTAGCCGTCTTGCTCTTATTTTCACTTCATCTCGTATCTCGGGGTGACTGCTTTGTATGCTTGCAATGACCGTGAGTGGCTGGCCCCAGTGGTTGTCGGCAGCAGGGTCCCGAGGGTGTGCACAACACCCTAGGGACCCAGGGCTGGTGGTGCCCCCAGGGGAGCAGTGCTGGGGACCCCCCCGACAGGGCCACGTTAGCCACCACCCCCTGTCTGCTGCCCACCAGTGTCTGGAGTGCCTGGGTCCTCCCTCACAGGGCATTCTAGGTAAGTGTGCCCGGTTTTTGTGTGTGGAGAGCCAATTTTCACCCAAATCCCTCTTCTATTCCTAGTCATATCCCTACAGGTTTCCTGGGAGCAATGGGAAGCAGGGCTCTTGCCGAAGCCCCGCCTGCATGGATGCTGTTCACCCCCCAGCCCCATCCTCCTGGATCGCGGGGGCTGCCCAGGGGCACCCACCTTGGGCAGGACTCGCACCCAGCAGCACGGCAGGGATCTTCCCGGGACCCTGAGCTTTGCAGAGCTCCTGCGGCACCAATCCGGGAGGCCACCGGGGTGTGGGGAGGAGGCGGGTGCTGCCCCCAAGGCCACCTTGAGCACAGCCCTGCCGTGCCATCTGGAAGAGCCTCCTGGTATCTGCACATCTCAGCACTCTCCATCTTAATCGAAAGAATAGACTTTTGGTTAATACAGTGAGTTAATCTCTATCTGCCTCTCCCTGTGACTCGCCGGTATTTATCAGCATTCTGCATTTTACATATACGTGCGAGGCATTTAATAAAACCCAGACCGAGGAGATGAAAGATTTATCCGTTTGCCCTGAGAGATGTCCCTTGTGAGGGCAACTTGGGACTCCAGAGCGGAAACCTGGATTGTTTTTTATGGCAGCTGCGTGAAGAGATACAGAGCCTTTGAAGTCCTCCCGGCCCCCTGCCTCCTGCTGGCCCCATGTGCCAGCGGCTGGGCTGCCCTTCCCCGGCCTGGGGACACGGGGACATGGGGACACGGGGACACAGGGTCATGTCCGAGCCATGTGGGATGGCTCCGTGCATGGCTCAGCACCGAAACCACCCCCAGCACGCCGGTGACTCAGGCTTTGGGAAGGAGAGCGAGGCTTCCCGGTGGCGCTGGAGCGGTGACATTTCCCTGCTGTCCCCCGGGTGCCCACCCGCAGAAGGGCAGGGAGGGACCAGCAGGTGCCAGCCCAAACAAACGGGAGGGGAGCATCCCCCAGGGGCACGTCGGGGTCTGCCTGGCCCCAGGAGGGTGGCAGGAGACGGCCACTGTTGGTGCTGTGGTTACTAATGAACAATTTTAATTTCTTCCATAAACAACTAATAAAGCTCATCTCTCTCTCCTTCTCTCTAATGCACCGTTTATTTCTCGCTTTGAAAGGCGATCAAGGAAATTCACACAGAGGAACGGGAGGGGGAATCTGATGCTAAATGTCAGTGCTGCCTGAGGAAGCCTAGTTCTCCTCCAAGCAGCTGCAGCAACATCTTCCAAAACAGGGCTCGAAATTACAAAGAGCATGTGGCTTCTGGTGACCGGGGGGAGCTGATGGCGTCAGTCCTGCCCTGGGCTGCTTCCAGAAAGGACCATCCGCAGCCCTGAAATTAGGAGCAGTATGGGGACTACAGAAGGCGTCCAGGGCTGGGTGCTCCTTGGAGCAGCAGCAGCTCCCTGCAGAGCACCCCCGGTCCCCTGGGTGCGCGGTGCCACCCGTGCGCCCCCCGCCAGCAATGAGCTGTGCTGGGCCCTCCATGCAGCCCGGGACATTGCTTGTCCTCGTGGACTGTGATCACCCTTAAAATCACTGAAGGATAATTGTCTGCATGTCAAGAGGCTGACAATGATTGCATGATGGTGGAGAGGAAAAACATGAAGCTAATTGCCCAGGAATGACTCTAGTGCTGAAGCTGGTACCTCTGGTTGTGCGGGAACCTTCCTGGAGCCTCTGCAGCTTTGTTTTGCAGGATCATGTAAGAGCAGATTTGCATGTAAGTGGCTGAACAGTGGACAAATGGTGGAGATCCAGGCATCCTGCTAAAAAACCTCCTAGGCCTGTGATCCATGTGTGAAAAGCAGCACTCTGTGCACATGGGGTGTTTGAAATATCAAAGAGAGAGCTCTTTTCATCTCTGAACTCTGCCTGGGGAAGAGATATTAGAGAAATATTGGCACGATTTAATGTGGATGGTCAGTTCTCAGCACGGGGAGGTCAGGGGAAGGAAGCGTGTCAGCAGGGCGGGGGGCAGATCTGGGGCTTCAGCCCCAAGACTTCAGTCCGAGTCCCCGTGACAGTACAGTGCCGTGAAAAGGAATCAGCACAACTAATCCAACACCCAGGGACCTGGGCTCTGCTTAAAAGGAGTTGTCTGAGCAGTGCAGAGTCCCAGGAAAGACAGAAGCAGGGCTCCTGGGGCTCCTGCTGCCCAGCGTAGCCTCCTGCCTCACGCCTTGCCTCCTGCTCACGGCGCTCTGCAGCATCACTCTTCTGGGTGGAGGCAGCTGGGCTCTGGGCTGCCCCTAAGACCATTTCAATACTTTGTTGGAGGAAGAATAAGAAACATTTTTCACTGTGCTCCTGCCCTCCCCTGAGCCTGTGTGTTTGTTGTTTTTCTCTTTATCCTCCTGTGCAGAACTCTGCGTTGGGGAAGTGGTGCTGACTGCTGCGGCTGAGCATCCCTTCCTGCGATACTCGTGCTGCAGGTATCTCGCACAACATAAGCCTGGTCTTGATCTTTCTGTGGAAAGATGCATAAATTAGATATAGATTTCCACAGACCTACCTATAGAAAAATCCAGGGCATTCCCAAGACCTGAGCTACACGAACAGCTGAATTCATGTCCTGCACAAACGTGTGTCTGTTCCCTAAACCCATGAGATCTGATCAAGCCTAACACAAGCTCATTTAAAGATGTCAAAAAAATGTGGATCAGATCTGTGGCAGTTCTAAGTGGCCTTAGATTACATAAAGTAAGCAACTGCCAGTCATCAGGAAGAGCTATTTGACAGGGCATGTGCAGAAGAGCTGGGTGTACTTGCTTTGTAATATTCAAGACAGAAACGATAAAGCTGGGAGAAGACTGCAAATAATTTTTTTGCAGGAATAGCTCCAAAGTTTTAAATGGTTCCTCCAGCTGCACTTGAGCTTTCGAGCTCCCTTTTTGGGAACATTCAAGCTGCTTTCACTGGCATGGGTGTTTGGAAAGAATTCTTCGGTCTCCCACCACCGATTTGTGCCTGAAGCACACGCAGACACAGAACCTGCTTTCCCTGCCCTGGTACTGCATCCCTGTGCAGCCCAGGTGGGACATGGTAAATCCAGGGTCAGAAAAAAAAGTCCCAAATATTCTTGCACGCTGCTTTCCTGGAGACACCATTTTCCCCACAGCTATCCCATAGACCAAAAAGGAGGTGGAATTTGTCAGGTGGATCTGTCAAGCAGGGGTGATAATCATTCATTTAGCCAGTAATGACATGGCACTTACTACGTAATAACCTGGATATTGCATGGAAATTGCCATGTAATCCAATGCTCCGTAGCTGCCACATTGTCAGCGGCCGCGTGGCAATTTGTGCCCTCTCACTTAAAGCCCTGCAACTTCTATTATTATGAGAATAAAGCGGCAGGATCGCAGTTTGCCAAAAGGAGGATCTCCAGAGGGATGTTATGAATAATTAGGCAGCCACGGTGGTTTTGGATAACATCTTTACCGTAACTCCATTAACTGGCAATTGATTGCTTTCCGAGCTCCGACCTGCTTCCAGCCCCAGCAGTGCGGGCAGGGCTCTGCGGACACTGCAGCACACAGAGGGGTGAGCCCAACGAGCAGCTGGTGCAAACTGCTGTCCCTCCCCGGAGCCTGAAGGAGCACCTCCAGCATGTGCTGGCTGAGGACCTCACACAACATTTGATTATCATTAAACATGCACAAGTTCAAATCGCACTGGCACAACCATTGCTCTATTTAAAATCACTGCCGCCTTCTCCAGGCCAATCTCTGGATATCTAAATATCTGGAGATCAATCTCCATTCACCAAATAGCATCCCTGGGTCTCTCTGTCTCCAAAATCTCCCTCACAGCTTACAGGCAATCCCAACTTGACCTCTGCCACCCTCAGATGCACATCCTCAGCCCTGCCTCTGGAGCGATAAATCGCGGTCCCCTGCAGCCGCCGTTGCCCTGATAATGTGTTATTTTTAGAGGGAAGAAGGACGAGGTCAGAGTTAATGTTTTGCATTTGTCAGTGGAAGACGTCCCCCCCCTGCCCTCCTGCACTCTCACCCAACCCCTGCCCCCCCGGACCCCTCACCCGCGGGTAACCCCGACCCACGTCCCACGTCCCCTCCCCGCCTCTCCCCCCACTGATCCTTGGGCAGCTCGGAGCCCGCTCCTCTTCCTCGCCTCCTCTCTGCCTCCCAGGCTGGCCAGTGTGGGTTTCCCTGGCTCTGCCTCCGTGCTGGTGATATATGGAGGGAGCAGCTCTTCTGCTGCTGTTGTTTGCTCTACAAACTCCTAAACCGGCCTGTGCCTGGGATGTGAGAGGCATGAATGTGTGTGGGAGGTTTGCAGTTCCTAGTGATTGAGATTCCTTGGTTGAAGAAGCCTAAACAAACACCATAACCTCAGGGGAAATTCTGCAAAGTTTTAGTTTTAAGTGTTTCCTCTAACAAAATAACTGTTTGGCCTACAAAGCTACCAGAGAGCATTCCTTTGGCTCACTAGGGCTTGGTGAGCTAAGGCTGGAGACGAGACCGTGCTTTAAGTGTGAAAATACAAGAACTTTGTCTATACTTTGAGTAAAAATTGGAAAGTGCTCCTTGTTACGGACTCATCTCTGTTATACTTTCCACCCAATTAAATGAAGGAAAATTCAGCTAGCGTAAGGTGCCCAGTAAATCTCCTAGGGCTGGTGTGAGGATGAACAGGGGAGAGTGGGGGAGAGCCTTGTGCGTGAATGCTCATCCATCGTGCACCTGGACACTTTCTTACCTGGAGATGGAAGAGGTGTCCCCACACCCTGTTGCTTCTCTCAGCCTTTTTTTTTTTAAATTTATTTGGGGTGAAAAAAGCATCGCTGACCTCTTTAAAAATCTCCAAAACTACCAGCCTGAAAGCCAAGGGAAAAAAAAAAAAATGCTGCTGGGCACTGGGAGATGCTTGTATCCAGATCTGAGTAGAGAAGCAAGGCTGCTGAGAGACACATCAGTGGGAGAAGTGGGGTGGGATGAGTTTGGAGCAGTTTGGATCAGTACCTGGAAAGCTGCACGCCCGAGCTTCCTGCAGCAGTGAGCTCTGCAGGCACCACAGAGCTGTTGTGTCCCCTTGCATCAAATATAGCACGAAATCTCCAGGGGCAGCCTAGCATCAGTTCACACCAATGAGTGCAGGGGGTAATTAAAATGAAATTCCCGAACCACACGGCTTTATGCATAAAATGGGCTCAGTTTTTGTTCATTTCAGAGGCTGGGCAAAACACTAGACTACCTGTTATTTTTCCAACTCCCTCCCATCCGAGGCGGAACGAGCTCTCAGAAATGCCCCAGGGCTCCTGAGGTGTGGTTTGGAGCACTCCCCAGTGACCTGGCTTTTGCATGATGGCCCCTACCCCGTGAGCCACATTTGGCAAAGGGAATGGGTGATATTTACTGATGTGCACTCCTTGATTTTCAAGGCATGGCCGAGTTCTGAGCCCCCATGTGTCAGCCTGCTCTACCACGCCTTAAACAGGACACAAAAAGCAAATTTTCAGAAATGGTGAATCAGTTTGAAAGGTGAGGGTCACCACCTCTGTTGTACTCTAACCCAGGCTGAAACTGCATCAGGAGCGAACTTCCCGGGGCAGTATGCTTAGAGTGCTTGGAGCCTGAGGTGTGGAAACAAGCCAAAATGGAGAAGTAAGCAAAAGGATGTTTTTAACCTCAAAACTGCTTGTTTCCTCTGTCAGCCTGCAATGAAAGCCCCAATGAGTGGGCTCTCATCCTGCTGCTCACCCTGTGCAGCCCAGCAGCTGGGGCACCGTGAGGCTGAGCCTCGCACCTGAGGCACCCGGCTGATGCCCTGGGAGCTCCGGGATAAAAGCCCCAGCAAGGGGAGAGGATGTAGGAGAAGGAGACAACCACTGAAAGTTCTCATCACAGCATCTCCACTCAGCCCTGGGGCTTTTTCAGCAAGATCAGAGTCTGCACCCAAACTGGTTTCTCTTATAGGAAGCTCTGCAACCAGCAGTGATTGTATTTTGTCAAGGTTTTAGGAAAGCTATCCACATTTATTAGCCATCTGGATTACAGAAATGATGTTCCTGACTCTAACTGCCAGCTTAGCCTAGCCATTATCGAAGAACAGAGTAACTTTTCACATTCCTGTCTCTCCACGTCATGAAGCGTTTGTTTCTCTTGCACGCTTTATTTACTTCTGCTTGCAGTAAGTATGTCTCAGATAAATCACTGCCGAATCCAGGCCGCCGTTTGGCTCCAGGTTACGGCATCAGGTACAAATCTCCCTGATGCTGCTGTTGTCTCATGACTTCCCAGAAGGGTGAAGGAGCTGAGACATGCACAGTCAACATGAATTTTACAAAATCACCTCAAGCCAACTGTGAAAGCTCATTAGAGAAAGGAAGGGGGTTCTGTCTAGTGCCCATCACCTCTTTCCAGCCTCCTCCTGCCCCCTTTTACAGCCTTGCTCTAGATACAGGAACATTCCTCCTTACTTTGATTATATCGTGTTTATTCTGCCAGCCCATCCAGCAGGAACCTGGAGGGACCGTGCTAGTTTCCCCCAAACCCTCACTCAGTCCTGTTCCCGTGGGGTTTTCCTTTAATTGAGCTCCTGGCTGCATTAACCAGGGACTCGGGTATTGATTCGGCAGGCACTGCGATGAAGGAGCTGAGCTCAGGCCTTTGCTATTTACGGAGACATGCAGTGCTGTAGGACCCTTCAAAAACGAGGACGCACGCGAGCTCACTGGGATCGTTATTTCCTTGGATGGAGAAGGGAAACTATTCCATCCTCCTGCCACACCTGGAACGCGACAGACCCCTTATCTGCAGCGCACGGCTTCACCTCCCTCCTTCCACCTGCACTGCCACAACTTTCCAGCACCCAGCAGCGCCGTGGCAGCATCGCAGCTGAGGGAAGGGAAATGTTCTTGCTTGTTAACGACCTGGCGTGTTGCAGGGGGCAATACTCTGCCTTCACTGTCCGGTCCCTGCAGCTCTGTGTAATTTTCCATCATTTCGGTAAGACTGTTGAAATTCTCACGTCCAGACCACTGAAAATTCTTCCAAAGATAAAAATAAGATAAAATAAGATAAAAATAAGATAAAAATAAGATAAAAATAAGATAAAAATAAGATAAGATAAGATAAGATAAGATAAGATAAGATAAGATAAGATAAGATAAGATAAATAAAATAAAATAAAATAAAATAAAATAAAATAAAATAAAATAAAAGTGCAAGCACTTGCACTTGCAAGGGCTGAATCCAATGAGGATATTCCAATAAGCAAATTTATCCTTGATCAGGTGCTCCTTATAATGCCTCTAAAACAGCACCCGAGGTATCACACCTTCAGAGGCAGCAGCTAATGGAGAAGGCTGACATTCCCAGGGAGCTCAGCAGTGACTTCGGATCCGGGCATCCCATGGAGCATGCTGCGGGTCACCTGCAGCACTGCTTCATGCACTTCAGTCACTGCACGTTTTTGGCAGTCAGCTGAATAGTCTTCTCTTTCCACAAATTGCACTGTGAAAACTTAGGCTAGCAGATTTGTCCTAGCTTTCTTTGGGAAAGTTAAAAGATTTCTCATCTATCTTCTGTTTGGAGGAAAATAAGACAAGACTATTAGAGCTGGCTGCAACACAAAATTCCCATTCAGCCAAAAATATCACAGTTTCAGAGTTTTCTTTCATCCCATATTTGAACAACAATGTTAGCAGCTCCAAATTTCCAATGAAATAAAAATTCCAAACGCCTAGTATAAACACTGAAAAGCCTTCTCTAAATATTTTGCTTCAGTGAGGCTAAAGTGTTTCACTCAGCTTTATCATTGAAAAAGCCCAGCATAATGCAGGACATTAAATGGTTTCATTGCAAATCACAGAGCCACAGTGCTCTGGCTGTTGGTCCCAGCGTGCTCCCAGGGGTGTCACAGGGACGGTGAATGCTGCTGATACCCTCAGTGCTGTCCAGCCTCTCCCAGGGCCTTGGATCTCTTGCTTTTGATCCTTTATAGGGGCATTTTGTTTCCTCCAGGGAAATGGAAAAGCACCTTTGGCTGGTGGAAGTGGGGGATGTAGATGCTCTCTGGACCTAATTCAGTGCATGCTCCAGGAATGCATGCTGGCAAGGTGGTACGTCTAAGGACCCAGGAGCTCAGCCCAGTCCTACAACATTTGGGGGAGAAAAGCATCCCTCCAAAAATGCTCTGACTTCCTCCAGGAACAGCTTTTGCAACCATCTGAATGAGTCATATTGCGAGGAATGGGGCAGGCAGAGAGAGCAGATAATTGGGAATGTTTCCTATGAGACAGATGCCTGAAATGTGTGCAGAGTGCATGCACTGTGCAGACACAAAATGTGTAGCAGAAATGAGAATGAAGTTGGCTACATTATCTTGAAAACAGTTTCATTTCCATTTCAATTCCAGGTGAGGGAGGAAAGTCAGCACCTTTCTCATTTCAGCCGGTCTGGGTCTCATCTTACTTAGGAAAGTTAAAGTTCATCCATCACCCATGCCCCGAAGGCTGCGTGCCAGACCAATTATTCATACTTAGCGATGACTTACTCCACGGAGAGTCCCAGCAAAATCAATGGAGTGGCTCAAGAAACAAGGTACCACGCGAGCTCTGGGAGCAGCAGGCTCTGCCCTGGGGTTTATTGTGCAAATTCCCACAGCTTTCCCATCGATTTACATGAGCACTTCTCCAGCCTGAGGATCACAGGGTGAGGCTGCTCTGCGTGCGCATTTGTGTGCGCTGAGTTCTAATGACTCTGTTTTCACATCAGGCTCCCTGTTCTCAGTTTTTCTGTGCTGTCACTAATCCTGTTTAAGCGAGGCTTCCCTTGACTAACGAGGATGAGCGTGGGGTGTTGGCAGAGCCAGAGGGCAGCCGGTCCTTCCGGGAGCATGTGGGAACGCTGGTCACAGCGGGGAGGGACAGATCCTGCCAAACAACTCAGAGTCAAATAATTTGATAACAGAAATATTTTAATGTAAGAAAACTTCAGGGACTAGAGAACAGCAGGTGACCATCTAGGGGATATCTGCACCCTGCATTTGGGATACTCCCTGAGGAAAGGCATAGGGAAAGGCTCAAAGCTGCATTTTCAGCAAACTGTCCTGCCAGCCCTGAAGGGATCTTGCAGGTTTGGCTCCCACTGGTGACCTCGGGGAAAAGGCTCTGCCTCCTGCTTCAAAAGCCATCGTTCTCATGGTGAGGCTGGTCTCTGCAGGGGCAGGCAGCTCTGAGATGGAGCAGTCGCTGTCACGCAGCACCCAGAGGGCAGCACTCACAGCCCCGCATCCAGCTCTTGTAACTGGCCTGGCACAGCAGCCTGCTGATGATGCACCTGGAGGAGCACCACCAGATATCTCCAGGGACGTTCTCCACCCGAGGGAAGATGAAGAAACGCAGATCTGCTTGAAACCGTAGGCAGTGCGTGATAAAAGCTGGTTATCGTGGGTGAGGGGAGGCAGAGCTGACCCTGCACTTCTGATTGAGAGAGTGATGGGGGAGCTGGCTCTAAGAGGGGCTGATGGATGAAGACAAACACCTTTTTGGATGGGAGCGAAAAGGTGGATCTGCCGAGGAAGAGGAAAGCTATGGCTGGCTGCGGTCCCAGTGAGGGGCCAGGAAAATTATCTTGGTAACAGCCTTCTGGATGGATATTAGCGGGCGGCCCTCGCATTTGTTAAGGCTTGAGAAAAGGATGTGTCGAGAAACCAGTCCTGAAAAGATAACAGCCTGGAAGCCTCAGCCGTGGACGGACAGGCAGGGTCGTACCTGGGAGTCCCGACGTGAGACGCGGAGGCACGCCGGGTGCTGCCCCGAGCTGGGTCTGGGCCGGGAGCACTGCCCGAGGAATGGGGCTGGAAAAAAGGCTGACGTGGTGCATAGCTCTGCTTCTGTGCAAGGAGAGGCAGAAAGGGCAATTAGGGGCTGCTCGGTCACTGATAAGAAGGAAAAGCCAGTATCGGGGGAGAAATTGCAATCTCCTGAGCACATGTGCCTGTCTCCACAGGCCAAATGCTGAATGCCTGATGACTCTGGCTTTCCTCACTGTGCCCAGCTCTCCAGCCTGGTCCATGCAGTCTGTGCTTCTCCAGCATGCCTTCACCTGTGTCCTGCTGTGCCCTGTGCTCCTCTCTTGTTGCCACTCTCCTCTCCTGTGAACTCTTTTCTCGTGCCACTCACTGTGCACGCAAGCCCCCCACCCACACACCTCTTCTTCTCTGAAAACAACACCATGGGCAAAAAAAGCAGCTCAGGATGCTTCCAGCAGAGAAAAATGCCCATCCCAGCAGGAGCCTGGCCCCTCCAAAGTGCTTGAAATCTCTTGCCTGGGTGTGAACCAGACTGGGAACACACTGAGCCTGAATCCAGCTCCTCTGAGCCAGCATTAAGTCCCACCTTGCCTTCAGCAGGGCTGGACACTTACCTGCCCTGGGGAGGAAATACATCTTCCCCTGAGATCTGTACAGCGTGCATCAACCTTCAAGCAGGGGGTAAAAATAAAATAAAATAAAATAAAATAAAATAAAATAAAATAAAATAAAATAAAATAAAATAAAATAAAATAAAATAAAATAAAATAAAATAAAATAAAATAAAATAAAATAAAATAAAATAAAATAAAATAGACACAAGGATTATTTTAATTCATGCAACGGGGTGACAGAGGGAATGATTAAACAGCCCAGTGGTCAGACTTTGACCCGAGCTGGGTCAGGCAGAGAAATCCTGCTCCGGGTTGCAAGCAGGGCACACTGTCACCCACCAGCACCAAGGAGGAGGCAGTGTGCAACCAGGAGCTGTTACGGAGATGATAGTGTTTTATTTATTTTTTTGCTCTTGCAGAATCACTTCTGACCATAATCACACTTTAATGTTAAGTCGGAGGTGGTGTGAGCTCTTGATTTCACAGCATCGCTGCATTAGTATGCAAGTACGAGGCACACAGCTGAAATATTCCCGCTTGCAGAGAGCACTTGGATAGAAACATTAAGGAGGGGAATGTTAGAGTTGTATTAATTCTAATGCTTTTATTTATTTCCATTTTATTCCTTCTCAAAGCTGGATTTACAGAAAAGTTTCAAAGCCACTAAACCATCGAGCATTCAAACCCCTCTTGATGTGTACATAGCTGGCATAAGCAAACACGCAGCCTTATTGCTGCTTCCTTTGTCTTCCCACCCTTCATTCTTTCTTGTTACTCTTATTTGCTGTGTCTGATCTCCAGCTAAAGGCCTGTCTCTTGCTCTGTGCTGCTACAAAGCTGAACACAGGGATCCCTTTCAATCTTAAAGACGTCCCTGAATGATGCCTCAGTAGAAATAATAAATAATAACTTTGGGAGTTTGTATTTAGCAGGGCTGAACATGTGTTTGCTTGTTTGCTTTTTAAAACAAAGCTTATTTTTGTGCTCCGTGGAGGTAGATTTTTTTCAAAGGCTCCCAGAGCCATGCCTTGACTTTCCGTCCCTTTCCTCCACCGCTGGTTCCCCCCGGCCAGGTGCCCTCTGCCCAAGTGTGCCCAGCGGGTGATGCTGCCCTGCCAGGGTGGGAGAGGAGATGGGGATGCAGAGAGTGTGGCTGTCTGCTGGTTCTTGTAAGTAGCGGGTGAAAAAAACTCAGTTTTCCCTAAGTGGGAACATTTGCCTTTAATGAGGCTAAGAGGCTTTTTTCTCTAGCCTTTTTCTTTTTTTTTTCTTTTTTTTTTTTTTTTTCTTTTTTTTCAGGGAAGCAGGGACCGGAGAACGGGTCATTTGTAATCAACAAAGCATCAGACACATCTCCGGCTGCGGGATTAGCACCCTGCCCCTGTGCAGCACTGCTCGCTCTCGGCAGCCCTTGCACTCGTGGCCAGCCCGGACCGAGTCCTCTGGTCCCCAGTCTGTCCCTGACTGTCCCTGCCATGGGCAGGGGGCACGTGTGGGGACAAACGTGTGACAGCAGCACTGCAGCCGTGCCAAAGCTCCCCTGTGCTGTGTGTGCGTCCCAGCCTGATTTGTGTCGCACCAAAGGGCCCCTCTGGAGCTGGAAGTGTTTTAAATGTCTGAGAGAAATTAAACCAATATGATCCCACTCAAATTGTTTTACTGCATCTAAACTATGTGGCAGATCTATTTACTTTTGTACTGTGTGTTTGCCACATAAAACCTGGGTCATTTTGGTTCATAATGTAGCTATTTTAATGTATCTATGCATCAGATCTGACCGCAATGCTGCTGGTCAATGCCATGGGAATATTATTCTATATGGGAACAGATATGCTGGATCTGGCCACAAATTAGTTTTTTCAGTCTACAGGCAATACCAATATTTACTCTGGATTTCCATACAAAGCCAAAATTTTACACAAAATAAAAATTCCAATAAAATTCTTTCAATGTGAACCAAAACTTTGTTTTAGCGAGAAAAAATGCTTAGTCTAACTACAGACAAAAACCCGATTCCAGTGATATCAGAGCATGTTAATGAGCCCCAATTAAACAAGTCCATGACATGTACAAAACACGCTTTTTCTGTCATGTCAAGTTGGGAGTGTGAATGGAGAGAACAGCTCCAATGTGACTCATTCTGACTTTTTCCACCCAAAATCCCCATGCATCCAAAGTGCCCTTGCGCAATGGTTGAGCAGAACTTGGGGCAGTGAAGCAGATGCAGAACGACCCGTCAGGAGGCTCCAGCCCCTGCACGAAGCTCCTTCCCAAGGCAGCACAGCAGGGCATGTGTAGATGTTCCTCGAGGGGATGCTGTGGCCCCTCTGGATGAGGGAGGCCTCATGTCCCCGGTGTCACGTCCCCAGCTCACAGAGGGCTGTGCCCGCTCCCCCAGCCCCAGCTGCAGTGGGACGCAGGGGCCATGGCTCGCCTGACGGACGGCTTGTTTGGAAATCCCTGGCCCGATTCTGTTCACACTCTGCCAGAGGGTGTTGAGGTCCCCCACGCCTCTCCTGATGTTCCCCTGTCAACACTTCGTCTCCCAGGCCTTTGGCCAGAGCGCTTTCCCTTCAGCCCGAGCTCTGATACTGGAGGAATCCAGGCCGCAGATAAGAGGGGAGGACGGGGCAGCCAGGCGGGGGGGCCCACGAGAATTTACTGGCAGGGCCCACGCTCAGGCTGCAGGGCTGAGCTCACTGCAGCACGCTGGAGGTGACCGGCTGATGATTCAGGCTGACCCCCGAAGGAAGGGGCACGATGTGCTCCATAAATTGTTTCCGATGCGACGTATTGAAATATTGGTGCTGCTTTCAGGAGCTGATTGATTTAATTTCAGACGAAATCCAGCGAGCACCACCACGGCCTCTGCTCTGTCCACACGCAGGGGTTGTCCTCCTCCCCTCTGCTGTGGGGAACGAGGCGGCTGCCGCTCCGTGGGACTGAGCCATCCGGCACCCCAAGTCCGAGCTGGTCCAGACTTCACCTCTGTGCAGGCAGCCACGCGGAGGAATGCCATGCTGTGCTACAGGCCTGGGGAGCCACAGCTCTTTGGGAAGGTCTGTGTGCATTGAGGCTTCCAGCTTGATGTTACTTGCTGTGTCCAAACCCACCGCATGGCCCCGGCAGTGTCTGTCCCCATGCACCACGCTTCGGGGTCGGTGGCACCTCGTGCTCAGCACAGGGCTTGGTGCAAGGGGGCTTTTGCCTCCCTGTCACCCTACCCACGTGCTCAGCCCCATTTCCCTGAGTATTTGTGGAATGAAATACTGCCGCTATCATGGTTTACGTGATTGGAGAGAGGGAACGCAAAAAGCGAGGTGGGGAGGGAGGGAAGCGAGGGGGAAACAAAGACAGCATTGTTATCTCTTCCAAAAAACTGCAGATACTTATTCAAGGCAGAATGACTAGTTGGGTTTGTGGTTTGCTTTTACATATGTGTTTAACCTTGTGAAATAGTCAACAGCCTGGAAAGAAAACACCACACTCAGAGGCAGAGGCTGCCCAAGGCTCCCAAGCCCTGGGCCTGATTTTCCAATTTGGGGCATTTGGCTGGAGCCCAGCCTCGGTCCAAGGATGTGACAGCCCCTGGGTTGCGTGGGTGGGAAGGGTCCCCGGCACCAACAAACGCGTCTATCCACCGTCCAGCAGGAGCAGCACATCAGGCTTCATCAGACTCCCGTCTTATCAGTTCCCGGCAGATGCTACAAGGCGATCTGTCATCTAAACCTTGGCATTCCTCGCTCCAGCCAAGCGGCTGCAAGAGCCAGAAAGCCAACAAGAAAAAAAAATAAATAAATAAATAAAAGGAGGAGTGGAACAATGCAAGGAAAAAAAAAAAGAAACACAAATTCTACAGCATCGAAATGTGAAAGAGAGAGTGAGCATGCTGTGCTGCTGTGCCAACTTTCCAGGGTTTAGAGCACAATCTTTTCTGTGGTACCACCGCTTATGATTAAGTTTGCCTGACACTTCCCATCAGGAGGCTCTGCAGTCACTCGAGCAGAGCTTTGCCAGACTTGAATCAATTGGGCTGAAATTTCCCATGTTTGGTATCTGCCTCAGGCAGAAGCTGAGGAAACAATCCAGTCCACATGGCACAGCCATTTCTGAGAACAAGGGTACGGAAAAACACCATGTATTGCTATTAAAAAAAGAAAACAACTCAATTTCCAATTATATTTATTTTATCTTCTCGAGAAGTTCTTGCTCTCCCATGACGTGGAACAGATGCTCAGCAGTTTCCAAGAAGCAGCCTTCCTCGCAGAGATCTGCCTTTTGCTCTTTCTGTGAAAACCTGCCCCAAATTCAGACGATTTGAAGTGCCTCTGAAAAACAACAGCCTGCAGCTGAGCCAAGGGTCCTCGGGCTCCCTCCCCATGGATTTGCCCCCCGTGGGAGGGGATGGAGCAGGTGGGCACATGAGGGGACACGGGGCAGTGCCGAAGCAGCAGCCTGGGGGCTGAGGGACCACCAGGGGGGCACCACGGGAGCAGGGTCCCTGCGGGCAGCAGACCACGAGGAGAGGAGCCTGCAAGGCAAGGGGATGGTGCAGAGCCTGCAGGGAGCAGGGCAAGAGGGATCAAACCGAGATGGACAGCGTGCCTGTGATCTCTTGGGTGTAATCACACGAAGGAAGTGACAGAGCATCGTGCCTGCTCGCTGCGTGCTCTCACTACCCCGGTACCTATAGTAAGGGCTATATTTAGCTTCCTCATTGCTAACTACAGGGTGTCAGTGGCTTCTTTTTTCCCCTTCGGTGACTCAGCCGAGCTCAATTGTTCATTCAAGCAGAAGCCAGGCAGTGCAGGCACAGCACAACAGGGATTTGGCCCGTCACCCCCGGCCCCACGTCACCCTCAGCCCCACAGCCCCCGCCTCAAGGCTGGTGAGCAAAGGCCTGGCTCCCTGCCTATTTCACAGCCAGGGCTCGTCCCTGTCCCTCCGTGCCAGGACAAGTTGGGGGCTGCTGTGAAAACACCAGTTGGAGAGGCTGAGAATGGGTCAGAGCGGGCTTTGGAGTTGTTCTCACTCATTTTGATGAGAAATTCCACCCTGGATTCGAGGAAATCCTCACTAACTAAATTTTCATTGAAAACACTATGTTTCCACAAAAGGTTTTGATTTCCATGCATCAGCATTTTCCAAAAAAAAAAAAAAAAAAAAAAAAAAAAAAAAAAAAAAAAAGCACGCTTTGTTGAAAAATTCCTCCTCCATTGAAAGGGGATCGCCCGGCCCCGCAGCGTGCCCAAGCCGGCAGCGAGCCCACGGCATCGGGAAGGGAAGGGCTGGGCTGGGAGCTGCCCGTCCATGCGCTCCAAGACATCACATCAGAGGCTGCCTAATAGTTCTGCGCTCGTTAATATTTGCTGGGGATGTCCAGAGAAACCCCAAGCCACAGAAGCCCCGGGTGGCAGCGCTGGAGTAAGCAGCTTTGTGCTGGGACCACTGACCGGACGGGCGTGTGGCCCTTTGCTGCTTTTAATCTGGATCCAGGAAAGAGAGAGGCGGGCAAGGGAATGACTCTGCCTCTTGCACACACTGGGAAAATAAAAAGGGACAGAAATGCCTGCCCATCAGATTTTTTTCCCCCCTTTCCTGCCCCTTCTGCAGCTGGGGAAACCGCTGGAGCTTCAGAGGCCATTTGGAGCCGGCTGTGCGGACGCAGGCTTTTGGAAACGTGCAATTACATCCACAGGCGTCTCCTCGTAGCTTAAGCAGGTTTAATATTACAGGCAGGCACAGGAAATCTTGGCCCTTTTTTCTTTTCTTTCTTAAATTATTTTTTAAACGCGCTCCTAGTAAAGTTAATGAATCACTCCCAAAAATGAGGATTTTATTAGGGTCTGCAATTCGGCACAGATTTCTTTGCCTTTCCTGTGGCAGAAAGATGCCAATTAAATAAAAATCTTTTGTTTGAAACCTATTTCTATTGCTGCATTAGGGTTTTATCCCCACACAATTTAAAACAAGCAAACAAACAAACAAACACACACGATATTCCTTTTGTTTAGGGTGGTCACAAACAACTGCTCAACCAAAAAACCACCCCAAAGTCCTCTCCCACAGACATCCCACTGCTGGGAAGTTTATTTTCCTTTGCTGTGGTCCCGTTAGCCTTCATCAGCCCCATTTATTTACCAGCCCACCGCCAATGTGGGAAGCATCACCACCATGGGCTTCCTCCTGCTCATGTCCCAGGGCAGGACCCACCACACGGAACACCCTCCTGGGCCATCGCCCCACTTCCCATGAGGGCCCTCACCCCAAAACCCCTGCTATTTAGTCCAGTTTTTGGTGTCTGTCCTTAGGGGTAAATGGGACACAGCCCAGGCTGCTGGGCTTTGAAGAGGTGGGAAAGCCATTGCTGATGGTTGCCGCTGCCTCCTGGTTTGTAGTAACGCAATTTCTTTTGAAAATCTGAATGTGAATCATGCTACTTTTATTAAAAAGAAAAAAAAAAATGTTTCCCCCTCGCCCCAGCTGCACAGCAGCAGCCAGCAGGTGTGTGTCAATCGGCCAGCCTTGGAGATTTACAACCTGTTTGAGGATTTCTCAGCCAGGCTTGGGTTGGAGAAGGATTTTCTGCTCACAAACAAAGGAGCTGCAGCAAGGGGGCCCCAAGGGACACAACAACCGGAGATGAAAAAACAAACGCATCCTTCCCTAATGTGATTAAAAAAATAAAAAATAAAAAAAAGAGCGGAGCCATGGGCTCTGGCTGGCCAAGGCTGAGGAATTAGCTGCCTCTCCCCCTTCCCTAGCTGGCCCCTTCCCACAGGAGAGGTGCAGGAGGTGACGGGGGTCCCATCCCTGCCTGGCGCTAGCTCCAGTGGCCAGAGGAGCTGACCCAGCTGAGCCCCATTGCCTGGCCAACAACGCAATTCCTGGCTTTTCAGCACTTCCCTTTAAAAATAGATCAAAGCTGCGGCCGAGGAGAAGCCACAGGAAGCGGCTGGGACTTCCCGTGGTCACCCGTGCCCCCGCCGCACCCCGAGCACGGGCTGGAGCCCAGGAGCTGCGCCCAGATCTGTCCTCGCCGGGCAGAGGTCCCCCGGCTTTGCTCTCATCCGGCCAATTTTCAGCAGAAGGCACAAGCCACGTCCTCGATGCTTGCCTAAAGGCGGCCTTCTGGCAGGGAGCACGTTGGTGCTGGGAGAGAAAAAAGTCACTGCCCTTCGCTCTCCGGTGCAGAGCTGGGCCTGCATTGCACAGACTGCTTCCCGCATGCTCTGAAATCTCCCGTGGAAGTTGTCGCAGAGATAGCAGACGTCTGGAAGGATTCATGATGCATTTGCTGAGACAACCAAGTGCATCCACACGACGCACCGTCTTGCAGAGTCCAGCCCTTGGGGATGCTCTGTGGAAGCAGCTGAGTGGCTCCTTGGGAAGAGCTGTCAGCAGCAGGCACCTTGTGGTGACGCTCCTGCTCCCCAGCAAAGGAAGTGTGCCGCCTCCCAGCTAAATCTCATTTCATATTGGAATTAGCAGGAATGCTAACTCAGAGCATTAGCCTTGAAACACGTATTCCAGCATAACCCCTGCAGGGTCACCGAGCTGGTGAGTGCAATAAACCCCGCGACTTGCGAATGCACCAGGGGAGAGGGGAGGCAAGAGGAGGGCAGCTGGGACCCACAGGTGCCTGACGGAGGGAGAGCAGTCGCACACAAAGAGCAGGGCAAAACCAGAAGCATTAGGGTGAGAACGAGTCAGGGAAACCTTAGCTTAGACAAACAGCAGTGACGTAAGAGCGAGATAATTAGGCTGGAAGATCCTCTGCCAAAGGAAATACTGCAAGTCCCACTGGCTGGCCTTACTCAGCACCAGGCAGGGCGAAACCCGGGGGGACGCGCACAGTAGCTGCTGTCCCCACGGCCCCGCCACGTGCGGCGAGGTGACACGTCTCCTGGCAGCCCTGCTCCCCGTCCCCTCGCCAGGCAGCCTGGCACGCGGCGGGGCCGTGGCTGCAGCCGGCAGCGTGCGCACAGCTGCGCACATCTGGAGCAGGCTCCTCCGGCGCGAGCGCCTTGCCAGCAGCCAACCATGCTGGAAGAGCCCCACCGACAGCTGCTGCGGCAGCAGGGAGAGGGAGAGAGCGGGCTGGAGGCTTCTGCGAGGGGCTGGCAAATGCTGTGGGAGCGGCAGCAGCCGTGCGTGGCGGCCGTGCGCAGACAGTGCTCGGGAGCAACGGGGCCGGCTCCAGCCCCGCCGAAGTCTCCTGGCTCCTGCGAGCCCCGCAGCCTCCTCGGGAGCTGCTCACCAGCCCCTTTTCAGCAGCAGTCTCTGCTGGTGGCACTCAAGCGTGAAAGGAAATGCATGACTAAGGGCTGGAGGAAAAGGCTGGGAGAGCTACTGCAGCTCGAGGAGCCAGTGCTCATGTTTCCCACATGGGCTGCGAGTGAGTGCCCGGGTACACGGCGTGTGGGTGTGATTTCCTGACGTCCCATGCCTCGCATGAGCCAAGGTGTGCCACAGTGCCAGGAGAGCCACAAAGGGAACAGGAGCTCTGGATCGCCATGCGTGGAGACTCCTGGAGGAGGCAGGAGAGGAGCCTGAGCTGCCCATGCAGAAATGCTCTGCTCTCCTTCCCACCCACGGCTGGACCCCATTATCTGACCCCATGGAGCACCAGCCCCGGCCGTCCCTGAACAAGCGGAGCTTTGTCCGATGTGTTTACTGCAGGCAGGAGATTAAACCAAAGGAAACAAGGCGGCTCAAAGGCTTAGGGCCGTGACTCACGCAGAGGGCTTCCCAGGCCGTCTTCACTCGGCACATTGCTCTGTCCCAAATGAAAAATGACTAAGTCAAAATAAATAAATAAAAGTCAATAAATCTTGTGCAGCGGAGATGGTGAGTGATCGGGGAATAGAAAAACCTGTTCAAACAGAGCAGTATATTCTAGGCAGAAAATTCAGCGTCACGTTCCTCGGCTGAGAGGGGACACTATGGAGGGAGGAAGAGAAATAAATATACATTTCCCACCTACGTGACACAGCTTCCAGAAAGCATCAGCTGGTGGCTGTGAGGTTTGCACTTTGGGCTGCCATGTGCCGGGCATGGTTTGCAGGCCAGGAGCAGACAGCCAGGCAGAGAGCAAGGATGTTGCTGTGTGTGCCCATCGCAGCTTGTGGCCAGATTTTCAGGGCAGGCAAACCAGCTTTCACTGAGGGAGATCCTCCGTGGGCCTTCACAAATTTGTTCCCCGTGAGCCAGAAGCCAGGGGAAGGTTTGGTGACCTCTGTGCTGTGCTCAGAGCCGTCTCTGCAGCCACAGCAGGACACTGCACTGTCCCCTCTGGACTTCGGACCCACAAAGACCCACACTCTCCAAATGGGAATGGCCTCTGTGAGCTTGTCCAGCTGTTGTGCAGACCAAGGACGAGCTTCACCCCTGCCCAACCCTCTCCTTCTCAAGTAGAAGTCAAAATTGGTAAGAGCCAAGGGTGTTTCAATGAGCTGTCTCACTGCACTGCAATCACAACACTGGGGCTCCTGAATGCTTCCGAGTTTTCCTTGCACTCAGGGGTTAAATAACAGAAACCTCCTGCAGCTCACGGAGCCCACGTGTCCTCGAGGGATGACTTCCACTGAGCCACTCCCCACTCCTGTTATCACCTCTGGACCCAGCGACCAGCATGAGAAACACACGTAGGGAGGAAGAAGGACCCAGAGCAGAGCACACGAAGCTCTGAAAAGCCCCCGAGGTGGAAGCTTCCTTTTGCCCGAGGTGCCTTTATCCTTCCCCAGGCCTGGACACAGCTGACAGCGAGGGCTGGGAAGGGGCTGGAGAGCAAACGGAGCTCTCAGCAGAAGGCAGCGGTTGCAGCAACAGCATTAAGGCACTAATGAGACAGAGTGGAGCTGGCCTGCCTTGCACAGAAGGTTGGGCTGCGTAATCTAATGGTCCCTTTGGCCTTACAATTTGTGAAACTGTTTCATTCTGGTAGATAGTTGGCTCTGGCTTTAAATCATCCTTTGCAATCCAACAGCAGAAAGCTGGGAAACACAAAGACTCCTGGAACCGCACCAAAAAGCTCTTGGAGTCATTCGTGATAGCATCGCCGGGCCAAACCCTGCCGCAGCCCTCGCCCCGCTCACTGGCGGTGAGGTTTGGTTTCAGCCCGGCTCCCCGGGGACCAGGGGACTTGCCCTGCACGCATGGGCAGAGCGGCGCTGGGTCTGTGGGGAGGGATCTGAGAGCGGCCCCTTGCCCCCCTTGCTGCGATGCATTTACTGATGGGCTCGGACAGAGGCACTTTCCTCTCCTGAATCCGGCCCCATTTCCCTGACAGTTGGAGTAATAGAGTCCAACCCTTCGGGCCCCGGGCCAGCGAAGTGTATTGTTTTAAGACGATCAACTGTTGCATGCTTCTCCCCCCCCCCCCCCCCGCTGACTCGCGTAACAAAGCCTCTGCAGCGGCACACAGGGCAGGGTCTGTGCACGGGCTGAAAGGGAAGGAGAACTCGGAAGTGGGCTCTCGATAGTCTTTTCTGGTCCCAGGGCTCCTTGTTTGGATGCCAAGACAAACAAATAAATCATATTCAAAGGCATCTGCCCACAATAGTGCTGAAGTCAGAAAAACATAAAAGAGGGGAGCTGAGATCAGGGGTCAGGATTCCTGTTAGACACAACAGCTTTGCTCAGTGCTTTCATTTCATTTTATTGCCTCTTCTGCTGCAGTTCGGATGAGAGCGATTATTTATTTTGTAGCCTCTCTTTGGCCTGTTTTGCCAATAGGAATCTGTGATATGCTTACAGAATTTCCTGGCACAGCTTGGGGATGGGGCTGTCGGCTGTGGGCAGGCTGCTCGGCCCTGCAAGCAGCGCTCACGCACCAGTGCGATGCGCAAAGCCCTCGCGTCCTCTGTGCTCAGGCACCTTTCAAATTCCTGTCGATGGAGGTCGAGCTAGCCACCAGGAGAAGTCAGACACTTCTGCGGCTGATATTTAAAAGCAGTGTTAGGCGGACAGGGAGTGAGGGACAGGGGCTTGTCTGGGGGATGCTCTTCTCACCCCAGGTACGATGCAGCAAGGACAATGCTCAGTGCCCATTTCCCGGAGAAACAAAACACACAATGGTCTCGTCAAACCCAATTACCTAGCCACCAGCCACCCACTGCAGCTTCTGGAGCATCCTCAGAGATCTCTGGGGCTTGGACAGGCCCGGCTCAGCCCTGGACCCACTGAACCAGGGTCAGTGGGGCAGGGAATCCCAGCCCCGGACAGCGGCTGGGTTTTGGAAAGCAATCCAGGGATGGCTCAGGATCATCATTGCCACTTGGCAGCAGCAAAGAGAAATTCAGCACGTCAGATCTCACCCCCAGACCTCGAGATTGCAAGACCTTTCCATGAGGGGCTCAGGGAAAGGACTGAAATCAGCTAGGTCATTTCTCATCGCTCTCAGAGGCCAAAGAACCTAATCGGGACCTGATTTCAGCTGTTCGTTTGCCAGGACTCAGACCAAAAAAAAAGCTCCATCTGAATTAGAAAAATAAAAAAAGGAATTTCCTTCCCCTCATGGTTTGGATTGTTTCTTAATGTTATTTTAATGTAGGTCTGTTTGGTGCTTATTTGGAGCTTTAGGTGGACGAAAACAAGGCTTGGCTCAGCTCTGGTGCCGGGCCGGGCCGGGTGACCACCGCCGACAAATGTTGGTAGCAATGAGCACAGTGCCCATCGGCAGCAGGGAGGCATTTATTACCAGACTCATTCTTCTGGTAGCAGCCCCCTTGGCCCCACACTGAGTAGCTGGGATGAAGATCTGAAGTGTTGGCCTCAGCTTGGTGCAGGGGTGGGTGGCCGGGCACGTGCCCTCCTGCGCCGGGTGCCGGCAGCGCGCCCGCTGGCGCCGTAACCAGCAAGGAGCAAGCAAGTTGCCTTCTCCTCCACATCTTCAGGCGAGTTATTACTCATGCAAAAATTTGACAGAGTTTTGGGACTTGTGAAAGTTTTAATAAATCCCCAGTGACTGTCTCGCTACTCACAAAGAGCGAGTAACAGGATCCCATAAATCATGGCAAAACAAACTCAGCACTTTGGGTCAGGAAAATATTGAGAAATCCGTGGGTTTTACACTAATCCTCCCATGGCAGGGGCCCTGGAAATGCTTTTTTTTTTTTTTTTTTTTTTTTTGCATCTTTCTGGCTTTGACACTAACTTCCTATTCCAGCCTATGTCTTGGCAGGGTCAGCAGATGCCTGGGCATCCAAGGTAGAGAGCAGCAGGGCAGGGAGCAGGGAAAACTCTCCTGGGCCTCAGCAAGCCTGGCTCACCAGCCAAAGAGGAGCTTGTCCCATGGACCACATGCTCTGGGTTTGTGCATATTGGCTGCTGCACCGCCCATAGTCCACTTCAAGCTTTTATGGAGATGTCAAATGCTCATCTGTGGTGCTGCTTCCCTGCTTTACCCTTGACTTGTGGCCTCTGAGCTGTCCCACCAGGACATCATATGGGGAGGGAGGCTTCAACCTGCCTCCAGCAACAGGGTCTTTCACCTTCTAACAAGTCTTGAGTTGTTTGTTTTTGTTTTATTTTTGCTTTTTTTTTTTTTTTTTTTTTTTTTTTTTTTTTTAACCAGCAGCACATCTGAGTACTGAACACACTGGATTTTGGGTGGGCACCATCCTGCCTCCTTCTGTGTCCCCATGCAGTGTCCCCTATTTTGGCAGCTGGGCTCCTTCCCCTCTCCCTCCAGATCCTGTATGGGCTCCCTGCCCATCCCGGTGGGTTTGGGGTGAAAGGAGGGGGATCCTGTAGATCTCTTCCATCGCAGCCCTGCTGGAGCAGACACACTCAGCACAACAGGCGTGTCGCTTTGCAGCATGTGATGGGACCAAAGTGACAGCAACAGGTTTATTTTCTGGGTTTGACGACCCGGAGCTGGGGCAGCACTGCTCGCTGGGACCAGCTCCCCACTGCCCCCGGTCCCCCTCTCCAAGCCATTTGGTCTCTCATCACGCTGATCCATTGGTGACTTCAGCTGTAATTGGCTGCAGTCTGGCATCAATAAACTGAAATGTTTATTGCACAGTTTAAATCTAATACAGATTATAACAACCCAGCTAGTTTTTAATGCCTGAGCCAGGAAGCAGCTCCACAAACTGTTGTTCTGCAGGCGGGAGGCTCTTCCCCGCTGCTGGAGCCCCATCCCAGCTGTGGTCCACATCTCTGTCCCACGTCCTCCCGTGTCCCCGTGCAGTGTCCCCCCGTTTGGCAGCTGGGCTCTGGCCTCTCTCCCTCCAGACCCTGTGCTGTAGGATGGCTGAGGCCCCCTGCCCATCCCGGTGGGTTTGGGGTGGAAGGAGGGGGATTTCCTCTTTACCTGTGACACCCACGCCTGCTGCGGGGCAGGGGTCAGCCCTTATCTCGGGATCTGCACTGGGGTTGTTGGGCTGGCCGCAAAGCCTGCACCAGAGCCAGGAAATCTGATTTGCCATAGCACAATATTCCTTTAAGTAGCATTTTCTTAAAAGACCTTATTGAAGTTTAAAGAAGGGGCCACAGTGCAGGAGAACTTTAAATTTAGATTTTGCAATTATTTGCCCGACTACTGTTGTTTAACCCTTGCGAGGCCAAAGCCCAGCTCCACGCTGCTGCCGAGGGAGCGGAGCCCTCACGCTGCCCATGGCGGTGCCCAGTACTTTGTCACCGCAGGGCTGCTCCTCCACGTGGCTGTCCCTTACTGCTGATGTTTCCAAAGAGGAGCTGGACGGCTCGCACATGCTCTTTCTCCTCCCTGCCTTGTGGTTTGCTTGCAGAACACCCTCCTGGGAAGAGCTCGGGGGCAGCTCTGCTCTGGGTTCCCCCAGCATAAGCGCAGACACCTTTTAATGAAGGCAATGAGATACAAATGGAAAATGCCTCATTTTCTCCTGATGCAAATAATGTATTGGGGGGGTGCTCCAGTGGCATTTAAAAACATTAGTGGGGGAATAACATAATAATAATAATAATAATAATAATAATAATAATAATAATAATAATAATAATAATAATAATAATAATAATAATAGTGGGGTTGTAGGACTTTATCAGCCTCTGCCGGTGTGGGTCCCCCTGCACCCAGCCAGTGCCCAGGGACAAGGCACGAGTGGCCCTGCAAGGGCTGGGGGCTGGGAGGAAAGCTGTGGGTGAGATTGGGTTTCTCCTGGACACCACTTCTGCTGCCACCGCTCCGGCGGCTCCCCAGATCTGATTAGGCTCTCCATCCCTGTCTGCCGCGCGCTCGCATGCCAGGACTCGCTTAACAGGGACCGGCTGGAGTGCCTCTGCGGGGCGAAGGGGGAGCGCTGCCGGTCCCCCCCCCGGCATGGTATTACTATCAGAAATATCAGACGTTTCGACTCAAATTAAAGTCAGGTTAAATATCTCAAATGCAGAAATTCCACATGGTTCCAGATGGAAAGCGGTTCCTCAGCTCCATGCTGAAAAAAATAAATAAGAAACCTTTCAGACCTGTGGCCGCTCCTCCGCCAGGGAGAGACGGGGAGCCCCCTCCGAATTTGAGAACTTTGAAGTTGTAATTTGGCTGGACTAATGCAAAGCATGACACACTCTACTGGGGTATAAATAGCGTATTCGTGAAACGCGGAGTGGTAAATACGTTGTAATGATAGTAAGCAAAGCAGAACCATGTGTGCGTGTGCACACGGGCTGCACACCATGGCACACACACGGTGCACGGAGGCACACGCTGGCACTGCGCACCGATCCTGCTCACAGGATCATGTGCCTCTAGCACACGGGCGCACATCTCGCACACGTTCCCGCATACTGGACAGCAATGTGCTAGCAATTACGTGTGGCAGCACAACAGGGGGAGAAGAGCTTTATCCACGGAAAGGATGAGATGATTTAGGGCAGGTTTCTTTGCATGTTCATTTTTCTCTGTCCAGACACGTATTTAATGGCACAGGCCTCAGCGTCTGAGCTCAGGGTGAGTGGGACACCGGGGCAGTGCCATCCCCCATACACTCTGGGGACGCCAGCAGTCCCACACAGCCACGGAGCAGGTGGGTTTTGCCAGCGGGCACCCAGCACACTCAGCCACCGAGCTGAAATTGTGCTGTGGCAGCCGGGGCTGTTCCTGAGCATCAGCAGGGCAGCCCGAATCTGCCCCAGTGCTGCTGAGCCCTGCCCCATGCGCTCATACCCATGGCATGCAAAAAGCCACCTCGGCAGGGGACCCGCGCTGCCGCCCAGCCGCGGCGTGGGGCTGCTCCCCGCAACGCTCGCGGGGCTGCCAGACCTGAGCTCTAAAAGGAAGGGGAGAGCTTTGCTTACGGCAGTGCTGAACCCAGATCACACTCTGTGGCTTTAAGCAGCCTGAGCCGTGCCAGATCCCACGAAACTGGATATGCCCTTATCTCCCCAGCCTCCCATCCCTCCATGCCGAGATCGGGCCCAATCCCCCCAGTTCAGATCTGCTTCCAAATACTTCCCGAAGCAGATGTGCTCACAGAGCACAGGCTCGCCCCACTCCTGCTCCTAGGGTATGGGTCCCACAAGTGTCCTTGCCTCGCAGCCCTGCAGCTCCACACACAGGTTCAGCAGCCCCAGCAAGGTGGCTCCGGCACAGGGCGTCCTGCCCACGGCTGTCACCGGGTTAATCCCTTACCTAATCCCCCTCTCCTTCGTTAGTTGGTAAACATCACAGCACCCAGATGTGAGAGCAGAGGCCGTTGGCCATGACCCCCCCAGCACACAGCCCCAGCCACCTTCCCGGGCTCATGTCACTCCCTGGGGATGTCCCTGTGGGTCCCCAGCCCTGGGCGCACTGAGAGCAGCAGGCAAAAGGGCAGCTTGACCTCTCCAGGAAAACATGTCCTGCCCTCCTCCACGTCCCTGCTCTCTCCTGAGACTCCCCTGTCCTCCGGCTCTTTGTGGTGTTCCCAGTCCTGCCTCCCAGTTCCCTTAGGGCCACGGTCTCTGCCTGAGCCGGGCCGTCCCCGTGCTCCGCTGTGGCTGGGGTAGGTGACGCTGACTTCTCTCTTCTGCCCTTCTGCTTTGATTTAGCCTCTGCCTATCTCTCCTCAGGTTAATCACTGGATTATCTGCAGCTCTCCCTCCCTTTCTCCTAAATCCTTATCCTTCATCACTAATCTAGGAAACAAAACAGACCAGGTACTTTTCCACGGAGGCAGCCAAACTATTTGCTCCCCTATCAGCTGGTTTCTCCCACACCTTTCTCCAGGCTGCCCTGACCCCAGAGACACTCCCTCGTCTGCCTCTCAGCCCCTGGGGCTGCGTAAAGGTGCAGCCCAGCCCCGCAGCTCCTGCTGCTGCCCCAGACCCGTGGCTGCAGGGTGGGTGCCCCTTGGGTGCTCCTCCAGAGGGACCCTGATGGCACCTGGACACCAGCGGGGGTGCCCCAGGGCAGGAAAGGACCAGAACAAGACCCCCACTTTGCTGTTCTCACGAGGATGTGGGCACCATCCCTGCCTGTGCCATCTCTTCCTGCCACCAAGGCACCCGTCTTGCTGCTACCTCTGCTCCCCCTGACCCATCACCCCGACCCAGCATGGCCCCGTGGCTCTCAGGGCACCCCATCCCTGCACCCTGACCTTCGAGGCACCCCGAGCGATGCCCAGTGCCTCAGGCTGGTGGGATGCCAACAGGGAGACCCCTCCTGCCATCGCCAGAGAGGGAAGGGAGCAGCTGATGTACCTTCAGTGCTGAGAGTCTTCATATTTTCTGCTTTAATCAACAGCTTCCAGAGCTGGCTGAGGGCAAAATAAACTCTGTCAGCCTTCTGCAAATAGGTAGCTAAAATGAGAGTCTCCGATATAAAAGATGAAGCCACAGTAGAAAGGTGTCCCGATCCCAGGAAATATCATTTCCTTGAGCCGTGGTGTTCAACAGGTTTCTCCTCTCTCCTGTGGCCCACACAGAAGAGGGGCACTACAGCAGCAAGCCCTCAGCATACCGAGGTCACCCCACAAAACCTGCTTAGGAGGTTGGGGCCCCGTTGTGCTGGGTACTGAAAACTCAGAGAGAAATGGATCACAGGCACTGGTGGGAGGCACAGGGCTGGGAGGAAGACACCAGCACGGCCCTGAACTGCTCCTGTGCAGGACGAAGGGTCCAGGAAAGGAGAAGAGAGGAGAGAAAAGCAGACCCGAGGGGTCGTCCTGTGGAAGAGGGATTCCGGCAGCTCCCAGCCATGGCCCAACTCTTCATCTCAACCGCTCCTGCCAAAGCAGTGCTTCCAGAGCTGCAGCTCCCTGATAAAACCTAATACCGTTGCCCATAAATTGTATTAAATAAACAGCAGCTGCAGATCAAGGTATATCCATCAAGGGCTTCCTCTTTTTTTATGAATGGCTGAAGACTCTGAGATGCAGTTTGCCAATAGTCTGTCAGCGAAGCCTGCATTTAAAATCAATTTGGTAATTACAACTCCAACCCAGAGCCACAAATCAAAAAGGAAACTTCAGCCCTTCAGGATGTTTTGGCCCATTAGGGAGCTGGTAATTATGCACCCCAGCCGGGCATTAATTTAAGGCCCTGGTGGAAATGCTATGGTGTGAATTTGAGACAGGAAACTGACTGTAAGGAATTTCAAAGGTTGGGAGGCACGCTGTCAGTCTGTTTACAACCACCTAACTTAACATGGTTAAAATCTGCTAGGAAACACTTGCTGAACTTGGGATTGCCATTGTGTTCGTTTATTTTTCCTCGTGAAAGAGGCCACTTTTCTGCCGGAGAGGAATAAATGAGGAAAATATATATAACCTCTGTTTATATAGGATCTGCAGTGTTTGTACTGTGCTACTCCAGGTCACTTGGATTCTGGTGTGATGAACGGCGTGTATGTATATAGATAGATAGATATACACACGGGCAGACAGGAGGGTTTGACAGAACCAGCAAAGGGAGCATATCTTTAACTCCACGAGCAGCAAAGTGAATGTGACTGGAAGGCTCTGCTACACGCCCTGCTCCTTGGCGTGCCAGGAGCACAACCGGAGGCTGCTCCTCCGCCTAAGCCCCTTTTCCTGGCCAGATCCTTTGGTTCATGCAGTGTGCGTCCTGCCTCCAGCACCTCCTGCTTCTAAGAGGTCGGCCAGGCTGTGCCCAGCCAAAAACCCACTGCTGCAATGTGGGGAGCAAAAGGTTCCCCCACGGCCGCTCTGGCCAGCCTCATCCCTGCAGCAGCAGGTCTGGCCATCCCTGCAAGCCGGATAATGCTCAGTAGCTGCAAATGTTATTAATGGTCATAAAATGATCCAGTTCTTCAGAATATCTGGTTACACTGGTTGTCTCGGTGACCTCCTGCAGGCTGGTCCCACAGCCCCACTTGTCTGGGCTCTCCAAAGTATCACGTCTCCACCAGGAGAGCTGGGAAGGTATTTCAGCCCCAGGGACCGGCTGAAGGTGAAGGGTGGATTTGGGGTTTTGGGGGAGAATCTCCCAGCCCTCCATGCCTGGTGTGGCTCCTCTGGGGTTGGTGGGTCAGGTTGCACTTCGGTTTGTTTTAAAGTCCTGGAGAGCAAGCGAGAATCGAGGCAGCTCTGCCAGTGCTGCTCCTGCGATGCTGCTCCTCCAGTGCTGCTCCGTGCTTCCCTTTGGGCACCAGCACCCACCTCAGCTCCCTGCTTTGACGCTGGGCATGCTGATTTTGCTGATGGGCACTCTACAGCCAGGAGACCCCAAAAAGCAAGCCTCTGAGGAAGAGGAGGGGTCTGCCTGCTCCCAGCTGGGCGTGGGGTGTAGAGGCCTGATGCACTTGAAGAAATGCCAACCAGAAAATTGCAGCCCCCCGACTGTGTGCTGAGCCCTGCACCCCCTGCGAGCACCCAGAAAGGTTCACAAAATCCCTTCACCTTCAAGCTGCCCTCCTGCCTGGCTCCTCCGTGTCTGATCCTTGGCAGACGTTTCTTTTCTCCCTTTGCCCCAAAGCATTTGTGTGGTTGGTGCCAGAGGCAGCTGGCTCCCAGCACTGCAGCGGCCCAACTTTGGAGAAAAATGGAGCAATCAGGCAGAAAAAAAAAAAAAAGAGAGAGAAAGAGTGAGAATTCCTCACTCAGGATGTAAAGCCTTTTGTTTTTAGTTTCTAAACAGAGAGATGGCTAATGGCTGTGTAATGTGGGCTCCGGGGGTCAGGGTGCCCATGTCTGTGAGGCTGCCCGCCCTGCGGCCGCCCTGCCAGCAGCGAGGGATGCGGGCGGCCAGCCCGGCACGAAACCTCCTCCTGTAAATAATGAAGTAACGAAGCAAGGATGTGTCTCGCAGCACTCCATTAAGTGGATGCATCCAGGCTGCTGGCTGGCTGAGGAGCTTTGATGGCTGGGCAGAGCGATTAAACAAAGCCCAGCTCCAGCAGACAGAGCAGGGGAGGCGGCGTGGGCACGGTCGGTGCCGGGCAGGCACGGTCCTGCAGCGTGGTGCTGCTGGGGGCCAGCCCCGTGCCAGGCTGGAGGCACCGCAGAGTGGGCTGCTCCTGGTCCCGGCTGGCTCCTTCAGCCCCAGGGGTAAAGGAGGGGACAAGGTTTGCAGGACACAGGAGCACCTCCACGCCAGGAGGCTTCTAAGCCACCATTCAGCCTGTTCATCCTCCTTGGCATCCCCCCGCCGTGCTGCCCCGAGCAGACAGGCTGCCACAGGTCCCTCCAGGTAAATGTCACCACGTCACCGAGCTATTTCCTACGCCGCATGTCGACGCTTGGCATTTCTGGTGATTTTCCCCACATCCCCCCCAGACAAAACCCAAAGTACATATAAATATATATTGGAAACGGAGACGTCGTCGTTATTACAAGCCTTGCTCTGAATGGCAATTTCTGCATTTGCTTTAAATACATCCATTTAAAGTGACAGGCGGAAAGCTGGCTGGGCTGACATCAGGGAGACAGCAAGGGAAAGGGGGGGTCAAAATTTTACACTCTCCTCTTTCCTTCTGCCCTCGGCCTCCTGCTGGGACTAACCCATCACCCCGGAAAGAACTTTAAGACAGGAGGCAGCACAGCGTCCCTCAGGAGGAGATGGTGGGGATGCAGGGGACAGGGATGCAGGGGACAGGCTGGGGACTCTCACATTTCCTCCAGTGCCAGTTTGAGCTGCCTGGGGGAAGGGTGGGGAGTGGGGGAAAAGAGAGAAAGAAGATATTAAAATGTTCAATCTGAAGTTACTGACAAACTGTCAGGCGTACGGACTGCGCGCAGAACAAAGGTTTGCATTTGCAAATCAATAAAAATAAATGTGGAGTGAAGACGCAGGAATATTTTAACATAAATCTGCATAAACCCTCACCCTGGAAATGCCTGTGCATGTGCCGGCTGCCGGCTGCCCCCCTGCCTGTCTCAGAGCAGGCGGCTGAGCCTGGGCTGTCGATGCCCCCGCAGCCCCACCAGGCCAGGAGGGGCTTGGGGGGTGATGGAGGAGCAGAGCTGCCCCCCAGCCTCCCCGGCCCCATCTCCATCCCCTTGCAGTGCCAGCAGCGAGGGGGCTCCGGGGGTGCTGCTCACAGCCCTGGGTCACAGCGGGGCCAGGGCCGGGCACTGCTCAGCACCTGCAGGCACAGGGGAGGGATCGGAGCCCCCCGGGGGCAGGCACAGCACCCGCTGGATGTGTAACCCATCACCCGCTGCATGCATTGCGTACGCCAGCACCGTGTGTGATAACCCTCGGTGGCGCTGAGATGGCCTGGGTGCTGCCTGCTGGAGGGAGACTGAGCAAACGGCAGAGATCGGGGCTGTTGCTCTTGGCTGTCGCCTTCTGAATTCTAAAATTTATTGGCAGTGCTGCGAGCTGGGAAATGACCCCAGGAAAACGCTCTGTCCTCACCCAGGGGGAGTGCCAGGCTGGCCATCTACCTGTCCCCGTGCCCAGCACCGCTACTGCGCGTAAAGCTCTCAGCTGCTGGCTGAGCACCGCGAGGGAGGCTGCTCCTGAAGCAGAGTTCCTCCCCTCTGGGAAATTCTGACATTTCACATTGTTGTGTTTCGTTTTCAAGTCCCACATCAGGACAAAAAAAAATAAAAAATAAATTGACCATAGAATAAAATGTTCCTCAAAGGTTTCTGTCCCTCACCTCGGAAGGGACGTAGCACTAGCAGGGAAAGTCCAGAAAGCTGAAAAGGCATCTTCTATTTCCGCTCCTAATAGCTCTGAAAATTTTCTGCTAAAACGTCAGCTATCAGCTTATTCCCAGAAAGCATTCCTCTTTCAGGCAGCGTGCTCTCTGCCAAATGTTAGCTCTGCTGACTGCGTCATCCCGCTCTCGGTCTGTTATCGCCTGCAGTTTGCGGCTGGGGAAACTGAGGCACGGGGGCTCTGTCTCCATCTGCTGTGACAGGTCCCGTCTGCGGGCTGGGGGCCGCAGGGTCCTGGGGACAGGCAGAGCTGTGGGGGGAGGAGGGGGCTGCAGCCCCGCTCCCGGGGATGAGGTAAGGCTCCCTCACTGCTGCACCTCCTCTGTTCCCAGCTAATTAATTGCCTTTTCTCTCCCTCTTCTTCCGCCTTAATTGGGACGAAGACATCTGGCAGAGATTTGCTGGTGCAGACCCCGGTCTTTAACTCGGAGACACTTTCTGCTTATTGGGGGTTTCGGAGCGGTGCTCCCCCGAGGGAGGCGTCCTGCAGCAGACCTGCAGTGGCTGAGCCATGGTGCTGGGGGCCTCATCCCAGTCTGTGCTGGCCAGGACCCCTTTGCCCGCGGGTAGCACGAGCATCCTGACACAGGCATCCCCCTAACCTCAACCCTGCGTGCTCCCCTCTGATCCACACCCCAAAACCCACCTGGGAAAATGCTCCTCTGTGCACCAGGCGGGATCTGCCAGGTGCTCGTGAGCAGCCTGGGGAAAAGCAGAAGTCCCAGAGAATGTCCCCCAGCACCTCCCACCCCACTCCCGCTAGCAGAAGGTAAAATGCTGCTCTAGGGGGGAATTTTGATGGGAAGACTTTTGCTTTGCTGCTTCCATGGGAGGTTTTCATGGGGTGGGATGGGGCTGAGCTCCCCCCTGCCCGCACCTCCTGGTGCTGGGATGCCCAGGAAGGGGAGAATCAACAGGAAGGGATGGAAAACTCCCTGGAAAAAGCAGAGTGTGTGAACATCAGGCCTTTTAATCACATCGCTAGCTCACTCATCCTATGTTTCTCTTGCTAAAAATGACCCAAATGGGAATTGAAACATTTTGTTTCATTTTGAGCAAAGCATTTTGTTTGAACTGAAAAGAACATGGATTTTTTTGGGGGGAGGAAGAGGGAGAATGGGCCATTTCAGCAGCCAGGAAACAGTTCATTTCAGCTCAGATAAAACCTAATTCTGTTGTTGTTGTTGCTGCGTTTGCTGTCCGGGCGCCCCAGGGAGGCAGCAGCAGAGCAGGCGAGGCTGGGAGCGCCCTGCTGGAGGGCTTGCAGGCAGCACAGGGGATGGTGTGGAGCTGAACACCACTGCTGGGGACAGAGCTGGTGGCCCCTCGCAGCAGGACTGCCCCAAAGCCACCCTGCCGGAGCGCTGCACCCTGACTGGGGCTCCCTACGGGGAGCAAACACAGCCACACGCCACAACAGCAGAGCTGCTTCGTGGACACAACTCTGGGGAACTGAGCCTGGCCATGTCCTTTGGTGGAAGGACTCAAAAAGGATCCTTCAGCGTGGGGCTGGGTGCTTTTACTGCGAGCCGTGCCACCAAGGTGCCCCTGCAGCCACTCCACCGGGCTGAAGCTGTGCTTAGCAAGCCTGCAGAGTTTCAGGGCAGCCAAAGCTGCGTTTCCCAGTGAGCTCGGCAGCTCTCCCTCTTTGTGGAGGTCCTCTGCATTGCCAGCCCCCCGCTCCTGCCCCTCCAGGTCCTCTGATCAGGACGGCCCGGCACCGAGGGGTGCAGAGAGCTGCACGGGTGCCGCCGCAGCCCTGCCGCCTCCCGGCTCACCCGGCGCAGGGCCGGGTGACTAATGGGTGGCAAATCGCTTATCAGACAAACTTTAGCCTCTCTTCCTGTTCATGAATTGCTCATGAGCTATTTATGGTTTTCTTGACTTTAATTGTTATCCTAAATTATTTATCAAATAATTTCAATAACTAGTTCTCGGGCCAGATTACATTTTAAATGAGCTGTTTCCGTACGCGCTCCTGCCAGAGCGTGCTGTCTGGGAGCCACGGAGAGCAAATGCGAAAGGACACAAGGCACGGGGAAAGAAACTGCAGGAAACACAAGGGGGATTTTTGCTGAGGGGTTTTCACCCTGCTCTGCTCAGCGTTTAACCAACACAAACAGCATGGGGCTGCAAATGACATGAGGCTGAGCTGCGCAGCACCGCTGAGGAGCTCTGGTGAAGGCAGCTGATGGATGACCCAGTTTCCCTTCCAGGTCACCAAGAGAGACAGAAAACTGATGATAAACTCAGTGCTGCCGGTTCTCAGGTTCATCTCTGCTGGACAGCACCCCCCTTCAGGAGCCCGAGCTCCCGGGGGGAAAGGAGACCTCTGCTCCCCAAAGTGCTGCTCCTGGCCACGAGCATCCCCGCTGCCAGTGCTCTCACACTGCTCCCTGCGGCCCCAGCCCCTCCTGCACAGCACCCGGCCGCAGAGAGGTCTTGGGGCACAACGCCAGCCCCGTCTGAGCAAGGCAGCCAGGAGAGGCTTAGCGCACAGTGCAATTAAAGAGCCAAACGGAGATTTTCCCAGCCCAGCCCATATCCACACGCCTGGCTCAGGGAGCATGCCCCAGCCGGAGGGAGCGGACGGTCCCACAGCTGTGCTGGGGCGAGTTGTTCCTGGTAACTGGTTCCATAGTTTGCTGCAGGACGTGGGGATGGAGCTCGCTGCCTGCCTCCTTACAGCGAGCTGAGCGAGGATTTTGGGAAAGGCTGAGTCTGGATGCAGCAGGGAGGACACAGCTGGGGACAGCCATCACCTTGCCATCACTGCTGCTGTCCGGCCACCTCTCCTCACCTCACCACTGAGAGCACGTCCTGCTCCACATGGCTGCAGGGGACAGATGTCATCCTGGACTTTTGGAAGGGCGTCCCTCTGCCCCTGATGCTCCATGGCTCAGCCCAGGGACACCCTATTCCCCTGGCACAGACGCACACCCAAGCCCATGCGAGTGCTGGCTGGCTGCAGAGATGGCAAGGTGAGGATCGGGGAGGAGGCTGAGAACTGACCCTGTCTGCTCCTGGGATAATATATCTCCAAAGGCTGGTTCAGGTTTCCTGGCTTCAGTGCTGCAGTTGAAAATTTATGGTTTGAGAAAGTTCTTGGAGCCCAAATCCCTCGACCTCTCACCTTTTCAACCTCGTGTTTATCAAGACACGAGTTCCTCTTCCTCCCACCCTTTGTTTTTGGCTCTTGGAGCCTAGGAGGCTCGGTCTTGGGGCTGCCCAAGCCAGCGCTTACAGTCAGGCCATGGGATGGTGCAATAAATTCTCCTGGTTTTCTCCTTCCCTCTGCTCCTCTCTTTTTGTCCCCATTGCCCTTTTCCTGGGGTGCAGAGTGGTGCAGATGTTCTGCTCTTTGCTGGCCCCATGTGCTCACTCCCACTGCTCTTGGCTCTGCGAGGTTCATCCCTGGGTACCAGATCCCTACAGACAGCCACAGCGAAGGGAAACCGGCGGGGGCCCGATAAATGGGTGCTGGACTGTCAGCTTGTGTCGCTGTCCTGGGTCACGTATCACGCAGAGATCTGTCCCCGAGATGTCCCCAGGCTGTTGGCTGGCATGGCACGGCGCCCCAGAGGGACAGACAGACACCCAGCCCTGTGCAGCGGCAGCAGTTTGTTTCTGTCGCATTTACTGTCACTGACACTGGAAAAAAATTGTATAAACATTTTTTCTTCTAGAGTTTCCTCGTCTCACAGACTTTTTGTCACCTGTAGAGTACAAAACAAGTTACCGGTATCAGTAGGGGAACTTCCAGACTGGAACCAGCAGGAAACAGAGGAGGGCAGCAAGGTCCCCGACGGGAATGTGGGCGGCCTCTGGCTTTGGAGAATTAGAGGGGAAGTCCAGCCCCAGGCACGAGGGGACAGCAGGAGCCCAGGTGAGGGGGCGGAAGACTCTCAAGTGCCAGGGATTTGAGAAGAAGGCTTGTAAAAATGCTGGAAGTAATGAAAGGGGAGAAGAATGACCGGGAGAACAGAGCAGCGTATTCCAGGAGGAACAACATGCCTGCGGAGGAAAGAGAGGAGGAAATATGCCAGAGTTCAATAAAATCATGGACAATTGAGATGAGGCGAACAAGAAAAGATTATTCACATTTTTCTCAGGACACAAAGCCCCCAGGACATCCAATAAAGTTACCCAGCAGCAGATTTTAAACTAATTCGAGGAAGGCTTTTATCGCACAGAGCCCAGCTGCGCGGCGGGGCACACCACCACGGGATGCTGTGGGGACAAAGCCTCCAAGTGCACGTGGCTGGAGATATGGGGATGGGGATGGGATGGGGATGGGGATGGGATGGGATGGGATGGGATGGGATGGGATGGGATGGGATGGGATGGGAAGGCAGCAGTGGGGCAGGGGAGGTGTCTGCCTTCCCACTGAAGGGGATGGGATCATGGCCCATGAGGACAGGTTTGTAAAGGCGAGGACACCTCTACCTTTGACTTTTATTCTCCAGCTGGTGTCACAAAAGCCTTTCTCAGAGGACACTCCAGGCTGCTCTTGCCAGCTATTAAAGTCCGATAAAATCCCTCTCCAGTTAATTCTGCTGGCAGACAGCTCCAGATTGATGCGCAGCAGACTGTCCCTCCTGACTTGACCATGTCTGCCTATTTATTTATTTACTCCTAACATAAACCTCAGCTGCACAACAACAAAATGAGGGCCTCGGGAGTGGCACAGAGGTTTGTCACGGGGAAGGGGGAGGCTCAGGATGCTGAGACACGGCTGGGAACCACTGGTGGTGGCACTAGAAGTGGCCACCCATCTTCCCAGGGTTTGGACCTCCCTCTAGAGACCTGCCAGTGACTGGTTTGTTGCTCCAGTGCTTCCAGTGGTACCAGTGCCCAGGAGGACCTGGGACATCCCAATTCATCTGCAGTCAGCAGCAGCAGCTGCTTTCCCACCCCAGATCCTGGCTCGTGCGGCTGTGGCCATGCTTCCCAGGACATCCACACTCATCTCTCCTTCACACACAGCTTTATAGCTACTTCTCCAGAGTTTTATATAGCTTTTACAGTCTGTTTTTATGATGTTTGAGTAATTGTTGTTTATTTATCATGGATTGTATGTCAATGGCTGGGTCGCACCCCCTGCGCTTTGGCTTGAAAGGAGCCATTTGATATATTTTATTAAATTTCTCCTTCTTATGCTATTTATTCTACCTTCAGGGATGCAGCTGGCATTGTGGCATGGCAGGCCGTGGGTGGCTGAGCCCACAACCCTGACAGCAGGAAACCTCAGCCCCTGTCCCATAGCACAGCCCCGCTGCCCAGCCTGGGTCCCCCCACGGTCTCCCCACCTGGGTGGGCTTCAAGAAACCCAGCTGGGGCTGGGAAAAGCAGACAGCAGGCTTTAGCACAGGCAGGGCTCGGGGAGGACCATCGTAACTGGAGCCAGCGGGGTTGTACTGGGCAAGCTTTGGGTGCTGCATGCACACACACGTCAGCTGCACTCCCAGTCCCAAAACAGCACCCAAGCCGAGCACTCCTGCCTTCCAGGAGCGCTTGGGAAGCAGCAAAAATGGGGGATGAGTCCATCAAGGACAAATTTTAAAAGAGAGAAAGGAAAGCCATTGTGGGAGGGAGCAGCTGTCCCCGCTCGGGAAGGCAGCCGCAGCCAGCCGCGCTGGCACATCCCGCGGCACCACTCACTCATTTCTGCATCACCCACTGACAAGGGCTGCGCAGCACCAGGGAAACAGATTGCTGTCACCATTTCAGGGCTGGAAAAGGGGGAAAACCATGTGGGGAGCCTGCTGGAAAAGAAAAAGCAATAAAAAAAAAAACTATACGCGTAGAACCAAAAAAAGCCTCCTCCTCAGCCAGGGCCCTGCATATGGGCTGAGGGTGCTGGCGCGGGGCGGAACAGGCGGGTGCTGGGCAGAGGTGAGGGGCAGATGGGTGCCTGCACAGAGCCACCCAGCACGGACCCCGTGCCAGCCTGGGTGAGCAGGAGCCAAAGCTGTCACCGTAAAGGCTGGCATCACTTTGGGTGATGACTGCTGTCACCTCGTGCCCAGCCACGGGAACAAAGCCCCTGGGGAGGTGGCAGTGGGGAGGATGGAAAAGGCAAGAGGCACCCTGCGCCCAGACCAGGGGGACTGCAGCAGAAGCACAGCCCCATGCACTGCTTGGCTGCCCAAACTCTGTGCTGCTCCCTTTGTAGCCCTCGTGGCTACTGAAGCTTTTATTGCCTCCCTTGCGGATAGCCCAGCTGCCGTGAAATCCAGCTTCCCACCAGCTGGGAATTTAATTAGGTCAATTAATTAAGATCATTAAGTCACCTCCTCATCAGGTCTAGGTTGGAAATACCGGGATGGGCCTCCAGGTGGGCACTGGGGGGAAGGATGGATGGATGGATGGAAGAAATGATGGATGGATGGAGGTGCTCTGAGACTGTGATATAGATTGGGCAGGCAGGAGGAGCAGCCCAGCATGGCACTGGCTCTGCATGGTGCTGACAAGGACTACACGATGCCTGGGTGGCGAGGAGCACAGCCTGTCCTGAGCATCTCTGGGACCTTAATGAGAATAAGTCCTGCCCAGGTTGCTGCTGTACTCTGCATCTCTAGACAAAAGCATCCCCTCCCCAGAGCCGTGCTCCTGGGCAGGTCCCAGCCCTGCCCAGCCCAGGCCCCGGCAGCTGACCTCTGCATTTCTTACACATATTTATCCCAGGAAAACAAAACCTCCACCCACACAGACACACAGACACCCTTGTCGTGTTTGTACATGACACCAGATTTTGCTTACTGCTCAGATTACCTTACAATTTTTCCTCTTTAAAATCAGGGCCATTTATTTGGAATAAAACCAGTGATTTAACATAGGGAAACAACGAAAAAAAAAAGCCTTGCTGTATTGCATTTCAAAACATTTTGGTTATTTGAACGTTTCTGTCACTTCCAACAGGGTTAGAACTACTGGAATTTAACTCACACTCACAAATGGCTTTATTTCACATCACAGCTGTATTTTTTAGCAAACGTGGATTTGGGGAAGAAAAAGCTGTCAGGCTGAGTCTACCACGCTCTGACCCAGAAGCTCCAGCTTCACCTGCCACCTCTGCGGGGAGGGAGGACCGGCAGCACCAGCACCAGGATCTTGGCACATCCTTGCCTGCGCAGACACTGCAGGAGGTGGGGGCATGGGTCCTGCCAGGGGATTTTGGAAGGGGTCTGGAGGCTGAGCAGAGCCCAGCTCATCCCACCAGACGTGGCCACCAACATTGATGCCAGCTGCCAGATGCCATCTCTGCTTCTGCACCCGCACACAACTGGGGTCCGGCTGCTGCCGATGGGCACGGGCATCCTACAGCTCCCCATCCATCCCCCCATTGAGCCGGGCTCCTGTCTGGCTGAGCAGATCAGTGCAAGGGCAGGAGAATCCCTATTTGTCCCAAAGCAGGCTGGTGAGGGGGGCTTTTTAGGAAGAGGGTACATGATGGGTAAGCCTGTGCCGTGCTGCATGGCGGGACCGCAGCCCTGCTCTTGCAGCACCGAGGGCTTATGTCCTCTGATACCTTTCCTTTGAGGTGGATTAATGCAAAGCAGAATCCAGATTTGGGGATTAGGGGAGGGACAGAAAGGTCAGCCCGGATCAATGGTGATTAGCTGGAAAAGACCTAAAGAGCCCATTGTTTGCTGTGCATTAACGATCCTGCCGCTGAGCCCGGATTCCCTCCGAACCACTTGAGAAATGAAAGGACAAACACACAGTGCTGGAGATTAAAGCCCTGAATCCCTACACCTGCCTGCGTGCCAGCGATGCTCTGAGAGCCTGCGGGCACCACTGCCAGGGCCAGGGCCAGCGCAGCATCGTAGCACCGTGGGGACAGCAGCTCTGTCCCCGTCCCCCAGCACAGGCAGCCAAACCCCCACTCTCAGTGGCACACAGCCCCCTTCCTCGTCCCAGCCCGTTTTGGCCACGTCTGTCATTAGGGAGAGAGGGAAGGGAGAGGAAAGGATTTGCTGCAGTGAGGCAAATTGGGAGTGAAGCCTAACAGGAGCGTGTTGATGGAGGGAAGGCAGGGATGGAGGCAGGGTGAAAAAACTTCCTTCGGAGGAAAATGGAAACAGATCAGTGTTATTTTAACTTGGAGTGTTGCAGGAGCTTCTGAATCCACCTCCCTGAGCTCATGTGGCTGACACCTGGCTGCACCTCGGGGCCCGGCGGAGCACCCAGGGGTGCGGGCAGGGTGGGGTGGCCCCAGGAGGCACCCAAAGGCTGAGCCCAGCCGCCTGCCCCAGCCCTGCAGCACGGGGCCGTGCACCCAGCCTCACCCTGCCGCTGCTGCGAGTGGTTCCCAGGCAGCACCACTTCCCCAGAGCTGCATCGACACAAGATCGACACCTCGCACAGCGCGCAGGGCGAGGACTTCTTGCAAACCTGTCCTTTTGATCGCAGCTCATCGCCCCAGCTTCACTCGCTCGCATCTTCCCACCTCTCTCTCCAGATTTCCCGTAAAAGCTTCATTTAGATTGAAAATGATATTTTCAGCACGTTAATTAAGTACTAATTGCTGATTAGAAACATATTTACCAAGGTCTAACAACTATGTAACAAGTGATGTCTTATTACACCGCCATTCCCTGGGAGTTAGACCTGCGGAAAGATTGTTCTAATAAGCAATTGGCATTTGGGTAATGCGCAGTTAGCAAGCCACGGAGCCACTCTCCCAAATGGGAGAAGACAGTTATTTATGTTAATGAGATGCCAGCTGATTATTAGAAACACATTGATACAGGTTTGGGCTGTGGTGTAACTGATACATATCTACTGTGTTCAGTAGCTGCGAAACCTCAATCAATATGTTTCTCATAATCAGCCTGCATCTCATGCACATAAATAATATCCTTGACGTGGAGAAGAGCTCCAGTTCCCAGAAGTTAATAAGAAAGCCCTGCTCCCCTCCTCCCCGCGCTCATAACACCAGGACAGCAGCAGCAGGCTGAGGGGCCAGGAGCCAGGTCTGGGGTGGGCGGCAGCGGGTCCAGGGTCCTCGTGGAGACCTGGGGCCACGTCCAGTGTCCTCCAGGGGAAAGGTCTGGGCTGCTCGATGGCACCCCCGGGATTCAGTACTCACTGAACCCCACACGTCTTTCATTTTTAGGTCTGAGAGCCATAGAAGTCTTAGGACAGCCTGGTTGGAGGAATCCACCACCTCCCTGACCCATGATGCCGGGGATGCTCCTACCCCTACCCCTACCCCTACCCCTACCCCTACCCCTGCCCCTGCCCCTGCCCCTGCCCCTGCCTTTGAGCCTCTCCCCTTTGCTCTGTGCAGCTGGGCAGTGACTGGGGAAATCATCTCCGCTGCAAAGACACGCGGAGCTGAGAAGGAAACCCCAAGGGATGGCGAGTGGGCCACCTTCCCCGCCCGGAAGGGAACGTCCTCCTCGGTTATTCTCAGCGTGACCTTGTCCAGATTCAGCCTCTGCTCAGCACTTCCCTTACACCTTCCTTCTCTGAAAAAAATAGACTGTTAGTATCCTCTCCAGCCTCCCTAAACCCATGCTTGTGCACTAATGTGTACTTGCACAACAAAGGCATTTTTGTCAGCCATTTCTGTGGCTCTTTTCTGGACGCTTTCCATTTCTCAGTGGTTTTTCAAAGCGCCAGCAGCAGAGCTGGAGGCGGTGGGCAGGATGGGGCTCACACAGCCACCACACCCCCTGTGGTCATGTCCCCACCACCCCTGGCATCCCTGGAGCCTCAGCCTCCTCGGGGCCCCCCTCCTGACCCCACAGGCCCCCTGGAGCTGTCGTTCTCCACCTCGGGGTGTGCGCTGCCCCGCTGGGCTGGGCAGGACCAGCCGGCAGCCCCCGCGCTGCAGCCGCCCCGCTGCCTCTGCCACCGCAAGCCTAATCTCATTACAGAGCAAAATCAGGTTTGTTTGGCAAGATCTATTTCCATAAAGCTGTGCTGACTGACACTAATTCTCCCTCTATTAAATTCCTTATCATTTTTCCCCCTCTGCTGCTGAGGCCGGGTTGCCCCTTTTGCTCTCTCTGTGGGTGGACAAGGCAGCGCCGGCCGAGGACCACGATCCCTGGTGCCAGCTCCAGACCCCCCCCAGACGTGTTATGGGCATTGCAGCACACTCAGAGGCTGCTGCCAACCTTATTTACTTCTCAGCATCCAGCCCAGCCAGCCGCCGGGTTCTCCTCCATGCCTTTACCTCCCCTTGGCTGTTTTTGAAACTTGAAATCTCCATCTGTCTCCCTTACTATCACTTCCCCATCTTTCCTGATGGATGTTTCCTGTTCCTAGCTTTTTGTGCTCACTAAGACCCTCATTAAAATAAAAGATGGACATTTAAGCACAATTTTTGACTTAAAGTACAATTGCTATTTGCCCAATGAATTTCCATTAAAGAGTTTCCTTATTTCCCTCTGATTTGGGGGCCTGCTTTTTCCTCCCTGGCAGCCTAGGGGACATCAGTCTTTCGGAAGCAACAAATCCACAGCTTCATTAGCTCTACACTTTGTTTAGCCTCATTGAATGCCGTTTAGTCACAGCAGCTAAATCTTGGCAACACCAGCTTCCCCACCAGAATTTAGCTCTCACATCCAGAAGTCCAGGCGAGAAGGACTTCCCTGGGCAAGGCACCTCCTGCTCTCCATGCTGGGCACAAGGGGACAGGGATGGCTCGGGGAGCAGCACCGCTGCCTCTCCAGTGAGCAGACAGACAAGGGGAAGCAGCCGAAGATGAAGTCAGGTGGAAAGAGGAGACGAAAAAGACATTTGTGGGGGAAACGAGTCCAAAGGAATGGGAGCAAAGCAGCGGGGATGACGCAGGGTGCTCAGCCCACACCTCGTGAATGCCAGAGAGGGGCAGAGAGGGAATTGGTTTTTTATTATTTCTTTTTCAGCTTTCTTCCTTCCTTTAATCTTTGATCGGGAAACAAGCTGATTTTAATTAAAAAGCCCTCCAATTAATGCCGCCGTGGAGTTTTCATTTCCTGGGCTTCGGTAATTTGCAAGCCCAGGTTGTGGAGGCTTTGTGTTGCTTCTTGTCAAATAAATAACAACAACCGAAATAACTCGTCAGGAAGAGCAGGGCGGCTGCTGGGGGCAGCTCCCTGGGGACTGGTGGCTCCTTCTCCCTGCCCTGCTCCTTCTGTTTGCCCTGCTCTGAGCCCTGGGGGTGGCAGCAGAGTGGCCATGGGCATTGGCAGTGACCTTGAGGGGCCAAGGATCCTGTCTTGCCCCCTTCAGCTCCTTTCCTGGGCACACACATGCCTGGTACGCACCAATGTTCACCCTGTCTCCCATCCACCCGCACAGCTGTACGGGCAGGAAAGCTCTGTGGAAAAAATAATTTTAAAAAAAAGGATTGTGGAAAGCCTTTATTATCCCCAGTCCCATCTATTGTTAATGTGATCGTGAGCAGGGAGTGTTTGGCGAATTCATTTGTGATAAATATTTATACCCCGTGTTTTTGGGCTGTTATCTGCAAAGTGTGGCTGTTTGATCTGGTGTAGTGCTTTTTTTAGGTCATTTACATTCCCTTTCGTAGGAGCCCTTGTCCGATAGCAGCTATCACGTAATTATGTTTCTTTTGCTTATCCCTAATCCTGTCAAACCACCTACTTATCTCTAATTTCCTGTCCATTACCCTTATTGTTTGAGCTTAGATCTCCAGCGCAGGACAGCTCCGGGGGCTCGGCGGCAGGCGGGGGCACTCCCCGTCGCCAGCTGCTCCCTGTGACCTCCCCCCTCACAGGGACCCTTGGGACCCTTGCTGTCCTGCAGGCAATGGGACACAGCAGGTATCCCCCTCCTGGGGCAGGTGAATTCACCCACACGTGCCCGGAGCAGTGGGATTACATCCCGTGCTGGGAGATGGCACTGAGCAGGGTGCCCACGCTGGGTGAGCGCCCACCCCAGGGTGAGCGGCACGCAGCACGGCAGCGACAGGGCAGTGCACGGTACCTTTGTGCCAGGAATAACACCCTGGGAGGCAAGAGCTTGCGTCTCCGAGCCATCAGAGCCACAGGGACGGATCGTGTCCCACTGTCTCCAAGGCAACCTGGCATTCGGATTAGAGAGGCAGGAGCGGGGGCACCGCAGGGGTGTCACCCTGGCCGTGGCGCGGTGCGGTGCTGCCTGTGGTGATGGGGCCAGCCCCTGCCCCTGCCCAGCCCCTCCTGCCAGAACAGCCTTTTGGAGGGGGCTGGGGGCTGTGGTCACTGCTGGGTTGGGTGCTCTTCAGGGGCATCTCTGGGTACATTGCAATGGGGTTCTGATAAATAACATCCATCCTGTGCCCTGTCCCCAGAAAGGGGAGGCTGCCTGGATGCACACTGGTGGGAAGAACTCCTCAGGTGGCCCAGCACTCATACCAGGCTGCACCAGCCCCAGCTGGGGACCAGCACTGCTCCCCCTCTGACATCGGGCTGCCGTCCTCTTTAAATGCAATGAGGTAGAAGAATTCTGCTTGATGAAGTCTGGGCTCCACGACCCAGATTTCCAAGTCACCGCGTCTTTGCACAGAGCATCACAGGTGAGCCAGCATCAGACGAACCCAGCTGGCTCCCCTGGCTGTGACCGGGGCTCAGCTCCATCAGCTCAGCTCCACCGGCTCCGTATTGCCCAGGGCAGGATCTCACTGCTGTTCTGCAGGGTGTCCACTAACGGCCCCAGCAGGGGACACAGCAGGACCCGAGCTGAGCTCCGTGTTCCCTAGGGCACCGTGCAGCAGGCAGGTCTCACCGACTCAGCAGGAGAGCAGCAGGGGCCTGGATTTAAACTTCCAGGTTCTGCTTCTCTTCCTCTCAGGGAGAACCACCAACCCAAATCCGGATGCCAAAAACACAAAGCTGCTTGAAATTTAAAGCTGAGATTTGAACATCGGGATCTGAGGCTCAGGCTCACCTCTGGGAGCTCCAGGAGGAGGGAGAGGAGAGATATCTCAGTGCCGGGGCAGAGAGTGCTCTTCAGGAGGGGCTGGGGGCCCCAAGAAGCTGCAGATGGGTGCAGGTGGGGACACCCCTGGGACCATCTCCCTCCTGGATCTGGATGTCTCTGGATTCAGGTGCCCAGCCTGCAGCAGCCCGCACGATGCCAGCGTTCAGAGCAGGGGTCCTCCACCGGTTATGCACAGTCTCCTCAGCCTGTGCTGCGATACAATACCCCTCTCACTTCCCACAGTGCATCTTAATGGCATGTGCCTCATTTCTTAAACATTACTTATTTACAGCAGCTTTCTGCCAGCTGAGCACCCGCTCCGTGCCCACCGTGAGGGTGGCAGAGCGTGCCGCCCTCCAGCACAGCTGGGCTGTGGCCAGGCGCCAGCGCTACCTATTACGGGTTTTATATTGGAGTTTTACTCCAGATAAAGGGAGAACCACTGGGGAATCTCTGTCTGCCACCGATGCCTCAGCCTGACTGCAAATAAACCGCTCCCCCGTCAGACAAAGAGCGCGCATCACCTCCACGAAGGAACCGTAGGTGGCATGCAAGGCCAGTTTACAGGGACGCTCTCGCCACCCGCTTTGTCGTGGCGCCCGTGCTGTCTGCATTTCAATTACGCCTGGGCTCGGAGCAGCAGTGCCGGGTGCTGGCAGAGCGCTGTCACCGCTCCTGGAGACAGCCGGGAGGGGTCCCCGGGCTGCAGCCACCCCTCGCAGCACCCGGCTGGAGGTGATGGGGTTGGGAGGGGAGAGGGACTGCTTCAGCCCTTCCCTTCCCCATGGGGAGGGGTCGTGCTGTGTTTTGCCTCCCTCCACGTCCTGCTGCCCCTCTGCACAGCAGAGGTGGAAAAGGCAGGGCAGGTAGAGGCAGGGGCCAGATTCGGCACCAGCAGCTCTGCTCTCCACCTCTGCTGGCAAGGATACGGGCAGAGGAGTTGGCAGGGCAGCGAGAAGTACCCAAGAAGCACACCCAGACCCATGAGACAGGCAGGAGTAGCATCACCAACCCAGGCTGCAGCATCAGTTTGGGACCAGGCAGGACTTTGTACCCCAAAGTACCACAGACGGGGCTGGCAGGAGGGCACAGAGCAGATTTGCTCCACTTTGGAAGCACTCAGGGACTGCTGTGGTTGGAGCCAGCCCGAGCCACGGTGTTTTTCAGGGCTTTCAAGTCTGACTCACGCTGGCTCCCCTTGATGCCGGGCTTCTGACGCACGCACGGTTTGCCGAGAACAGTGGCTCAGTAATTAGCAGAACCGGCTGGCCACAAGTGGAGCGATGATACTGCGCCTTGTCACCAGCCGGAGCCCTCAGCATCTGAGGCGAGAGCTTCGTCTGCAGGACTTTGATTACCGAAGTGACATTGAAAGACAGCAGATCCCCACGTCCTCCAGCCCAGACATCCCTCCCAAAGGAAGAACTCAGATATGAAAGGCTGAATTTATCTTTTTATTACAAAAAATGTACATGGGAGCTGGGTACTTGTCCCCGACACGGCTGCTCTCAAAGAGCTGGTGCTGACTTTCCCCTGCTCTGTGCGTGCACGCCCGGTGTGGGCAGCACCCGAGGCAATCTAAGGCAAGACACAGAAAAGTAATGGCTTTTTAAAATCTTCCCTTGGTTTTGTTTCCCTCATCCTGGGATGGGCAGGGATGGGGCACGGTGTTATTAGCAGGGCCACTGTTCCCATGCAGCTGCTATCTGATATCCTGCAAGTCTCACACCAAAGCCAGGCCCCAATAGATGCCCACAAGATGTGGGTCAAAATACAGGAACTGACTCAGCAGCCTCCATTCAGCCCAATAAATAGGAATAAATTCCTCTAAGTGGTCAAGCCAGCCACAAGGGGACCTGCACGGCGAGGACTTTATTTCTGTGCCCTATATCACTGGCACAATCCCCCCACATTCTGCACCTGGCAGTTCCCATTCCCAGCCTGCTGGGAAATGAGCAGACCTGCGTGCTTTTATCCCTCCCGACATCTGCCAAACAACTTCCAAAGCCTCGACCTACGCGAGCAGGGTGGCACTCCCATGAAAACCAGGGCAGAGCTGCCCCTGCCTGTGCCGCCCAGCCCCTGGAGCTGGCAGCTGAAGCGTGCCGGGAGGAGAGGAGCAGGGCGAGAGGAGCTCAAAGGGAGTGAAGCGCAGAGCAGGAGCACAGCCCTGCCTCGCCCGGCCCCGCACAGCCTGACCGAGACTTGGCACGGCTGAAGCCCAGCCCTTCCTTTTGCCCTTCCGAAAATCCTCTGCTTCCTGCCGGCCTTTTCCCAGCTATTTATGGAGCGGGGCTGACAAGGTGCCCCTGTGAACGGCCTTCCCCTGGGAAGCAGCTGCCCCGAGCATGCTCACCGAACCAGGGGGCCTCTCTGGGTGCTGCTGCCCTGTCCCACGGTGCACACCCAGACCAGACCCACTCTGGCACTTGTGGCAGAGGCTTGCACACTGCAGGTGCCCCTCCTGGGGATGCTGCTCCGGTTCTCTGTGCTCCTGCCCACACCCCATCACCCCCAGCTGTCCTGCACAGACGTGGCCCTGGTTGCTCTCCTCTCCAAAGGTTTTTCTGGGAGCTGACCAAGAAGTATTTCTCACCCCGAGCATCTCCACGGTGTCAGGCAGGCTCACGGGGACAGGCCCAGAGCTCTCAGCTCGGATCCCAGCTGCGGAGCAGGAAGGCTGGACGTGTCAAGGGCCGAGCGCCTTTCTCCCCGTGAGAGCAGAGCACGGTGTCTGGGCGAGGCTGGGGATTAGGAGGGGATTCACCGCCTGTGCTGTACCTGGCCTGAGCAGCAGACACCATTCCCCAGAGCTGTCAATCTGGTACCTTTCACCAGCACTAAAATTCAATTAGTTAAAACAACAACAACAACTGTGGCTCCAGACAGCTTGTGCCTAACACATTTGATCCCTTTTATTACTCAGCACTGCTCAAAACCCAGCCAGCAACATCCTAGCTGACTCCCACTAGTTTCCCTGTTTTATTCTACCAGGATTAAGTCAACCCTACAGTCTCCAGCTGTTTTGTGGTTGGGCCTGGATACATCTTTATACTCTAGCTACATTATTAAGTGGATTGTGGCCAAATTGACAGAGCTGCTTCAGGGAGGACAAGGCCATTCAGGTCAATGATGGTCCTGCCAGCTGGAGAGACACTCGGGACTCATGATTTGCTAGCAAAGCTCTGGACTGTTGTCTTAGCCTCACTTGATGTCCCGGAGGGGGCTTCTGTGAAAGCCCTGACTCTAGCAGGAATGTTTGATTTCTTGGCAGAGATGCGTAGCAATCTGTCTTGGAGTATTGCAGGAAGATTTTGTGTTCGGTGAGGTTTGTCCAGAGCATCGCTGCAGCGTCTGGTGCGTAATCCACGCCTTGGCCTTCCCTGAATGGAGTGGCCACTGGCAGTCCCCGCTGCCATTAAACACAGAGCTCTGTCCCTTGCTGCCATGAGCTCACAGTGCTCAGGAGCCAGGTGGTGACACCCTGCCCTGCTCTCACCCGAAGGTGCCAGGTCGTGATGCAAGGCGATACAACGTGGTGTGGTGTGGTGTGGCACAGAGTGACCCGATGCGACACGGTGCGGCATCCCGTGTGTCCTGCCGGGTGCTCGGGAGCCAGCCCCGGCAGCAGCTCCTGCGTGGTTCTGCCTGTACCAAATGGGAGGACTCAGGAAGAGAGTTAACTAAACAGTCGAGAGCCCGTTGCTCCCAGGTTAAAGCACCCTTTGTGCTGTTAATGAATAGCAGCAGAAGGGTCATGCAAAGAAAGGGATGAAAGCTCCATCCATCAGTTCGTTTGAAATGAGACTGTCTGCATGATTTATGAAACTGCCCTGAACACAGGGGGTTGGTGTGGGGCTCTTTCTCCTCCTCAGAAACGAACATCATCTTGATGCGGAGCTGAAGGCAGTGGGAAGAGGTTGCCATTCACTGCTGGCGTGTGCGGGAGGGTGGGAGAAGGCTCCCGACCACACATCGCCTGGTGGCGGCAGCTGAGGACCTGCTGGTGCAGGATCCCGTGCTGAAATAAAGCTTTGTGATAAGCTGCTGCCAGGACGGCTCTTTGAGTAAGAACAGCTTATTTTGGAACAGCGAAATTCGTGGGTGGGAGTGGGTGATGCTCACCGTGGGCAGCACACCCGTTGTGTGTGAGAACATCCCACGGAGAGTTAGCCGCACCGCAGCGATTCGTGGTCTGGAGCCATCCCCCATGGATCTCACACCCCAGCTAAGCACAGCTCAGCTTCCCTGTGCAGACACGTCCCGGTGTGCCCTGGCCTCTTCCAGTGCCCTGCTCACCCCACGATGCCCATGGCCAGGCAGGGCAGGGGGCAGTGGCTGAGCCTCCTGGCAGCCAGGGCGGCTGGGGCATGCGTCCCTTTGGACATGTGCCAAGCTGCTCCTCCTGCAGCACAATAACACCGCTTCCATGTGTGACTCATATTTTTTTCCCCCTGCCTTGGTCTTGTAGTTTTTCTAATTACTGTGAGCTTTGCAACTGTGAACATGTAATGTTCCAGAAATGTGTGTGTGATTCACCTAACGCGGGGAGCGGACTTCCAGCCAAAAGGGACTTGGAGATTTTTCTGGCATCAGCCTGCGACCTGGAGAGCAGCCAGCAAAGCTCACCAAGGTCGTTTCTTTCTCCTTCTCTTCTTCCTCTCTCTTTCCCTCAGCCCCTCACTCCCTCTCCTCTTCCCTCCGAACAAGGATCAGGCAGCACCTTGTTTATTACTCATCAGCCTTCCCTCCATAAAAATCTCCCCAGAAACACACACCGAGCCGCAGCTGTGCTGCTGCCAACTGCTCGCTCCGCTCCCTGCGCCGTGCTGCTGGAGCACCTCCTGCCTCGGATATGGGCACGGCACAGGGGCTTTCACAGGGACGTGCTCTGCCCTTCCCCAGACACATTTAGATGCTCCCATGGGAATTAGGAACATAGCTTCCAAAAGGATGCATGCATTGACTCCCCCCTTTGCTTAGAAACTCCTACAGAAGCTGTGTGTCCATCCGTCTGTCTGTCCCCCAGGTCTCACTGTCCAGCCTCAGCCAGCTGTCAGCATTTCGGGCAGCCCCCAGCCCCAGGGCACGCCGGACCCTGGGAGATGTTTGGGAAGCAGCCTGTGCAGACACAGCCTCGGGGCTCCCGTTGTGCATGGAAATAATCTGGCATCCCACGACTTTTTGTGAAAGCAGCAGCAGCAGCGGCGGCTGTGGCTGTTATCAGCTGTAACAGGTTAGCGTCAGACACAACAGAGCCTGCGGGGGGGAGCGGGGAGGCCACCAGCACATGTCATTTGTCACTGCCTTGTTTCGGTCCGTGGGGACTGTGCTGTCCCTCGGGAGCATCTCTGCTCCTGTCCCTGACCTCTTCCCTGTCCCCAAAGCGCCTGCGAGGCTGGGCAGTGCTGGGGGCCGGAGCTGGCTGCTCCCAGCCTCGCGGTGCCTGCCTGTGGTGGCAGGGGCTGAGGAGCTGCCTGGGCACCCCCAGCCGTGTGGGATGGATGTTGGCACGGGGACTGCGGCCTCTTGTGAAGCAGAGTGAGCTGGCGTGGAGAAGATGAAGAAGGCAAAGGCTGGCAGAGTGGGCCTCTGGCCAGCAGAGATGGCACAGGCACGTGTCCCTCCTCCGTGGCGGGGCTGTGGAGGACGAGGGATGGTGCTGTGGAGGACAGCTGGGCCAGTTCCACGTGCTCGGTGTCTCCTGCTGGCAGCCATGCAAGCTCACACCTCAGCAGCCAGCCCTCGCACCACTCCGTGCCCACCTCCCCCAAGCCTTCCCTGCCTCCCCACACTCCCTGCCCACTCTCCTTCCCTGTGTGAGCCACGAGCACACAGAGACTCATCCCCCCCCCACCAGCTCCTTCCCTGCCGCAGGACTCTCTGCAGAGGTGGCATTTGCAGGAGCTGCTAATCCCAGAGCCCAAAATACCCGAAGCCATCAGGGGAAGAGCTAAGGGGTGACATTTGGGGAATGCCCCGAACCTGCCACCTACAAAATGCTACAGCCAGCTCCTGGGGTTTCCAGCACAGACATCCATGTGTGGGCTCAGCCAGCTCAGGGATGCCCCTCCACAGCACTCCAGCCCTGTGTTTGCCCCAGTGTTGTAGTGTGCTGTGCAGAGCAGGGTAGCCCCTGGGGAGCTTTCTGGCCTCAGGAGCCCAGGACAAGAAGGAATTTATCGCAATACCTCGGGTTTGATCCAGGAAGCCACCTTTCCCCTTGGCCTTGTGTTCGGAAGGATCATCACAGATCTGCCTGGCTCCATCCCAGTTTCATGGCATGAAGCTCAGTATGGGAGCTTTTGATAATGACATGGAGCTTGTGACCCAAATCACACGGAGCTGGTGGACAAGCCAAGCCCTAAGGAAACACATCTGGTGCCATGACCAGGCTCCCTGCCTTGGCTCACGGCTCCGGCACGCTGCGCCCCCCTTCCAGGGGACACCTTGGGGCTCAGGTCCGGCTGGTTCTGCACCCTGGTGAGCTGGGGGGCTCAGGGCAGGCAGGCAGGACCTGCCACCTGCCTCCCACCATCACCAAACTGCGCTGCCTGGATTGAGGCCGTGCAGCAGCATTCAGGAGGGCTCCTGCCACGAGCTGTGTGACACCAGGCGTGGTGCAACATGTGCTCTTCTGGCCGGGCGGCGCGTGTCGGCGGCTGCGCTGTGGTGTGAGCACGGGGGATGCTTTGGACCATCTCCCCCAATGGCGCTTTGCTGAATTCTTCATCTCTGAGATCACAGATCAAGGCAGAGTTTTAAGCAGTGGCCAGATCACTGTTTCACAGACCTAGAACAAATACACTAAAAGCTTCCCCTGTGTGTGTGCAGATTAAGTCGTTAATGAATATTTTTGCTAAGCATCAGAAATCTGGCTGCCTTCGGAGCTCAGCCCAGCCAAGACGTTGGAGATTTGGCTGAGGAGACTCCACAGCAGCAGCACCGGGGGCCTCAGCCCGCTGCAGGGCTCGCCGGCTGCTCCTACGGCACCGCTCCCACCCTGCCTGGTGCTGCGAGAGGGCAGCCGCCACCAACCAGCATCACTGGAGCCTGAAAACTGGCGGATTTATATTTGATTTGTGCCCCATTTCTCAGCTAGCAGGTGGACAGCAGCAAGAGCTCCTGAGCTGCTACTGACGTGGGCACAAGATGAATGCTTCCACACTGACTGTCTGCGCGCACCCTGCGCAAAAGCAAATTTAAACTTCTTTACAGGGAAGGCAGAAAGCACTTTGTGAGGTTCTGTGAATCACTGGGGACTGCAAACTGTTACAGGAAAATGCTCGTATATCCCATGAGTGAGTGTGCAAGTGTGTGTGTGCAGGCAGACGGGTGAGACCTGAGCAGGTGCTGAGGAAACTGCTGAGCACTCCTCATCCCTGCGAGGCAGGCAGGCCGTGCCTCTGGTGGGGAAACCAGGGTGCTGGGCTCTTCACTAGCACACGTAATGCTGGGAAAGGAAACCTGCTGCACGGCGGTAGATGGAGTTCTGCGTGTCTGAGTGGAAAAAAAGGGGGTCTGCAAAAAAGGAAAAAAAAAAAAAAAAAAGAACTTAAAAACATCTTGGTATGACAGTAACCTTCCCTGCCTCACATTTTCCAGCATCATGCTCAGGCAGCTTTACAGATGTTAATTAAGACTTGTGCCCTTCCCCAGGGATGCTCTGAGGTATTACAAATAATAGTATTAGCAGGAGCATTGGTACAGACAAATTAATTAGGGGTAATATTTTAAAGACAGGAAGCTGTTGGGTCATGCTGTCAGCTGGGAGATGGGCAGGGTAACGGCTCCGCGAGGTGGGGGGCAGTGCCCGCAGGGTCTGGCAGCTTTATCTTAATAGCTCAGGCACACTTGTGAGGAGGAAAGACAGGAGAAGGGTTTTCCCCTGCTCTGCTGACTGCAGGGCTGCCCAGGGCAGAGACAGGATACGGCTGCAGGTAGCCCCCGAATCAGTCCGGCAATGCCTGCACGTGGAAGTATTTTGGGAGACCAGCCGTCTGCGCATCGCTCCACTCCTTGTGTCCAGAAAGAGCCAACAATGATAACAGGGAAAAAATAGCATCCTGAGGCATGATGCAGTTAGATGCGGGATATGATCTGGCCCGATTTCCTGCGATTCTGCTGCCCGGGTGCACCGGCGTGGGTGCCTGCGTGGCCGGCAGGCGTGGGAACAATGGCCGGAGCACCCGTCCCGTGCCAGCGAGTGGCCGTATCAGATCCTGCGAGGGAAGAGGAGGCTGGCCAGGTTCCTGCAGCCCCCAGATAGGGCCGCGCATTGTTTGCGCCGTTTATTTCCATGCCGTTTTGGCAGCCAAGGTCCTTGGGATACTTGGGTGAGGCAACTCCTGTTGTTTCAGACATCACTTCCATTTTCCTTCCTCTTCTTCCTTTTAAACAAAGCCGTTATCACTGCCCTCATCTTACTCCTGCAGGGAGGGAGCTGAGCTGCCCGTGGAAGCCGTCCCCTTCCCGGCATGTTCGGCCCCCACATTTGTCACCTGGGAGCCGGTGACAGCCAGGGGCGCACAGCGGTGAGGCCACCAGGCTGCATGCTTGGAGCACTGCTGAGAAAGTCCAAGGCTCCTTTGGGAAGGTTGCAAGGAACAGAATTAATCTAGTGTAGCAAAGTCCTACCTAAGACTTGAGGGATAGCAGATGGATGGTCTCTGTAGGCTCGTGGTGGGACAGAGAAGAGCTGTGGGTCTCCAGCACCGCACAGGGAATGCAGTGGTCTGGCCACGGGCACCTGGATGAGAGCGCAGCGGAAAGCTTGCAGGAGGACTGGGGCACTTCTCCAGCTCCTTCAGGATGGAGCAGCAGCGTGCCGGTGGAGGTATTTGAGAACAGCCTTGGCCAAGGCCCAAGGAGAGAGACTTTCCAGACCCCTAATCCAGCATCAGAAGAGCCTGAGCTAAATACCACTCGGAGAAATGACGCTTTCAGGAATGTGCCCTCGCGCAGGTAATTGGTGCGGGCAGGTTCTCTGCCTGACTGTGCCTCTGCCTGCCCCTGGGAGTCACAATGCTGGCTATCCAGAGAGCTCACCAGCACGGGGCACGTAGACCCCAGCTCCACAGCTCCATGCCTGGGCATTATTTCCCACAGTGCCTGCATTTACCCACGGGTGGGAATCTGCCTGCCCCCTCCCGCTGCCATCCTCCAGCCATAGCACACGCACGGCCGGAGAGCGCAGACCAACCCCTTTTTCCATCTTAAACTCCTCAGATGCTTTCATTCATCTGGAGCTGCTGTTTTGTTCATCACTCCTCTTCCAGCATGTTCCCAGAGTACGCTCAGCCCTTGCTAATTAAAGCAAGGGTAAGGAGAGGCAGTGATCTGTGCGCGGAGCAGACATGCAGAAGCATGGATGCTGTGAGTCAGGGAATGCTCCTTGCCAATTCTTCACATATGCTTTTGTACTCAGTCATTGTTTGGCTTCTTTATTTTTTTCCCAAAGAGTTAAGCAGATGGATGGGAGCACTCCCTGGATGTACCCACGAGCACGCTGAGCCTTACAAAATCCACACCATGCCTCGTGTGAAGGCTCTGACAAGGCTGGGCAAAGCGAGGGGAGCGGAGAGCTGGGAGGGTCCTGCTCTGCTGGCAGCAAGTGTGGGCAGAGAAAAGGGAGCAGAGGAACAGCTAGCTGGGAGACCGGTGGTCTACGGCTGATGCAAACCACAAACTGCAGGGAACCAAAGCTGTGTCATGGCTGGAACAAATCCTGCTGCTGCAGCTTGTGTCCTGGGAGGGAGTGCTGGCTGGAGCAGGGCTCTGCCCAGAGGTGCCCCCAGGTAACACCATCAGTGAGGCAGAGGAAGGTCTTCAGCACCCCCCAGGGCTCCATCCCAGCCTCAGACCTCTCTCCTGGTGCCATCCTTCTGCACGGGCATCTTTGGGTTCCCCTGACCTCGTGGACAATGATCCCCCCCAGCGGCAGTGGTGGCTGAGCCCCCTCACACCAGCCAGAGCAGCCTCTGAGCTGCAGCCCCACACTCTCATGAAAAGAGGGAGAAAAGGTGCACAGCATCCTAAAAGCCCAGAAAAATGTCTGGTTTGGGCACCTCATCTACAAAAGGCATTGCAATGCAAACCCCATGCACGTGGTCCTCCGACTGGGCAGCTCTGCTGGTGCTTAAAGTGCACACGCAGAGGGAAGCACGCAGGCAGATGCAGGAGGCATGACAGGGAGAAATTAAGACTGAGACTATCTGTAGCAGAAGAGACACCTCAGATTGGATCAATGTCTGCTTTAATACAGAATATTCCTGTCTCACAGCTCGTGGTTTCAGGCAGGCACCTGGTTTTGACAGCGAGTTTGTTCAGTGAGGTTTGCGTAAAGCAGCTGGACACAGGCACAGCTCCTGGGCTCCACTGGTGGAGAGCTTTGCAAACTGACTTGCATGTCTAGAATAAAAAGCCAAATTTTTCTCCAGATGAGAGATTCATGGTGATACCAACACTCCCATATCACTACCGTGGCTGCAGAAGCACATGCACCTTATCATCTGCAGCTCGCAGGGGAGAGAACAAGCCACCTTCCCTTCCCACAGCTGGTTTCAGAGCAGGATCTGCACATGCATTAGGCACTGGAGGGAGATGCCAGCGTGCAGATATGGCACTGAGCTCAGCCAGGGAGAGGCGGGTGCTGCGCTCAGTTGCAAGTGGGCGTGTGAACGCACGGCAATATACCTAAATAATATTCCACTGCTGCTGGTTTTCTGCCCATCCCTTTTCTGGATTCTCTTGGTGACCATGGGAAAAAGCTTCAGGCCACCCAGAATGCAAATGAAGCACGCAAGGGCAGCTAGAGGGATCTCATCCAAGCTGGAAGATTTTCTGAAGGTGGGTATGAACCAGGTTTCTGTTTTTTCCAAGCTGTTTGGAAGAAAAACATGGTCTGGTCCAGGCCCTCGCTCTGCAACTCCAATCAAACCTCAGCTGATACGGTCTGAAAATGTTTGGTTTGCTCTCATTTGGGAGGACACATCCAGCAGCCTCTCTCCCGGTGCAGCTTTGTTTTCAGCTCAAATAGCAAGGTGCGATGAGAAAACCCTTTGTTCTGGCGCTGCGGTTCTGGTTCAAGCGGAGCCAGGAAGCACACAAAATCCCAGGGGAGCAGAGATCTTTCAAAGTTTTCCAACTTAATCCTCAAACCAAAGATCTTTGCAGCGCGTCCAGATGAGCTGTCTGAGCGGCTCCGAACTCGCAGGCCTCGTGGGATTCCTCTGCAGCCCTTCTGCAGCCTCACCTGCGAGCTGTGAGCAGTGCCACCGAGGGCAGCACGGCTCCACAGCTCCATGCGAGCCACGCCAGGCTGCTCTCTGTGGTCGTTAAGACTTTCTAAATACCACAGAAATGCCAGAACATGCATCCGACCGCCACAAATTAATCTGCACTGGCCAAGCCCAGTCCAGCCTTGCGTGTATGCTGCTCATGTACACTGACTTTGTGCTTTCAAGGGCTGACTGAAACCCATTTCAGAGAGGCTGAAAGACTGCTGGCCACAGCTACCAAAGCCAGAAACGCCAGGGACCCTTGCCTTTATCCAACAGACAAACAAGGATTAAAAAAAAATACCCTAACCACACAGCTTGCCACAGAGCACATGTGGTATTTATCCATCGGGCTGAACACATTGACACAGCAGGGGGGCAAGACCAAAATTCCCCAGGAATACATTAAATGAGCCACACACAGCCCTGGTCATTTCCTTCCCGAGCAGGCCAGCAGTGGCACATGGCTCTCCGAGGAACTGCTCTGTGCAGAGCCACGTGGCCCTGAGGAGACACGGCTGGAAATCATCCCAAATGCCCCAATGTGTCCTGGTTCCACCTCCTCGTGCCTCACCTCCCAAGTGATGCCTACCCCTCACTGAGCAGACCATCCTGCATGAGCCAAGCAGCCAAACCCAGCCTCACGAGGCTGCTGGAAGCTCAGCACCCTGCTTGGAGGCCAGCACAAGCTTTGTCTTGCCTTCTGCTACTGCTCGCACCCATCTCTGGCATCCTCCCATAACCTCCTTGCCTGCGCAGGGAGCACCGGGCTCCCACCTCTGCCAGGGATGCTCTGCTGCTATATATCCACCTGGCTACAAACAGCAAACCACAGAACCTGCCAGTGGAAGGTGAGCAGAAATGCCCCTTAAAGCAATCAAAAATCTTAAATGTAACAGCTTAACCGTATCCTAAACTGGGAATGATTTGAATCTTCCTCCTGAAAGGCTGGGTACAGTGGGAGCACGACCCTGTGGGTATCACTGGAGCCCTGGGCAGGAGCTGTTTGCCCTGCGTGGCTGAGCCTGGCCTGTCCCCGAAGGCACCCTGGCTGCACGGACGGGCGCTGTGAACATCTCCGGGGAGCACACACCGCCTCTGCACGCTGCACTGCAACCAGCACCGCTGGGTCTCTGGGGCAAAGCCATGAAAATCTGCAGCCAGATGAGTTTCACAAACCTAAGAAGACCTCTGGGGAAAGGAAAAGCCTGGGGAAGGCCCTGTGTGGGACAGTGCTCCTCTTGCCCCGGGAGGATGCATGCCGCGGGACCTGGTGAGCCTGCTCCATCTGCAACTCCTCCGTATGAATGAAAAAACAGGAGAAAGAAAATTACAAAGAATGTGGGACACAGAAACAGAGCTGTTTCTAAACAGGATGCTTTTAAAGCCTTCCAGGAGGCATGTGCTGGTTCTTTAATCCCCATCAGTTCATTTATACCTAGTAACTTTTTACTGCCGCCCTATTACATCAGGCCCTATAGGGACAGAAGATGGTGGTGGGAGAAACTCAGGAAGTTGGAAATGGGAGGGAGAGGGACTGGGCGAGTTATGTGGGTCCTTTCTGTCATGAGCTCTGCTGGAGCTCAGGTTTGGGTAAAGCACTCAGATGTTTGAGTTCGTCCCCAAACTCATCCAGTTCCCCAAGCCAACAAAACTGGCCGGAGCTCTCCCGGCCGCAGGAGCTGCGCGTGACTTCTGCTTGTGGCCGGGCCAGAAATACCAACAGACAAGCCAGTCTGGCCGGTGGTGAGAAGCGGACAGAAAAGTTAAGAGTTTTCTGAGTTTCCCAGAGGCTTGTCCCGGCTGTGCTTTGCAGATGAGCATCTCCAGAGCCTGGGAAGGCAGTGTGCTGTGTCTGCTGCCGAGCAGCCCGGCAGCTCCCAGCTCCAAGGGCTCTGCTTTACAACCTCTGCTCCGCTCCTCTGCTCCAGGAATGCTGCACAATAACCGAGCCAGAGTTTCACTCAGCCAAACCTCTGGCACAACTGAAGAGCAAGGAGGGTTGCAAATGTTATTAATGCTGCACACACTGGGCTTAGGAACACATTCCTCTGACGAGTACAGCCGGGGCTGTCAGTCGGAGTAGACTGGCTGCAGTCCTGCTCCCAGCGTGAAGACCTTGATGGAGTAACAAATGCCTCCACCTTGGACAAAATGCACCAGGAAGACATGAAGGAAGAAAAGTCCTTGGTGAAAATGCAACTTTTTGCCTTTTATTGGAACAATTGCTGTGATCAGGCTGGGTAGGCTGCAAGCAGCAGTCAGTCAGGAGGCAAACAGTAACAATTATCTTAATCAAAGGTCTTTGGGAAACAAAACCTAGAGGGGACAGGACCTCTCAGCCCAGTGGAGGACCAGATGCAGAGTATCCCTTACAGAAGTGGGTCATTTCATGTCAGTGACTATTTGCAGAATGTATTAGGTTGCCTAAATGCAGCAATGCTCACACTGCCTAGCCCACCTCTGCAGCCCCAGGGGAAGATTTGGGGGTGAGGATTGTCACTCAGGCTCCATCCCGGAGGAAGGACAGCCAGGGGTGTGCAACCTCCAGGCTGCTGAGAAAGGGGAATGGTCTTTGGGCACAGAAATAAATGTTATCTTCCCAGCTGGAATGATAGAGAGAAAAGGGAGAGGAGTGGGAGAAGGATGTGTGAAAGAAAGCAGAGGGACCGGAGAAGGAAAGAGAGATGGGATAAAGGCGGTAAGAGAGGGAAAGACAAAAAGCAGAGAAAAAAAAAAAAAATCAGAGGCAGAAAGGAATAGGAAAGAAAACACGGGAAGGGCTGAGCCTCGTGCAGGGCGCAGCTTTGCTCCAGGGCCGTGCAGAGCTGTGCAGGCCTCTCCTTCCCCTCGCAGGGGAGCAGGAATGCCTTTTCCCACTAGCACCATTTTGTAGCTCTGTTTTTTCCTCGCCTGCTTTGTTCTTTCTGCTCACAAGCCGCGGCTGAGGGTAAGCGTTAATTCCTTCCAGGTGCCTGTGTCTCGCCATCCTGCCGCTCCCCCTCTCCTGGCCACCGCAGCCCCGGCCCCGCTGCCTCCAGGAGGGCTCCGCTCCACCTCTGCTCACCTCCCTGGGGACAGCCCCGTGACTCCCAGCCTGGAAAAAACAGGCCTGAAGAGCGCTGAGGGTGCTGCCCTCACCTTTCCGTGTGCCTTTCCCATGAAACCAAAGAGATTTGGGTTCAGAGGGGGCACCATTCCCACCCACGTCGGGAGGATGTGGCCATGGGGCAGTGGGCTCGAGGGGGGCTTGGTAGGGCCACAGGGGAGCAAATCCAGCATCTAACACGCTGCAGGCTGGGGGTCTTGGGAGCTCAGACATCAGCTCCCTGCTCTGGGCAAACACGCTCTCAAGGGAGCTTTTCAGTTTTTGGACAGAGCTCAGAAGAAGCGGAGAAGCAATGTCAGGCCAGGAAATAACATCAATTTTGGTTAAATGCTTTGGCATCTCAGTAAAACTTTTAGAGGGGGAAGAACGGTTGTTCAGGTTGTGGGCAGCAGTTCAGGACACTCACAAATGAGTTCACGTGACTCTAACAAAAACAAACCCAAGTCAAATCACAATAGGTGGTCCACATTATAAAACCCGTGGACCCAGCAGGGTCAGTCCATAGGTGGGTGACCCCCAGGCCCCTTTTCCACCAGCCCCAAAACCCACTGATGCAAAGGACGGGCTGGAGAAGACTTCCCGGAGCTCAGCAGAGCCTCCTACCACCAGCACATCCGAACGGCTGGAAAGGAAGCACAATAAAAAGACCACTTAAACAACTCATCGGCTAACCAGCTGAGAGAGGCAGGCAAGAGGTCTGCCAGCAAGTTGGGGTCTCAGCGTGTTTGCAATTCGTCAGCCTCCTGCTCAGCTCCTAGCAAGCTGCAGGGCCAGGATTCAAAGGTGACATACCTGCATCTGCTCCCATCATGTCTGCTGCTCAGTGCAAACATTTGTGTTTCTTGGCATATAAAATAAATAGGCCCATGTCCCAGGGAAGCCTGTCAGTGCAGCAGCAGATACAATTTATGATGTGTGAGCACGACTCCCAGTGCACGAGCCCAGGACTGGGGGAGAGGGAGCAGAGCTCCCTTGCAAAGCAGACGACTCCTTGGCCCCTTCCTTAATTCACCTCTGCTGCCCACAGGCCTGGGGAATGCACCCCCAGCCCCGGCACAGCCCTGCGCCTTCCCCAGCTTCCCAGCACCCCTCCTGGTACCCGACCGGGCACGGTGAGTGGGTTGGAGCCCATTTATGAATTAATTTTACATCACCAACAGCAGCACTTTATGCAGTGGTGTTGCATGGAGCCAGAAAATCCCACTTGTACAGGGGAAGCCCTTGGCTCCAACTTAACCGTATTTAATGGAGGTATTCCGTTGGCACGAAACAAACAGAAATCAGCCCCAAATTCCAGGCATTGCAGGACAGACTGGGCCCAGCCTTGTGCACAGCTCAGCTGTGGGTTAGGTGGGAGCAGAGATGCTGTCAGAGCCCAGTTATTCCCCACGCTAAGGGCGATGCAAGGCAGAGGCTCCCCCTCCTGCTCCTCTGCCCAGAGTCACTCCTCCAGTCGCTGCCTCCGGGTTCCCAGGGCTTCAAAAGGAGAGTTAAAGATAAGAGACAAGAAGGAGAAACACACAGGGATAGTCCCGAGGAAATAAGGTTACTGGGACCAGCAAGAGAGACTTCCTTTATAAGCCTGCTTTCCATTTCCTCTCCCTCCTCTGAAATTATCTCTGAGATTTTTTTTTCCCCTCTGCACTGCCCAATATTTAATTGAAAACGCAGATCTGTAGCCCAGAGAGGTGTTATTTTCAGCACGAGAAATAGAGATATCTGCTAGCAGCTGTCAATCCCAGTGACCTTAGCTTCTGTGCAGACAGCATGGGCCATTTTTTCCCTGTTTCTTCCTTTTTTTTTTTTTTTTTTTTTCTTTTTCCACTTCCCTTTTTTCCTGCAGCTGAGTTACTGTTTCATTGCACTCCGCTGGGACTCCGACAGGAGCCGAGCTCCTCACAGATGACACAGAATAATTGAGATGTCCTTCTGCTGACCTTCAGTCCCTGCCAGCGCTCGCTTCCCTTCTGGTGACAGGGCGAGTGACAGCCGAGTGGCACACACATGCGCAGCTCCGCCGCGGGCACACGCACACACAGGCAGCTCCTCTCCTATGCGGGCAAAAAGCAAAGAGGGGAAAAAAAACCTGCATGCAGAGGTGTGCAGCCAGAAGCCTGAGCAAAGCCCACCAGCCCTGGCGGGGACACGCAGAGCCCCTGACAGCTCCCAAGCAACCTCTCCAAGGAAAGGAAGAAGAGAAGGCAATGTGTCAGTGTTGTACGAGGGGCGCTGATTTCTTCTGAGGGCACTGTGTTTGCAGGGGAGTCCTGCAGGAGCCTGGCATCCCCATAAGCACAAGGCTGACATTTTCCTTGTTTCCACTGGGGCTGCAGAAAACGAGCTGGCAGCGCAGGCAGTAACCTTTCCGTGTGAGCTGGCCCCATTAGTGGTCCACGGAGCGGGCGCTTTGCACGGAGGAAGGAAGAAGAGCTAGGTGAGCGGGTTTGGATTATGGAAACGCTGCAAAGAGACGGCGATGTAGGCAAAGAGGGTTGTTGGTTGTTGCTATTGCTGTGCCTAGGGATAAGCCATGAGTGGGGACAGCGTTCAGAACAAGCGCAACAAGAGGCAGAGGCTGCCACCAAGAAGTTTGCGGCGTGAATAAACCCAGGGGCTCGCGGGGCTGAGCCCAGGGGTGCAGGGAGCGCTCGCCCCGCTCGGCTGCAGCAGCAGGCTCAGGTTTAGGCAGATTTATCAGTGTCCATCCAAAACAAAAACAAATTCATCTCAGAAAACAGTATGACTAAAGGTTTTGACTTTTCCAGTGTTGTTTTTTTTTTTTCCCTTAATTTTTTTTCCAGTCTACTCTATTCATCCAATTTGGCACTAATTCACCAATAGATTTGATTGTCCCCAAAGCAGTATTTCTGGTAAATAAACTATTGTCCACCTCTTTCTCCCCAGCACTAACTATGCCAACTTCCATTGTGCTGACAATTGATTCCAGGTGGTTTCATTTTTTTATTTTTTTATTTTTTTTTTCCCAAGCATATGAAAATGTCTCAACAAAATTAATCTTGGTGGCTGGGGCGAAGAAACCACCTCTCAGAAACACGCTGGACAGCCTGAGCCAAGCACGCTCCCAGGCGTGTCGAAGAGCAGGACAGATATATGGGAACCTTCCTAAATTCATTAACTCCAAAACAAACTGCGAGAGATTGACAAGTACTGCTTGTAACTGGTGAAACTGTACCCTTTACACTGGATACCGCAGCACAATGGAAAGACGTGTCCAAAAAAAAACACACTGCCTAATCCTGCGGCTGGGGAGAGGGTGCAGAAATCCACAGCAGGGCTTCCGTGAGCAGGGAGCAGTCACAGTGAATTTTAAGAGCAGTATCACTTAATAACTTCCTAATTGTAAATGCAGGTGCTGTACCTGTGCTGAGTTGAAAAACCTGAGGCAGGAGAAACACTCTGGCCACTCAAGTTAATGACTCGAGCTCTAAACAAGCAACTTTTAATTCCATTTGTGTGCTGGATACGGTCCTGAGATATTTCAAAGAATATTTGTAATGGTTTAGAGGCATTACAATGTGTCGTAAACTAAAATGGGAAATGTCTTAATTTCAGTCAGGGACCTTAAAAACACAATAAAAAGCTTAGGTGAGACTTGTATGCAGGGTGGGAAACACGCTGCCCATAAAAAAGGCAGAAATGGAATCAACAGAGGTTAGATGTAATGGCTATAACTGCGCAAAGATGGTTTAATTGTCAATTCAGAGGGAAATGTCAACTCCGCAATGGAAATATCTGCAGAAATTTATAGCAAGGAACTCTTTGGCTCAATCTATGGTCAATGATTGAGATAATTGCTGCAAAATGATATTGTCTGGCATTGAAAAAAAGAGACATAAGAGACAGTTGAGCTGCTAGAAACACTGTTTTCCAACCTGCGGTTGTTAAATAACAAGGAGAGTAAAGAGAGTTGGACCCTGGCGGGGGATCATCTTGTCCACTTTAGGGAGATATTATCCAGGCAAAGAGCTTTTTGAAGAAGAATTTTCTAAGAAGAATTTTTCCTGCAGCGTTGGAGCAAGAGCTTCTTCACTGAACCCCGAGTCCCCAGCCCTTGCTGGCCACAGCTCAGGAGGGGCTGGGGCTGGGACGCAGCTCCTGCTCCCACCGTGCGGCATCATGCCCCAGTGCTGCATCCAAACACCACCACAGGGACCAAACGGTGCTAAAACCTTTCCAATAATTCCAAAGAAGGGAAAGAAATCTCTCTGAACGTTGTCCCCAAGAGGAAGGACCCTTCTTGCCAATGCAAAACCTTGGGTATCCTCCCTTTGCATGTACCCGTACCTGCTCTTGGCTCCTTGCACCCTGCCTGACCCCTCCCCAGAGCATCCCCCTGGGGGCAGGGTGCTCAGGCACCAGCTGCACGCATCCATAGACCCCTGGAGAGGCTCCCGGGAGGGAGAGAGGACACAGCTGCTAAGCAGAGCAGTGCATGGAGAGCTCCTGGTGGCCCCAGTGGCCTGTCCCTGCAGCAGGGGATGGCAGCTACACTGGCAGGACAATTTTCTGGGATTATTCTGGCTCACAAGCAGCCGGTGCATGACCCAGGGGAGCCGCTGTAAGCGGAGTGCTGTCCTAAGGAGCACCCCCGTGCCTGCAAGATGCCAGCCAGGGGGAACCAGGAGTGCCCCCCGTGCTGAACCTTTATCAGCACTTAATTAAAACTTGACAAGAAGATTAACACACAGAGGGCAGTTTTAATTAACTTAATATCGCATTCAATTTTCCAATTCGTTGCAGCGTACCAGGCACCTGCAGATCCCGGTACAACCCCAAACAAACAGGGGGGCAGGGGCAGCGTGAGGAGGTGCCACCACTGCAGCAGGAGCCCACTGAGACCCCCTCCTGCCCTAACGCAGCCGGCTCTGCTCCCCCCGGGCTCTCTGTAAGTGTTTTTGGATGCTAATAGGCACTGTCCCCCGCTGGGCCCATTCACAACGACCCGGAGCTGTTTGCTTTCCAAAATGCATGTATTTGTTTGATTTTTATTTATTTACTTTGAGCTATGTTCCTGCAGATTCATGAGCACAAAATGAGCTCTGCTGTTTGCTCTGGAAGCCAGGAGGAGGGCCAGCTCGTGAAGAACAGCTCTGGTCACCACGGGCTCAGTCTGATGGGCTCGGTGATGCCACCACACGCAGCATGTCCCCTCCTGGCCTTCAGCTCCAGGACCTCCTGAAGACATGGCCAAGGGGCTCCAGCTCCCATTGCAGTCAGCAGCAGCTGGGAGCAGAGCTGGCTGCATTGCACCAGGGACCATGCTGAACCTTCAACTAGTTCTCTGCCAGAAATAGTTTGCTGTTCAAAAAAAAAATCCCATGTTATTGTTAACTTTCTCCTTCCATTGTTTTTTCTGTGTCACCTCATGCCTCTCCCCCCGCTGGTTTCCTGCAGCCTTGGGAGGAACAATGCGCTGACAGAGTATTTTTTCCTCCAGAGATTTACAGCCCATGCACCGAGGATGGCTGAGGGATGAGGGTGCTCTCCTCCAGGTCTGTGCTCAGCCCCAGACACTTCACATTGTTGTACCAGCCTGGGCAGGTCTGCTCGCTTCAGAGCTGCTATTTTTCCCTTCATTGCTTCGGAGCACACGCATTGTTGGATTAGGGCAAGGTAATTCAGATCCCATGGGGGTAACCTCTCAGCCATGCTATGGGGTTATGCAGCTGGCAAAGGAACACATCCAGCACTCCAAAGGCAGGTGTTGGCTGGGCACATTCCTTTGTGGCTCATGTGCTCTTATATTTTGGCTGCATTGATCCTTCTTGATGTCCTGAGTTTAGTCAGTTGTAATTTAATAAGCTGTAGGGTTCCAGTTTTTCGGGGAGAGTTTCATTTGGGTTTGATTTGGGAAGAAGGGGAGATGTCCTCCAAGCACCCTTCTAAAGCAGGAGTTTCTTGGTCTTCTTTTGAATCAAATCAAACCCCAAATCAGACAGGAGCCGTGAGACACTTAGAAAACAACGGTCCAATGTCATCAAATGTCCCCATCAATCCTATGCTGTGGCAAGAAGGAAAGAAGTGGCAATGCCTGTTTTAGCAAGCCCATGAGGTCCGGGAGATGCCTAGCTGATTAGGTACCTGAAGGCATCCCCACAAGAAAGGCACATCGCCTGAGAAATAATGACCACACACTTTGCAACTGGGTCTCTGCTTGCAGGGATCTCTAACGCAAACTCAGCCCGTAAACTCAGCCAAGGTGCTCATGGCCTGGTGCTATGCACACTCCCTGCACAAGGGTGACTTCAACTAAGCCCATGTTATCCAGCAAACATTTAAGGATAACAAATACTTGGGCAGAAACCAGCCATGGGTGTGTGAGTGCTTTGCAAACAAGAACAATGCCATTAGCAAACTGAGATTGCGGTGAGCAGTATTCAGCTGGGTCTAACCCCAAAATCACATCTTGTGGCTTTGACAAAGGCAGGTAGCTTTCTTCTTGAGCAGAAGCCAAACTGGCTGTGCAATGAAGCAGCGAGCTCTGCTCACCGGGCTGCTTGCAAGGTCTGCAATGCCTGAGGACTGAGCTCGGGAACTTCTCTGTATGTCCTCAGCAAAGCCTTACGGACCACATACCACTGAGCTCGCTGAGATCTAGGCAGGGTAAGAGTGGGAAATCATTTCTAACAAGCCCTTAGGCCCTTGTATAACCATGCTTTCAGTTGTTCAATGCAACTGTGCCGACACAGTCAGAGGAAAGCAAGGAGCCCTCCCCAGTTGCTCGAGCAGAGCCCTTCCCAGCAGCACGGCCTCCACCAGGCTCTCACGGTCTCTGTGCTGCCACCAGGTCCTCCAGAGCACATCCAGCCCAGCTCTGATGAGCAAACCCTCGCTCCAGTTCTGAGGGCTGCAAGGGGCCTGAGGGTACCCCAGCCTTCCCTCTGGTTTGTGCTGGGGTGCTGTGGGTGCTGGGGTGCCGTGGGGTGCTTCCAGTCCCGCTGCTGCAGCCAGGTTCCAGTTCTCCTCCATCTCCCACGTGAGCAGCTCCTTCCAACGAGCTGCTGCACGGGCAGCTAGCTGTGCACCCTGGGCTTGTCAGAGAAACGTCCCCAGGACTGGGGACACAGGCAGTTCCTTTCACAGATCCTCCTTTTGACTGCCTCCTGGCAGGAGGCTGCCCCATGTCCTTCCACTTCCCAGGAAAGCATCTTTCGGCACCTCCCCATCCCCAGTCCTTTCCCACGAGGAACAGAGGGACCGGCCCTGACAGAGGACCAGGAGGCCACGGGAGATGGGACAAGCATTTAAAATGCTTAATGGACAGAAACGGGCCATCCTACGTGGGGGGCACAACCTCTTGCAGTGTTTCGGAGGGCAATAGAGAGGCAGACCCTCCTCCCCCACCTTGTACCAATATGGTGTAGGGTTTAAAGGAGGCTCCCCATAGCGAGGAGCTTCAAAGCCTCGCAGCCCCTCCCACCGAGTGTCCTCCTGCTTCGGTTCCACCCTCCACATTTCAGTGCCTTTCATCCTTCGTCTTCCTCGTCCTCCTCGTTATTAGGTTCCCTTCCCCCTCTCCCGCCCACTCCCACCCTTTCTGGAGACTGCCTTTGGTCAGGAGCCCAATGGGAACCAGCTGTCAGCCGTGGCTGGGATATCCTGGGGAAAACAGCTTGAAAATGCCTCTCCCTGCTCCCCGCTCCATGGCGAAGGGAGAGAAAAATGCTGCTGCAAACTGGCCCTGCAGATGGAAAAGGCATCCTGAGGGCCACCCTCCTGCTGACCTGCGTGGGTCCGCTCGCTGGCGGGGTACCAGGAGGTCCGGGTCCCGGCTCCCTCCAGCCCCACAACCCCATCCTGTTTGTCCTCTTCCTGCCAGGGAAGGACACCCACCAGGGCCCAGGGCCGCTGGGCTGGAGCATTTTGCATTAATCCTCCTTTGTCGACTTCTCCAGCGCACCTCGCTCCAGCATTGTTCTTCAAAGATGTTCCTGCCCTGCCCGGCCTGGGGGTTGTTGTTGTTTAAACAGCAGCAGCAGCCACACAAGCTGCTAGCTGTCCTGCCTTTACAGGGTGGTCTGTAATTGCTTCCTGTCCTCTCCAGCAACTGGCTTCATTTGTTTGAATTTCTGCCTAATCTCTGAGCTGGGGGAGGTTGGAATGAGAGATGCTTACCCTCGACTCTTGGGTGTTTCCCTGCACTGGGCCAAGCTTAGCCAGTCCGGGAGATCCAGCCTGGTACAGTTGCAGTCCCTCCACCAGAAAAATAAAATAAAGAATAAAACGACGACAACAACTGGGCTTAAAATAACCCAGCCAAGCCAAACGCCAGCCTCCATGGAGCTGGGGTCCTCGGTTAAGAGGTGCTGTGGGACCGGGGCTTTCTGTGGTCCTTGGATGCAGCAACTGGAGCCCAGGTGTGCCGGCAGGAGTGGGGCTGGAAAAAGAAACGGGGGGATGGGGAGAAATGAAATGTTATTTCTCAGGCTTCAGAGCCTCGCTGTTCTTGGTCGTGTTATGGTACGGGCTGTGCTTGGGGTGGATTTTATCCAAGCCGGCTTGCACACATCCCGCTGATTTCCCAGCGTGCTGGTTTCGTGTCTCGGTGCTGGCCTCTGAGCTCCCATTATGCTGAAGCAGGAAAAGGGGATGCCGGGGGCCAGCCACGAGCAGGGCTGAGCAGCTCAACAGGCTTCAGACAAAACACTGGAAGTTTCTTTTTTCCCTCCCTCTGAAGAACAAATGTTGGCTCTCTGTTGAAACAAAAAGTGCTGTGGGTAATGTCCACTTCCAACAGCGCTTTCCAGGTTGATCAACTAAAACCTTTAAAGAAAAATACCCCAGATAATGTTTCTAGAGATAGAAAACATCTGGAACAGGAGGCTACATGGGCTTTCTTCTTGGGTCTGGTAAGTGATTGAGAAGGGAGGCGAGGGAACAGGGACAAGAAGAGCAAATCCCACCACCTGCCTTCCAACCAAGTGACTGGCAAGGCTTCCCTGTCTGCTCTGCCTCTACCTGCTCCCAGTTACATCCATGTTTCATGGTAGAAGTAGAGGAGAGGTCCCTCCCGTACAGTGTCCATGGCTAACGGGTGATTTTTCCCTTTGGAGAGATTGGAAGGAAATGAAGTCAGGTGTGTGTGTCAGATCTGGGGTGCTCAGAGCCAGGGCTTTGTGTGGAGGTGACCTGGGTGACTCTGGGTGGGAAATCCCAGACTGGACATACAGTGAGGACATGAGCAGGGGGGATTTTACTGGGGGATGGGATAAAGGGCTGGGGGCTGGACTGGGAGATGTGTGTAGGGAGGGCAAAGTGGGAGAGGAGGAGGGGCTGGGTGTGAAGTGCAGGATAAATCCACCGCCGTGTCTGGAAGCAGGGATGTGCACGGCTCCTTCCCATGCACGTTGTGCTCACGCTGTGCTGGCAGCTCCTGCAGGATGGCCCAGAGCCTTTCCACAAACCTGCCTGCACGGAGGGATTATCAGCGAGTCCAATGTTGGCAGGAGTGAATGGAAATGTTGGTTCCTTTACTGCCCCTCTGCATTAAACAGCCGCTGAAGTAGTGAGATGACAGCGCTGCAGAGTGGGCTGGGCTGCCTCCTTTTCATGCTGCCTGTAGGGGGTCACCAAACCTACTGTGGGGCTCCCGGGACAGCAAGCCTGGAGTTAAAGCAGTCACAAAAACAAAGACAGAACCAGCCCATTCCCGCCCCTCACCCCTCGAAATATTTTCCTGAATGGCTTTGCAAGCTGTTCCCGGTCCAGATGCATCTCACACACATTTCACATCGATGTGCTGCCTGCTCGTACTGAGCACTACATTGCGTGGCGCATATTGAAAATATATCGGCCTACTGTCTAATTTAAACTGCACGAATATTACGTGTTAGGCCATATTTTATATGTGCCTGCATATATTCTAAATTAATGTATGGACAATAGGATATATGATGGCTTTTTAATGCCCCCTGTTGCACACAGGCCCCGTGGCAGATGCAGTTCCAAGCGCTTTCCACACCCTGGCGCGGTGCGGACGGCTTTCCCCATGCAGGAGAGGGGAATGGACTGCAGGGCTGGCCTGGCTGGGCCTCCCTTTGGGGACAGGATCAGGCTGTCCAGGCACGCAGGTTTATGCAGGATAATGTGCAGTGCTCTCTGTCTTTCACCAAGTCTCCAGCACACCCTCAGTCCCTCTCTGCTCCAAAGCCCTCCAGGTGCTTTTCCTGATCTTGCCCTCCCCATGCCTCTGGTAGCTTTAACACCCTCCTCCAGAGCTCCAGGAGCCTGCTCACGGGACGCACTGATGGCCAAGGTGATGCAGGCTTTACAGAGGGCCTTCCAAACCAGGCACAGCTTCGTCATGGAGCAGGAGCATCTGCCTGGGTGTCCTCACCATGACAGCTCACGTTTGGGCTGGGGTCCCCAGCTCCCGCCTGCCTTCCCTTCTGCTCAGTCTTCTGGCTTTGGCACAAGGTATCACCAGGATCCATTCCCCCTCCTAATACCCACTCCCTCTCTGCTTGCTTGATTAGATGCAGCTCTTAATAGAGCCCTAGTCTCCTTCTGGCAGTCTGCTGCTTCCCTCACAGCCAGGCTGCCAGGAGCTATTGGTTCTCAGAGAGACAGGCGCAGTGCTGGGATGTGAAAACCGAGGAGCAGCTGAGGTGGGATGAGATACCTCCAGTGCTGGAGTGCAGCTGGACCGCAGGAGACAATGGGAGCTGCCCATGACAGCTCCTGTTGTCCTTGCTCCGATCACACAGGTGTGACCTCAGTGCTCATATCTGTGAAGACGGAGATTTCCAGTTCCCAGGTGGAGCCCCGTGGCCAGTGCCAGACCTCTCACTTGCAGAGACCTCTCCCCCGTTGTGGCACCCTGGCCACGATGAAAAGAAGCCGTGAACAATGAGCCTCAGGGACAAAGGAAGGGGAGGCTGCAGCCCTGGCTGCAGAGAGCAGGAAATAGCGTTCCCAGTGAGCAGACACGAACCATGTTGCTTTGCTTTCAGCCATGGCTGCTTGGCTGCCAGTAATGTATCTGCTAGCTAACAGCAGGTCTTAAAGAGTTATCCCAAAGGGCTGCAGCCTTGCCAAGGCTTTGACGTTGGTGGTCAAGATACTAAAATGGACTTTCTGAACCAACAAAGAGACACGATCTGATTGGTACCAGAAAGAGATGGGGGAGAGGAAAACATACATGGTTCTGATTACCTGGCTTCAAAACCATGGTAATAAACCCGAATTTGGGAAGCAATTAGAAAGGAAGAAGAAGAGCAAGAAGAAAAAGGGGAATGAGAGAGTCGCCTGGCGGTCTCAAGGCAGCCTTTCAAGGATCAGCATTTGGATAAAAGCCAACATATCAGCTCTAATCTTTGGCTTTTTGTTGGACTTAACAAGGACTTTAAAATGAATCCAGTCGCAACTGACAGGCCCCATATGGATCCTGGTTTGAAACCTCCTCCTCAGCACCAAATCAAATAGTCTGGGACTACAGAAAGCCAGTGAGGAGACTTTAAAAGGGAGAGACAAAGACAGAAGCACACTAGACGCACACATACATGTGTGGGCGCACACTCGTGCACACAGACCGTGCACGAAGACATTAGGCTCAGTCCCAGCGCAGCTAGAGCAGACAAGTGGCTTTGTGGCTCCACAGAGGGGCTGTCTGTGACCATGACAATGCCACGATATTTCCCTTGATGCCACTCAACTGAGTCATTTCCCAGACTTTCTGTGAGTTCATTCGCATATGCAGCTGTAGATTGCCTTCTTACACTGCCTTTTATTTCAAACTTTGATAAAAATGTATGGATATTTTCCTTCATGTCTCAATTTTTTTTTTTTTAATTCTTCTCTCATCTCTCTCTGAAGCTGGCGCATCTCTCATCTCCCTAAGCTACACCACAATGCGAGAACAAAGGCATCTGACCTGTATCCATGGCAACCCTCAAATTCTACACCTTTGCCTTTTGTACAAAGTACCCCCTCCCTTCGCCTATACACACACATGCATATGTACACACTCACTGTATCTGTCTATATGTGCACATGTGTATACGTACAAACGTGTGTATATACCATATGCATACATGTATTTAAAATATATTATTCCAGATTCTTGCAAGACTTTCTGTATTTGCCTCGTATGCCAACTGAACTCGTATTTATTCCATGTTGGGTTTTGCCTTTCAGGTGATGGCAGGGTTAACTTAAAAACCACTGATGGCCACAAGGTAGCACTTGGTTCAAGGAAGAAAAGCAAGGGTTGAGAGTGGAGCAAAGCAGGAGTGTAATAACACATTATTGAATAACACTTGGCATGCCAGGGCTAGAACAGCTGGCCTCTGCCTTTTCATAGCCATTGCTGATGATTCAAAGGGACATTCACCTATTCAGTCCATCGGTCAACTCAAGGTGAACAGCATCCTATTCTTGCAATGAAAAATTTAACAAAAAAATAATAATAAAAAAAAAAAATCCATTTGGTAGTTCAAAAGGGACGTGCCAAGTGGAAGCACTGCTGGGTCACATTTTTAGCACTCCTCTCTTGTTGTCATCAGACCTGGACCAGCTCCTGACTGCCTGCAGCCAGCTCCTCTGCTGGCAGAGGGTTTGCCCCCAGCCTGCTACAAGACTCTTCTCTGAAGCACGGTGTCTGCCTTTTTGCTCTGTTTGCTTTGGAAGGATTTCAGTGTTCAGTGGCAGCAGAAGCCAGCCACCAACATTTGTGGAGGATGGCACGTGAGAGCAGGGGACGCAGAACCCAGAGGAGCGCAGGCAGGGCAGGCAGCCAGGAGCCACGGCACGAGGGAAGGTCCCTGCAGAAGGCAGCCCCCTCTGGTCTCAGTGAGCTTCAAACCCAGCACCTCACTGATCGGCTGATGGGCAGCATCTCGCCTTCTTCCAAGACTGGTTCTCAAGAGCTTGTTAACTGGGGAAAGGCTGGCACCACCTGCATGTCATACCCAAAAGGCTGCCAATATCCAAGCTCTTGGAAGACACCAAGAACGTGCACAATAACAATTGTTGGTTTTGTACTGGCTCTGCAGAGGCAATGAGTTTTGTTCTGAGAGGGAACATTCAGATCTGCCACAACTGCATCGCATAGTCCTCTCAGTCCCCAACAATGCCTCCTGCCCCGAGGGTGAAAGCAGTGGATGTTTTAACCCGATTCTCCCAGGATGGACTGTCACCACTGAGCCCTGGGGTGAATGGAGGATCTTCTGAAAAGGAGGAGCTCGGCTCTGCAGAAGGCACAGCCCAGGAGACCTCCCTGTGATCGTGTTGTGTCACCGTAACAGCCATGTCCCTGGGCAGAGAGGGCATGGTCAACCCTTTCTCCTCCCTCCCTTTTAAACGTTTCCAGTTGTCAGTTTTGCAATAAAAAAACAGCTGAATTGTGGTTATAGACAATGAATGATGCAACAGAATACCTCATGCAGACATAGAAGATTTGCTGCTTATTTCTCTTCAGCAGGAGGGCCGTATGCATGGGACCGGGTCCAAAATTATTGACGTCAACAGAAAGACTCCCATTGACTTCAATGGGCTTTCATTGGGACCATTATTCCCTGTGAAAAGCCACTCACTGCGAAACCAAGGGAGGATCTAAATTCGTGAGGAATAAAGCATGATGTAGCTGTGGTCCTCTACGGTACCAAGGCCCGGCCTGCGGTGGCCGCACTTCCCAGCAGCCGTCGTCAGTAAGTAATTTACCATGCTGAAGGTCACCCATGAAGAGGACTGAAGTTGCTGCTCTTTCATCTAAGCAGGAGCAAAAATGTCTGAGCTATGTAGTGGTACAGTCAAGTGCAGGGCCTTTGCTGAGTCCCAGGTGGGACTGAGTCCTTGCCGGCCAAACCCCAGGGACTGCGCTTTCATTTGGCACTATCCCTCCTCACCCTCCAGAGCAGGTCCAACAGCAGGTACTCCCTCGTGGGCTCTAATACCTCAGCTCTTAGACAACTTCTCCCTCTCTGGCCAAACACAAACGGGAAACCAAGGAGCTCTGTGTGAGTTCAGACTGAAATAGTGCCTAGAAATTGTTGCAAACCGCTTTGTGCCCCCAGCTCTGCTCTGAGCTACCAGCACCAGGGTGCTGGCTCTAGACACCACTGAACTTTGCTTCAAGACTGTATATCAAAAGATGCTTGAGGTATTTAGGCCTGTAGTTCAAATTCCTTGGCCCCCTGAAATAAAGCCTACAAGCTGTTTGACACATGGGGATGAAAGGGGAAGCAGAGATGAGAATGCTAAATAAAAGGACCAGCGCACACCAGTTCCTCTCCTCAGCTGGGAAGATTTGGACACGCAAGCAGAAAAGAGAAGCTGTCTTCTCTCTGCCCTCTGCTCCATGACCCAGCCTCCCCCACCCCTCCAGCCTCCTCCTCCGTGGGGAAGAGGTCCAGAGCGAGAAGCATTCCAAACACCCCGCTGGTACCATGTTTATACAGCGTGTCCTCCTCGCCGAGCTGCTCAGAAACAGCCCTGGAAAAAATAAAAAATAAAAAATAAAAAAAAAAAAAAAAAAAAAGAAAGGGAAAAACAGAGAGAGGGAAGAAATGAACAGCTTGGGCTTTTTGGCCAGAAAACAACATTTTTTGTTTGTTTTTCTAGCAAAAAGAAACCCTGCCAGAGATTCACGAGTTTTCAGATTTGAAGGTGTATCTTGAACTGGAGACAGGGAAATAAGTGGATATTTGGTTTATTCCCTTTTCCTAAGTTAAATAAGAACCATCAAGGACTGATGTTCTTGGCGGGAATAATCCTTTCTTTATCACCCCTCTGGGCGAGGGAAGGAGCAGGGTCCATACGCTTCATTTTTAGTTCCAAAATCAAGGAGAAAACAATAGAGATGGTAATTTACAGACCTTGCAGTTCTGGTGCAGGGACTGAGTTCTGGCTCCCTTTCGCTCTTGTTTTCATTCGAAATCATGGTCCCCAGAGGATGCTGCAAGAAGCTGCTCCACACTGATGCAAAGGAATCTCTGAATGCAGCAATAGCCACAGCAAGGGCTGTCTCCTCAGACACTTCAACAAACTGCAATAGCACATGGTTTGCTGTAGTCCCTTTTGGGTGTGAAATAGCCATGTCTTTCCAGGAAGCACAAGAAACGAGTGCTATGCCAGCAAAACCATGGACAACATCCACATATCCTGGAGTTAACCATTTTTAGGGACTCAGAAGGACTCTTCCTTAATGAAAATATCTTGGAACGCCATTAGTTCCTTTATCAGTCTCTTATGAGACCCTCCTTTTAGGACCCATGAACACTCCAGACATAATAGATGTAGGTGCCACTTGTTGCTGTAGACGAGTCTAGAGCTTATGAGCAACAGTCTATGCCAAATTCCCACACCACCCTGCCAAAAATACTTTGTGTCTCACTGATGTGAAACGTTTCTCTGTATTGTTTCCTCCTAACATCTCCATTTTGTGTTGCCAAATGCAGGAAGGAACATAATATAGGGACCCACATTTCCATCTCCGAGGTTGAGAGAGGGCCACTCTCCAGGAAACATTGCTCGGTTTTAACCACAAGACAGTATGAAGACGATAAACACAGCAAGAATGCACTCGAACGCTCCTGGGACCGAGGAAAGCGACTTCTGAAATACCCCAGTGTCTGAGAAGGGACACTGCCTCTCATAACCCTGACTCAGTTGTGGGTGGTGCGGTACCAGAGCGCTTCCCAGCCCCAAAACTGGTGTCGTGTGTCTGTTCCTCCCGCGCCTTTCCCAGGCAGTAGACCATGGAGATGTTCCACTGATTTGCCCTGGTATCTTCTGTTCACTGCTATATTTATATCTCTGCTCTCGGTCATGCATGAAAAGGGTTAATTAAGTGCACAGCATGGAAAGGCATGACAGCGAGGGAGTACCTCGTTCTGGTTCTTCTTTGAGGTACAGAAACAACTCACATGATGAACCACACTGGAAGTACAGGTCAGGGCTCTGCTTTCCCCTGAAGATATGTGGGTGTGAATCGGAGTGCCAATACGAATTATGTTGTTAAGCAAAGGGCTGATAGTGCCAGACGGAGACAGCCAGAGTGGGAAGATGTTAGGTAAGCTTCCTCCATCTGTCCCTACTAACGCTTCTCGGTCCCAGGCCTCACCACACCCTTCCCACTTCTCATCCTCAACATCCACAGACTTCTGCTCACCTTTCTCTGGGCCAGAGCAGCTCCTTCCCTTAGTCTTGGCCATGCAATGGCTTTGCTGTGTCCCTGCCAAATGTTCTTTGCTGTCTCCTGTCACCCTCAGCCCCTGCCCTGCCTGCCCACGAAAGCAGTGCCGTGGGGCTTTTAGCAGAGCAGTGTGAAACATCTGCACTAAAAGCAAAAGCACTCATCCCCTGCTGCTTTCTGCTTTGCTGGCTTTCTGAGTAAAGTGCTGCTCCTACCAGTGCTTCCCACATTTCCACCCCATTTCACACAGGATTTTTCCCACTGATGGCATGTTAAGGTACTCCTTTCAGGGAAGTTCTGGGTCCATGGGTTTCAGACCCAGGATATCTGTTGCTCCCTGGCTGGAGGGATGACCTACATTGTCTCTGGGCTTAAGAGGCACTGTTTTTACTTGCTTTGTCTTTGCAGAGAAAGGACAATCTTATCTGCCCTCTATTACCCCTACAAAACACATCTGTGTAGCTTTTCTTAAGTTTATACAAGCACAACAGCTTGGAAACAGATTATGATTTTTATTCACTCGCAATATTCCCCCTTGTATACTCATCCATGGCATTGCACTACAGCAAGACTTAATTTGCCTCTCAGTTTCTGTTCTGATGGGCCTGCAACACTCACCCCAAACGAGCATCCTTGTTACTTGACTGAAGTCTGACTGACCAGTGCCTCGAGTAATCCCCTTTGATCTGGGGAACAGACTGACTGAAGTTTTATTGCTACCTATTAATCCCCCATGATTCTCTGTGAGGGAACTGCTTGCCGCTTCCCTTTTTCAGTCTGCCAGTGTTCGAGATTGTAAATAAGCCCCACATTTATTATTAGCACAATATACTGTTTTATAAGGGGAACACAGCTGTCTGAGAAAGATCAGAGCCCTCTCCTGCAGTGTCCTAGCATCAGAGGCATTCCTTGGACCATGAAGGGGGCTAGAAGAAAAGATAATAGCATCAGCAGCACTGGAGGTGGTTCTCTGCTTGTAAAGACACACCTCCAAAAAAAAGGTTCCGTGGGGCCACAATCACAGACTGGCCATCCCTCTGAAAAGCAAACCCTTTTGTTGGTTCCCCTGAGCATCACCGCCTCCCAAGCTCAGGTGTCTCGCTCCAGTGCAGGGTCTCTGGGACATGCCAAGGGCTGGGCTGTAGCCCAAGCAGGCTCGGCGCTTTCATGAGGTCCCCGCAATGCCTTGGACCGGTGACCTTGCTCATGGTCCTCCCCTCCTGCCTCAAGAAAGAGCAGGTCACAGGGAATGTGGAGAGTCACAAAAATCGACTTTGTCAGTGAGATTTTGCAAGCTGATACACTGCTTTGCTTGCTGGAGAAATAATAACAGTAATGTGTTCATTCTCCCTCCCCACACAAGATTCTCAGGGAAAGCAGGAGAGTCAGTAAAATCAGATGAGAAAAAAAACTGTTAACAGCAAGATTTGCCAAATAAGTGACTGCATTCAGTGGCCTGGAAAATGAGCCGGCAAGTGATATAAGAGCTCTTTCCGAATTCTGCACACTCAAGGAAACATTTAATACATCTTGAAGTAAAAATATGCCTTGGCTCTTGCTGCTGGCATAAATATTTGTGTTCACAAGTGTTGGCAAATATTTGAGACATCTGTGTTGTTTAACCAAGAGCTTTGTCTCTCAGAGTCCATCTCCCTGTTTGGTCTCCCCTATAATCACATTAGCCAGAGGAATCCTCCTGGTATTTATGCAGAGGATGGGATCAGACTCATTTCTATTAGTGCCTTAAAAGCAGGCACGAGCTTACAGAAGACGACCAACAAAGGGCCTCAGAAGAGCTGACAAAGATCATGTCCTACATCCAGTTAATATCGGTAGGGTCTCCTCCAGGAGACGGCTAATTTAGCATGAATTTGCGGACACAGGCAGTGTCATGTTGAAGGCCTTTCTTATCTCTACAGTAATTTCCAAGCTTTTATTTACTGTATTATATATAAGGGAACAGAGGAAAGAAAGCTTGCTTGTGGTAGCAATTCACTTTAGATATGATAAGACTTGAAGTCTCTCTGCAATCAACTCCTGTACAAAAGTTTGATGCCTCAACAGCTTCTGGTGAAAGAAAAGCAAAACGCAGGGACAGTATTGGCAGCACAGGAGTGGAGGAGAGGAGGCCTCTGCCTGTGCAGCAGGGCTGTGACCACAGACCAGGTGCTTCCCAGATCTGTGTATACAATTTTATATACAATTTGTTCATTTTTTCTCTTCCTTCAATAGCAAGTGATGTAATTATCTAGCAGCATGTGAACCAGACACCACCCATTCAGTCCAGTTCACAAACTATGAGTTCTGCTTGTACCCAGTGTCTGTCACGTCCTGCCTGTCAGGACACAGGCAGACACATTCCCAGTGGAAGCACTGTAAATTATCTACTCTGATAGAAGTTATCTGCTCTAATCTCCACCCTCCATCCCGGCGAAGCCCCTAGCCACTGTGTGATGCTGTGACTAGGCCCTAAGACCTGTCCTCCCCTGTTGCTGCTGGCATGGCAGCATCACCAGAAAATTGCCATGCCAAGAAACAATTAACAATCAACTCCTAAAAATTCCTAGAGCTGATCTGTCATATTTGTTGAAGAGGTCAATGGGTACATTCAAAGCATTCCAGATAACTCTGGGACTTGGGACAATCAAAACACTTTGTACTTAAGTTTGGACCTAGATAACAAACCAATGATGAACTGGAAAAAGATGTCAAATCAAATCCTGAAAGAACTGAACAAAGTTGTCATCATCGCCTACTGAGAGCCAGCATAGGGGCCCACAGACGAGTAAGTATGGAATAAACAAACTTGAAACCACCAAATCTTCTTGCAGCCTTTGGTAAGGACCGCAGTGAGAGTGATTTTGAATGATGAGTAGCATCTGTACTTCACCCTTCTGTCCAGAAGTGGGCACACAGAAGTGATGGAAGAGCACTCACCAGGCTCTTCCAAACTGCTTATTCAGTGGAAGATGCTCAAGTGAGCAGAAAAGAAGCACCAAACTACGCTTCTGGGTGCTAACCTGAGCCACGGCTGTTTTGACAGGTTAGCCATCACGGACAGAAAAAGAGCTCCTGTTGTGCCCTCGCTGGCAGGATCCTTACAGCTAATGCATTAACCTCTGAATAAACAAACGACTAAGAAAGGCCCTTTCCTAACCTAGCAAAGTACAAACACTGCCTACATTCTTCTGATTATAAAACCACAAATGCAGGACACACTCCTGGGAATGGGCTCGATATGTTTTCTCTTTGATTCCAGCCTCTCGGGAAGATTACATAGTGTTGTTGCCAGGTTAATGCGTAATGACCTCAATGTCTCAAAACATTATTGCGTTGCGAGTAAGACAGACATTTACATATTTCGCAGTTGCCCAAGGGTACAGAAGACATGTTTCAGGTGTCTGCACTGGGAGCATGCTGGAACACAGCAGTGCAGCAAGGTGCATGGAAAGCAGGGGGCTAGACACAACGATAATGAATGGGGAAAGGAAGGTGGCTCTCTAATGAGCCAGCCTGAACTCTCTGGCCACACCAGCAAGCAGCTGTCAGTCAGCAGCATGCTAAAATCGATTCTCCTGATCTGAGCACTACCAGTGCCAAAGGAGGCCACGGGGAACCGAGCCATCTTCCATTTCCTCCCGCTCAGCCTCCTGCGGAGGAGCAGCAGGAGCCCAGCTCACTTTCTGAGCCAGTTCTGGGGGATGGCCCTACAAATGGGAGCATTTCATGCCCAAGCAGACCTCCCTGCACTCAGAGCTTAGTGGCCAGAAATCTGGCAGATGTGCTTGCCTGCTCTGTGAGCCATTGGCTCCTGGTGGCGAGAGGAGGGAGAGAGATTCCCCGTAGGATTATCAGCACTTTTCTGTGCTCAGACACAGAGGGATCTGCAGATGCATCCCTCCGGCTGTGGCTGCTCTACGAGCTCCAAGTGCTGTGCTGAGGGGAGCGGAGGGAGGAGGGATGAGAAGTAGCTGGGTGAGGCTCAGGATAGCAGGATACTGTTGATGACTGCTGCAGTGTGAAGCCACACTCTTTCCACTCTGAAGGGCCTTGACAGCAACAACAACCACTTTCAGGCTGAGGAAAATCAGACTGAGCTTGCAGTCATTGCATGATTCTTCCCTGTAGGTGGTTAGGCTCTAGCAAGGCTTCCCAAAGCCCGACACTGCCTGCCCGCTGGGACGAGCTGCTCCTGCAGAGGCTTGTCTCCAGCCATGCGGCGGGGGCTTCCTTTCACAACATAAAACACTGTGAGCTCCCTTGGGTGAGCTGTTCTCCATCACTCTTTCCATGCTGAGCCCAGAGGCCTTGCTGGAGCCTCGCAGACCTTCTCCATTCCTCAGCACAGCCCTGTGGGCACGCACTGCAGAGGCCGGAGGGGACAGACCGCACTGCGGGAGCTGCCACATCCAACACAAACCACACATTTTGTCAAGGAGCTTTATCCCGGGAATTTGGCAACTCTCAGGAGGATAAGCACCACCAGCAGCAAGGCCACAGAGTCCCTTCCCACATTGAGCAGACCAGGAAATAGGCTTTTTTTTTTGGCCCTGAGGAACTTTTAATTGTCCTTCTGGAGGCAGGAGGTTGCCGGCTGGTACAGCACCTCCAGATGGCTCAAGTTGCTCCAAAATCTGCAGGGATGTCCTTCCTTAAAAACACCCTAGCCTATGCTCTCTCCTCCCGTCTGGTTTCCATCTCTTTGGCCATACCCGGGTATGCATGGGTGTCCCCAAAACCTGCTTGTGGGGGCAGCCACAACCCAGACAGGCAGACCGTGTGGGACGGCAGGCCCCGAGCCTGCCCACCCTCCCCTCGAGCAGAGGGGGCTGGTGAGGGGCCCAGGGGCCCAGGCCCCTGGAATTACTGCCTATGAACCTGCTGACAGAGAACTGAGCTCCAGCTCTCCCCTCAGCCAATAAATCTTGCAGTGGTCTAATTTTGCAAGGAATGATGCCTCAGGGAAGGCCTGTGTGGTCCAGAAAAAGAAAAGAAAAACTAAGCAGGCTAAAACACCCTAATTCTGCTTATCAGCTCTCCCTCCCACAGCCCTCCTGCTCCTCAGCGAGATGGCGCCTGATGAGGGGATGCAGGCTTACACGGAACGCACCAGCCAGCCGTGGGGCAGGGCACGAGCCTCGAGCCAGGCCCAGGAGCATCCAGCTGTGAGGTGGTGGAGGATAATGGGGTGGTGGAGGATCATGAGGTGATGGAGGAGCACAGGGTGGTAGAGGATCAGGAGGTGGTGGGGGATCTTGACATGATGGAGGATCACAAGGTGACGGAGGATCACAAGGTGGTGGAGGATCATGAAGTAATGGAGGATCACGAGGTGATAGAGGATCCTGAGGTGGTGGAGGATTGCGAGGTGATAGAGGATCCCGAGATGGTGGAGGATTGCTGGGCAGGGGCTTTGTGGAGTTGGATCAGATCACACCATGGGCTGCAGCTGGCCCCACAGGCACCCCTCAGCTGATCACATCTGCCCCCTGCCCGAGGACAAGGCTGTGCCCTCCCTGCTGGTCCCCTCTGCACACTCAGAACCTCTATGGGGACCCACTGCACACCCCTGCCCTTCTTCATTCGGGCTGTGGGCAAGGACTGGCAGGGTTTGGGCAGGAGGCTCTTTGTGGAGAAGTGCAGATGACTTGTTTCCCTCTGCTCTCCGCCTCTTTTGTTCCATAAACCCACATTATTGTTTTTTATTTTTGTTGAGGTTAATATTTTGTAAGGTCAGCCTTACACAATAGTTTGGGGTGCTCATCCTGTGTGGTGAGAGCGGTTCCCCAGACCTGGCGCCAGGACTGCAAGTAGAGGGCATGTACTGTCATCAGCTGGGGCTCATCTCCCTGTGGTTTGGGAGGAGGGGAGCCTGCTGCCCTGGCTCGGCTGCTACCAGGGCCATAAAGGAGCTCTCTGTCCATGGGGGAGCAGAGGGCAGGGCCCCCCCCTGCCACCCATGGGAGAGCAGAGCTCCGGCCGCGGCTCCACAGCCCTGGCTGGGGCTCTCCACCCCCACGTGAACTTGCTTTTCCGGAGCATGGAGAAGGAGAGCATGTGGTGAGGTTCCTTCCCCTGTGCATCATAACAAGACGTTAATTTGAGTCCTCTGCAGAAGACAAAGGGAGAGTTGTAGCTGTTTTATTTGGGGGTGGAGGGAGGCAGTGCATCCAGGAAGCGCCCTCCCCTGGGAGATAAGGGAGACCTGGCCACCCACGAGCCGTGGCTCGCCAGGAATCCAGGCTTCCATATGCACAAAGCTGGTGCCAGAAGTGTCGTTCCCATCGTCAGCAGGCCACCCGCCCCTTCCCCCACCACCTTCCCTCCCTTCTCCCTCCTCCTCTTCTCTCCCCGTAACCAGCTGACTTTTTTCACAACCAGGAAACAATCAAACAACCTCTTCAGCTGCTTCGGCTCCTCCTCCTCCCCAACACCACCATCTCCCCCTCCAAAGGATGCTGTCAGTACTCCCAAAGCCTGATGTGCTGTGCAGTGCAAAACTGTTATTCCAGCCTCCCAGTGGGGAATACCCTCTGGGCTGCAAATACCTGTGTTTCGTTAAGTAAATAATCACACAAGATACAATATCCGTCTTGGTAAAGTGGAGGGAGGGCAGCAAGGACGCAGACCTGGTGCGTAGCAGACGGCACCCCCTGAATCAGTATCATGGGTGCTGTGAGCTGGATGGCAATACCCTTATGCGCCTGCCCTTTCTTCTCCAGGTAAATGGTGACACTGATGCCCACAGGAGGACAATTAACTACATACCCTTCGGCTGATGTGACCCTTTTGGGGTGCGCGTTGCGTTTGGCTTTTTAAAATAGCTTTCACAAAGAGCACGGCTGGGAAATATATTCACCTACCCTCGCTGGGAGAGGCCTGGAAAGCAGCCAGCAGTGGTACTCCAGTGTCACTGGGCAGTGAGGAAGAGGAGGGCGAATGGCACCAGTGGAAGGGGAGCTATTCCTGACTGTCCCTGGTGGTTTCCTTGCCACCGCGGGTGCTAGTGGCCACTAGGTCCTTCAGAAAAGCTGGCCCTACTGAAGCATCGCATGGAGGGGAGCTCAGCTGCTGTGGACAGCCCGCTGCCCTCTGCCCCTTTCCCCAGAGCAGGTTTCTGGCAGCGCCAGGCGCTGACCCCAAGCCCCCTGGCGTGCTGCCCGCCTGCTCCAGCCACCAGCCTGCAGTGCTGCTGCCTCCCTGCAACCAGGTCCCGTGCCTTTTATTGCTCACCTGTTTAGGAGACTTCACACATCCTGCACGGAGGCTTATAAACCTACTGAGGAAACAGAGGAAGGGAAGGGGTGAAGAAGGAGTTCAGCCAGGAGTGAAATGCTGGGGAGTGTGGGAACCTGGGGCTGGGCCTCGCCAGGGTCACCCCGGTCCATCCCAGCACATACAGGAGGCGTGCAGGCAGCTCACCCACGCCAGGGTCTCAGGGGGGTCTTGGGTCATCCCTGGGCTCTTGGGACAGCCAGCACCGGCAGCGTGGAGCAAGCGAAGGATCCTGCCAAGGGCCTGACAGACAGCTTGCTGTGGCACCTCCAATTGTGAACTGGAGGTTGAATCAGGGCTGAGAGTCTCCTGGATTCATTTCTCAGTCATTTATTCAGATATAATTGCCTGTCTGCCTGTCTTAAAGCTAATGACTGGATGTGAAGATTTCCAGTTAGGGTTTGTGAGAAGGTAATTACATTGCAATCTCGCTGTATGACTATTCCTCGAATGAAGATAAACTTGTTTGAGTAGGTCTGCACATCGCAGGAATCAGTTGTATTACAGAGCCCAGGCATGGCAGGGGAGATAAGGGAATGTTTTCACTGCTGCTTTTTTATCTGCTGACCTATTAAAAGCTTTTCTGTCTGAAGGGGGTGAGGAGCAAGCAAAGGGGTTAATCCCAGAGCTTCTCACCCCTGATGAACATGATTTAAGTCCCCATCACTTGGCTGGGGCTTAGTGGGTGCTCTTAACTTCCTTTCTAGTAGGTGCTGGTTTGCTTTGCTGTGATGCCCCGAGCTGAGCTCCAGTTCCATGAGACTGACAGGCTTCACCTGTGGAGGCCCATGAGATGTTGTGAAGGCTGCTGCAGATCCTGACAGAAATAGGCTGGCACAGCTGAAGCCTGGGAAGAAAAGCCCAGACGGGGGAAGCAGGGAGGGGGTCACAGCACAGCACACATCTGCGGGGCTATGAGAGCAACAGGGTCCTGCCACGAGCGCTAGGCAGGTGCCAGAGCTGTGTATCGGCTGCTAGCAGGAGGTGCTCCTGGTCAGCATCGATGGCTCGTGTGCCGGCAACGCAAGCCATCCCTGTGGGCAAAGCCTGCCTCTGGCTGGTGTTATCAGAGCTTGCAGATGCACAGAAAGTCACCCTCGTGATTATGGGGCAGGTTAACACAGAGCGTCCTCTCTAAACGCCGGCCAAAGAGACAGTAAACTCGAGCAGCAAGATATCTTTCCAGGCTCAATTGGTTACAAGCCTGATGGCTAGATAAAATCCTCTTCCATTTTCAGGAGGTCCTTGCTGTTTCCAAGACCGTAGAGTGATGGGAGCCTACACGGGAAATCAGCCAAATTTCCCTCTGCCCCTGTGCAGGGCAGACCCTGGGAATAAGCCTCATTTACTGCTATGTCTTTTACCAGCAGTCTTGTCATCTAAGGTCACTTTTGGGCAGTGCACATTCAGTGGCTTTGTGCAGTCATGGTCCCTTCTGATGCTGCCTCGGATGCGCTGGCTGTCCCCGGGTGGACCCCAGGCACCCTCCCTCTCAGCGGGCTTCTCCTGGCCTGTTGCTTTAAAGCTCTCACCCTTCTTCGAGGCACAAGCCGATGCACTGAGATCATCTCTCGGTCCCATCTAGCTGTTAAACCCCCTCAAATCTTTCTTGCTCAGCAGCACTTCATATAAATCCAGTAATGTGCACATCGCTTTGGCTGCCAACTGCTTTTGGGTCAGACGGGAGGGGGCTGCGTGGGGGTTGTTATTACAGTCACTGTTCCGTCTCCCCAGGGGATCCCAGGAAACCGCAAGCTGCCAGCAAACGTCTCGAGGATGGAGGCATGTTGGGGACCCCTGGGAGTCAGCTGGCAAATCTGATGCACTGGGTATGGATTAACAACCCATTAGGGCAGGGGCTTGGGGCTGCATTAAACAAATCCTTCCCCTCAGCCTTTGCAAACGCTAGTGATTGTTTCCTTAAAGCAACGCAGAAGCAAGGCAGCATCAGCATGGGGACGGTGCTTAAGCATCAGGCTCGCACCATTAAATATCAGTGAGGGCTTAAGGGCATTGCACAGCACTTCCCTAAGGGAGATGAATGATTTCCTGGGATGAACCCAACTGGCCCACTCTGTGCTGCATTTGCTTGATGTTGATGCGGCCAAAAGAACACTCTTTGGCATGAATAAAACATGCTTCTTGAGTAGCAGCAGCAACTAGTTTGTCAGGAAGAGCCCCCGACTATGACAGGGCAAAATGTGTGAACCTGCCTTTCAAGGGATCGCTGTCTGAGCTGCCTCAGGAGCAGCGCGATGACAATTACCCCCTTTCCTGCTGCGGCAGGGAATCCATGCTGGTGGATGAGGAAAGACTTTTCTTATCTGATTTTCTCTCTTCTGCAGCAATCATCTGGAATTGACGGCAAAACCCACCCTGGGGAGGCGTCGTGCCCCTGTGGGCCATTAGATCCCGTCTGGGGTCATGACCTGTTTGTCGGAGGTGCACAAAAGGTGACTAAGAAATGCATATCCAGATACGTGATACAGCCATCACCAGCAGGATCCTGCTTTCCACCAGGGAAAACTGAAAATTGAAAAGATCTGAAAGCTCCTGCTTGACGTGCAGTAGTGCCTGGGTACGAGCCCTGCCACTGGTTGCTGCTGTTAAAGCGGGGAGAGCCACCCACCTGCTCTGAACTCCAGTTTGCCCACAGATCCACAGCCCGGAGCATCACAACTCCAGTGTCTCAAATACGTTGGGACTTTCCATCGGAAAATTTTGGAATGGGACAAATTCACTGTTATCAGCTATTTGGATGCAGATTTGCAGCAGAGTGAGTCTGGGTTATGCTTCCTTGAGTTACAGGGATACATTTTGTTGAGATGGAAAAGAGGACAGGAAGAAACTGAAAATTTCTGCTCTGGTGTCCTGGAGTGCTCAAACGTGTACCTAGCACTAAGACATTAAAATCAACCTTGCTGACATGGGGCTTCAAGTGATTAAGAAAATTCTAATGAAATGTTTACCTCCTGGAAAACACAATTTTATCCAAAATAAAGCCTTTGCAAGAAGAAAAATTTAATTTACAGATCAAACAAAAATAGTCCTAATGAAGCAGTGCTACACAGCTGGAAATTTCCGATCTGATTTGTCAAAATGAATATTAATATTCTCTTTTCATTTGTAACTTCATCACTTGAAATGTTTTTTGTTACAATATCCTAATGAAATAAGGTCACTACGAAAAGTTGCTTTTTAAAAAGCAAGCAATTTGCTTTACTTACATAAGTCAGGGGTATCACTGCAAAAACAAATTCCGAACTGCCGGAGTTTTCTGAAAACTGAGGGTGTTGCCACAGCTCTGCGTGCTGGATTTGGGAGGAGCTGGGAGAGTGGCAGAGAGAAGCACAAACCCCAGGGGACGGGGAAATCTTCCTAGCTGTGAAGACGGTGAAATTTCAAGTTTGTTTTTTCTAGGGCCATTTTGGCTTCCCCACCATGGTGCCGCTGTAAGGAAAGAGCAAACACACAGCTGTCAGGATTAGCAGGGAGTGGGCTGTTCTCTCTTGGGACAAGGGGATGAAGCTGCCGGGGACCCTTTCAGTGCTGTTTTTTGGCTGGACTTTTACTCTGACGTTGCTTTTCCCAGCAAAATAGCGGTGTGCCCGGGTGGGATCCAGGCACCCAGCATCCTGCCTGCCTTGGCTGCTCGGTGCAGCAGGTGAGGGCAGGGGCTGCTCACTCCTCTGTGCCTTGGTCTTCGGTGCCTCGCTTCCCAGATGGGGGTTTTGTGGTTTGCAAGGGTTAGCTGCTCAAAGTGTCTGAGTATCACTGAGCAGGCAGCTGAGGAAAGACTTGATCAAAGTATAAACAAATTCTAAGTGCCTGAATCAAGAGAATGACACAAACTAACCCACCCCTTAAAGTGCCTGTGACCACAAACCACATCACGGCAGAAAAGGAGACACGCTTTTCTTTTCTTGTCCTAAGTCATAAAAATTACTTACCAAGGTGACAAATTTATGGCTGGAGTAATTGCACGATTACTTTATTATGTGCCACCAGTGTGAGAAAATATATATTAAAAAGTCACTCATGTCCAAACCAAAAGGGGCAGCAAAGAATTATTGGTGGCAGTAAATAAATGTGACATGTACAATTATTTACTTGGTTGGAAGCTGGAATTTCAGATTGAAAACCAGCAGTCATGTTCAAAGGCTTCAGCTGGCGGTGGCAGCAGCTCGGTTGGGGCAGCCAGCCCCCCCACGGTCCCAGGGGCAATGTGGCTCCTGCGGAAGGGATGGGAAGGAGCTGCAGCAGCAGCTTGGTTCAGCTGAGAACTCTTCAGGGCAAATCCAGCCCTTTGGGTCTGGGCTTTCACAGCCAGGACCCTGCTGCAGGTGAGCACAGGCACCTGAACTGTGGGAAGAGCAGGAGCTGCAGGTAGGTGCCCATCACTGCCACCCCAGGAGCAGGAGCACGAAGCCCAGCTCTCACTGGGCCACCACCGTGCTCCTGCAGAGACATTTGTGACTATTAGATAGCAGATTAGAAACAAAGTCATTAAAAACCACTTTTTTTCCCTCTCTTATTTATTGCTAAGACACGAGACCAGGGTTCTGAGTGCTTCCTTTATCAGATGAGTGTTTCTCAGAGACCCTGCACATAAATGTTATTTGTACTGAATTGCTTCATTTCACGAGGGGAAGCCAAGACCTTGAGCTCTAATCCAGGAAGGTAAAAATAAAATGGAAAAAAAAAAAAAAATGTCTGCAAGGGTTTTAGCCCTGCCCTTGTTGGTTTTCCCCTGCCCTCTGTAGCACTGCCTGCTCTCAGCACCCACCACGGTCTGTGCCTGCTTGGGCTCCAGCATTGCAGGGGTAGGTTTAAATCCTCGCCCCCCAAAAGCCTGCCTTCTCTCAGGGTCAAACACCATCCTGCAAATACTCCCTATCCCAGTGATGAAGATGATTCCTAAACTGTGCATGACCATACGTCTGAGTCTGCCACCTGAGCCTGACTGCAGAGCTCTGACTGTTCCTAGTGCACAGGGAAGGCTTTGGTTTGGGTGTCAGGGAGGGCTGGGAGCAGAACTGCTCGTAGTCTGCTCTGCTAGGACTTCTCCTTGCCCTTTCATGCTGGGCCACGTGGTATTTTTTATTTGCTTTCTTTTCCTTTTGCTAAGGGCAATTGCTTCATTTGTTGATTAACTGATGAAGCAGGCTGTGGGTGAGGGTGAGGGCAGTCTGGGGGTTTGGTGCTGGCAGACCGGGGCTCCCCCCGCACAGATCCTGCCCTGGCCCCATAGGGTTCGACCAGCGGGGACCCGGGGCTGGCAGAAAGCAGGGAGAAGGCTGTGGGAAACTTCACTTACCTAGCCTGTCCCAGGAGTCCCAAGTGCCCCGGATACTGATTGCTAATAAATGTGCATGCTGAGAAGCTTTTGTTTTTCCAGTGAGATGGAATAACAGGGAAAATATGCGAAAGTCCCTCGACAAGAGTGTGTTTTTCTTTCATTTATATTTACCTAATTACGCTGTCACAGGCTGCTGAAAATCATACCCTCACCCCTCCCCATGTCCCCAAAATGACCAAAGATAGAAAAACCTGTGCCAGACGCTGAGCCAGCAGCAGGGGAGCCAGGGAAGGGATGCGCTGGGCAGCCCAGCACCACGATCTCCTGGCTCTGGCCTGCTGCAAGCACAGTGAAATCAGGGCTTCACCCTCCATCCTCCAGCAGGGAGGCTTAGCAGGGATTCGAGGCAGAAAGAGGGCGGGTGGCTGCTCAGAGCTGGGTGAGGCGTGCAGCAAAAGGCTTTTGGTCGCGTGTGCTGCAAGTGCTAGATCCGGGGAAAGACGCCACAGATGTTAATGGTGCATGCTGTCATCCTCCCGGGAGGAGGAATGCTATTCCTCTTCTATTCCTACTCTATTCCTATTCTATCCTCTTGGAGGGAGAGTCCTGGTGCCCCAGCTGATTTGCAGAGTGTGGCAAAACACATCTCGCTGCTGACCGACTGGTCAGAGACCTGGATCCAGCCCCAGAGCTCCCCACTGAGCACCTGTTACTACGAGCTCTGTTCAGTTCCTTCAGGACATCAGGAATTAAAATATATATATACATATATATATATATATATATATATATAAATAAATGGGAAAGGTAAAATGAGGGATTTGTTGCATGTGGTCGGAGAGAGAGCATGAGTTGGCTGCTGGGCTGCTGGGCTGGCAGCAGCCAAACGCCCGAACACCAGCACCGAGGTGTTTGTAACTCTTGTGGCAGCCTCAGAAGTTCACAGCTTTTGTCAGCGGGGTGGAGGAGAAGAGCTGGTAGGTTGTGCTGTTAATTTTGAGTTAAACCAACAGCACCACTTGACTGCCCTGCATTATAAGGCTGCTTTGTTAATCTTCTTAATTCAAGGGATATTTATTAGACCCAGGCCTCCAGAGGTGCTCCTCAGACGTGGCCCCTGGCAACGCAGTTCTTATTAATGCAGGAGATGGAGCTTCTTGAGAGGCACGCCAGTGCTCTCCCAGAATTAAAGATGAGTATAAACCTCACCTCGATCCACAAGTGTAAGGTAGATTTGCTTTTTTTTTTCTTTTTTTTTTTTTTTTCCTAATATGAACATACAATATGCATATGCTTAGTCAAAATAAAGCAATGCAAAAAAAAAAAAAAAAAGTGCTACATTACGTCACATATTTTTTGCTCAAGAAAAAGGTAGCAGGGCAGAAAAGGGAGGAGGGCAGAAATGTGGAGACAGCTGTGGACAGCACCACGCAGGACTCTGTAAACCCTGGAGCCCAGAGCAGAGCCTCTGAGCACTGCGGTGCCCCAGCCAAGGCTGCGGTACTCAGCTGCAAACTGAATTGGCCCAGTTTGGGCTTCTGTAAATTACTGCTATCTCCTTGTGTACGCTAGCAAGGCCCAGTTTATAGGGATCCTAAACCAACAACGTAACTATAATTACAGCCTAAGCTAATCAGCAGGGAAATGGCTCTTCCTTTATTGCCATGGCTGCAGGATCCATTTTTAGCGCGTTGTGCTGAGACAACACACGGTAAGGCAGAGCGTGGCGCAGTGCTGGATGCAGCACAGGTGGGTGGTGGTGCTGTGCACGCCATGCAGCACCCAGGGGATGGCCCTGCAAGGGCAGGGTGCTGAGCAAGGTCTCCCTGGTGCCAGGGGACCCCACTGAAGTGAGCTGGCTGACGAATGACCCGCAGCTCCTGAAGGACACGCAGATCTCTGGGGATGCTGTGTCCCAGCAGGAGGCTGGGTGCTGCCCTCCGGGGGGTTGCCCAATAATGCACTGCCACGCTCCATTGCGATTCCCTTTCTAGCTTGCAAAGAACATGACCTCAACATGACAGGACAAGGCTCTGGTTTTACAGAGCCTTGAATGACCAAAAAAATGCAAAACCCCAAACTTGACCAGGATTTTCCTGTGCTAATTGGGTACAAAACGCTGGTTTTACTCCTCCATAGCCTGGATGAATCACAGTCCCAGCCCAGGAGGAGATCGATTTCCATGTACAAACATAGCCTAAGGTCTCAGGATTTCCTCCCTTCATTGCAGCTCTGGCCAATTTTGTTCTTGAGATAGAAACTGATGGAGAAAGGAAATGTTAAATTTGTGTGGGAGGTGACTAGGGCTTGTTCAGAGCTGGGCTGGGGTTTTGCAGGCAAAGCCCTAATTGTGACTCCTGATAACAGGAAAGCTTAAACACATCGCTGCCTCATTGGCTTCAAAACGGGTCCCCAAATTAAGCTTGTTTTTAAAAAGCTCCATTTCGGCTAATCTGCTTTGTGACCTTTATCTTGCCAGGGCCAGGCTGGCTGCAGCCTACCAGGGCTCTATACACACCCAGGCTCGTCTCCGCATGGGGCGAGCAGCAACGGAGCAGCCTCCTCCGGCCAGGGTGGGATCTGCAATTTACCCTTCTGATTTGAGATAAGCCTACATCTGAATATTTCCATGATTTCTCCCAGCGCAGCTCAGAGTCTCTTACCAGAAGGGTAAATTGCAGATCCCATTTCCTGGGAAATGCCCTGAGCCTCACTGCTGATGGGCAAACGCCGTCAGCACAGCCCGTGCTGCGCTGCTCACACTGAAGGCAGCAACTTGCGGCGCCGAAACCACAACTGCATGCACCACACGTACCTATAAATCCAAATGTGGGTACGTACATTTATACAGAGATAGCGGGCGAGAATAGAGTCGGCGAGGAAGAGTAAAACCAGCAGTGGGATAGTAGTTAAATTTGAGTTTATTGAAATCGATTTAAACCACGCAGTGCAACAGGAGGCATTATAAATACAACATTTAGCTATCACAGCCAGTTCTGAAGGGAGCTTGGGGAAACCCTGCCCCATTTTTGTTATGCTTGTGTGCCGTGCAGCTTAGGAAACCTATACTCATCTGTGAAAAGCCTCAGTATTTTTTCCACGTGTTGCCTCGCGGAGCTGGTGCGCAGCAGGCCTGGCACCGTATAGGATTACTGAGGCATTCCAGCCCCCTTCTCACCCACAGAAATTGGCTGGTTCCTTGAAAAATTAAAACCACTCTATTTTATTCCTCCTCTTACGATCCCCCTCCTGCCTGCCTGGGCTGTGCCACAGGATATGCGGGTTTGCACCACCGCTGCCCGCTCTCCGTGCCGGCTGATGACACAAGGGGCGAGTCGCACGTCTCCCTTCCTAATGAATTGGGATTGATGGCTCCAGTTTGCCACGGGCGTGAGAGCAGCAAGAACCCATCAGGCTCCTGCTGTCACCAGGACAACACAACACGGCAGCGACCTGCGGCCTTTCGGGGACCCGGTGACACCTGACATCATTTTTCAGGCACTTTGGGTTTCTGAGACCTCATTCCTCGCGTCCCCTCCCTTCCCAGCCCACGGCCCTACAAACCGGTGCTGCGCTGCTCTTGCTGCAGAGCTGTTAGGTTCCTTTAGCTTCCCTGTGGATCCTATTAGCCGAAGAATTTGCTCCTCTTTCAGGGCTCTTTTTTATTATTTTAAATGAATAGGCTTCAAAATATGTACATATATGCTTTTGCTTTGAGATGAAATTTCAGAGCTGGGGCTATGCACATGCACTCCTGCCTCCTTCTACCTCAAACACTTTTTTTATGCACACACGTGGATAAGAAATGAGTTACTCAGTTAAATCCCCCCCGTGCCCTGCGGTCCCTGAGCCCGCTGCTCCGGCAGATGCAGCGCTGCAGCTCCTTCCCCAGCCCCAGAAGCCTCCTTCACGTCGATTCTTCTGTGTCTGCCGCTTGTCCCCGGCCCCGCTGGAGGAGGTGGCACCGGTGGCTCTGCCATCGTGCTGCCTGCTGCTGCCTGCCCTCCCACAAGAGGGATTTGGTTGTGGTGGCTCCACAAAGCCCTCTTTCATTGTAGAGCGGCAGAGGGAGGTTGCACTTGTGTATCTGTCTGGCAAGCCACTCCAGAAGGCGTTTGCAAGAGGCAGACAACGCTGCCAAGAATCTCATTACACGTCCTGCTTCACCGCGTGGTCCAGCCCCGAGAAGGATGCTCTCCAAGCAGCCACCCCATAAAGCACGCACGGGGGCTCGGCGCTGACAGCGGTGCTTCTGCTGGACTGGAAGGGATGGCAGCCGCCTCGGGCAGCCCGGGGAAGCTGCTGCTCCTGGCTGACCCCACAAACCTCCCCGGGGACAAACCCCACGGCTCGGGGGGGACAGAAGAGGCCCAGCAGGGATGCGGGAGGAGGATGGAGAATCCACACCAGGCTTTGTGTACAGCTCGGAGCGGGCTGGGAGAGGACTGCAGGAGTTCAGCCAAGGCAGACACCCAGACGGGGCAGCCATCATCAGTAAAACTCACAGCTCAGCCTCTCTGTCTTGATTTAGAGAATTTCCACGCAGCCAAGAGCCGAAGTCCGGAATTGCTCTCCCGTGAACGCCGCTACTAGCAGCCGACGGGGTCCGCTGAGGGGTTAATGGCAGGTTGCAGTCAGAGATCCCTCTCCCTCGCAATGCTTCGTTAATAATTTTGTGGTGAAACAAAGCAAAACCATCCAAGTTTGGTGACAATTTTCCCACAGTCATACACTGCTCTGATTCATTTTTGTCCGCAGATTTAAGTGGTAATGGGCTGACCACAGAACATTTCCTGGGGATTAATCATGGCTGGGAAAGGGCCACAATGCTGAGCTGTGCTCCAGGTGCCCCCAGATTCTCTTCCTTTGTCAGGAATTAGCCGGTGCTGAGGTCGCTGTGCTATGACTTTGCTGGTGCAATTACAAGCTAATATATGCTAATTAACAGCAAAGTTCAGACGTCAAGGTGATGGACTCGGTAGACACCTGTGTCCCTGCTCTCTCTCTGCCCCTGCCCACCGTGCCCAAACACGTGCCCCTTGCAGAGCACAGCAGGCCTGGGTGCTGGGGGCAGCCCGTCCCTTGCTCCCCGTGGCTCCCTGCCCCTCTCTTTCTGCTCCGCACCGAGGTGACCGATGGATCAAACTGACTTTGGGACCAGCCGGATTTCCTTTCTGAAGCCTGCGGAATATCCCCTGGTTTCAGACACCCCGCTTTCCTTCCAGTGAATGAGTCAGCCCTGGAAAACCAAGTCCCAGGACATGATTCAAGCAAATTCTTCTTTTTCCAAGCACAACGGAGAAATTTTTGGTCAATGGAGGTGTGGGAGGGGGCGGCTGCCCCAGCCTGGCTGCTGCACATGGGAGGAGGTTGGGCTGGGAGCGATGCTGGGGCAATGCTGGGTGCTGCAGGGGGCCCCCATGCTCCCTGCACAGCAGCAGAGGTGTGCTGGGCTTCCCTTCTCCATCCCAGGGGAATATTCAACCCAGTTCCAGCCCGGTTCATGACAGGAAGAGCTGCCGGCGGCATGGGCACGAGCCCTACATCGCTCACGGCGCCTGCAGGCGGGGAGCTGGCTCCGGGCAGGTTGTCCCTCTGCCTTTTTCTGCCTCTGACTGGCTGCAACATGCACAAATAGCCCAAGAAAGGGATCCCGCGGGGTATTTCTGAGCCTCCTCCTATAATAATATACAAATACCGGGGAGGAAAAAAAGCCGATTTCTGCAGGTTTCTAGCCCGCAGTAGCGCGAGCACCGCAGCCGCAGACGATGGCCCCATTGCCGCTCAGGCTGTGGCCGGCGCTGGTTGGGGTTCCCCGCTGCTCTTCCCGTCCCCGTGCCACATGTCTGCAGCTGGCTGCCTGCCACCGCCTCGGAGGCAGCGAATGCAGCTGAATTTCCTCCCCCGGCCCTGCCAAATAGCTGTCGGGGGGAGCCCGCAGCCCCCTCCTCGCCCCCCAGACCAGGGCTGAGGTGCCTGATGCTGCCCCCACAGCACACAGGATGGAGAGGCTTTTGGAGGCATCATTGCTCTGTTTTCCTGCCTGAGTTTTCTCCTGTTTTGTACAGTCTAGAATCAAACGTTGTCTTTTGAAGACTCCTTCTCATTGCCAGAAGGTTCCCCAGTGCTCTGTCCCTGTTTAGGTTCACAGGGGTGCTGCCCCGCACCGTCCTTTGAATTTACCAGACTTCCTGGCACACGAGTACTTGCATCCATCGCTCATCTGTGTTTCTGAAATTGATATTCTGTCTCCCTGCGTGATCAAATCTTTTATTTCTGATTAAGGCTGTCAGAGAAACAGCTTTCTGCCTGGTGAAAATTCAGATTAGAAAAAGAAAAAATCCAAACTGGGCTAAGAAAGTAACAATACCATTTTCATTGACTTAAGTAAATGAAAACAGCACCAGTGCAGGCTGGTCCCAAGCTTTCATCTCTGTTGTAACCTTTGCCTTTCTTCTGCTACTTTTTTGTTTTGTTTTGTTTTGTTTTGTTTTGATGGCCATCTGTTTGGAGTCACAAGTCCATGTTAAGTGGGAAGGTCGGGGAATTTTCATTTTCAAAGTATCAAAAAAAATCATCCTGGAAAATGCAAAGGCAGATTTTTTTTCTCCAATGTTTGTAACTGCTATGGCCCATCCAAATCCACTCCATCCCGGAGAATAAACAAATAAATGTTTCTGTTTCTATTGAGCAGCGTTTTCCAGCATCATCAAAAGTCATCATAAAATTCCCAGCTAGCTTCCCATCACTCAGGCTATCAATTATCGACACCTTGGCAGACAGCACCCTCCTGCTTTGCACATTCTTAGTAGTACAAACTTCTCTGTGAACAATGGGACTAAAAGGGAAAGAGGAAAGGACAAATTAAAAAAGCATGCTGTGAGCTTAAACTAGAGGCTTGACACTGTCAGCACAGCCCATATGGAAAAAATAGACCTTTTCCATGGCATAGCAACATGTTTCTTCATAAAGGGGATTGCACACACATGTAAAATATATGTGCGGATGAGGAAAGCGTGCATGTAATAGATACTGCATCACTGCAGTGCCAGGTAGTTCCAAGATTATGAAGGCTGGGCAATTCAGTGCAGATATTTTATGGACTGTTGCTTCGAATGGCTTAAATATATTGTATAAGAGAAGATAGCCAAGGCAGTAATGTTTGCAGCCAGTCTTGTTAAGGTAACAAGGAGGGTAACTGAATCTGCACTCTTTAAGGGGCAAGTTGTTTGTCAGAGGGTCAGGAAGGGGAGGATTTTCCAGCGATGCCTGGCACGGGCGGCCGTGTGAGTTATGGAGAGGGAATGCTTGGCTCCAGCAGGGCTGCAGGAGCTGGCCACTGCTGGTGGCAGGCTACCAGAAGCAGCCGTGTAGAGGTCTGACTGGGAAACACAGCAAAACTTGCACTCTTGTTGATATATGGCCTCTGAAGATGTGGTCATCTCCAGCAGAGGCAGGTTAAATCCATGGTTCATCGCGGTTCATCTCCAGTGGAAAAAAGTCCCACCTGCCTGTCCCCAGCAGCCAGTGGGGATGGATGCTTTGAGCACACTAAAACTGTGGCGCTCCTGGTCAGCCATCCATTTGCTTGTGCACAGAGAAAAGGGGGGAAAAGGCCCTTCCTGAGCCTTTGTGGCTTTGAAGGTGAGGGACCCAGCACTCCATACACAGGCGGTGCAGGGGCTGTGGGCAGGCTGGTGGGGCTGGGAGGATGCTCAGGGCAGGAGGCACTGCCTGGGCTGATATCAGGCATGGAACTGCTCCCCGTCAGCATCCCTCCTTGCAGGTTCCTTGACCCAGGTGACCGCAAGGCAGTGTTCACAACTTCTGGGTTTAATATCCGTATTTATAGTACATGTGCATTTATTTAACAGGTCTGGCCCAAACAGTCAGCCTGTGCCAAAAAGAGACAATCATCCTTCATTTCACAGCTGTGACATCATCAAGTCATATTTCACGGATATGATGTCACTACTGCGCAATACAACTTTTTATTTTCAAAAGGTTTTTATTAATGCTGAGGTTTTTTGTTTTTTTTTCCTCTGGTCTGGCCAGAACATCTGGAGCTGGGAAACTTCAGAGTCCAGAAATATTCACAAGATGTAGCAGACAGAATTACAACCCACAATATTTCTTTGAGAAAAAGAGAACAGATAAAAATGTGGGGAACCAGTAGTCACAACCAACTGTTAAAAATCAAAGCTCAGTGTAGCCTGGGAGGGAGCGGGAGGCAGGAGGTGCGGAGGGCGAGGCGGGGGCAATCCTGCTCCTTTGGGTGGGGCCCCAGCCATCGGTGAGCAGGCTGGGCAGGAGCTGGGTGGGGCTGGGTGCCCACGTTATCCCTTCAGCCTGGAGGACAAGAGAGGTGTGTTGCTCTCTTTGTCATAAATAAAGGCATCAATCCTTCCTAGAGAGCAGAGAAATGGAGAAAAGGGAGGGGAAAGGATGTTGGGGATGGGGGAAGGAGCAGAGAGGGTGTCCTGGGCAGGCAGAAGGGATCAGGGGTGCTTCTGGAGGAGATGTGAGAGGAGCATCCGTGAGGCTGGGGCAGGGTTTGGGTGCCCAGCTGCTCCGCAGGGCTTGGAGGAGGTCCCGCAGTGGTGAGGGTGAGGGGTGGCTGGCCCCGTGGGCACGCACACCTTCTCCCTTCCCCCTTGGGACCGCCCATCTGCTGCAGGAGCTCAAGGTGGGAAAAGGGCCTGGGTGACTGTTCATCTGGAATCCCTAATTAATGCAATCCAGCTGCATCCCTTTCGGGCTGCCTTTCCAGCAGTGCTCGTGCAAGCGAGCACAAAGAGTCCCAGACAATAGATTTTAAATGCTTTTTCCATAAGCCTGCGCAGCAGAAGCCGGAATGCAAAAGCGTTACTGTCAGGGGAAAATACCACGTAAGTGATGTGACCGTGCGCTGCCCGGCTTCGGCTCCAAGCAGTGGGTCACCTCCCGCGTGCCAGTCCCGATAAATGTCACTGCCTCATTCTGCACGGTGAATAACGGCCTGGAAACGGCAGCCTTTGTGCAGCCAGCTCCTGGCAGGGGGGTGCTCAGCACCCAGGGGACACGCCGCCACCCCACCAGCTGTGGGTGCAGAGCAGGGGGGCTCGGTGCCGCCACCAGCAGCCCAGGCAGCTCAGGTGGCTCCCGTACGCCGGGCAGAGGAGAGCAAGGCTGTGGAATTAAGACTGACAAGCTGACGAGATAAACTGGTCAGATAAAAGGATGACAGAAATAATTTTACACGGCATTACTGTGAAAAGCTAATTTATACACAGATGAGTCCATGACAGACTCAGTGGAGGGTGGCAGACGAGCGGGGAATGAAGAGCACTTCATTTATTCCCTGCAACAGGAGGGGGAGTATTAGGAGCTGGCTGCCTGGGACATCTCTCTCCCTCTGTCTTTCTCTTTCCCTTTTTCTTTTCAAAGTTATCAAACTTTATCTGGTTGCTTTTCTGTAAATTAGCAATGTCAGAAGAAAAAGAAAACCACTGCCTCTGCCAATGTCCCTGCTCTTTCCAGCCCCACTGGTGAGAGCTCGGGACAGCCCTGCAGAGCAGAGCCCTGATTTTCCTCTGCAAAACAAAACAGAAACCAGGCAGAAAGGCAACCTTATTTTTGCACCACATGGAGCTTTGGCTTTGTTTTTCAATGAGCCCCAGTCACCATTTCTCCCTCTTCAGCTTTTTTTTGGCTTGGTGGCACTACCAGAAGCTGGGTGCCTCTCTTCACCTGGCAGTGCCCAGGCTTGGCTTCAGGGCTTGACAAGGAAAAACCTTCCTCCGTTTATCCATCCACCTTCCCCTTTCCTCCCTTTCTCTGTCAATACAATCCCCATCAGGCACTGGCTGAGTCCCCAGCCCCTGATCTGGGGCTCCATGTCCCAGCCAGGCTCTGGGGGCTGCGCACCATCACCGACCACCCCGTGGCCCTGTGGCTGCCTTCACTCGCCCTTCCCTTGCCACGGGCACCCTGCGCTGCTCTCCATATTTCACGCAGACCTGACAGTTCCAGCCCTCTTGCTTTTCTCCCCGGCAGACAAGCCGTGCCCAGCCCTCGCCTACCACACAGGCCAGGGAGAGCAGGGGAGATGCGGGGGGGATGCTCTGGTCCCCGTCCCCTCCCGTCGCTGCCCCTGCGGCCGCCTGGCACGGAGAGTGGCTCTGCTGCACCGCGCGCGCTTGCTCGGCCATCACGGAGCAGGCTGGCTGTTCTGCAGCTGCCAGAACAATGGTAATAATACTAATAAACCCCCTTCACGCTGAATACTGTGGGCTGTTGGCAGGTCCTTCTCACACAATTAGCATTTCTCGTCGAGCAGGGGGCTCACAGATTGCACATGCTGGTTAGTGTTTTGCAGAACAGACTGAAACCAATATGGCCCTCCCTGTACCATCAGCTCAAAGTGGCTTCCCACCAGGACGGGCCCAGCATGGCTTCCCCCAGCACGGCCGGAGGGAGAGGCTGCCCCCCGGGCTCCTTGGGGAGACGGCGGCTCCCCCAGCTCCCCGAAAGGCACCCTCGGTGTGGTTACACCTTCCCCCGCACACAGATGCCGAAATGCTCAGTCTGCTTGGTTGCAGCAGAGGACATTTTGCAGGACCGGCTTCTGCCCTTGCAGGGACAAAGCTGGCCCTGCAGGCAGCAGGAGGACTGCTGAGCAGAGGAGAAAACGCTGCTGCTCCTCCAGTTAGGGTCAGGGACTGCCCCTGTCCTTGCTCAGAGGAAAAAAAGAAGAGCATATTGGTGGGCTGCGGGGCTCGGGAACAGCGCGGTGGTGGTGGAGAGCCGAGGGTCGGGTCCCCCCCCACGGCTGTCTGGGCTTAGCGAGGGCAGGGCGGATCTCTGCAAGCTACTGCTGCTTATAATCCTGCTGCTCATCAGCTTAGCGATGACAACGAGTCCTGCGCGGGCTCTGAGCCTGCTGCAGAGGTCGGATCAAACAGGTAAGCCACGGGGGTGGCCGGTCGCTGTGCCTTTGCTTGGCTGCCATGGGCTCAGCACGTGCACGGTCAGCTAATGCGGCTCGGCGGAGGCTCGGTAGCGCCTTAAACCAGAATAACCCCAACTCCATCCTCAAAGCGACACTTGAAAGGAGCCTTAAACTCATGTCTGCCTGTGTAGGCTGGACCTGTAAATCTCGCAGCAGACGCTGGACTCCTCTCCACGCTGTTAAACCACTGTAAGCCCATCCAGACAGTAGCGTGCACCATGATTAATTGCCTTGCTTTAAAACTCCTATTTATAGACAAGCACTACAAGCCCTGTGCCAGCGATAACAGGGCCGGCCAGGCTCCTCCTTTGCTGAGCAGCACAGCCCCGTAGCTAATCCCATAGCCTCAGGCCATCCCTGGGGCTCAGAGCAGCTTCACTTCTCCTGGCCCTGAGCCCTTACCTCCCTGCCTTGCCCTTGCTGGCACAGGTTGGGGGGACCGGGACACCCCCTGGGCTCAGGGGGACAGCGGGGGGCTTGGGGACACCAGGGCACTGTGTTAGATCCCAGCGGGGCCAAAGGGCTTCAGCCAGAGCTCCGTGCCCCTGGGGAGCTGGGAGCAGGACCCGTGGGCATGTGTGAGCTCCAACCTTGCATCACCCAAGGCCATCAGTGTTTGGTTTCTGGGGAGGTTCAAGGACCAGCCCTGGGGGCTGCCTGCAGCCGGTGTGGGGGCAACTTGCTCGCGGAGATGCTCGGCAGCCCCTGCAGGCCCTGGCTGTGGTAAGCAGCTGGGCGTGCTGCTCGGGGAATAATGTGTTTGGGGAGCAGAGTTCCACATCAAACAGGTTCCTACCCTGCAAACATTTTTCTTTACCCTACATTTTTCTTTATAACCAAAAAAAAAAAAAAAAGAAGAAGAAAGAAATCCATTCCACCCTCTGCTTTTATTTTCTCACAAGCCCCAGATCTTATCAACAAAGCCTCCTTCCTTTCTGGACGGCCTGCGGGCTGCTGAGTGACAGCACAGGGGATGAAAAGGACAGGTCCCTTTGAATGCCAGCAGCTGAAACGCACCACAGTCACTCCCAAGTTGATTCATACAAGATGGGCTGCTTCTCCCTTTTCCACTGGGGCAGATCCTGCTCCCGTGGGTTCTCTGGGAGGGATGGATAGGGCACGCTGCTGAGGAGCATCCTCTGCCCCACAAATCCAACCACGGTGGTGCCCAGCAAGCCTGCCTGAGGAGCATCCTCTGCCCCACAAATCCAACCACGGTGGTGCCCAGCAAGCCTGCCAAGCTGAGGTTTTGTCCCAGCAGCTGCCAGCAGCATCCTCCCAGCCCAAGGGGCACCGAGACTCCACCAAAGCTGCATTTCCACCCTGTGGGTTTTGGGCGAATAAATATCTTGTGTTTGTGCTCTTTGGCTTGAGAGGGATGCGAGTGTGTTCGGCGGGGAATGGTCCCCCCATGCACACACACACAGAGGCTGGGGAAGGCAGGGGGAGGGAGGCATTTACACGCACACAAAACAATCCCTATTTGTCTCCGAAGACAGACCCCACTGTTGGGTTTCCTGGGGTCACGCAGCTGCACGAACATGTGGAAAAGAAATGTATCTCTCCTAAGCGCTGGACATACATGTAATTCAATATATTGCTCCCATGTGCAAGAAATCCACCAAACTGGCCCCATTTCAAGTCGCGGGGAAACGCAGAGCATCAGGGACAGAGGCAAACCCACTCTTAATTCAATTCCTTACTTCACTTTAATTGGGTTGGACTCGGAGCGCGGTGTTGGGGGCAGCATGGGGCTCCTGGGGTGCCGCTGCTCGCGGGCGCACCGTGCCGGCAAACCCCCCGCTGCCGCCCAGCTCCCGATGGTGTCTGCCCATGGCCAGAAACTGGGGTCCCACCCGGCCTCGGCATCACCTCTGCCGTGAGCGCCGGGAAGCCGCCGGTCCCCGGGGTGCCCTCCCCGCCAGCCCCAGCACCTCGGCTGCGCACCTGCTCCCGCCCCGGCCGGGGTCTGGCCCCTCTGGGGGAGCCAGGAGGAAAACCTCTTGGACTTGCACTAAGGAGGCGAGCTGCAGTTACCTCATCTGAGCGTTAAATGGATTTTTCCATTAAGAGGGGATTTTTTTTTTGTCTTGTTTTATTGAAAAGGAATTTGCAGTAATTAGCTCTTACGGGGGATTTCACTGTTCTCTCTCCTCCTCTAAAGCATAAAACACTTATTACAACACATTGTTTAACGTGATATCCACTCCCAGAGATTTTTCTTTCCTCGTGTGACGATCAAGCCCTGCCTTTGGACTTCAAGGCCCTAAATCTTCCCGCAGACTTGAGCCGTGCCCTGGCCCCCTCTGGCTGGATCCGCATTTATCTTTCCCTTGCAGTCCTCTGAGCTGCAAAAAATGAGTGAGCTTGCAAAACGAGGCTTTTTTATTATTATTATTTCCCTCTCCTTTGTTGGATTATTGTTGGTAGGAACTTTCCGTGTCCGCTTCCACCGCCACCAGGAAAGCAGCCGCCCATGGTGGAGACACAGAGAACAGATTTTCCCTGCAGCCATCCACCCCTCCCAGCACCTTCACCTTTGATCCACTGCCCTATATTTAGACCGCAGGGCTTCATCCTCCTCCTGGGAGAGCACGGGGAATGGAGCGATAAATCCCTGCTCGCAGCTGGCGCAGCCCTGCTGCAGAGGGGAGGGATGTGGCTGGCACAGCCTGGGGACAAAAGGACACAATCTGGGGACAAGGCCAGCCGGGGCGGGTGGCCAGAGCATGCTGGCATCTCTGGAAATACCCCGGGGGGCTGGCGGGATGGCACAGCCCGCTTCTTACCTCTGTGTTTATTTCCCTGAATATTCGAGTGCCTTTCTGCTCCTCTCAGTGCAGACTGAAAGGCCTCGGAGACCTGGGGCACCTCCTAAGGAAGGGTTTCCTCTCTGTGCTCCAGCTGTGGTTGCAGTTTGCCAGCCCTCAGCCTCTCGCCCATGGCTGATGGAGATCCCCAAACCTCTCCTGTCTCTCTCCAGCAGCCCCCAGCACACCCGTCCTCCTGGAGAGCCACGCCACCGCCAGCCAGGCTGTCCCTGATGCTCCAGGACATCCCCAGTCCCTGGTCACTGCACCGCGCCAGCAACACATTCCTGACGTTCAGCCTACGTTTTCCTTTTCTCGTTTCCAAGCCTTTGTATCACTCTGTAGCCCCTTCAGCTAACCTAAACAACTCCCCCCGCCTTGGCATTTGTGCTCCGAGGAGACTTGCAGATGGTTCTCATATCCCTCCTGCTATCGGCTGGCCTGGCTAGAGGTAGTTAAGTTGTTAATGCAGTTGGGTAGTGTATGTTAGCTTCTTTTGAGTGCAAAGATGAAAAACACTGTGCTGTGAGCGCTTATTATTGTTGCTATTATGCAGCCCTTTTAAACTTGCCATATAAATCATGCCCTCCAGCTCCTTGATTATGTTCCTGGTTCTCCTCTGAACTCTCTCCAATCCATCAGCATCGTTCCAGCCAGGAGCACAATATCGCAGGTGCAGGCGGGGGAGCCTTGCGCCAAGAGCCTCTCGTCCTCCCCGGAGGCCAGCACGATGCCTCTGGCAGCGGTGCCCACGCCGAGGGGACCCGGCCCCGAGGTCCCGGGGTGGCTGCAGTGGCCCCGGCCCTGCACCACGCCTGCAAAACGCCCGTGTTGCCAGAGCGATCTCAGACAATGCTCTGACGTTAACGGCTTCTCTGGTTGCACTGTCATTTCCCATTAGAGGCCTTGGTAACTAGCACTTCATGAGGCTTTGCAGAATAATTTGTATGTTTAATACACCTCGAAAGCCCATGTTGGGCTGCAATTAAGGCGGGGGGAGGGAGAGGAGAGAAGAGGAAAAGCCTACCTCCCGCTGGCTGCGAGGAACCTGCTGCTTTCTGCAGAGGGCTGCTTCAATTGAGGATGCCAGGGAAGCTGGAATTAGAGGCAAAGGCATAATTTGTCATTTGCAAGTGTAAGCCAAAGTCTGGGCTGCTTGGGAGAGAAACGAGAGACCTGGGAGCTCCTCCTGGGAAATCAGAAGGGGAAATGCCCTGTTTGAAGAGCTGCTTTGTCCACAGGGCCGAGCTGGTGGCCCAGAGCAGGATGGGGACCGCGGGCAGGACGGGGGCTTGGCACCAGTCCTGGGGGAGGAGGTGCTGCAGCCTGGGCTGAACGCTGCCCTGCTCCGCACCAGGGATGGGAAATTCATATTTCTGAGCACTGCTGGGTAGCTCTCCCTTGCCTCATTTCTGCTTCTGTTATATACAAATGTTAGAGAAAATAAACAAAGGCAGAGAGCCGTCCTCCCCCCGCCGGTTCCCGCAGGTGCCGGGTTTCGTGTATGGATCCATCCAGCCGGCAGGTAGGAACGCACCCGGAGATGCAGCCACAGGTAACCCGCGCAGCTCTCCTCATTTCAGCAAATGCAAACACTGCCTCACATGAGGAATTATGAACTGCTGGGAGTAGGAATGTCTCGAGTGAATTATTCAGTGTGAATTATTCTCTTAGCCCTACACCGACACAGACTGCGCCGCCGGTTGAAAGGAGCTTCCACTGATTTCAGCCAGCGCCGGGCTGGTGCCTTGGCAAATGCTGGGAGCAATCCACGTGTCACCAGAGGCAGAACTGGACCCTCAGCTCCTCCTCGCCTCCCCTGAGGTCCCAGCCAGGGCTGCTCAAGTTTGCTTTAGGACACGGAGTGGGTCAGGAATCCCATTAGCAGCTCTCGTGGCTCCTGAGCAGCAGAGACCCAAGGCATTCAAAGCCAGGTTGCCACCAAGCCTCACCAAACCACCCAGGCTGTACCACCCCTCCTTCCAGCTAGGGCTGCTGTGGGTCCTGCCCTCCCGATGGTAACACTGCCATCATCTCCTTAATGACTTATCATGCTAATTAAAGGTACCTCAGGTCCCTGCTGGTGCTACCAGCAGGCTGGGTGCAGGACCTGCCCCTGCACTTTGCTCCTGCCCCCTTCTGCAGCCCAGGAGTCCTCACCAGCTCTCCTCCAGGCTATGCTTTTCCTATGCTCTACTCCTGGCTGTTGCTCCCAGTTAATCTCCCAGGGCTGCCCCACACAAATCCCCCGAGCTGTGATTTATGCCCCTCATATTCTTGTAGATAGTTATCGGATCTTGCCACGGATGTCGGGTAGCCTAGCTAGACAGATTTAGCTCTTTTAATCTCTCTTCATAAGTCAATCCCTTCAGCCGCTTAATCATTTTTGTTGTTCTCCTCCAAATTCCCAACGAGATGGTTTGTCTTGCAAGTGCCTGATGCACGGCCGTATATTTACCAAAACTTCAGCAGCTTAACATGGAAACGGCCACACGGAGCAGGTTGTTTGCTCGCCAGCAAACCCAAAGAGCCACCGAGCTCCCGATGAGATGCCAACGGCTCCACGCACTGCTGGCACGGGTCAGAGCCCCAGGGCAGCCTGCTGGGGAGGGCTCAGCTGCAGAAAAATGGGGAAGAAAAAAAAAAAAAAGCCACCCGTGGCAGCACGGTGCACACGCAGAGGGATGGCACAGCCCACCCTGGTGACAGCCCTGCCCCGCTGGGTTTTGTCACCTTCTGGGACAGCCGGTGAGGTGTGCCCAGGGACTTGCTTTCCAATGGCTCCCCTGGCCCAGCTTTATTGCATTTCTTCTGGGAGGCTGCAGATAGCATCTGAGGGCTGGGAAAGCCACCTGGCCGAGGGGCCCAGCTGATAGAAGGGCAGATGGAAAAAGCTGAGGCAGGCTTTGATCCTGGTGGAGCTGCCGGGAGGAGGACAGGCGGGTGGTGGGAGTAGCAAGAGCGGGGAGGGAGCCCGGGCTGGCTCTGTCCTTTCTCTAAAACCTCCAAAACATACCTAAGGGTTCATGAACAAACCATTCCCCCTGTCCTTGCTCCCCTGGATTCCCCAGTTAGCAAACGTGCTTGAAATCCCTGCAGCGCCCAGAGCCAGCTCACCCATCCCAACACCTGAAGCTCAGCACCCTGATGCTGCCTCCTGGGGCTGATGTGCAGCTGAACCCACTGAGGACACAGGCTGGACCCTGCCCATCCTTACATCCCACCCCAGAACCCCAAATCTGAGCCAAATTCCCCTCCATTTGGGACAGGGGTGATTGTTTCAGCAGACCAGGCTTAAGGTTTCACCGAGGAGCCCCAACAGCTTGGGGCTGGTGGCTGGCAGAACTTACATTTGTCAGTAAAATCCCCCTCCCTCTTCCTTCCCTGTTCCCTGATATTTATTATTTCCCCTCATAATGCTTTTTTCATTATGAGATAAAAATCTCTCCCACTCCCCCTAATTGGAAACAACAGCTCCCAGCCTGCCGGCCCGCTGTGGCTCCGCTCCTCTCCCTGCACCGTGCCCGCTCGGGGTCCCCAGCCCACGGCACCCGTCTGGGCTTTTCACAGCAAAGCTCTGAGTGATGGATAATCTCCTCTTTTCCAGGAGACCAGAGCTTAGGATGGAAGCACTTTGGGGCACAGTACACCCAGGTGGAATCCCGTAACTCGTGTCCTGGGCAGCACCCAGCCCAGCTCCCTGCCCATCCCAGCAGCCAGCTCCATCCTGCGCAGCCAGCCCAGGCCCCCGCCTCATGGAAACCCTATCTCTGCAAACACTTGCTCCCTTTATATCTTCCTCCTTCCTTCTTTCTTTCTTTTTTTTTTTTTTTTTTTTTTTTTTTTTTTTTTATGGGGAGGCCTCAGAGGAGAGGGAAGCAGAGGGGGCTGGCACGCCCCCTCCCCCTCGCCTCTCCAAAATAAAGGGATGCAGCTGGTGAGGCAGCGGTCTCTGGAGCAGTATGGATGGGGTGAGAAAGTCATTACCTGCCTTGGGTTTCACTGTGGGAATGGCTGCACCTTTCACTGGGAAACGCCTGCGTCTGAGGGGGTTTTGGAGGGGCAGGGGGAGCGGGGGGGTGGGGGCACAGGGCAAAAGGAGTCCGTCAATAAAAGAGGGAGGAAAGGAAAAGAAGGGGATTGCTTGCTTTCTTTCTTTCTTTTTTTTTTTTTTTTTGTATGTAGACATGTAGAGTCTGAAATAAATTACCTGTCTCCAAAAACAGTGCATTAGGAGGAATAATCGATTGAACACGCCACAAACTCTTTTTTATGGTGCTGCAGGGCTGGCTGGTGCTGGGAGCCGCGGGAAGGGAGAAGCTGTTACACGCAGCAGAGGGGATACTTCGGGGAGGAGGAGGGGCTGGGCCTTCTTTTTCTTTTATTTTCTCTTTCTTTTTGTTCCTCTCCTCATTTTGTGTTGTGTTTTTCTTTGTTTTTTGTGTTTTTTCATTATTTTTTTTAATCTCCCCTTGGGGACTTTCCCCTTTGTTCTGTTGTGGGGGAAGAGAACTGGATTGTGTTTCTCCTGTTCCTGACTAAAAGAAATGACATCAGCCCAACGTGTTTTAGCATCTCTTCCCTCCTGCGCTTCTTACCCCTTCCCTGCCCTGAACAATTAGGTGACTTGGAATTTCAGAAGGGATTTTTTGTCCCCCACTCCCTGTTTTCAGTGATCCTGGAAGAGGGAAGCTTGGGGTGGCGGTGGCAGAGGACACCCAGCAAGATCACACATCTGCCTGTTTTTTCTCAGCATCCTGCTGTGGTGCTCGCCGTGTAGCTGACCCCTCACCATGCCACGTCCCCAGTGCCCCCAGCCCAGCAGCAGGGACACGTTTGGCTCTCCTGCTGCCAGGGGACCAGGTCCCTGCACACCTCGAGCTCTCCCTGGGGAGGTGGCAGCAGGACGGAGCCCTCAGGTGGTCCAGGGGCTTGGACTCTGCTCCTCTGGGACCAGGGAACAACAGAAAGGGGGAGGAATTAAAAGATGATTTCCAGAGCCAGAAGTAAATATGTGAAAAAGAGCAACCACACAGCAGTCAGGGGAACACGAGGATCTCTGACAAGTTCCCAGCCTAGGGGTGATATTCGCCAGGAGGGTCATTAACTTCCCCAGTGGGAGGGGAAAAATAGTTTTTTGGAAGCCCTTAGGTTGTTTCCTAAGGTTTTTCTGCTTCCCTGACGCTCCATCGCAGCACCCTGATGGCCTGCAGGGAGGTGGGGTTGACTTTATTCCACCCCGATGCTGCGTGTGCACCATGGCCTCGGTTTCCCTTTGAGCACCCTTTTCCTGCAGGTACCCTCTGCATGGGCAGATATCCACGCTCTGTTGCTGACTTGCCCATGAACTCCTCTAACACTACACAGGGCTGAAGATCTGGAAAAAGTGGTGGTGGACCCTCTGGTCAGCCGCTCAGGGGTCACAGACGAGCTGTGCAGCTCACTGCTGAGCTAGAGCCAGCTCTGCCACCCGCAGGTCCATCAGCAGCTCTGGGCAGACCCCAAGCATCACCCCAAAGTGCTCCGCAGGAGACACCATTAACCTTAGCGATGCAGCCAGCTCAATCCCCGGCTGGTGTTATCCATAATTAAAGTCACACGGAGAAAATAAATCTTGTTCCCCACTAATATGACGGTGGAGCATGTTAAATTATGGTGCAGTTTATCAAATGATTGCCCGGTGCAGCTACCTTCTTTAATAACTTCTGATAAAACATGTCATAAAATGATTTGGGAATTAATACCTACTGGATGATGCTGTGACAAACGGCTATAATATGTTTCGCTACAGAAAGGTGCGAGTTCTTGTTTTATTTAAGAATCTCCAGCCGGATTTCGTATTCATGTAAATAAGGGGCTGATTGACAGGCGAGGGCTTAGGAGAGCAGGCAGGTGGAAGAAGGGCACTGCTGTTTTGCCAGCATCACCTTCTCCAGCAGCACGCTTCTCCCACACTTCTCCACCAGCAGCCGGTGGAGGCCGGCACCATTTCGGTGCTGTTCCATCCCTTCCTCCCGTCTTCCCCTTTCCCCCTCCTGCACACCAACCCCCGATAACCTCCGGGACTGCAGAACCCAGCCTCCAATATTTTCTTGGTGATAAAGAGGTGAGGAAAGCTGGGTTCGGCTCCTTCCCACCGCCTCCCAAAGTCGTGTTACTGACTGCAGTTAGACACCGTGGTTTCCACCTCCTCCTCGCTTGGAAGCGTTTACAAGTGGTTTGAGAATCCTTGTCAAAATACAAGAGCTGGGAACTGCCAAAGACGCCAAACGGAACTCAAGAGAGAGGAGCAAACAAAAAAAAAAAAATAAACAAATAAGAAAAAAAAAAAAAAAAGGAAGAGAAAACATCCTGTAAAACTATCGCTCTGTTACACAGGTCACATTTGATTATCTCCTCTGAAAATTGAGTTCTCAGCAGGAGATGTAAATTTTTCACAGTGCAAATCTGCTGTCAGACTCTGCAGGGATTTCCCCTGTGGAGCCTTAATCGTGAGCCCACTCCTGCTCCGTGCGGAGCCCATCAGCAGCATCCTCGGGCTCTGTGCTGGGCCAGGGGGGCTCCCAGCACCCCGCAGCCCCACAGCACAGGTCTGCAGCTCTCCCTGGCTTTGCAGCAGCTGTTGCCAGCACTACAACCACTAAACAGCCCCCGGTACAGACCCTGCTGCAGCCACCCAGCTCCCTTCCCCAAGGCGTGGTGCTCACCCTCTCTCCTCCCACCCCTGTCGGGGTCTCGGGGGGCTCCCAAGGGCACCCCAGTGCCACCAGGACCCCGCTGTGAGCACCCGGCCCTGCCGGCCCCCAGCTCATAGCCGGGCAGCAGCAGCTGCCAGTAGCACCCCTATAAAGTCTCAAAGCAGCTCTCATAATCAGCTCCTGTTTTCCCACCCTCATAAATGTCCAAAGCATTTGCATTTTAGGCTGAAATTCCCCATGTTTAATCTCTTCCCAAAGGAGAAAATCTGCGGGGAAAGCCCGAGCAAATTTCTTTCATCCATTTGCAATTTATCAGCAAAAAAACGGGGGAAAACCGACTCTTTTTCTAGAGTAAAAATAGCCTAACCACACTTTTATAAAAGAAATCATGGCTGAAGCAAAACAGTAAAAGTTTGTAACTGGAATCCCAGATAGAACCACAAGCTTTACAAGGCTGGGGAGGGGAAAGGGGGGGAGGAGGGGCAGGACGGGGATGACTTGCTTTAGAAATAAATAAAATAAATAAATAAAAAATCCCCACATTGTAAACTAAATTAAATAAATACCACAAAACAAATATTGCATGTTCTCGAGTCCTCAAACAATCCGTTCAGACCCTGCCCTGCGTCCTGTTTTGTCTTTGTTACCCGTGAAAATTCTGGCGATGGTGCTCACTGCCAGCAACCTTAGCAGAAACAGCTAGATTTAAGTAAATATTACGGAATATCCATGGGAAACACATTTTGGGTTGATAAGCACAAGTGTATGCACTACTAACCTCACTCAACAACTCGCATTCATCCGCAGGCGACAGAGCAGCACAGCATGGCCCAGCAAGGCTGCCTGAGCCTCCGCCGCCGAGCATGGGGGCAAACTGCTTACAAGTGGGCCCCGAGCAGATAAACCTTACTGGCTGCAATCACTCAGTAAAAAATAAAATAAAATAAAGAATTACTTTGATTAAAATCATGCTCCGCAGACGATTCACAGAGGAGGAATGACCAAACCCAAACTCAGGATGCTCCAAGGTCTCCCCCGGCCCCATGGGTTATGGGGTGGCTGTGACATGGGGTGCAGGGGGGACTGGAGAATGGAGAGGTCGCTCACATACTGATGCTGAAGGACTGGAGGGGAACCACGGTGCTGGAAGCATAAAGGTCCTACCCACACTGATGGGAGTCTGGGAGCTTCTCCTGTGCTGCAGGGGATGGAGGGTGCACCCTGAGCTTGGTGTGGGTTGCTCAGCTTCCCACGGGGACATGGCAGTGCCACCCACCAGCCCCTTCCCACCCTTGTGAGGCAGGGCTGGGGGCTCCCCGAGAGCTGGGGGGGGAAAAAGGGGTCCCCAGGGGGTCAGGCAGCTGTGCTGTGCCTGGCGTGGTGGCAGACACAAGGAGGGCACCAGCTTCGAAACCCGCTCATGTCACCGGAGGACATTTGAGCGCTGCCTAAGTCCATTTAAACCTGATATGATCCCATAAACTCTGCCTACCTTAACTCGTATTAAATGGAATTGGCTGGGAGTGTGTCGTAACCGAGCTGTAAGTCAGTTCATCTAACTCCTTCCCCGTCTCTCCTAAATGGGGGCTTAGGGGAAAAAGAGCCATCAAGGAGCTCAAACCAGTAATAATGGTGTTATGTTGCAGTAGAGAAAATTAAAGTTAAACATTAGGGAAACCTTTATAACTCTAACTAGGGTTCAGACGTGGAACAGGCTGCTCAGGGAGGCTGTTGAATCGCTCTCCCCAGAGATATTCAAGGATAAGGCTAAGCACATGTCTGCCAGGGACGGTTTACCAGCCTGATGCAGGGGATGAGAGGCAGCAGGTGAGCTGGTGGCGGTGCCTTCCAGCTGCAATAACTCAGCCACTCGCGGTGATCGGTGCAGGGCCCCTCCACACAGGAACATCATAAAGCATCTCCTCGTTTTTGCATAGCCTCATTTTTCACCATCTCCTGCACAGAAATACGCCCTCTGAGCACTTCCCTGCGCTAAGTGACAGAGAAGCATGGATCAAGCACCACAGCCGCCGAGTGGCCCGTGCTCAGGAACTCGAGAGGGCTGCAGGAAACGTAAAATCTCAGAACAAAGAAATCCACAGTAAAATGCATCGAGGGGAATTGCCGGGCAATGGGAACGCCTCCAGGAGGACTTGAAGCCTCTCCATCCAGAAGGCTGCACTGCTGGGGCAGTGAAAACAGAACCGGCAAGCCGTCATGTGGAGCGGCTGAAGATTTCCTCCTGAAAGCACTTCAGTGAATATGCAGCCCGTCTGCCTTCGCCTCCCTTTGTTTATAAGCTGCAAATACAGGCTGCAGCCGGCACTGCCGGGGCTGCTCCCTGCGAGGAGCCCTGGGGTGCCGCCCGATTCCTGCCCCCACCAGAGCCCCTTCTGCAGGGGGGGCACTGGGGAGCGTGGCAGGGCCCTATCCTGCTCCCACCCCAGCTCCTGGGTACTGTGGGGGCATCGCTGGCTGCTGGATTTTCCCTAAAGCACCAACCCCTGGGGCTGTCTGAAAGTACTGCGGCACCCAGAAAGTCCTTCTGGCCAAGAGGAAAGGAGAAAAGGGGGCTCTGGGCACCACAGGGCTGGGGCTGCACCGGGGGCAGCTCCCCAACCCGGTGTGAAGCCCCAGCTCCAGCAGCTGGTGGGCCGGGCGTGGAGGTGCTGGGGAGAGACTGGAGGCAGCAGGTAATCTCTCCATCGGCCCTAGCTAATTTGTAAGGCATTACTGAAATGTCGACTGTACATATGTTAGTGTTAAGTCAAGTGGAAGGTATGCTCAAAATGTGATAAAGAAGTGGCTCAAGGAAAGAGGAGGAGCACGGGAGATAAGGAGAGGGACCCAGGGCCACGCTGTGCCATGACCACAAGTGCCCGCTGACAACGTGACGGGGATTTTGCTCAGGGATGTGCCGGGGTGGCCCAGGGTCCCTCTGCCTCTCATTCCTGCACTGCTCCCAGCTCAGACAGACACCTGAAATCCTCGGGTACCCACCTTTGCCCAATTTCTCCCAGAGAAGTGTAAGGGCCAGCTCAGTTGTGGGTGAAGCAGAGCGTGGGCAGCAAGCAAAGAGGAGTGTGGGCGAGGGCTTATCTTGCACACAGCTTTGGGGTATTTCCTCCACGGTGACCTCTCTGGCCCCTGCCATCACCACACTGCTGCAGAAAGCAGTGCCCTGAGCCCGGGAGCTCTGCGTGGGCTCCCCTCCGCCACGGCGGTGCGGCAGACCTCTCCTTGGACTGATCCCAGCGCTGTGGCTTTGAAATGCTGGGAGAGAGAGGAGGGAAGGATTTGCCTGGCCAGCAGATCTCTCACAGGACTTCAAAGGCTCTTGGATTCGTCCCAAAACAAAATAAGATTTCTTTAATTTTCCAGCAGGATAAGGGGAGAGACCTCCCTGCCAACCTCTGCTGAGCGCCTGTGCAGAGGCAGTGAGCGGGGCAGCTGCATGCTTCCCTTTCCCCGCGTCTCCGAAGGGGAGAGGACATCGTCTCCTCCTCCCTGGGCTCAGAGCAGACGCAGAAGACTGAGTGCCAGAAAGATTGGCAGCAGGAAACTGGAGTTCTTCTTCATTCCAGCAATTTGATATATACACGTGCAGCCTGACTTCGATTTCGGCAGTGCGGGGATCCAGAGGTGGGTGTGCAGCCCAGCCTCCAGCTGCTCCAGAGGCAGGAGAGTGCTTGTGTTTAATGGCTGTCATATTAGCAGTTGCTATTTAATATTTGATGTTTAGTCTGGTTTGTCTGCTTTTCCCTTTAGATTCGGGTCTATTCCAAACAAACAGAGCCAAAACAGGCTTAAGGAGGAATCAGGTTCAAAGATAGACACAAATTAGTTTCAGGCTGGCTGGGCAGCTCGTGCTCCTTGCTGCCCGGAGCGCGTGCAGCTTCTGGCTGCTGCCTTCTGCCCCTCTGACCCGTCAGGTGCTGCGGGGGCACACGGGACACCGGGACCTGGGGCTGCCTCACCTCCCCATCCGAAGGCTCATGACCAGAAAGAGGCACCAGATGGAGCCACTGGTGGGGAAGGGCTCGCCTGCCTTGTCCTGCCTGGGGATGGAGCAACACAGGGAATACCCTGCAGCCTGGTCCCTGCTACAGACATGTGTGTGCTCCTGCAGGAGCATCACGGTGTCAGAGACTTCCTCCAACTTCTAGAAACCAGAGTTAAGGAAGAAAAATAATAATGTCCCTGGCATCTCCTTGGCAAGGTGTGGAGGTGTAACATTAGTGTGTGTTTTACAGTTCATGAGCTGCAGACAGCTGGAAAAATAGTTAACGTTCCTGTTTTACATGCTCCAGCCTGGCTTTCACAGGGAGCAGGTCTAGCAGCTGAGCTCTGCCAAAACAGGCAACTGCAGGTATTTAACTTAGGGACGCGACTTGGACCGTGATGCACCAAGGTCTCTGGGGTTTCTTGGCACAGTGGAAATCAGAGAGCAGGTCTGGTCTCGGTAGGCTCGGCTTTAGGGAACAGATGAATCCAGTGCGTTGTGGTTTGGAGTAAGGCATAGGAATAGCACAAGTAGGAGCAAATACATCAGTTTTAGGGGTGCTGGACTTGGGAAGGCCATGCTCAGCCTGAGCCCTGCAGCATGTGGGACATCCCGTCCTGGAAGCAGCAGCTGTTTGCAGACCCGCGTTGCCCAGCCCCTCTCCCCTACCCCTGCCTCCCGGGAGCTCAGGGGAGGAGAGAGGCAGACTTATTTTTTCTCACCTAAACGAAGAGCTGGGTAACCCTGCGCTGACCCCAGATGCCTGCGCTGACCTCCTCACCCAGCGAGCCTTCCCGAGCTGCGTTAAGCACCGGCCCTGCAGCCACGGCCAGACACCCAGGAGCCGGAGGTGGCTGGGGGAGGATTAGGAGCAGAAACTGTCCCCAACTGCTGCAGGGGTGAGGACGTGGCCCAGCAGCCCCTCGCCCTGCAGTTTAGTGCCTTGGAAGAGGGGACAGAGCCTGAGGCACGAGGCTCATCCTCACCTCTCTGTGCACACACAGGATTTGTGCTTCTGGGTGCGATGCTTAAAGCCAGGCAGGGTGGAAGCTCTGAGCTTTGGGCAGCTCCGTGTGGTCTCCTTAAGATGACAGACTCACCGTGGTGGCACTGCAGTCTCTGCTTGTCCCCGGTGTTCTTGATCCACCTGGAAACTGCCCCAGAAAAAAAGAGGAAAAAAAAAAGGAGAAAAAAAAAAAAAAAAAGATTTGATCAGCTGAAAGCCCTGAAGCTCACCTGTGCTTTGCACAGCAAAGGAGAAGTCACATGGGGGGTGGCTTTGTTATTAACACCAAGCATGGAGACAAACAATGTTCCTCAAGCAGTATCACAGGACAAATCAAACCCACAACAAGGAGAGCACTGCAAAGAGCCCTACAAGGCTTCAAAACCTGGTTTAAAATAAAAATTAAACTAGGAAGCGACAGCATGAATCACGGCGCATTTCAAACAAGGAAAGGATATATTTAATTTCCAGTTTATGAAGCCAGTTTTATTTATTTATGATTATGCTCCAGTGTTTAGCTTATGTACAAAGTAATGACTCATTCCTGAAGCAGCTACAAGTCATATTCAGAATAGTACATTTCCTCCATGAGGAAATTAAAAAAACAGTAGTCCTTTCGGCCCCATCATCTGAGCATCACAGGGGAAAGGCTTGACATTTGCATCAGAAGATTTCCCTTGCCTCGTCCCTCCTCTCCTCGGTGCGGAAGCCGCCTGCCCTCCGGGGTAGGGATCTCCTGTGTTGTCAACCAGCTGCACCAGGGAGCGACGTGTCAGCACTGAAACGGGGCTCTGAATGTTCCCCATTATGGAAAATAACATTTAATGAGAAAAAAAAAATGCTCCTGTCACAAACATGGCCTTTTTTCCTTCGGGTGAGGTGGCAGGGCAGTGGGATTCACCCGCCCCTCACTTCTCAGCCTTGTTCCCACCTCCTCTGCTGGCTCCTTGCTGCCCTTAAGCAGAGCCTTTCACAGTTTTTCCCTTTGCCAGGGTGATGTTTTCTGTCTGTTTCTGGTGATGCACATGGGAATATCGGTGTGGGAGCCACGGCTCCCATCCCGAGGGCTCACAGATGCCAGCGGGGCTGCAGGAGCCTTTGCTGTGCGAGCGGGCACAGGGCAGCATCACGTCCCCACCACTCTCCCCATCAGGGCACCCGAGGGCAGAGCACTGGGCTCAGGGACTCCAATTTTTGCACCAAGGCTTCACCAGGAGGCTGCAGAAGTGTCTGTGCTCCCACCTCACCTGGGCCTTTCCCTGGGGCTCGCTCCCACCCTGGGGTCCCAGCATCCCCCCAGCCCTGGGAGCTGCTGCAGACCCCTGGAGGAAGCGCCATCAGGCTGCTATTTAAGGCTCATTATCTCAGCTCTGCTACAGGCTTCCTGATAATTCCCTGAATTAGCCAGGCAGCTTTGTTCTCGAGTGTTTTTGTCAGATATCTTGGACTACACCTCGGGGAGGGGGTGGGACGGGACAGGGAAGGGGGGGTGACAGCACCACTGCTGCGTGTTTACAAGTTCCCAGGCAGGAACTACAACGCTAATTAATTTCTCATTAAGGAAGAAGTTGAAGGATAAAGAAGCATAAAACCAGAGCTCTGGGACATGCTGTGGAGTCCAAAGACACGCACACACTTTTTTTTGCCTTTCATCCCTGAGAATGAGGTTCCTTTCATAGCGCAAACACCTTGCTTTCTGCTTCTCCCTTTTATCGCCAGTTCTGCCTTCCCACAGACCTCCCCTTCCTTACCACGCGTTTCGGGGGCCGTGGCGCAAGGCACATGGTGAATCAGCACAGCCCCGAGGGTCAGGCAGAAATAGGGGATTTCTGGAAGAAGCTCGACCTTGGCCCCGGGGTGAGGCAGTGACAGTCACAGGGAGCAATGACTCGGGTGCAGCTGCAGCCGCTTCCTGCGAGCAGGGGGATGCAGCCAGCTCCGTCCTGCCCTGCTGCAGCCCGGGGGGAGATGCTGGTGACCCCCGTCCCTGCTGCTCCATGAGCCTTGCAATGAGAAATATCTGCTCGGCTTTGCGCCTGAGCGCCCGCACCGTGCTCATCTCTGGCTGCTTTATGGGTCAACCCCGGGAGTTTTCCTTCAGCGAGCAGGGGGCGAGCCAAGGGCACTGGCAAATGGGGTGGGAAATGGCTCCGAGTAGAGGCAGCTGCAGCCTCGCTGCCAGACAGGGAAGGTTTGGGTGCTCAGACAGCACCCAGAGGTCTTCAGGTCTGGTTCTGGCTTTATGGGAGATGTTTCATGGCCTCACGGGAAGATCAGAGCCCAGGGACCCAGTCCAGCTGCCATGAGGGACGGGCACCAGCACCCTGCTCATCCAGCTGAGCAGAAACTCCGTCCCAAGGTTTTTAGGGTTTTCTTTTTATTATTATTATCTTCCCTCCTCCCTGTTACAAATCTCCCCCAGACAGTGTGGGATCGCGTGGCCTCTCAGAGCTGTGGGGTGACACAAGCAGCCCAGCCACGTGTCCTACTTCTAGATGGGATTTGCCTCGTGCCATAGCTTTTAAGTGCTGAGAAAACTGGTCCATTTCACAGTGCTCAGCGGACTGTGTTTTATAAGATATTTTGTCTCAAACATTAATTATGCAAACAATAAGTTTTATCAGGCAAATAATGAATGTGAGGATATTGGATATGAATTTCTTGCCTCCTCTTCTCGGCACACAAATGGGGGAGAAAATGTTTCCTGTGTAGTCCTGAAGATGCTGAAGGCAGCAGGGGCATGAGGAGCTGTGGGTGGCAGTGGCCATAGAAATGCCATGATGATGGTTAGGGGGCATGGGGTGGCACGTGGGGGTCACATAACCATTGTCCTGGGGATCCCCTGCTGTCCCCTAGGGAAGGAGGTCCTGCTGCACAGCGGGGTGGGTGCAGCCAGCAGCAACCAGAGGGGAGGAGTGGGAGCTCTCCTCCTCCCCACCACCCCCAGCCTGGAGCTCGTGAGCGCATATGCAGAGCTCATGGAACAATTTCTCTTCTCATTTACAGAAGGTTTTTCCCAGCTTGGAATTCAGTTAGCTGCAGTTTTCGTGCACAGCGTGCCGGAGTTGGCTGGAGTTTGGGGAGGTGCAGCCCTTCCCTGCTCCCCCAGGTGCGGAGGGAAATCACACAGTTCATTTTTTCTGGCTGCAGAATGCCTTTTCCTTTGCATTCTTCATCTCTCAGGTACTTAATCACCATGCTTCCTATTCACATGTCTGGTCATTTCACTTGTGTCAGGGCTCCTTAACTAGGAAATATCAAGATGTTTTCACCCTAGAAAGCTGAGAAGCGTATAATTAGCCACCCAGGTAATAAATTACCTGCACTGGCGACAGCCCACTGGGGGAACCTTTATTCTCCATCTCATCCTATTATGCTGAGCCAATTTAGCACATCTGTAGTTGTTTTAAAATAGTAATTTAGATGGAATCATAGCAAAAGGAAGCTTATTAACAACTTAGCTGCCAAGAGAAAGATGGAAGGGACAGAGGCTGAAGCAGAGGGTGAGGCTCATTGCTGGCTGGAGGACAGCATGAAGGGTGCCGCCAACCATGCGCTGGGAGCGCAGCGCAGGAGCCGGGGAGCTCCCTCGCCAGCTTGGCACGTGGGTGAGTGCACGGCATGGCACTGAGCTGGTGAGGCTCCCCGGGTCCCCAGCTGGCAGAGCAGAACCCCCACGGCCACCAGCTGCACGGCCCCGGGCTCTGCTCCTTTGGCACCTCCTGAGTCCGGCACCGCAGCGAGGGGCACTGGGCTCCGCAGGTGACAACGCGGCGGACAGCTGAGGCCATCGGCCACGTACAAATCACCAAGAGCAGCTGCTGGGAAGGAAAAGGCAGCTCCAGCTTGGAGGTAGAAGAGAGAAACAATATCAGCACACGTATAAATACGAGTGGTTAGTTTCTGCCTCCGCAGTGCCACGCTGTAGTCCCAGTGCAACCAGCCGGACCGGGGTTTGTCATGAGAACCGCGCTCTGCAGGCTCCTCCCGCAGCCTCAGACATGGAATCGCTGAAGCACGTTCAGCAGGAGAGCCAACGTTTGCTCTGGTGGGCATTTTGTCAGCCAGCAGCCTTACCTAATGCACCATGTGCAGCATTCGGGTGAGAATTGTTTAGAGTGCTCCATCATGATCAACAGGAGGCTTTACTTGGCAGCAGCCGAGGTTCCCAGCACTGGCCACCGATGCCAAGTGCAAACCCAAGGGCTCCATGCCTTGGCACTGGCTCCTGAATAGACAAACTGTTCATTTCACCAGGCAAGCCTTTCCTCCTTCCTCCTTGTTCTCGCTATCCACCATATGAGTTCTGTTAGGCACTTTCCTTTGTTACAATGGCCAGGGCTGCGTCAAGAGCCATGCGAGATCCTTCCGCCCTGGACACGAACAAGCTAGCTGCTGTGAAACCTCCCCATCCCAACCCTGCCTGAAATTCAGCTCCTCCCCATGCTGTTGTGGGGCATTTCATGATTATGGCAGGGTGAGGGGGAACACAAACCAGTTTGTAGCCTGGAATAAAGGATTAATAAGTGGAGCCCTCAGCTCCAGTTTGAATTCAAAGCAGATGCTCATCTGGACATCACCACCCTCCAGCAGCAAAGAGGGCTTCCTCACGGCTGGGGCAGCTCCCCCAGAGGGTGGCCACAGGCAGTGGGTGCAGCTGGGCTGCTTGGAGGCTTCAGAAGTGCCCGTGCCCTCTCCAAGGAGGGGCTGCAGCTCCCTGTGGCACTGCCGAGGCTCTGGGTTTGCTCAAGGGCTGGGAGGCAGCAGGAGGTTGAAGAGCAGGGTGTGGTGTGCAGGGGCACTGGGCAGCATTCCTGAATCCCCATCCTACCTCCCTGCCCACCCATACCCTGCTGGCTCCAGCCAGACCCCCCGGTAGGAGAGCTCAGGCACCCCCAGGAGGCTGCTCTCAGGGCTCTTACCCAATGGGACACTTAATCCTAGCCAATTCCTCACAACGAGGACCTAAACCCACATGAAAGACACTATTTTTCCCCAAAAAATCCTTCGTCATCTGGCAGCCTGGGGAGCACATCTACCTTGAACAAAACATCCTGGCATTTCCTCTGCCATCACCTAACCGCTGACTGCTGCTTCAGCTCCCTCCGTGCCTCTGCCTGCTGCTTGGATGTGCCAGAGACCTGGCCTGGCACAGCAATAGCCCCCCAAATAAATGGGCTGTCAGCAACTGCTCCGAGCAGGCAGGGCCTGAACATGGGGCACCCTCCCAAGGCCACGTACTGTTGTTTTCCTTCCTCCAAACACAATGCTTAGCATATCTTTTTGATTATATAAATAAACAAAAAGGATATGCAAAATATTTCACTGCGGCCCTCTTCAGAGCACAGCTACAAGGTGGTGGAGCCCAGGCACTGCTGCAGGTTGCCTCCAAAGTGGGTCCCCGTGCCATGAAACTACATTGTCCCCCGGTGGTCGCCTGGGCACGGGGGGGGTCCTGGCATGTTGGGACCCCACAGCTCGGGAAGACGGGGGCTGCGTGGGCCAGCAGCAGATTTGCCTAAAAAAGGCAGAGCAAAGCATATGAGGGGAAGCTGTTCCCTGCGGTTTTATTTTTCCTTTCTTATTTCTTATTTACACAGGTTTTTCGAGGTCTGCTCTCATATTTTTGCTCTTTGCAAATGGAAAAGAGCGACACAACATACCAAAGTCCTGACCCTGAATGGCTGCAATAACCCTCTGCTTCAGCCCACCGAGCTCACATCCAGCTAATCAGCTCCCAGAAAACCAGGCCATACATGAACATCCCCCTTTTAGATTCCAAAGAGGATTTTTCTTTCATTTGGAGGCCAGCAAAGGCACCGCGTAACCCCAATGCCTCGGCTGCGTGTGTGCCCGCGTCGAGCAGCCGGCGGTGCCTGCAGCCCCCCAAGCCCACCCGCAGTGCCTGTCTCACACCCCGGCTCTCCCACCCTGCCTCCTGCCCAGATGGCTCAGAGCAGGCCGTTGTCAAATCACCGCGCTCCGGAGCTGCTCAATATATCATGTGCCTTATGCTTTCCTTGAACGGATCGTTGACCCCACTTCTCCTCATCGTCTTTGATTATCCGAGGACATCCCATTTGCTGCCTCATGCATAGCTCCCCGGAGGATTCCAGTCCCTTCCACGTAGAAAACCAAAGCAAATGTCCTCTCATTTTTTGGAAGGCTGGCTGCGTCCCTCTGATGAATCACCCCTCCCTCTGCATCCACGTTCCACTGAAGGGCAGGGAGTGGAGGAATGGCTGTGGGTTTAGTCAACTGTACATTGAGGAAAACAGGAAAAAAAATCTACTTGACTCAAGCATTAGTTAGCAAATCAGATTACTCTCCACTTCATCTATATTATTTAGGCTTAATTGTATTACTGGGGCTGTAATACAGTGAAAATACAATTATTGGCAGAGAGATTGCAAGAATGGCATCTTTAGGAAGGCAGGAAGAAAGGGCACGTGGCTGCTATTGATGAAGAAGGGGCTGAGACCTACCCTGTGCTGAGACAAAGATTCCCCTCCTTCGGGGATTCCAGCTCATATCCTAAATTAGGTTGGAGCTGACGTGAGCTGAAGGCTTTCCCCCAGTTGCCAGATTGCATCGGCTATCACTGAGCTGCCGTGTGGCTACTGGTGACCGGGACTCTGCAGAGGACCAGGGCGGGACGGAGTTTGCCTTGCCTGACGGAGGGAGGCCCTATCGAACACCTTGGCTGCAGTGCCAATAAACATCCCACTCCATTACAGCCTGCCAAGGACCACGAAACACGCCGATCACTCTTCCATGTACAGTTATTGAGCGCGCCATTGATTTTGCCATCCCAAGCACCATCGCACAAACCTTCCCGCTGCGCAGTCATTACAGCAGGACCCAGCTTCAGTACTTACTGCTGCTCGGGAGGCAGAACGCCGGGGGCTGTTTTCCCCTCTTGCCCGCACCTAGGGACCAGTAAATCCCACCCCGTCCTCACAAAAAAAAGCCTTCTTCCTAGGAGCAACACTGGTTTCCAGTGGAAAGGGGCTTGGCCCTTGGACCTGCCCAAGCCAATGCTTGCGCCAGCACCTGCGAGACTGTCACAGTCAGGGGAGAATTTCCTCCTCGGAAGTTTAAAGACAAGTAAGACTCAGAATAATTAAAATCCCTTCTGCAATGCCATTAAATATAAATACAAATGGTGTTAATATCTCTGGTTACTACGAGAGCATTCCCAAGCACCCTCTAATTGTCTAATTAAATCACTAAGGGCTTAGGTTAGTGACAAGGTAATCCTTAATGGTGCCTTGCTTGTACATTTATATAAGGTACAGTACAAGATTGTTGTTTATCTAATTAATCCCCAAGGTCAGATTCAGAGCTGGTGTGCAAGGTAATGTAATTTAGGTCCCTTGTATTTTGTCAGGCTTGCTCAGACCTACTTACACCCAATTGCTGCTCAGAAGGAGATGAAGCGACGCAGCTCGTGTGCCGCGGAGCAGGAAGGCAGCCCCAGAGCACGCACACGGAGCTGTCACCTCCTCTGCTGTGCTCTTGGCCAGACCCTCCATTTCTCTTGCATTTTGTTGTCCTTGCACTGAGATGGTGTAAGGGGAAGGGGGAGCAGCACACCCTGCAGTTTGGGAATCACATCCCAAGCCAAAGGAGGAGATGAGGAACAGCAGACTCTAAGGAACCTGCATCCCCCTGCCTTGCTGCGTGGGCAGGATGTGCCACACTGGATTGCTCCTGTGCATGGAGAGGGGCAGATGGAGAACCTCTCTCCTGCCAGGCAGATAATTACAGGAGCAGATATTTTCTTCCAGAACGAGCTGCAGAGGCTGAACCCACTCCCTGCCCACCTCCCCTCCCATGGCAGGGCCAGCTTTGAAGCGTACCAGCTCCTGTTGCTCATGCTCCAAACACCCCCTCTTGCCAGATGAAGGGAGTCTCTAATGCCACTCATCACAAGTGCCAATGGAAAAAGAAGAAAAAAAAAAAAAAAGGAAAAAAAAAGGCAACTTTTATTTCCCTCTCTTTGAAATCGCAAACCCCTCCCTCCCTGCTTCTAATGTTGGATCAGACAACGCTGATGGCTTTGGATAGTAACCGCTCGGTCTGAATTCCTGGGCAGGCTGTCAAGTTGTCACAGACCGTACATGTGCAGTGAGTGGATGGTGCTCCATTGTCCACAAATCAGGAACAGATGTGAACATCCTGACAGCCACGGGCTCCCGCGGCAGCCTGCCTTGGAGGAAATAAAAGAGCAGCCGAACTCCCAGAGATGCGGCGACTGCTTCCCCCCTTCCCGCCCCATTTCTCACAATGAAATATGCAAAATGTTAAGAACAATGGGCACGTTATGAATAAAGATGTGCAGCTGGGCAAATAATAACCCCTTCCCCATCGATGCCAGCCTTGACCCCCAAATCGTCCCCAAACTGTGCTGGCAGCGCTGCTGGAAAATCCATCCCCGCAGAAGGAAGGGATGGATTCCTTCCCCTTCCCCTCACAGCCCGGGGAGGCCTGGGAGCCCCCTGAGGCCAAGGGCAGCATTCCCAGCACATGCATACAGCACCAAATTCAGCACAGTCCCAATCCTGACAATGCTGGGAGCTGCTACAATAAACAAGCACGGCACGAAGCTGATGGCCTCGCTCAGGAGAAGCCGCTTATGGCCCCCAAAGGTTTCCAATGGGGAGACCTTTCTGACCACCAGCTCCAGGGCTGGCCTCACCCGAGTCAGAGTCACAACTTGGCCCGCTATGAATGCGGCTCAGCCGGTGCTCTCAGAGCTGCGGTGCCAGGGCTGCGTCTTCATTTCCACGGTCAGGGTGTATAATTCCCCTCTTACATTCCTGGGCTTTCTGCTTTCTTTTCATTTGCACCGTTGTAAATTAGTATTCGCTCCACTGGAATCTGTGGCAATGTAAACACTCTGTTTGCAAGAAGAGGGCTGGCCTTTTTAAAAACTTCAACTGGTATCTTTTACCGGGACGCATAAAGCAGAGAGCAGATTTCCGCTTATATTTGTTGCATTTCAAACAGAAGCAAATGTTTATAGCCGGGCTGTAAACCACGATAATGTGGGACAGATACTTTACAGAAGCTGCACTTGTAGACAAAGGAAAAGGAGAACCCGTGGGTTAACTTGAAAGTTTGGCTTGCCTCTGCAACGCTTCTCCCGCCTTAGACGCATTTACCAAGCATCAGTCACATCCTACACATTTATAAAATTACACACGCACTGAAGTCATGCACCGACAAAAATACACATACACTGAGTCACACTCCTGTGAAATTTAATTTGTGTCCGGTCCCACATTTATGCAATTTCACACACTCGCGAATGGATATCCTGGCAGCTCAAAAGCCACCGGCACGGCCCCTCAGCGCCATGGAGCAGGAGCCTGCACACCGTGCGCCGTGAGCCTCAACACCGACATCAGGCAGGCAATGTGAGAGCAAGTGGACAACAAGGCGAGATATCAGTCCTCCCATGCAGCAGGGGAACTGCATTCCTGGGAGACAGATGTGATTCTCCAGGAGCTCATCAGAGAGCCAGAAAGCACCAGGGCCCTCGCACGCCTACGAGACTTGGGCCAGCACATCCCCGAGTCCGGCTGTCTCTTCGAGACGCTCCCTGACAAACAGTTTCGGTGACCCAGGAATATTATCTTAGCAAATCAAAAACGTAAACATTTGGGTTCAGGACTGTGCTGAATGGATTTGAAAATGAGTTATGGTAGGAACCCGGCGAGGAGTCTGAGTTTGGTTTGGCAGTTGCCTCCTTTGCCTGGAACCTGCTTTTCAAGATTAAATACGATACTCTGCAATACATCCAAAATGTCAATTACTCCAAGTCTCTCAGGTTTGCAATTACAGAATGCAAGTCATGTTCAGCATTTTATGAAACTGCTTTTTTTGGCATGGACCATCTTTCTCTTATTGTAAAAAATAACTTTCAAATCAAAGCATTAAATCAAGGCAAATACACTAGAAAAGGACGCTGGGCTGTAAACCCTTATAACGCCGTAACTGGAAGGGGGCTGAGCGAGACGATTCCTGTGCAGGGAAGGAGAGCACTGAGTGGTAAATCAGGGTGAAAGAATGTGAAACCGTCTTTGCTGAGGAACGCCTAATCCCCCCATCACGGAGCTAAATCCCACAGTCACCCTGTTAGACGCCCCCATGGGACAGGGGAAGCAAGCCTCCAGAAAACACTTCTCCCACCCCCCTGCGATCCAAAAAGTACTGTCATGTCTCGCATTTTAGCCTGCTGCAGAAGCAGCTGCAGGCAATTTCTTTCAGGCTTTTCCAAGCTTTAGGTCTTTGCTGCCAGAGGCTCTCTGCCCCCTTTCTTCCTCCACATCTGTAGGGCGAGTGCAGTGGATTTGGGAACGCCGCCCGACCTCGGTCTCACAGCACGGGGGAGGACTCTGGCTTGGAAGTGGCTGCAACACCAGAGTGCTCCACATCCCTCCGAAGGTCAGGCTCTGCTTTGCATGGACACTGCCTGCACTGCAAAGGAAAGGTGAAGCTCCTGGCAAAGCAGTGATTACAGGGGAGTGTATTTGTCTCTGAACCAGCGAGTCTGGCTGACAAGGAATCACCTTCCTTCCGCTGTGAGTTCAGCTGCAGCTTCCCAGCCTTTCAAGTCCCGTCAGATCCTCCGAGGTCAGAGGAAACCCTCAGCACTGGATCTTTAAAGACACTTTAATTCATGTCACAGCCGAATGGAAGAGCCAGCAGACCTGGTAGGACCTGTGCTTCGGGAGGCAGCTCGGCCAGGTGACAGCCTCGCCTGCGCTTAATGAGTGTGGGTGCTGACACCCACCCGCCTCGCAGCAGCCCGACCGGATTCCTGGCCGGGCAGGAGATCTGTCCCACTGGTTTCGGTCCCGTTGACATTCCCATCCCGGCCGATGGTGCCCAGCTAAGCCGGGGCGGCTCCACAAGGGGCTGGGTGCAGTCGTCCCAGCCTCGGGATAAGCGCATTTTCATCTGAGCGCATATTTTTTTTCCGATGAGGAGTTTTGGCAGCGGATAGCCGGGAGCTGTGAGCTCACCGTGCTGATGGTTCCAGGTCATCTGGCTGCTGAAAGCCCTCAGCAGCATCGCTGTCCCCACACACCAGCCTTGCATGAAACACGGCGGTGCTGCTGTGCCGGGCAGCCAGGCACCGCCAGCCCCCAGCTCCCAGAGCTGCCACCTTGGTGCTTTTCCACAGCACAGAAATCCTTTACTGCAGGGGAGGGAAAGGAGCACGCATCTGGCAGAGGCGCAAGGCAGGAACCAGAAGCTGAGCGAGGACTGGAGCTGGCCAAGGAGTCTTAAAAATCCCTGCGTTGGACTCGAGAGCGCCATTCCTCTGGACCCTGCTGCGGGCTTGGGCCCCTTTTGGATGTTGTTCCTGGAGATGCAGGTGCACAGCGTTAAGAGATCATTTCCTGTTTGCGCTGCAGCTTCAGGGGATGGATTTACCACTGGGTTCAGCCTGCCCTCCTTTGCTCTCCATCCCTTTTTGTGCTCACCTCCGCCTCTGTTCCCCACGAGCACCTAAGAGCCAGGCAGATCTGCTGCGCAGCTGGAGATGTCCTGTTCTGCAGGGAAAACCCAGCTGCTCTCCCAAAAGGCACGCTTCCCATCGGGGGAGACAAACAGCTCCTCGGCAGGGCCTGTGCAATAGATAAGGACCTGAGCGAATATTAGAAAATGTGAAAGAGCAAGCTGAAGGAGGGAGATACAAGCTGAAAGTCAGGCAGTAGTTCTCCCTCCGCTGAAAAGGGTTTTAATTGCCAATCACAAAAGGTGATCTGTAAAACCAGCCTGAAGTGGGGAGTTCATTTGAAACACATGCAGGGACTGCTTAAGTTGCCAATGGAAGTGCAATTAAGCACAGGAGCTGGGGAATGGGACCTGCTGGAGCCAATACAGATGGCCCCACATTACCAGCACACAGAATAAAAAGCTCCCTAATTGCATGGGTTGATGGGGAGGGGGAGACTTGTCTCCCCTCCCCAGATCAACTCAAATCTCCCAAAGGAAAAAAAAAAAAAAAAAAAAAAAAAAAAAAAAAAAAAAAAGTAAAGCCACTCTGAAACTTTGGTTACAAAGTGAACAGTTTGACCCAAAAATTAACTAATTTTTTTCTGCCTTTAGCAGCCTGTTTCTGTGTGTTTCACCTGCTGTACATGTATAAAAGGGGCAAGAATTTGTTACTCCAAAAGAAAGATTTGAGAGAGAAAAAGATGGGTTTGTCTGTGTCAGATGGACAAAGGCAGTACAGTCACACCCTCAGATCTCTCCTTCCCTCTACACCCCTTGGCTCATCTCCCTCCTCATGGGCAGTTCTCCTGCTGGGCCCATTTTCTTCTCAGATTAGCCAGACTTTTGAAATGCTTGGGACTGGTCACTCACCTGCAATAATGCCTCTGCATTGCAAAAGCAATGAAGGTTAATATCTGATTAAGGAAAAATGAGTAGTACAATAAAAACAGATAGTATCTGTCATTTAGATCACACTTTAATTTAGGGCAAAGGTGAAGAACTACGTTAACAAGGAATGCCATATGAAAAGGCATTTCTTACAGCAAGAGAGCTCTTTGTGTGTGCCAAAGGAGGAAGGAGTCACCCCGAGGTCCCATTCCTCAGTGTGAAAACCTGAGTGATGTGAAACCACAGAGCATCCCCTGGGATTTCAGAGATGCTGGCCTCTGTTGGAACAGCATTGCAGTCCTGGAAAAATCATTGACCGCAGCTGCCCCCTGCAAACAGGATGCTCTGCTGGGGTCCCTGCCTCGCTGTGCTCTGAGTGAGACACCTTGCAGGAGCAGGCCCTGCTGATGGGAAGTGCAAGGCAGGGAGGAGGTTCTCCAATTACCCTCTGGAAACTTTATATTCTTGTGAGCTCAGTCTTCCTTTATCAGCAGAGATTCAGGTCTTAACAGCAAAGTGAGTTATGCTTAGAGGAAACTGAAACCCTTGGTAAAAAACAATGTTATCTCAGTGAAGGACAGCCCTCCAGCAGGGCACGCACCAGCAAACCCCAGTATTTGCAAGCACCTGACACCAGGGATATTTCCCCTGTGCTGCTCTCTCCTTCCCTCAGCCAGGAAATGAGTGCTGGACGTGGCAGGCTGGCAGCCCTGGGACAAGCCCGTCCCGAGGTCATTTCCAAAGGACCATTTGCTCCTTGGACTCTGGGGTGTCCCTGGCCCACCAGCACCATGCAGTGACACTTTTCAGCTGCATTTCCCTCTGACAGATGAGGGATGCCCAGCGTGGGAGGGCCTGGCAGGCTCCACAGCCCATCTCCCCACGCTGGTGGATGACAAGGTCGAACCAACAAGCCTGCCTGCTTCACACCTTCAGGGAATGATGCTGTCAGCACCCACCAGCCCTGGCCATGAGAAAACAGGGGCAGTCTTTGTGGGCCAGCACAGCCCCACGGCAAGGACCAGGCATCATTAACCACCTCATGGATGCTCACCTTAATTTGTGCTGAAACACTGAAAACTGGTGGTCTTCAGACACAGGTCCTCCAGTCCCCCAGTCCAGGGCAGCACCTCGTCAGCCCACAGTCACTGGGAGATGCTGGCAGAACTTCTTTCCTTTAGTAGATGTTCCTACGGTGCATTTAGACTATTAAACCAGAAATCAATTCCCATTTGATGTTGCATCCCCAGAAAGGCTGCTCTGACAATCTCCGACCACGGCGGGCTCAGACAGGGAGGCGAGCCGGGCTCACTGCCCCGCGTCCTTCCACCAGCGTCGCTGCCATTAGCTGTTGAACGCGGTCCAACAGTGCTCTGAGAGACGCCGAGAGCCTGTCAGTCGCAGCATGTGCTCTTTCTCATTCACTCCCCAAGAGAGATAGCTGTGGATGGAGTGGAAAGCTTCCCGAGTAAGGCTTTGGGTTTGTTTTCTGTATACAAGTTGCTGTGTGTTTATACTGGGCTGGAGAGGGTGTATTAAAACCGGGGCTATTGCATGCTCTTTAAGCATGTAATTACTAGAAAAGATATTGATACACTGAGAAGAGTTTAAGGGGAGGCTATAATGATCCAGAGGCTGGAGGAATCCAGACAGAAGTATTTTAAGTGCAGCATCTGCCTACTTCAAGCAAGCAGCAACCAAGGGGAGAGATGACAACATCCTGCAAATAGCTAAAGTGCATAAACACTGCAGGGAAAAAGGCTCCTGGTACACGCTGCTGAGAGCCAGGGATCATGTTAATGAAGAGCTTCGGCTGAATATTGTTAAGCTTCCCGAAGTGAAGGTGTGTTGAGATGGCAGATCCTCAGGGAAAGCCCTGAGAGGGCTGCAGAAACAATGTAAGGAGAGGGCATCAGGTGAGAACATGCCAGTGCAGCAAAGGAGGGTGCCCCGTCTCTGAGAATTCACTAACTCCATGGTGATCCCCACCCCTCAGGGCCAGACTGTCTATGAAGGTCTTGCATGTGGCTTGGCAGAACAAAATTAACCCTTGAAATGAACCTTTGCTTCTGGCTGGGCCTTTAACATCCATCTCCTCCACAGCTTCTAAGGAAGAGCCAGGTCCCAGCTTTAATTAGCTGCTAAAAGCTTGCTTGCTCTCTGCACTCCAACTACCCCTGTTCACAGAACTTGTAGAAGCCTAATTATCTTCAACTCTTTTAGCCCGTTAAAGGTTTTGTTCCAGATCTGCCACCGACTCATGTGGTGTCAGCAGGCCTGTTTTTTCCTGGCCTTTTCTCCCTGGAAATCAGGGCAGGAAAGGTGCCTGTCCCACAGGGAGCCAGAGGTAATGAGCACTGCAGGTGTCTGAAGGTGGCCACCTCACCTTCGGAACCTTCTTTTTTTGCTGACTTTCATTTTCAGCCCCAAATCATCTTAATAAAGTCCAAGTTCTGTTTGAAGAACAATGGAAGAGAAGATTTTGCATGCTTAAATTAAAGAATTTTATCACTTCCAAGAGGCAATCAATGGAAAACTGCAGCACAATCACATGCAGAGGCACACCAACCACCACCCCCAGCTGCTCGCCCTCCCAGCCCTGCTGCCGGAGCCCTCCGCTGGGCAATCGTTTTGCTTTGTAATCCTACTTGAACGCTTTAAACACCATTAAGTGCAGACACCAATACTGATACAGCACTGCTGATTGCACCAAGGAGGGATCCATGGCTATTTAGGACCCTATTAAGTAAATACAGTGAAAGCAGGCAGTCATAACCAGGTAATAAAAAAAGCATCAAATTATTTTTATAGTTAGAGCTACCAGAAAGTTCCTGTTCATCCCAGTACAAGTATCATTCCCCGATGGTAAAAAGATTGTTTGGAGAGGAGGGACAGCTGCTGTCTTTCACACTGTTAATTATGAAGATGGGCTAAGAATTAATCAGGTAAGGGGAGGGATTAAAAAAAATCAGAATAAGGAACTACTGAATTTGTCCTTTAAAATAAGTTAACCACATATTGAAACTTGTCAGAGACCCAACATATACATCCCCACATACATCCTCAGCTTCCAAAAATGTTAATCTACAGCTCATTTTCTAACCCCATGGAAGTATATAGGGTGCATTACGTTGAAATTCAGGTGGACACCCAGGAAGGGAGAGGTGCAGGGCAGAAGGCTGGTGCCCACTCACCACCTGCCCTGCGGAGCGGTGGGAGGCGATGCCTGCAGATCCCTGCAGATCCCCTCCGCCCTCGTGCACCGAGCGCAGGAGCTGCCAGCTGCAGTGTGAAAACTGCTCTTCCCCAGCCAGAGTGCCAGGAAGCCAAGCAAAATCTCAATCATCAGAAGCGAAGAATCAAAACCCATCTAGCTGGCAGCCGAGCTTCGGAGCTGCTGGTCTCGGAGATGGGATTGATAAGATCCCTGGGAGGCGCTGCAAGATGGGAAGTCTGCGTGCCAAACACAGCCAATTAATGTCAGCCCTTTTCCATGCCAACCAATTAAGCTGTGTATACTTGTCACCAGCAATTGAGAAGGGGGTGGAGGGCAGAGAGGACACGATTCCAGAGGAGCCTTGAAGATATAAAACCTGCTTAATTTATGGAGGGGAGGGTGAGGGCGTAGACACCCCGCACTAATCCAAATGGGACCTGATTAATGTCTTCGCTAATTTAGGAGCTGCTTGGCTCTCGTGACCTGGTGAGGCTTCTTTTAACAGAAACCAGGCTGGCATGGGAAGCAAAGAGCAGCTTAACAATGTAAGAAGCAACAGATGGGGTCTCCAGCCGCCTTGCCAAGCACCAAAACTGTTTTCTGAATGCTTTCTCTTAAACCTCCAAAAGGGAGAGAGGAACACAGAGCGATAATCACAACCATAAAAACGTGTGGCTTGCCCACTAAGTGGGCAGCCAAGGGCTCTCTTGGCCGGGGAAGCAAAGCTGTGGCAGCAGGAGCTGGTGCTGAGCCCTGCTCCCCACCTCTCCAAGAACAGTGGACAGCAGCAGGGGCACAGAAGAAAGGCAGCTTCTGACCCAGTAAAAGCCGTGGGCTGCTGTGAAGCAGAGGAGGGTGAAGCCCCCAGGGAGCTCACAGCACTGCCGGGATGTCAGAGGGGTGCTCTTGGCCAGGAGGTGCCTTCCTGGCACATATGAGCCAAGCTGCTGTCCTGGAAAACAGGCAGCCTCCCTCCTGACATAACCAGTGCTTCAAGCTGCAAGGAGCTATTTTGGAACGCCTTGCAGCAGAGAAAGTCACTGGTTTGGAGGTGTCCCCAGCAAGCCCTCTTCTCGAGGAGAGCCATCTCCAGCCGCCTCCCCAGCCACACGTCCTTGGCTCTGTTAATTGCATGGCAAGGAGCCTTCAGGCACAGGTTAGCAGTGGGCAACCACCAGCGTGTGGTGGCAAGTTACCTGGCTGACTGTGAGAGAGATTGAAAGATTAAAGCCGTGGAAAAAATGCACGGAAGCAGGGAAGTCAAACAGAGCACCCAGTTCAGACCTCAGACAATCCATTTATCAGACCGGGGAGCAGAGGCACCAATAAAGTGCGGAACAAAGCAAGCCTGCCCGCGTCTGGAGCTTTTTAATAAAGAAACAGTAAAAAACAAATAACAGAGCAGCCCCACTAGCTCCTGCCAAGGGGTTTCAGGAATTGCACCTGGCAGAGGAGAACGGCTCAGACACAGTTGTATCTCCTCGAAGCCAATGCTGTGAGGAGCGAAAGGTGTCGTTCTTGTACACGCCATATGCCAGCATGTAGATGCTAAAAAAATACTGATGTAGGGGTTTTGTTTGGTTTAGAATTTCTTATTCTTTCCATCCAGGAAATAATATCCATTTCCACAGATCCTGGTTGTGCTTTGTCCCTGGAATACTTAGTCTGCAAGCAAACAAATATAAGGAATGACCACTGACCTCCTCCTCCCTTTTTGTTTGCATTTAAGAAGGCATGTACATTAGAAACAGAAGATATTTATTGCAATTTCTTGCAAAGCCTCCATAAAACACCACATAGCCTGAGGAGCACAATAACAAAAGCAGTGTTCAAAGTCAAGTCAGATAGTCTCGCCTCTATTTGAACAGGGTTTTTTCACCTTTTCATACAAATGCTCCAGGATAGACAGAACAATGCCTGACATTTCCGAAGCCTGCATCAGGTCCATTTAAAAGCCTGGCTCGCACAAAGCACGTTGTTGATCCCCCAGTCTAAGCCAAGTATGAAGACAAAAAATAAAGAAAGTTTTCCTTCTCTTCCCCCTGGATACAATAGGCACCAGAAGGCCAGGCTTTCTCCTGAGCTTTCTGATGCAGCAGGCACCGTGACCCTGCTGCAGCCGTGCTCACCTCCGCCAGCATCCAGCCAGATTTCGGGGGCATTTCTGGGACTGAGCTGCAGCCACACTGCTGCTCAGGATGGCCACAGACCTGCTGAAACCCAGAGGGCAGCTTCCTGCCTCCAGCACCCCTCTCCTCCTGAGGCCAAACACGCCTTTTGGCTCGCTGGAGTCCATCCCTGGTATTTACCTCTTCCCTCCACAAATGCCAGTCCTTTGGCCAGCCGTGCCCTGCCACAGCTCGAGCTGCTGCGTTTCAAAGGCTTGGAAAAAATGACAAGCAGCAGCTGCCTCTGCTGGATATGCTAAAAGCAGGGAGTGCCATTACCTAATCCTAAATGAGATGTGTTTTACAGCAACAGCTAAAGTACGTGGCTGCCTGATACACTCCCTTGAAAAGGGCTTCGTCTCAGCTGGCTCGATGGGAGATAAGGTGGTTGTGGAAAAACAGGGGAGTGTCAGCAAGGAATGAGCTACCCCTTCCTGCTCCGCTTTTAATTGATGAGGAGCAGCTCCTGGCAGAGATGCCCTCCCTGGGAGCTGCAGACCTAAGATTTACACGGTCTCACCAGCGCGCACAAACGCAGACGTACCTGGCAAGCAATTTACAGCAGGGAACAGGCAGAGCGCACCAACAAGCCCCACAAATGAATTTCTGTTCTGTAAGTGTTGCCTGTTCCATCATGAGTGGCTTATTAAAGAAGTCCATGGTGTTGCTCTCCGCACGTAAAGGAGTTTATTGCAAGTGATTTATTAAACTGCTCTAACTTGTCAGCAGCCACTTGAAACATCCACTTTCTTTTCTTCCTTCACGTTTGCTAATGTCTTTATAAATAGCTGAATAAATAAATCTCCAACACTTGTGTCTGACTGTCACATATCCAAAACTCAATCGATATCAGCCCAGATTAGGAATGAGGTGAGACTGAGCCCTCCCCACTTATAACCAGCCCCATCTGTTGAGGTAAATGGATGGTAGCACACTTCCAAAAGATGTATTTTGTGCCTTCCCGCAGAAGAGCTGGGCTTGACAGTACCTAATTCTCCCCATTTCTGGCCTGGCCAGTGGGTGCTGGCTCCCTGGGTGAGATGAATGGCACTGCTGCAGGACTCCTCTCCCGCATCCTGCAGCGGAGATGCTCATGGGCAGACCCTGCTGGCTTTATAATCGACGGAGCTAATAGAGTTCAGATGCTTTCAGCTCAGTTCCCACTAGACAAATCTCTTTCCAGGACAGGACTCCTTCCTATCATTAGTTTTACCAGTCTCAGCTCATCAGCCTTAATTTATTTGCTGCAGAATCACTGTTATTTTAATGGTTTGCTCCGAGTTGAAATTCTGCCCGTTCCCTCCTAAAGTTTTTCCCTGTTTTGAAAGAGCCCAAGTGCTGCTTCTGATGGTCGCAGCCCGCAGAGCCCCCCCATGCCACTCCAGAAGTGCCTCTACAGCACACAGAAGCCAGGCTAGGGGTGGGTTTCCCCCCTGCCCAGAGAAATGCCCGAACAAAGTACATCCCCACCATGCATTTGCCGTTCCCAGCTCAGGTACCGCAGGCAGAGGAGGCACCAGAGCTGCTGCAGCCTCCACAGCCCAGCAAGACACGGCTCTCCATCCATCCTCCTGTCCGGGTAATTTAGCTCGGAGCTGCAAACCATATGCTCTGGATGCGCCTCTCTCCTCTTGCTCTGGCTGTTGCCGCTGAAGTCCAGGGAGATTCTCTGGAAGAAGCCACTTTTAATTTGTAATCTGATTAAGCCATTAGAGGCGAATAGAGCAGTAACTAACACAAATTGCCAATCGTTTCCATCAGCAAATCCCCCCAATTAATCCTGAGATTAACCCTGATTACACGCAGTAATGGTGATCAATGCACCCTAATGGGGTAAATCCGCCCACTCCACTTTCTTCCACATCCCAGAACGATCAATTTTAAATCAGCATGATTTATCTGGCAGGATCCGAGTGAGGCAGGGAGTGGAGATGGGGCACCGCCTGCATCTCCAGAAACAATCAGAGGAACGCTACCTCATTAAGCTAACTGCCTCCCTTGGGGAAAAGAAAGCCAAACTCGGAAAAAAGAGCTGGATAGAGAGAAACAAAGTGCAGGGGAACGCGAGACATTTCATCCGCCTGCCTACTGCACGCCTGCCCGTTTGAATCCTCCCGGCACCAAAAAGCTCCTGCGAGGTGATGAGACCAAATGGCTCAGAGCAAGGCTGCACTTCTCAGGGATTCCTCTGTCAAAGCGAGGAAGTCGGCTGCAGAAGAGCTGAAAAGGAAAAAGCCTTCCCACTTTGTGATCCAAGCCTCTGTTCTTCCCTTTGCTGCCGAAATCAGAAGTTACCCAGGACCATCCATTCCAGAGGATCCCCAAGCACTTTGCGAGCTTCAGAGCCTGGCTTAGTTCTCACTTACTTCTGTGTTATTTATAGAGCAGCTGATATCCAAATTCTTGCTTCAATGGGGATTTTGCCTTTGTACGGACTAAGAAAGGACTAAGTCAGAAGCTCAGGATTTGACCTTTGGTATACAGAAATCAATTCATCCTGCACTGAAATGCAGCCATCTCCAGGGTGAAATGCAGCAGCAGTTTAACAGTGCATGGCAATAAAGCAGGTTGATTTATACAGCCTTCTCCTCCAGCACTACTTCCCCTACTTTGGCAAAGTAGAAGAGGAGCAAAGAAAAACTGCTGGGAGATGTGTTAGGCTCCGTGCAGCTCGCTGCAGCCCGTGGGGCAGCAGAAGCTCCAGCAGCTCAGGGCAGTGCTGCACCCAAAGGCTGGGGCCTGGGCAGCAGTCACATCAGCAATGGCTCGTGTGGTCCCCAGCAGCATGTTTGGCAGGTTTTGTGATGCTGGAGGGAGGACCTCAAGGATTACCAGTTCCTCCTGCTTTAACCCAAGATCTATATATTCCAGGTGGACCCTTCCAAATATATCCCCAGCAGCTTGCCCTGTGCTGAGACAGTTTTCTTCCACCAGCACCATTAACACAAAGTGGTTTGAGCCCTGGGTTCACACCCTGCCTCCCACCCCAGCAGGATGATGGGGCACCATGTCCCGGCAGAAATGGGAATCCTTTCCCGTCCTTCATCTGCGGAGGGACACCAGAGGCACCGCAGAGTTTCCACACCCACTGCTCAGGCCTTCCCTTTAGGATTTAGGGCAGTGCTACGGGAGCTGCACTACATGTAACCCTAAAGCTGTCATCTCTAGATCCAGCCATGCAAAAATGGAAACGTCTCCATAAAAGCAGAGGGCCTTTTCCATCCCATTGCACCTATGTCCCAAGGAGTTGGAGCTATCAGAAATCCAGTCCCTGTGCAGGTGTCACAGCACATCTTGACCCACGTAACTGTGAGGAGGGGGTACGCAGCCCCTGTGGCTCCATGCCCATTGCAGGACCCACACTTTGCTGCACAGACCCAGCTTCTCCTTCCCCCAGGAGTGAAAACCAGTCCCCTCCTGTCCAAAACACAGCAGGGGTTCCTGTGCCAGGACTGGAGCTCAGGGAAAGCAGCCATTCTGTGTAGCAGTTCCCCTGCCCACACCGCCTGCTCCAGGAATGCTGTCAGAGAGGAGAAAAACGCACAGCAAGAGGCTGCCTAAGTATCAATCAGCCTTACAGTCCCCCAGGGAGGAAAGGTTTAGTTCCCCTGCAGAAGCAGCGGTCAATAAACACGGCACGTGCTTTATCGCCTGTCAAGGCTGCCCTCTCCCATCAGCAGAGCTGACACCAGCCCAAGGCAGGAGCCCGAGCCACGCTGAGCCCGGCCACCACCTCCCAGCCCCTGCCTCCTGCAGGGCCACAGAGGATGGCAGAGATGTGCTGTCCTGCACGCTGCAATGGAAAACAGAGCTGACACAGCACGAGGACGTCCTGGGATAAGGAGCATCTCACAACCCAGGCACAGCTTTAGGTGGCTGTGCTCCTGCTGAGCTGCTCGTGGGGCAGGCGACGCTCACAGCAAGTACCAAAACTGGGGAGAGCCTGGGGGAAGCACTCAGGCAACCCAAAGGCTGCGAGAAAGCAGGCCAGGGCCGTTCCTCCAGAGCCTTTGCAGCCAGCAGGCTGGGTTTGCACCTTTGCACACACAGCCCCAGGTGAGCACTGTACAAAGCACACCGATGCTGTCAGCGTTTCCAGCCAGCACCACAACATCATCTGCCATCGTTTGGGACGTGGATCAGGCCCCAGACACACATCGGCACATCCTGCAGGTGATGTTTTTTTCCACTGCTGGCTACGAGGGGTTTCAAAGCACTTTGTTTCGGGATGAGGTGCGGGGCCCCAGTGCCTCAGCTGCCCCCTCTCCCCCCAACTCCCGCAGCCTCTCGCAGAGGGGCTTTTTCCCTCTCCTTTGATGTTCAGATGAATCAAGCCTCGGCCGTGAGAAGCCCTACGGATTTATGAACTCCTCCTCTATGATGTCTTTCCAATAGCATCCCCCAGCAGAGCATTTGCTCTCCCTTCCTCCCTCCTTGTGCCGAGCCAAGCATTCCTTTCTCCTCCTCCGTCCCCTCTCCACCGGCCCATGAGCCGCACGGCTCGGCCAGAGCCCAGGGAGCTCTGCTCTGCAAAGTGGGCCACCGTCAGCTCATTTTCCTGATTACAGCAGGTTTGATGCCTCCTTGCTGTCAGCCCCACAGAAGGTAATGCAGGCTCGCTTGACAGCCAGAGATGAAATACTGCAATTCAATCTACTCCCCCCCAAATCATGCCAGGTCTGCAATTCTATAGAAGTTGCCACAGACTTGAAAAGAGAGGGACAAATAACTGTGATGGAAACCATTCACTGGAGACTTCTAGGGGAAATTATACACCCGCAAGGGGAAAAAGGATCATTAGGAGGTGACAGGAGAAAGCATTTGCATTGCAAGTCAAACCAGCTGGAGGCTCGGAGGGAAGCATTGTGGTCACTGCCCTCCCCAGTCCAATTCAATCAACTCCAACAATTGGGAAAGCCTGGAAGACAGCCCCGCTAGCTATTTGACCCAGATCCCCCAAACATAGAAGTCAACCTTTACCTATAAACAGAAGTGAAGTGTTGCAAAGGTCCCACAAAGTTCACCTCCTGCATTAAACCCAAGCACAAAAAAATCTGCGCCTGTCTCCTTTTTAGCAGTCACCTCCACCTCGACAGCTTCTGAGAGCCATAACTGCATGGGGAGATTGCTTTGCTTGGCAAACAAACGGAGATTAAAGTGAGTTCACCAGGAACATCTCTATTTAGTTTCTGGGCTGAGCATGCTGATAATGTGATGGCACATTTAACTTTCGCTGCTTGAAACAAGGCACAAGGAGATGGAGGAGACGTAAAAATCAAGGAGAGTTTATCCCCAGCATGAGCATCACACCAAAAACCCTGTCCCCAGACGCAGCCAGGCCCATGCAAACATACACAGGTGGGTTCCTGAGCCACTAAGGCAGGGAGAGGGGCTGAGCCCACCTCCAGCACACACACAGCAGATCCAGAGGGGTGGAACAACCCCCCGGGACAGAAAGGCTTCACACCCCACCCCTCATTTCTCTGCCAGAGCATTAGCACAGCTCTCCGAAACCCCAGAGAGGAGGTTCGAGGAAGGGGAGTGATGAAAGAGGGGCTGAGAGGGGCCGCCTTCCAGCCAGCTGGAGCAAGGGCTCCTCACCATCCCCCGGGGATGCACGGGCCTCTCGCTGCCTCCACACGCAGGATGTGCAGAGAATCCTGCCCTGACATTTGCACGCAGGCTCGAGCCAGGAGCACTGGATTTGCAGCTCTGCCTTGGCTACAAGCACAGCGTGGAGGTTCACAAGGCAGCCTCCAGCACGTCCTCAGATGGCTGGCACAGCATTAGCAGTCTCGGCACAGCCTGGCAGAGGCAGCTCTCCCCGGTGGGCAGAGCAGGCAGGGAAGGAGGTGATATACTCAAGTGACATTTGCGCCCGGGCGCGACGGCGTGTCACTCAGCGCAGCCAGACCACGCGGCATCTCTGGGGCACCAAAATTACACAGCCAAGTAAAGCCTACAAAATCCATCTGCCCTTTTCAATATTTGGAGATAATTAACTCCTCCAAGCTGAGATATTACAAAAGAAAGCTGTTAGTGAAACTGTTCAGCCACAGGTCTGGCTGGATATGGAGCCTGCAGGCACCTGGGACACTAAAAGGGCAAGGAGGACATTTCATATTGCCATGCATTCCTGGCTCCCTCGTAGAGAGCCCACAGGGGGACACATGTAACACAATAACCCTGAAGAAAAAGACCAAGAGCAGACTGACTTACCGGGAGAGAAACATCATCGCCACCCCTCCGCTGGTACCATCTGAACTACACTCATCTCCAGATGGCTCTGGCCCCAACAACCCACCTGCAGCTGACCAGCATCCAAACCAGGCCATGGTCCCCTCCCTGCAGTATTTACATGGCCTGCAGCTGGCCCAGCCCTGCCACCAGCAAATCCCAGTCAGACCAGTTGATTGCAGCTGCTGGAGGGGGGGCAGTTAACACTTTCCCTCCATCATCACCCTGGAGCTATACACCCACCGTGGGGTGATGCCAGGGAAAGCGAAGGCTCTCCTGCCTGCTGTGGGCTTTCCCAATTGTTGGTGGGAGAAGCTCCGTGGCACGGGGTGCCTGCAGGTGTCTGGGAGCCTGGCACTGCTCTAGGTGGGCACCCGGAGCTGCAGGCTGCCCGTATATCGGAGCAGATGTGCAGGCTTAGCTTTGAATTAAAAAGCAGGCCAGTGGCCAGCAGACATGGCAGGAGGGGAAGCACATACCCAGAGCGACTGGGAGAGACACCAACTGAGCAAGCAAGGGAAAGAGATGTGCAGAGCCCTGGGTGAAACCGAGAGCCTCCCGGACAGACAATTCAGCGGGCATCTCCTCCTGTGAGCCATTATACTGCTTTTGACAGACTTTTCTCACCCTGCAGCACGAGGGATGTGAATCATTCACAGGTACCACGTTTTGGCTGCCTGGAGAGCTAACACGCTTTACTAGCTCCCCAGGCCCCCGGTTTCCCAGCCCTGAGTGCTGCATGCGCTGCTCGTAAAACCTCGGCAAAGCCTGGGGAGAGGACGAGCAGGATGCGTGCTGCTGCTCACCTCCCCACCCCGCACCTCTGCCTCTGGCCCTGGGAAAACACACCATAAGGCCATTAAGAAAGAACCTGACGAACTCAGGATGAGGTCCTCAAGCAGCTGGCAAGGTTTTCAGACGCTCTGCTAATTGCTGGAGCGGTACAAAGGCTGCCAGTCCCCGGAGCAGGGCAGATGCTTCCCGCAGCAGCAACCCCGTGCAGAGCCGCCGCTTCCCGTCCCCATCCATGGCCGCTGCTGCCTCCGCGGGTCATGGGGGCAGTAAATATTTGCACAGGGCTGGACAAGGAGAAAGCAAACAGGGTTCTTTTATTTATGGGGCTTGGCAGCCCGCTCCCCGGGCAGCTCCACGGCGTTTCCGTCCTCACCAGCCCCTGCACACCCCGGCTGCTCCACGGGAGAGGCGAAGGAGTGAGAGATGTGAGGCCAAATCGGGGAGGACAGGGAGGAAGCGTGTGTGACAGAGAAAGGGAGAGTGTCAGAGCCGGGATTTGCAGAAGCAAGTAAAGTGGTGTTGCACGGGTGTTTTTGAAGCTGTGTTTATTTTACCTGCAGGCTGGAAGGAGGGAAGATGGATGCATCTGCTGCTCCGGCTCCCTCCCGCTCCCAGGGCCCCTCTCATGCAGCCAGGCCCGCTGCGCTGGGTCCCCAGCAGGATTAAACACTTTTTCCGTGGCTATTCCTCCTGCAGGGGGTGGTTGCTGACTCCGAGGGTCTTCCACGAGGAACAGGAGCTTGGACCCGTCCTGCACAGATGTGTGTGCTGGGACACGAACACGCGTGCACATGTGTGTGCATGTAGGTGACCCTTGCACAGGGCAGGGCTCATTCCCCTCCCCGGGGCGTCCCCCTGAGATGCTCCCCAGCCTCCAGCACATGCTCCAGAGACACAAGCCATGGAAATACCTTCAGAGCAGCTGGGTGTCCCAGGAGAGCCTCATCTGCTTCATATCATCCACCCAGAGACTGATGGCAGGAGGCAGAGGGGAAGGAGCTCGGGGTTCACTGACCCCTCTTCGTGCTGAGTGTCTGGGTTTAGGAAGGATTCAGACTTATTACAAACCTCCGGAGTTGTTGATTTCTTGGATTTCTGTCATGTCATGAGGAGCTTTCTCCGGGCTGGAAAGGGCAAGGACATGTATCTCATTCCATAAACTCCTCTGAGATGAAGGTAAGCCCATGAGGCCAAGGGTTAAAAAGACCCAGACCAGGCTGGAACTAATAACGTGGAGGAATACGTGAACAACAGCATCCTGGTGGCTCTTCGGGAGAGGTCAAGATGGTTTGCTGGTGATGGACAACGTTTTTGCCCGGCGTGAGGGGCTGTGTCGAGACGAGCCTCATCCCTAAATTTGCTAATAGCTCGGAGGGATAATCTGTCCTGGCCTGTCAAGCCTGGCGCTGCCCATCAGTTCCTTCAGCATGGCTGACAAAGTGCTTTATTTATGCACCATGACCAACACGGGGACTGGTCAGTCCATCGCTCACTCCAGCAGCACAAGCAGGAGTTCCTTCTGACAGAGGGATTGATGGCCTCCAGCTGGAGGTCTCCGCAAGCTGCAGGATTGATCTCCCTCTCCCAGGTAAACCACAGTGCTTCTCTTTCAGGCGGTCGTTTCTCCAGCCAGCAAATGCACAGTAGCAGGACTGGGGGAGATCGCAGCAAGCAGGGGCTGTGCTCCAGAGGTGGAAAGGGGGAGCCAAAGCAGAGCCCTCCCCTGCTGCACCCACGGAGCAGCCCACTCTCTTCCGAACCTTCCTGCCTGCTGCCACCCAGGTCCTGCTCCCAGCAGGGGCTGTGCTGTGCTTGGGTGTCTGTAGGAGGACAAGGCTGGCGTTCCTCAGGGCTAGGGGAGGCAACGTCCCTGGAACAGCAGGAGCAGGCCAGGGTGTGACCAGTTTTTGGGCCAGAACCGGTTGATTTTCAGAATCTCCAAACCGGCAGCCCTGGCTGGGTCTGACTCTCTGCCTTTCTCCTTCTGCCATAATTCATCCTGCAGCAAAGTGAGGCTAAACGGTTACCATATGGGTTCGATAGCACGCTGCACCTGTTTTCCCCCGTAGATAACCACATGTGGTACAGCGTGATGGAGAGCCCGGGCTGTGCGCACACGTCACTCCCAAGGCAAGCCTTGTCGTGCCGCGGGGTGCTGCTGCCTGCAGCGGGGGCTGCTGGAGCTGCTCCTCTCCCTCGTGCATCTGCTGGGCTGGGTTTGGGGCCCCAAGGGAGCAAGCCCTAAGCCATGAAGCAGTCCCCAGCTCCAGACACCTGGATTCTGCCCAAAATTGCCACCGGTGATGCTGCAGCCTGAGCCCCTGAGCCAAACAGTGAGGGGAGGGCGCAGAGAGCAAAGCGCCCCGTCTCCATCAGGGGAAGAGGGAAGGAGGTCGGGGGCATGTTCCTCTTGCTATCCATACGTTTTCTTTCAGGGAATGTAAGTTTCCACGAGGAAACACACTGCTGATGACCTACAGAAGCCATCTGACTGCAGCCCCGGGAATCTCTGGGACGAGTTTACAGAGCTCCACGTAAACAGGGCAGAGGAGGCGCAGGCCTGTGGCAGAGGCGTTGCAGCTCACACGTAGGCATGTTTGCAGATGCCACTGTTCAGAGCACATCCCTGTGGCACGGAGGGGCTGCTGGCCATGGGCAGAGCGGTGCTGCCCACCTCGCTGGTGGCTGCGTGCAGACAGAGCCTCCCTAACCCTGCCGTGCCTGGCAAGGAGCTCACCCTTTGGCTGACTTTTTGCAGTCAGAGGTCGTTCTGTTTTAAAGGTCTTGCAGAAATAATGAGTCAAACTGATTTGCTTAATGCTGAAGGCAAGCCAGCACGTATCAGCTCCGACAGAGCTGACAGAGATGGAGCACCCGGCCGGGCAGAGCGCGGCAGCACCGGGGCGCTGGCCCCAGCACCGGCAGCACTCGGGGTGTGGTGGGGGGCTGTCAGCAGCACCCCCTCCCCAGGACCACCTGCAGTGCCTGCCATCCCCCACTGATGGGTGATAACTGGGCTCAGAGCAGCTGGTGACATCCTGCAGGTCCATGGCTGGGTTTGGAAATACTCTTTGTATCCTTGGTCAGTCCTCGCTCCCTAACCAGTGCCATGCCTTAGGCACCTTCCCTGCTCCCCAATCACTTCCCCACAGCGCCCTGCAGCTGATGCAGCACCCAAACCCTGGCGGGGGGCTGCACACCAGCCCCAGCTCCAGGAGGGGCTGCGGGGCCGGCCACAGCCCGGGCATCTGCCCTTCATGGGGAGCACAGAGGTGGCTTCTCGCGCTCTGCAGCCCGAGGGGAAGCTCCGGGTATCTCCTCTAACCCGTTTCCACTTTTTCCCTCCCCAACTGCTAAAATATTTATGTCAAAAGTAGACATTAAAATTTAAGTAAAGCTAAATAGAATTTAAACTTGTGTATTTTGAGAGGAAATGAGTCCCGTAAGGTGATCGTGCTGCTATGCACAGATGATTGATGTCGGTTTATTTATCTGCTACCGCTAAATGCTTGCAAAGGAGACAAGAAAGGGATACAGCCCAGCTCCGCGGGGCGGGGGCAGCTCCTGCCACTGTGGCAGTGCTGAGCTGGGAAGCGCCGAGCAGCTGTGCTGAGCCAGCCTGGGCAGCACAGCCCCAAACCCAGCTTTGGGCTTGCACAGTGCAGGTCTGGGCTTCTCCTGTCCTTGCTGGGAAACCACCGGTGAGCATGGGGCTGGGTGAGCAGAGAGAAACTGGGGCCTGACGCTTGTGCTCAGGCACCAAAGTCTTTTCCTTTTTTCCCTTTCCCTTTCCATTTCCCTTTTCCTTTTTTCCTTTTCCTTTTTTCCTTTTCCCTTTTTCCTTTCATTTTCCTTTTTTTTCCCTTTCCCTTCTTTTTCCCTTTTACTTTTTTTTTTCTTTTTCTCCTCTTTTCCATTTTCCTTTCCTTCCCTCTTTCTTCTTATTTCCCCTTTTCCCCTCTTTAATTTTCTTTCTTCTTTTTCCCACCGCTGTCAAGAAAGCCACTCTTACACATCACAAGTGCCTTGATAGCTTCTTTCATGGCTCCCACCCCTCGTGTGGACAGCACCACACCACTCGCCGGCGGTGTTATTACATGGGTAATATCTTGCTCTCCCCTGCCTGGAGATCCCAGAGCTGCTTTTGCTGGCTCTATTTCCCTTTCCTTATGAGGCCGCTTTGTTGGCCTGGCTACTATTTGCATAATGGTGCCCATAATCACTTGAGAAGGAAATCATTTCCTTTCACTGGAACTGGGGACCTTTTCATTGCATTTATTTATATATATACATTCCTGAAAGCCGTGCACTGACAGATGCTGGAAGCGGCCGCCCCTGCTCTGCAATCAGACACCCCTCCGCCCCGGCCTTGCGGCTTCCTTTTAACATTCTTTTTTTTTTTTTTTTTTTTTTTTTTCCGCAGAAAACAAGGTTTGTTGATTGAACGGTGGTGCTTTTGCAAACGTTGTTCATTGGGTCCCAGCCATCTGTTAATGCGTTCAAGGTTACCCGGGGGCTGACTCATGCTCACGTCTCTCTCCTCAAATCCTGCTCTTCCCCGTTTTATACTTCCTTGGGAAGAGATGCCTGCCTTGGTATGTTCGACACCCGGGGAAGCATTGGTGGCTGATTACGAGCTGCCAGGTGGCCGTGTCCTCCCGCGGGGTGCCATGTGTGTCCTGGGTGTGCCACCCCTCTCCTTGGGGCTCCCGCAGGCTGGGGGTCCCAGCCGGGAGGAAGGAGCTGTTACTTATCATCTGCCTCTTCCAAAGTCGTTGCTCAGGTTTCCTTGCTTTGCGGGTAGATAAATATGTGTATGTAAATAAAGCCCTGGGACAGGGAACGGGGAACGAAAGCTCTTGCTCCAGGAATGCAGTCAGAAAGAGGGGGCTGGGGAGAGGAATAAGAGAGACAGAGCGGGGCTGCACGGAGCAGTCCCAGAGAGGTGTGAATAGGAAAACAACGAGGCTGCTTCCAGTGCAACCATGAGGTCCTGGGGAGAAGAAGGTGCCCGCTTGGTCTGCTGGCTGTGTGCAGCACGGGCTGCTGCCTCCCCCAGAGTCGAGGCTTGGGTGGTCTGTGGGGGTCCTGCCCTGCACTGCTGAATCCATCCCTGCAGGATCCATCCCTGCAGGATCCATCCCCGTGGCCGAGCTCTCGCTGCCTCTTGCTACCCCCAAAAGCCCAGAGCAGAAGCGGGGCTGGACTTTTGCAACCAAGCGGAGAGGGTTAGGGTTGCCTTTGTTGTTTTTATTTTTATTTTTTTTTAATGGAAAAAATGCTGATGTGTCAAAACAAAGTCTCTTTGCGGGAATGTGCTAGTTTCAGTTTAACTCTTTTCAGGAACTTCTGGTCAAAACTGAGAAGCAGGAGAGAGCTCCCATCCCGTCCTGTCCCATCCTGTCCTGTGCTGTCCTTTCTCATCCCTGCTGCCCCGTGCCCACCAGCTGCAGCCCCACAGGGGTACCCAGGCCGGTGCCCACCCAGCTCCACCAGAGCCCTGCTGCCCAGGCACAGGCTGGGGGCAAGCAAAGGGTTTCTGCCTCCAGATGTGGTTTTGATTAGACATTTTTGGAATAAAAATGAGCAAGTAAAGCACAAAACAGCTTGGTTGACATCGCTGTATGCTTCCCGTAAAAGTTTCCATTTTGATTAATCAACATTCCTCGGGAAAAGCATCTCCTGCCCCCCTGCCATCACAAAATCTGTGGTGGGAGCTGCTCGCCACAGCCCTCACAGCGCACAGGGTGGGGGTTTCGTCTCTGCCAAGCCCCTCAGGGCAGGGGCTGACCGCCGGGACCCCCGTGCCCTGGTGCCAGGCTGGGGGCGATTGGCGGTGATCTGCAGCCCTTCCAGCTCCACTTCAGGGACTCCAGTCCCGCTTAATGAATGATCATTAACTGGGGACATTTCAGATGAGAAAATTGTTTTAGGAACGAGCAATTAAATCCTAACGCTTAGATCACGTAACTCATTTCTAATTAAACTCACTGTAAATTATAGCAACGGTATTTATTTTTAATGAGGAATAAAACTGAAAAGAAATTGAGGCCCTTCAAAAAAATGAAATGAGTGGGAGGGAAGGAGCAGGAGGGCGATGGAGGGGAAGAGAGCCGAATGGTGAGAGTTCAGAACCAGGCAGAAGAAGGCTACAAAAACCTTCCCCGGCAGACCCAGCAGCAGCCGAGCAGCGATCTCCATTCCTGCTCTGCACCCGAGGACCTCCTGGCAACAGCTCTTTATATTCTGACCTTTCCCAAAGGTGGAGAAACCTCCGGGGCCATGCCTCTTCGGCGTCTGGCCGCTGGGAAGCGGGCTTGCTTCCCTCTGCCTCCAGATACAGCTGCGGCGTGACAAGGAGAAATGGTGCCCATATGGAGGCATTAATGATCAGAGGCTGAAAGCAAGCACGGAAGGATCGACTGCTCTCCAAGCATATATTAATCGCATCCATCACGGCTCGGGCAGCGGCAGGGGAGGGCAGGGGCAGCAGGCAGGGAAGCCTGGCGAAGGGGATGGGGCAGGAGCGGGTGGTGAGAGGGATGCAGCTCTGCAGGGGAGGGTCCGATGGAAGCTGGGCGAGGAGATCTGGGGGTCTCCTGGTGGGTCCTCACCCCCTGCCATGGCCCCCCCAGGAGGTGCTGCAGGGCTGCGTGTGTGGGGCACAGGGGGTGGAAGCCCCTGCCCAGGGCACTGGCGGTGGCACGGCCACGGCAGGTGGAAGCTGCAGCAGACAAAACGTGTTCCACGCGACCGCTGTGAGGATGTGTAGCTGTGTAATGAGCCCTCACGTGCAGGCATGCATCTGTTGCTAACTCCAGTCAGTAATCCCTTCCTGTCCAACGCACCAAAGCCCTCCGGGCCAATTGCACAGTGCCATTACAATTACGCTCTGCTGGTGCCTTCCACCCAAGGACCTCAAAGCACTTTGCAAACAGTAATTAATTCCAATCACTACCTTTTCAGGATCTCATTTATCCCTAATTTTCAGATGGGGAAACTGAGGTGCAGGGCTGGGGCCAGACCCAGCCACCGTCACCGCAGAGCCCCAGAGCTGTGTTTGGCACGGTGGCCCCGCTGTCATCCACCAGCCCCCCAAATGTCCCGGGGCACCCTGGCAGTCCCAGCGGGACACCCTCCGGCGATGCACCACGGTTTCACAAGCTGTGCATAGGAATTGCCCTGTTCCTTGGGCCAGGGGGGTAGTTTTAGTAGAAAGTGTGCTCATTTGGATCCAGTAATGATGGGCTTGAGCCCATGAGGCTGTATGCACACCAGGTCTGCTTGGGGAAAATTTCAGAGTGTTGGGGTTGAGCGATGCCCACCCAAACCGCAGCCCCAGCCCTTGGGCAATGACAACAGCACGTCCTTTGCTGGGAAAGGTGGCGGGGCCAGGCTGAGGAGCAGCAGCCTGTCTCCTGTGCAGCTCTCTCTGCCTGCAGCAGGTCGGGACGGCAGCGCCGGGCAGGCAGCGGGGGCTTGGAGCAGAGACACCTCCCTCGGCTTCCCGGAAACCTTCCCACGGGGCCCCCGGGGAGCTTTTCCTTTCGCACTGGCTCTGTTTAAACAAGCTCGGTGCCTTGACACTGCGGTGCACGCTCCTTCCCTGAAAGCCTCGCTAATGACTTTTTCGAAGGGGCCCTCTCAGGCTGCTAAGCCCACGGCGGCCGGAGCGTGTGTGGTGTGGCTCGCCAGCTGTCTGCACGCGGATTTCCATCTGATCGGCGTGCAACGGCAGCAGCCACGGCGCTGGGCTTTGGACAAAAGTAATGATTATTCACCTCCTCCCGGCAGCCCCGGCTGTGTCCAAATGCTTCCTGGCGGCCGCGTGCTGCAGCACGGGCACCGTCCTCCCCAGCCCCTGGGCAGCGTAGTGAAATAGCTGCAGACGGATGCTTAAATTGCAAATGTTTTTCCCCGTGGCTATGTTCCCATCACACCGAGCTGTGACCAAAATACAGGCACCGGTGGTGGCTGCGTTGGAGAGGACAGAGATGTGCAGCTGGGGAGAAGGGGAGTGATGGGGACGTCTGTCCTGCCTGCACCTGCCCGGGTCCCTCATGGGGAACAAACAGAAACCCTCGATATTCGGGGTGTGCATGCAACATCCCCCTCCTGCAGGAAGCAGACTGGGAGCAGAGGCCTTGTCCCTGCCTCTGCCACTCATTTTTTATTTTTTGTCACCCCTGGAGAACCACATTGGGGTGCCCAGCTCAGGGCTGCGCTGGGCTGCACTGGGGGTTGTGATCAGATGCTTGCGTGGGTGGCCAGGGGGACAGGTCCTGCTCGTGTCTTTCTCCTTGGTTTATTTGCATTTGCAGAGAAGATTGGAAGAAAAGTCCCCTTCTGGCTAGGGGATAAATAAAGCAGAGAGAGATGAGCACTTGAGGGAAATGGCATTAATGGGAAATGACACACTTGCTGCCCTGCAGCAGGTGGCACCCAGGTCTCTGCAATAGGCTGGCACCCGGGCAGGAAGAAATGCATCACGGCAGAGTGCAGGAGAAAAAGAGCCAGCCTGGCAATGCAGATGTGTTGCTGTCTCTGCTTTTGTGGATTTTCTTTTCCTTAAGCCCCCCACCCACCTGCAGGAACCTTCAGCGGGTGAGCTGGGGAGCAGAGCTGCAGGGCTGGCCCCAGGTGGTAGGGAGCAGTGCGAGCACTGGGGCCAGGGAGGGCACAAGGACAAGCGCTGTGGGTCGGCTTCCCCCGGCCCTGCATGGGGTCTCTGGGGCAAAGAGCATCGCAGGAGCATCCCAGCAGGAGCTGGGCTCCTCCTGCAGAAGGGAGACCCACAGGGTCCTTCCAGCTCCCTTTCCAACCCGGAAAGTCTCGTACGGTTTTAGCACCTGGAGATTATTACAATTATTAATAGCAATTATTGTCCGACTACTCCTCACACCGTACCAGGAGATTGCCAGTGAGCAGGATTTATCTCGCTGCTGCTCCTCCTCCTGCTCCACCACGGACGGAGGCGGCAGGAGGCAGGGACCGGCCTGCAAGGTAGCCGAGTCAGCACTCCGGCTGCCCAATTTAGCCCCGCTGTTCCTGTCTGAAATGGCATGTGCATATGGGAGAGGCCCGGCTGTGGGCTGAGTAACCAGGTCAATGTTAAACACATGCCCCTTCAGAAAGATTATACGGAGCGTGTTTTCCATGGCCTCGGACAGCTGTGCTCTGGCAGTATCATCTGTCTTTTAATGGTGCCCTGCAGAGCTCCGGGGTTGCCACTATTTAGGCAGGAGAGAAAGCAGCAAAGTGAGAAAAGGAGCGGGGAGGAGGTGGGAGGGGGCGATCCCTTCCGAGGGGACCGCACGCATCCTGCCGGGGGGCTAACAGCCAGGGAGCAGCGGGGGTCCTGCCCTCCCTGGGTGCACAGCCTGCACCCTAACCACTTCCAGCCCCTGCACCAAGGGAAGGGCACCCAGAGGGCTCCTTGCTGCGTGACAGGGACACCTTTGGCTCCCAAACTGCTCAGCCCCACCACGGGAAGCAAGAAAAGGTGCTGGGGCTGTGCTGGGTTACATGCAGGTCTCAGAACCAGCCTCCTTCCATCTGAGGGTACCAATCCTCTGGGCTCTTCCTCCAGGGAAACGCTGTCTGGGATGCTGAGGGGCGGGATGCAGGGGCAGAGCGATGGGATGAGGGCTGCTGGAGGTGGTGGGAGGGGAGCTGCTCCCGGAATGGATGATCCTATTAGATCCAGAGCAACCCGGGAGCTAAAACCACCGAGCCTGCGGTTAGGGCTGTGGGAGCTGGAGCATTAACACCCACGGCACCTTCCTGCTCAGCGAGCCTGCCCATCCGCCTGGCTCCCTGCAAGGAGGCACAAGGGCCTTCCCCAGCTGTGCCGAGCTGCCCCAGATAAATACCCGACAGCTGGAACAGAGAAAAATGGAGCTGGTTCTCTAACTGCCAGCGTGAGCCAATCCATCACGCTGGCCCTGGCACCTCTTTTCGGAAGGGAATCAAAGGGCTCCTTAGTGAGAAGGGATGAAATGACAGGTAGAAAGGCCAGAGGATAAATCCTGCTGCCTACTGGGACTGTTAAATATTAGGAGAGATTAGTGTCTGACAGGGGAGAGTAGGGCAGCAGCTCTGCTAAACAGCCAAAGAAATGCGTGGAATTCCTGCTCCTTTGTCAGTGGTAAAGCACAACACTCAGGGTGGAATAAGAGGGAGAAGAAAAAGTACCTTTCCCTGATTTAAAACAAAAAAAGGAGCCCATACAGAAGCCTGTCTCGCTCAGCCCTTCCTGGGATGGGGCAGGAGGAGGGAGCAGTGCCCCAGCTCCTGCGTTTCACCTGGCATCGTTCCTGCTTCTGCACATCACCTGCCTGCATCCCAGCCCTTCCACGGGGAACGAGCTGGGGGCAAACAGCAGCGAAGGGGAAGGATGAGTAAAGCACAGTAAAAAAAGGGCTGGCCAGAGACATCTGCTGTTCTACCCCTGCTCCTCCTTTCCCTCTCTCCAGTGCCTTTTGCACCCCATTGTAGGAGTTCTCCAGGAAGGAACCGCTTTCTCTGGTGACCCAAATACAAGCAGGCTGCACTCACAGCCTGCACATCACCCACTGCACCCCGAGAAGCTCCAGCAACCCCTGGCAGCCCCCATGACCCCTGGCCAGCCCCATTTCTGCCCTACACACCAGGTCAGGGGCTCCTGGGCTCTGGGACCCCTTCCTGGCCCTTCCTTCCCTCCTGCTGGGGAGGACACCGGCCAGCTCGGTGGCAGCACCCCCGGTGTCACAGCTGCAGCCACCAGGGATCAGGGGGCAATCCAGCTCAGGTACATTATACCCAGTGATAGTTTCCATTTCCTTGCTAAGGCGTCATAAAGCGCTTTGCTCGGACCTGTAAAGCACATGTGATGGGATTTAAAATATTAAAAAATTGGCCAATTTTCATTCTTTCAATGTCTGGCATGCCACAGCTTATTAACCAGCAGAGAAGCTTCTGTGCTGGGGACAGGTGAGTTGGGGGGGGGGTGTGCATGAGCTGCACATGGTCACTGTGCCATGGGGCAGGGAGGAGGAGGAGGGTCTGCCGTGGGGGTGACAGTGTCTGTGAGTGCAAGTGTGTATGGGTGCAAGCATCCATGAGTGCACAAGCATCCATGTGTATGAACATCTGTGTGCAAGAACATCTGTGTGTGCTGGAGAGGAGCAGCAGGGAAGGGATCGGCCAGCAGGGAGGGCCTGGGACCACGGCAGGCTGCAGGACAGGACCGAGCCCCCATCCACATGTGCAGAGGGTCGCGGGCTGGAGAGGGACCTAGTCGGGGGGCTGGGCTGTCAAATTCAGCTCCGTCCCAAAGTGAAATTCAGAAAAGTGTCAGGCTCCCATCTTGAACTCGTTACATTTCTCCCCTCAATTACCCCTTTGGAAAGCTATTTTATAAACTCCCTCAACTGATGATTAGGAGAAACCTTTAATTTTTAGCTGACATTTACTCGTGACAGGTTTCTACCAATTTAGCTTTATGCTGACGGTGTCCTCTCACTTAAAGAGTTCCTTACATTCCCGGGTGTTTCCTCCCCAGCGTACAAACCTCTTAGCCTCTGTATTTTTCTAGACTACACAAGCAAAACTCTTAGACCCAGCTCTCCTGCCTGTGCCCACTAAACCGCATTTGCTGCTCTGTTGGGGAAAAAGAAATCCACTGATGCCTTGTATCCACCTCAAGTCAGTAAATCTCATCCCAGCTCCTCGTTTGCAATAAAAATCCCAAATGAATTGTCAAACCGTGATGTCTTCAGTCCTTTTCAAATGCATTCAATGCAAGATGGGTGCTGAAGAGGTCGGCTGGCAGGAAGAGAGCCTGGCTCCAGCGAGAGCCCAGGGGCGAGCAGGCATTCAGCCCATCCACATGGGGGTCACCATGCCCGGCAGAGGGAAGGCTTCAGAAATCCCAGCAGAAGGCAGGCTTCTCCCCACCACGCTGGGGCTGTCACAGGAGCCTGCTGAGATCCCAGCCAAAGGATGTCCTGCGAGGCTGCAGACCCAGCCGGGCACTGCCTGGGCAGCACGTGGTGGTTGCTGCGGGTACTTACAGAGACCACGCTGAGGACCACGAAGGCTTTTGTCATGGGCACTCCTGAGAAAACCCCAAAGCATTTCCTTTGTGGTCCTCGCACTGTCAGAAGCTGCTCCGAGGCAGTGCTTTGGGATCTGAAATTCTCAGCGGTCCCAGAGCCTCGGGCAGGGCCACCAGCAGCCAAACGGCGGCTTCTCCAAGCCCTTGCTCCTGCAGGCTGTGCACCGATGGCTCGGGCTGCGGCAGGTTGTGTCACATCAGAGACAGCAGGTAAAACAAACAGTGGCTCGCTGCAGCTGCCGGCAGCCCCCGCGGGGAGCACAGTACCCACAGTAGCTGCGGGCTGGCAGGTGCCCCAGCGTTGCCACTGGCATTGCCAATGTTATCTTTGGATGCAAAACCCGGGGAAAATTGAGTGCTTGGAAGAAGACAGGCCCTCCTGGGCCATATTAGTCATTCCTCGTTAGAAAAGCCCTGCTGGTTTCTTTGTTTCTCTTGCTCTCCAGTGTACCTAGATAAATACATTTTCTAATTCTCCAAGTCCCGCTGAACAGGGGAGCGGCAAGGTGCGAATATTAAAGCAGCAGATTATCAAGGGCTTCCTGTGCCGGGGAGCTCCAGCAGAGCAGCGATGGGGAGGGGGCCGGGGGCAAGCGGCAGGGAGAGGGAGGGCGGGGGGCAGAGGAAGAGGAGGAGGCAGGGAGGGGAAGGAGGAAGAGATGAGAGAGAGAGGAGAGGAGAGAGCACATGGGGAAAACAGAGGGAGAGGCGGCTGGTGGAGGAGAGCAGAAGGGGGAGAGCTGGGCTGTGGAGAGGTTTGGCAGCCGCTGAAAGTGTTACACATTTCAATTTTTAATGACTCAAAAATACAACCATTAACATGTCAGAGGCAGAGGTAAATGGCAGAGCTTTTTTACAAGCCCTTATGTCTTTGAAGAACAAATGCCATATAAAAGGGAGGTTTTTAAAGCATTTTGGCTCTGCCACACTGCCTGCCTGCCTCTGAGGGGAGCGCTCCCTTTCCAACGCTGCCGATGTTTGCGACCTTTTGTTTGTCGCTTTTTTCCTCCTATTTGTTTATTATCACCCTGTGCCTGGGATCTTCCTGTGTGCGACACAAACCTGTGATATCGGGAGCAGTGCTCTGCTCTCCCAACATCTCCAGTGAGCAGATTTGCATCAGGCACAGACAGGGACGAACTCTGAGCCCTCCTCCCCAATTTCAGCGGAGAAATCCCCCTCCTGCCCCTGCGATTTGGCTCACTGCTCTCCTCCTGCTTCTCCCATGCCCCCTTTGTCTGTGCCTTCTCCTCCCCTTGCTCCAGCCACGCAGAGACCTGCGAGACAGGAGGTGAAGGTCCTGCTGCGTGCAGGAGGGGCTGTAAGCGAGGGGGGAAGGTGTTGGGTATTTCCCCACCACCCTACGTGGCGTTCCTACTGACCAGGTGAGTCCATCCCAGGGAGGAGGAACCACAGGAGCTGTGGCATTTCCTTTTTGTCTCTTAGGACGTGGAAACAAGAGGGGGTGGTGGTCAAACCGAGCCTCTTCTGTTGCCACTGTCACCATCGGTTTTGGCACAACTGCAAAGAGCAGGGCATGCCGAGCACAGCTGGTGCTCCTGCCAGCTCCAGGGCACATCCTTCCATACAACATCAATGACCTAGCTCAAAAATAAATGAAAACTCGAGGAGTGTAAAACAAGAAAGGAGGCGTTGCGTGCCAATTGGGCGTGCGAGGTTCAGGTCACTTGCATTTATCCCCTGAACGAAGCAGCAGACTTTTAAAGGCCAAGTTATGGCGATGGGAATAAAATAGCACCCTTTGGGGTGGGGGGAGGAAGGTGTTAGAGCCCACAGATGGTCTCCGTGAGGCTCTGAGGCAGGAGTGATGGGAGTCAAGAAGCCCCCGTGCCTGTGCATGGCATCAGACCTCCTGCACCCCCCGGGATGTGTGCTGGGAGCAGACCCCCCCTGCCCTGCAGGCTGCTGGCACCGGCTCTGGGGCAGGCAGCCCAGGCACCCTACTGCTCGTGTGCCCCCAGGCAGGCTGCAGGACATCGGGAACAGCAGATTTCCAGGGTCCAGGACACATCCAGGGGAACACAGCACGGTGACAGCCCGAGCAGCAATCTGCTCCGGGTGGGCAAGGGGGAGCGGGGCCCCTCACGGAGGGCAGAGAGCAGCACTCGCTCCTCCCCGCCAGCAGCTCTTCCACCTCCCCTTCTGCTGACCCGACGCTTTCTCCTCCAGCTGGAAGCACGAGTCTCCAAACAGCTCCTGAGAGGTTGTTCTCACAGCATTCCTGCCCTGCTCCGACACGGGAAGTGAAAGGAGCCTCGGGAGAGAAAACTTCCTGGCCTGAGCCCTGCACATTGCTGCCGGCCCCGAGGCTCTCCGAGAGCCGCGCAGCCTCCGTGAGAGCTGGCAGGGGTCGGGACAGGCAGAGAGCCGGATCCTTGCACCTCTGAGAGGATTTCATCACTCAGTCTTAGGCTGAATACATATCCATCATTTACAGATTTCTTTTTAATGGATAAAATATCTTCTTTTTAAAGAGAAACCCCGCTGCTGATGGCACGAACAGCTGTGCAGAGAAATATCATCAGAGCAAACCCAGTCGATATTCCTCCCTGGGCATCCTGGGGAAACTAACAGCTTTTGACTTTCAGAATGCCTCCGAATGCAAAGGAATTTCAGAGAGATGACAGCAAGCCTGCCCTGTGTGCTCAAACACATCCTCTGTGGGCCCTGTCTGCCTGGCCCCTTCGGGTAGCCCTGGGACCGGGTCAGCCCCTCGCAGCCCCTCTCCCAGAGAAGGTGCCACGGAAGCCCCCATGTACCAAGGAGAGGTGTTGGCTCTGGGCTAGGCTGCCCAGCTGCACCCAGGAAGGAGCTCGTGCAGCCCCCACCGCCCCTCCTGAGATGTTATTGAGTTGGACACGCGTTGTTCTGCTCCCGATGGATCCCGGCGCTGGAATACCCATCTGATAATCAAATAAAATAGCCCAACCCCCTGCGCGCTGCATATTTTACGTGCTGCTCCCTGACTCCCATTGTTCCACATTGTTTAGACTATTAGTCAGAACAATTTGTCATCCTGCCCCTGCTGCCTAGCGGGATGAGCTCGTTGCGGGGAACGCGAGCGCGGTCACCGCTGCCGGAGCTGCGGGCGGCGGGGACGCGGTGCTGAGGCGCACGCTGAGATCCATCAGAGCCGAACCCCTGCACCACGGGGCGGCTGTATGGAGCCTGGGGGAGGCTCATCCCCTGCCCCAGAGGTCTTGCAGGCTGGGAAAAACAGGCAGAGAGAGCTTCGGGGTAGGAAAGGGGGACAAAGAGGATGAGGAGAATGGGCAGGAGTCGGAGCTGGGCTCGCAGAGATGAGGCACTTGCCTGACAGGCGAGGAGGGGCTTTTTTGGCACGGCAGCACAGGCTGCAGGCACTGCTGAGCCGCAGGAGCTGCTGCCAGCCCCTCTCCCCCTGCCCCAGGCAGTGCGGGCAGAGCGGGGCTGGCTGGGCTCCACGCTCCAGCTCGCAGGCAGGAGCTCAGCCCCGGCAAAAGAGCTTCTGTTCCCGTTCATGCTCAGATCCCTTCAGGGGTTCCTCGCATTATAAACACCTCCTCAGGAGACAGTGATTGCTCTGGCTGCTGTTATTTTGTCTGTCAAGTCTCCCTGTCAGCTTCACTTTGGTGTCGGGAGCTTGGAGGGGGTCTGTGGGCAGAGCCGCAGCGGGAGCCTGCAGTTCAGGAGGGACTGAGGGATTCGAGGAGCTGTCCCGTCCCTGCTGCCCCACTCCCAGGAGCCAGGGAGAGGTTTTCACATCTTGGCCAGCCCCGGCAGGTCAGCCGGTGGGTGACCCTGGGGGGCACAAGGGAGAGCTTAGCGAGCAGGACGCTCGCAGTGGCAGAAATGTCAGTCTTGTTGAGCAGCCCCTAAAGCCTTGCAGAGGTGCCATAAAGGCTGGCAGGACGGTAGGAGCTGTGAGGAGCTGTCTTCTTTGCAAGGGTGTTACCCAAACATCCGTCTTCAGGCAGAAATGTGCTAGCCAGACCGACGGCGTGCGGCTGAGCCCTCTCTGCGAGGCAGCGCCCGGCCTCCCCTTCTCACCCCTTATCTCGGGGCTGCTCCTCAGGAGCCAAGCGCAGCATCCCCTGCAGCTGTGTCCCAAAGCAAACTGCAAATTCAGGCCTTGCCTAGGAGGCAGAGCAAATCCCCATAAAACCTCTGAATGGAAACAGAAGTGCGTGTTATTAAAAAAGAAAAAAAAAAAAAAGAGAGAGAAAAAAAAAAGAGAGAGAGAAAAAAAAAAAAGAAGGAGAGGGAGGAACCAAGCTCGCCATCCATACACACAGCGTGTCCCTGCGAAGCCAATGCCCTTTTTTCCCACTGCCGGGGCACCCTGCAGCACACGGGGGGGGTCCCAGCATGCCCCCCCGGCACAGGACCCACCCAGGGCCATGCTCAGGCCCTGCTCCCGCCCTGCTTCTCGCAGCCCAGAAGGGGTTAACTCCCAGCAGCTGCTCCCCAGATGCCGGTTCTGGAATTCACATTTGTGTAATAATAAACCTCGGGGTAAGCGGTGGTGATGGGGGGAGCTGCTGCCCCCCCCCCCCCCCCCAGCTCCCCCCGCCCAGCGAGGGGCTGCTGCCAAGCGGGCGGCCGGGGGCGAGCAGCAGCCCAGGTGCGGTGGGATCCCTCCCGTGGGATCCTCCCGACCCGACGGACTCCCAGGGAGATGAATTGGGGGCCGCCGGGACAGCCTGGTGCATTTCCATGCCCATCACCCCCCCCTCCAGCCCCGGGATGTCCCGGGGGGGCCAAACGGAGTGGGTCTCCCCGCGGGGCAGGAGCACGGCGTAATGTGTTTCAGGAGAGAGGGGTGAGGAGAGACAGGCATAAATTTTATTTCGAGGCTTTCTCCTTAATGGCTCCCATCGCGTGGCGGGGCGGCACACCTGCTTCCAATAGCCAGCCCCCGGCTTCGGATTCGGCTGCCCACGGCTGCGGGAGGACCCTGTTCATCCAAGGCCATGCCCGTGCTCCCCTCGCTCTTCCCCTTCCTGCTGGGTGCGGATTTCCCCCCTCACCCCTCTTGCAGGGGCTGGGCGAGCTCCCAGCTGCCCTCATCCCATAAGGGTGCTGTGGGGCCACGGTCACGGCCCCAGCAAGCCTCGAGCAGGGCAGGCAGGAGGCTGCAAAGCCCTGCCGCCCCCGGGGTGGCTTCACGGTCCCGGCTCAGACCCACGACGGCCCCCAGCGCTATGCAGGGAATTGGAGAGAGATCAGAGGTTTGGCTCAGATGGGCGGCAGGGGCAGGAAGAGGGTTCGGGGAGCCTGATTTGAGCCTATCTGTCGCTCCATTTGTTCTGAAACCCTAAACGGGGTCATCGTCTTTCAAGTGAGGGTTGCTGCTGCCAGCCGGGATGCCTTTCTTCTCTCCGGTGCCGCATTTCACACCGCGGGGAGTCACCAGAGCTGACCGCAGCGCGTCCCCTGCAGCGCCAGGCTGGGAGACACCGGCACAGCCCCCTGGTGTGGGGGGCTCCCAGCTCAGCCCCTGCCCGCAGCCCCCCAGAAACCCATGGGATGGCGAGGACACGGCCTCAGAGGCCACGGGTGGAGGAGCAGGGGGCTGGGGGGGTTTCACACCCATCGCAGAGGGGGGGGCACCCAGGCTCCCCGAAGGACGGGCGTCAGCTGTGGCAGCCCTGGCGCCGTGGGTGGGTTCGCAGCCCTCCCGTGGTCCCTCTGATCTCCGGAGCTCTGCAGCATCTCCGCTTCCTCCCGCGCAGATGGGGGCCGGGGGGGGCATCCCGCTTCTCGGGGCCGTGCCTCATCTGCTGCTGCTGCTGCTCGGCAGCCCTGCAGGCAGCAAGAGCCCAGCATGCCCCAAGGAGAGGGGTGCTGGGGAATGGACGGGGAGGGCGAAGGGTGCAGGGAGCCTGTGAAAGGTGAAAAGCCAGCTGAGGGGGTGCTCTGGGGGCTGTTGCTCCCTCGGAGCAGGAACCCTGTGTCTCCGGTGCTGTGGGCACAGAGAGTGCCCTGCTTTCCTTCCCAAGGAGCTGAGCAGTGAGCTCGCCGTGCTGCACCAGGGAGAAGCCACCTCAGCTGCACGTGACAGTCCCCATCCTTCTCCTTGTCAGATAGCATTGAGGGCAGCGGGGTGAAGAGCACGTCAACGCAGCCAGAAGACACGGACACCCCCCTCAACACTGCCCTGCTGCAAACCTCCCTTCCCCACCTCGAGCTGCCCTGGGCCAAATCCCGGCCGATGCCCCGGGAGGGATGTGGATCAAGCTGTTTACGAGGCTGTGGAGCCTCCTTGGGAAGACCTTCAGCACGAGCTCCGTCCTGCTCAGCCAGGTGAGGACGACCCACGGCATTGCCCGTTGGAGCAGGACCGTGCCATGGAGCTGGGGCCAGAAATCCCTGCCCGTGGCCAGCCTCTGTGCCATCCCCGTGCCAGCTGGCATCTGCGTCCCACTTGAAAACATCTTCCTGACAGCATCTGCGGATGGCCCCGAGTCACCGAGGACAGCACCGCGCTCAGTCCTGGGCAGAAAGGCTCACACAACAGAGGCACGGCCAGCACGCCTGCCTGGGGAGAGCAGCACAACCCTGCCAGGGGGTATCTCTGAAATCACCACATTTTAGGGACCTCGGTGCATCCCTGGGGCCGTCCCCAGGAATTTACCCCAGGGGGCTGTTGGAGCAGGAGCAAGGCTCCGTGTTCGTGCAGCCACTGGAGTGCACTGGCTGCTGGGGGGACAAAATGCACTTTTGGGGTGCCCGCAGCGTGATGCTGCTCACAGTCTGCTGCTGCTTCCCCTGGGCCAAGTGCTTTCCCTAACAGACCAAAAAAAAAAAAAAAAAAAAGAAGAAGAAGAAAACCAAGCCTCCAAACTTATCTCAAAAGGCCTCGTTATGACTATTTTATTTGCTGGCTTCAGCCCAGCCGCTCGCTGGCCAAAGAGCCTTGATTTCTCCCTCCAGCTCTTCAGGGGGAGCAGCCTGGCCGGGGTCCCGTGCTCTGGATTCAGAGGAGCCTGGGTTTCCTTTGGAAAGCCCCGTTAATTGACATGAGAAAATAATCCAAGCCTCTTTCTCTCTCGAGCAGCAATGGTTCTCCTCTGAGGGCATCTTGAAAAGCCGTGCTGCTTTTTTGGGACCGTGCAAAGGCACCAGTCAAAATAACACTCCCCAGGCCAAAACCTCTTCCCTGGGGCAAGGCTGATGGCTTCAAAAGCCTTGCTCCGGAGATGCCTGCGGCCGCTTGCTTTGCAAGCTGGCCGTGGGCCGGCTCCAGCCCCGTGTCCCTTTCTGCTCCCCTTCCACATCCCTGCCGCTCGCTCCGTGTCCCCTGGGAGGGCACAGGGACCTGCTGCTTCTCTGCTCTGCCTCCACCACGGACCTCCAGGCCTGGCCAACCTCCCTTGAAGCACCCCTGGAGGTGCCCAGCAGCACCCTGGGGACAGCTCATGGTCACCTCTGCCTGCCCTGCCCAGGTCATCCTGCCCTGGGAGTCACTGGGAGAAATTTGGGGACAAGGGACAGAGAGAGTGGACAGAGGTGGGCAGGAGCTGGGGTGCCCGGGGACCCCAGGGTGGTTTCGGAAGGTACTTGCTTCTTTGTTGGCTGCCTGGAGTTTGTTGGTTTTAGAAATAGTCTTATCTTACTGATCTGAAAGCAATACGGACATTTTATGGGAAAAATAAATCCTACCTTACTTCTCCCCAGTGGTGCATTATTGCATCCCAAAAACAGCACTGATGGAACATTTGGGTCACCGCAATGAGCAAGCACATTTTCAATGCCAGGCTTGCTGCAAGCCACTCCGCTGGCGTGGGCAGGGGCACCAGGATCCATCCCTGCAGGAGGAAGAGGATGGGTGAGGAAGCCAAGGGTGTTTTCAGAGCCCTTGGGGCCCAGCATGACCCCACTGGAGAGGCTGAAACCTCAGCTTAGGGGGGAGGAGGGGATGGAGGGAGGGTGATGGAGCTTCTCACCCCGCTGTGCACTCTGCTTGCAGCTTTCATGCACCCCAAGGAAGGAGGAAGCAGAGGGCAAGGGCATGGACGAGCCAGCAGCAAAGCTAGGAGCTTTTTTGCTCCTGCTCACTCCAGACATCACCCACGGAGCAGAAGCCACCAGTGGTAGGACGGAGACTTGGGATGCAATGAGAACTTGTGGCTCAGGGAAACTTCTGCAGGTGCGGCTCCTCTCGGGCCTCAGAGGCAAGCAAAGGGTCCTGCCATTATTGCTGAGAGACAGTAATTTCCACCAGCCATAAAACTGGCTTTTACATTTGTATAAAATACACTTAAGTGCATGCTAAATGCGGACCAAATGAGACAAGAATTGCAAATGGAACGAATGCCATATTGATTATCGAGGATTTATTCCCTGAGGTTTAGCAGGTTTGCCATAGACACAGATCTCCTTGCACATGGCTGTCGTTAACACTCATGAAACCAGCCATTAATAGTTAATGGCTAATTTAATAATTAATCAGTATTTAACAAACGCAGAGAAGAGGGGCGGCCTGAGAGCCTCCAAAATCAAAAAGAGACAAAGTTTGCAGCGGTGGCGTCCGAGCGAGTTTGGGTTGGTTTGCTGGGCTCCAAGGCCATAATTTTGGCATTGCCAAAGGTCAGCTCGGCAGGGCCAAGCCCCAGGCCCCTGCCCGGACCCTGCCACCAGCCCCCATGAATACTGCATGCTTACAAATGGCTGCAGCGCCGCTGCTGCCTGCTCCCTAATTGCTTCAATCGCGCATTAAACAGGCGCTAATCTTTTCATAAATATTGATACTCGCGCTGGAAGGCCGTGCCCAGGAGGGGCGGCTCCTGGCCAGCAGCAGGAGCCATGCCACCATGTGGAGAATACCAAGGGCCACCATCCCACGAGGTCCCCAGCACCCTTTGGCAGCACCCTGTGCCATGTAGGAGCCGCGGTGGCCGCGCTCGGGGGGGAGCGAGGATGGGTGCAGAGCCCCCGCCCCCACCACGGGACGTGGAGGCTTTGAGTCAGCCCTGGGCATTTGTAAATTAAAGGCTTATTATTAGCAGTACTTGAGATGTACATGTTCCGTCTCCCCCGGGATGTTCATTTCGTGCCGATTATCATATTTTTTAAAATGTAATGAATTTATGGAGATAATTCAATCCCACTGACTAGGAGGGTGTCTTACTTTTGCCACAAGTAAAGCTGCTGCGTGTGTGAAAATGGAAATTGCTGCGGCACTTTCCATGTCTTTTGCCTGTCTTCCCCTACCAAAGGATCCCAAAATGCTTTGCAGACCCTATCTGCGGGTGAGATCGACCAGAATCACAGCACTTCACAGGAGCACAGCCACCTCTGGGCTGGAACACAGAAGCTCTTTAACTAGAAGCAGAAATGTAATCAGATTAATTAAGTAAGTACAATTCCAAGGCAAGAAAGTCAATTAAATGAATCATACGTCAATATGTAAATAAAAGGAGCTGGCTTTGAAGCAGGATTAGAGATAGGAGTGACAATCAAGAGCGCTGCTTCTTGCAGAGCTTCTTCAAACGCCTTCCAAGAGCCACTTCTCAGGGCCAGCTCCAGCACCGCATGGGGCTGCCCACCACCAGGATGGGGATGGGAATGGGAATAGGATGGGATGGGGATGGGGATGGGGATGGGGATAGGGATGGGGATGGGGATGGGGATGGGGATGGGGATGGGGATGGGGATGGGGATGGGGATGGGGATGGGGACGGGGATGGGGACGGGGATGGCTCTACATGGGCACCACACACCAAAAGTGCTCCAGCTCCTCCAAGACATCTGCAGAGCCAAGCGTGTCTGGAGGCACACAAGAATTAATGTGCTCCCTCTGCGTGCTTCTGCCTACACACTGGCAACACCAAAAGCTTCCCATGCCCATGCCCATGAGCGTGTGTTACCGTGCACATTAGTTTTCCCAGCCAAACCCAATGCTGAGTGATTTGCCTCCACGGTGCCTAGCTGTTCTCCACTCAGCGCTCCAGATACCCTCTGCTTTTCCAGCACATTTTCTCTCCTTTCCCTCCTTCCTTTCTCCCTGCCAGTGAAGACTCCCTGCCACGGATGTCTTCCTGCACCCATAAATCTTTTGCATGGGCTGAAATAGTGTCATTGAAAAAAGATCTTTTTTGTGCAAATTTCAATAAATGCCACTGGAACAACACAGTAAATGATCCTGAAAATACAAGAGCAAAAAGGAGAGAAAGAAATGGCAGCCGAGGGGGAAAGAGAGTGAAACGCCTGGATTTAAGGCTGCCAAACAATGCATTTAAATAATTCAATTTGCAAAAGCAGAGAAGAAAGAGAAGAGAAAAGAGAAGAGGAGAAAAAGCTCAGCTTGTGTAGCAACCCAATAAATAAACTCAGAGAGCACGAGGCTGGGAATGCAGGACTGGGGTAGGCTGCCTCTTTAGAGGGTTTTCATTACAATGCTGGCAAAAATAAGAAATATTTTGGTAGATTAAAGCTGTAATTTCACTTTTGGTTCCTGAAGTGCCCCGCCTGTAACAACTGGGGTTTTGTAGGTGCAGGGACACGCAGAGAGCTGCAGCCCCAGTGGGTCTGAAGCAGGACACCTGAGGGGTGCAGGGATCCCACCGCCCCTCTGACCACACCAGGGCTTGTGCTTCCTCTGGGGCTGATCATCTTTTTGTGCTTTTGCCTGTTATTGCCCCTTAATTGCCATGGCTGGGGTTAACGAGCTAACTTTGATTTGCATATGTCTCTGGGAGAGCCTGTTCATCCTGCCAATTCCTGGCTATAAATCCCTATTCACGTCAACGTTGTTGGGAAAATGAATCAAAATAATGACCACTCATTGCCTTTTACCAGCGCGGCCCCAGCCAGGTACTTTGCAAAGAAATCAAACTCTGAAGTGGAAAACCAAGCAGGAGCATCACGAAGTTTGTTAGCGATTCCTGCAGCAAGTAACCCCTGCAGCCACCCTGGTGAGGTTCACTGAGCATCACCCCCGGGGAGAGCCGGACAGCACAGCACAAGCTGGGCACCCCTGTGTGATCCCTCCTGATGACTGCTCTGGGCTCAGGTCTCTCTGCTCCACACTAGGCCGGGGAATCCGTGTCTTTTTCTTAAAACCAGGGCCAAGCAGGCCAGGAGCAGGGACACACCAAGGGACGGGCAGCGACCAGCCCCCGGAACCTCCGCTTGGCACATCTCTGTGCCTGGTGCCGGGGGTGGCTGTGCCCAGCCTCCTGCCGAGCACTCCCTGAAGAGACCAAAAGGCTTTTAAGCTTAGAAAAGCCACATTTTATGTGAATAAAGACGAGAGGCCTCCCTTTTCAAAGACAGAGAACTCAAAGCAACTAGGGAACAGAAGAGAAATAAAAAGCTCTTTCCCTGCCCGCCGCACCCGCGAGGGCAGAGCCCTGCTTGCACACTTGGATTCAATTAGCTCGGGGACTTGCAGAGCTTCAGCAAACTCTGCTGAAGCCCCTCTGGCTGCCAGGATGTCCCCTCTGCCTGCGGAGGTTCCCAGTCCCCGTGCTGGCTGTGCTGCAGTGAGTGCATCCCATGCATGGGCACCCTGCGCCCACACCCCACTGTCCGCCCTTGCAGCACCTTGCATCTCACCCAGACTCCTCACAAGCACATAAAATTGAACATCTCAGCCCAACAGCATGTTGGCTGCTACCCCAGGGCCTTACCAGGACGATGGTGGTGAAAAGCAGGTGGAATTACCTGCACAGGGTGTGCTGGGGCGTGCTGCCCACCCTCCAGGCAAGGACGTGCATGTGCAGGGCATTTGGTGGTGGCACGGCACAGGGAGCAGCTCCTACCTCTTCTCATGCTGCCTGGCTGTTACTAGCATCGATGCTTCCACCCTCCAGCACAGGGGCTGCTGTTGTGCCCAGAAATATTCCCCATGCCCCTGCAAAACCCTGGCATTTGGGAGCAACCCCAGCCCACTGAGGTGCTGCGACACCCAGACGTGGCCACTACCAGCACCCCGACCCCCAGAGCTACAGCCCCGTACACGCTGCTGCCTCGAGCACCCCGCGCCCCTTGCAGAGGTAACTCTGGGTCATGTATTTGAGATATATTAACCTGTGAGGGAATGTTTAATTATCTGTTTAATGATGCTTAAAACATGTTGGAAATATTGTTCTGCAGAGGAGAAAAGTGCACGGCATCCTCCGCTCCCAGAGGCCGTTCATTACCCCGGACGGTTTTGTGTTAGTCACAGAGTTTAGGTTCTCATTTTATTCCCATTCACACTCTGCTGCCTCGCTGGTCCCTGAGCTGGAGAACAAGGCCATTACACAGGGGCAGAAGAAATACCAACAGCAGATGGGTCTCAGCAGCAAGGATTCAGCGCCTGGGGAACCCGGCACCTTCGTGGGGCTGTGCGGGTGGGGACGTCCCAGGGATGTTCTGCACTATGGACCAAACCTCATCTCAGCCTGGAGACAACTGGCACCAGGGTCTTGTCCTGGGTGCCAGCAGGGAATGTCCACAAAGCCCAGGATGAACCCCCAGGAAGCCACTCACCTCGCCTCGAGCACAGTGCCCGCAGCACGGATCGGGCGCTGAGCTCCAGCAGGGGAAGGCGATGGCTGCTGTGCTCGGTGACCTGGCAAGGGTTGAGGCAGGAGCACCGCGGGGACCTCGGCTCTCTCCTGACAGCTTTTACAGACCCTACATTTCACCGGCTTGAAAGTGCTGACACTCGTGCTCCCACTTAATTCCACCAGTGCAGCCCATTTCGGGGCTATGAGCCTTGGAGAAAACCAGCCTGGTTCTCTCAGAGTGGAGACGTAAATCCTCACCCGACCCCTAGCAGCAAACACCACCACCTCCATGCCATGCTTTTCGGCTAAAAGCCTCCTCTTGCAGTGAGGGGATGAAGCACCGTCCTGCTGGAGCCAGCCACAACCCCCCAGGAGTCCAGGGGAGGTTGTGCCAGTGGGGCTGGCATGGAGAGGACCTGCTGTTGGTGACCCCAGACCTGTCCCCATGCAGGAACCTCTGCGAGTGTAGGCTTTGAAACCGACATTTGCGACAGTATCTGCTCAGGAAAAGTTTTCTGTACAGCCTGCTTGCAGCAAAGTCTCTTCCTCAGCAGATGCAGGGCTCGGGTGCCTCTTTCAAAGGGTTCCGGAGAGCTGGCCTATTTCTGGAAAGGACAAAGTGCCATTTCCTGATTTATTTGCAGTTTAAGTGGGTCTGCAAAGTCCCATTTCGAGGTTGAGGAGGAGGGCAGAGGGATTAGCCCACAAACAGCTGTGGTGCCTTGAGTCCTAAAATACTCTCTGAAAGAGGATCCTGGCCCTGTAGCTGAGCTCGGCGAAGAGCTTTCAATTTATTGTTCTTTTTAAAGCACCTGTGCTGCAGGATGTCATTTGTCTCTGTGGAGGAGACAGAGCGCTCAGATTTAGGTCCCCGCGGACAGGCAGCCAAAGGACCCTGCACATCTCACGATCCCAGCTGGGTGTCCCAGCATCGCTCCCGAGTGACAAGGGGGAAAAAGAGATGAATCCCATAAATCCCACAGTCATCTTTTTAAAGTCCTTCCACAGCATCAGGCCTGGTTTCATCTCCATCTCATTGCCCTACAAGCAGCAGCATCAACGTGTGGCATCACATCAGCCACTGCCAGAGGGGCAATGCCGTTTTGTGTGTGTTTTGGTGGTACCAGGATGCACCGGCACTCCCGTCCCAGCAAAAGGCAAACATTTCCATTATAAAAAGCATTTCCACTGCACTTAAGGAGACGTTTTGGGAAAAGCAAATAGGGTTGAAGCAGCAAGTGGTGCACCTCACAGCCACAAGCAGCTGTTCACCTTCAGAAGCACAGGCTAGAGTTAGATGTCAGTAAATATTTATTTGGGGTATTTTGGTCCCAGATGTCCATTCAGGCCTTTTCTTCCATCCGTATTTTCTCATGGGATCCTCAAGCTCTGGAGCAACTCCCTGAGGGCAGAGGTATGGAAGGGATGTGTGAACTCTCTGGGTCCTGCTCGAGTCCCACGCTCATCAGTGACGCAAGTGTCCGTAAAGGCACCCAGAGGGGTCTTGCAAATCAGCTTTGCATGAAGAAGGAAAAAAACAACATCGCAGTGCTTCCCATGCAATTCACTTCCCTCATCCTCTGGAGACTCTCTTTTCCTCCAAGAACCTCTGCAGCTCAGATTTGGGGAATGATTGCTGCTCTTTCAGTGGCAGCACTAACAGAGCTCCTCACGGGGCCAGGGCACGCTGCAGCCCAGCTCTCCGGAGAGCAGCTCTAGGATATCAAAGCCCTGATGCTGTTGCCTGTGCCTGTGGCCCCACAGTGCTGACCGGGGGGGTGAGGCAGGGCAGGAGCAGGCAGGAGCAGGCAGGAGCAGGCAGGGGCTTCATGCCAGGGCTGTGGGGCCAGCTGGCCAGGTCGTGCTGGCCCGGGTCCGCCGCAGCATCTGGCCTGCCATTGGCAGACACAAGGCTCAGCAACTTTCTGTGAGCTGAGGAAAGAATAACGACGGAGTAAAAAATAGTCCTGGTCCCTCGTGAGCCGCGCTCATTAGAAGAGAGCAGCATGCTTTATGGCTCTCGCGTTATCCTCCCGCTGCTTTCCCCAGAACGGGCTCCTCCAGACGATGCGAGCGGCTCCGCCAGCGCGCTCTGCTCCATCTCCCGCGCACCATGAGCAGGGGCCATCACTCAGCCTCTGTCGGCAGCTCCATCAGGCCCACTCTGGGACCACCCCAGCTGCGGGTCTCCCCCACCCTCCTCTCCTCCCCTCTCCTCTCCACGGCACCCCGCTCCCCGTGGCTGTGAGCTCACCGGCTGAAAATCCATGGGGCGTCAGCTCGCGCCTGGGGCACGGCACTGCTGGATGAGGGGCTGCTCCACGTCCTGGTTTCATCTCCATCTCATTCCTTGTAAGCAGCAGAATCAAATTCTGGCTCTGTAGCTCAACAGTGGGCTCTAGTCACAGGATTTAGGCCTGAGTTTCCAAATTCCACCCACTCAAGCTCAACGCTGAGCTTGATGAAGATTCCCTCATGCACCAGCTTACGCCCGCTGTCTCCTCCTCCAGCCCTCCCCAGCGCTCTCAAACAGCACATTGCAGCTTGGAGAAGGTGGAACATCAGGAGTAACACCACCATCACTTCCAAGAGGGTTTCACCTGCCTCTGCACATACCACGAAGGCAGCCGAAGGATGAGCCCCGCATCCCAGCTCCACCTCTGCATCAGCTCCACGTCTCCCACCCAGAGATGGTGCCTGCCCAGGGATCCAGCACGGGAAGAATCTGCCTGGTCATGGGCTTCCTTCAGGATTTGCATTCGAGGCTAATGATGTGCCAATTGCTTTTACAACAAATCCTCCCGGAGGTCTCCCAGACGGCTAGTTGATTCTTGTGGCCTGCTCTGTATGTAAGATTATGTAGCTGCTGCTAACCCCACCATAAATATGTTTTTAATGTTTAATTTGCATCTCACTCACATTCAATAACAGCTCTGGGAAATCTAAAGTGCATCTTAAAAACTGAGCCACAATAATTATTGAATATTAGATACCATCATTGGAGTATTAAAAACATATTTCTGTACAGAACCGGCGTCTGAGCACACAGCACAGGGCTGCACCACACACATTGCGCGCCGAGCGCCGACACAACAGCCAGCTTCCTTCTGCAACATCAGCTGCAACTTGTGTTCGGATGCATTTCCCATCAGAAGGACCCCAAAGAAGGACCCTGGCAGCACAGACAGGAGCCATGTGCCGTGTGCGGGCACTTCTGGGATCAGGCTGCATTGCCGAACCCTGGCACGGGGTCAGGGACTGCTGTAGGATGGCCCAAGGCTGCTCCCTTAGAGCCAGCACCTTGGCAGCTCTGGTCTTGCAGGCCAGTGTGTGGGTAGCCACAAGTTAAATCGGTGATCCCAGCGATGGCACTTGGTGCCTAAATGGAGAAATGTGCTCTGAAGAGGCCGCTTAGCTGCTCTCACGCTCTGTTTTACCTGGTTTGCCCACTCCAGCACGGCGACTGCACAAGCAAATGAGACTCGCAGCTGAGCAGAACCTTTTCAGAGCTAGCCCCAATTAGGCTTACTGGCAGGATTAGTGTACATATTTTAACAATGCAGATAATAATAAATAAAGGGAGAACATGCATTAGTTCCACCTGGGGCCCCGCAAATACCCAGAATTAGCGAGTTAATGTAAAAATAGAGCATGCGACTATTATTTCCCCATCCTCCAAATTTTCCTCCTCTGATGGATGCACTCAAGGGAACAGTTTGAGAGTGTCTCTGCAAGACACTTTCTTAGTAATTTGACTGCAAGGTTTTTGCTTCTGTGCTCCCAAGAAATTGGAGGGGAATCAGCACTTCCCTTGATCATGTAAAACTTTGATATCACCAGGCAGAACTGCTTCATGCCTCCAAGACCTGTTATGTTATACAGTCACAGAGGTGAAGATCACAGACCCCGGCAAGCACAGAGGCGCCGTGATCTATCACTGGAGCTCCTTCAGATGCCATGAATCAAATCTCCAAGGTTTTAAGAGACCAGGCACCAAGCCATTTAGCAAGCACAAAGTCTGAATGGCCACCCTAAGGCCTTTGATTGCTGCAGGGACCTGATCCTGGCCTTGCACCTGAGATGGGGTATGAGTTTGGGGAGTTTATTCCATTTTCCTGGCCTCCCTTCTGTTTCTACACTGGCAATTCTGTGGTTCCGTATACAGGACTAGCTTGGTGCAGGGGAGGAGGAATCAGAAAACACCAGCTCTGTTTCCCTGCTTTGCCTTTCTTGGGTTAGAATCAAATTCATTTTGCAGAGGAGGGAACTGCAAGGGAGCAGCACAAAACTCAGCTTTTCCCTGCGTCAGGAGTCTGAAAGCCCAGGTTTCTCTGGACTCCATTAAGGTTAATAAATTGGCTTTTCCCACAAAGGCAAGATTATCCTTTGGGATTTACCGCCACAGGATTTTGCAGAGCTGCAGACAGGCTCAGGTAGGTGCAGGGCAAGCTCATGGAAGAGAAACGCAACCCAGGCTGTTGGGTGCAGCCACCCGGATGTTCTTGCTGCTCGGTAAATCCCTAAATCAGTAGGTAAAAGAGCAAAACGTATTTGATTCTGCATTATTTCTTGTATGTGCTATCTCAGAATCACGCCAACAACATTTTCCAGGTCCTGTCATCCTGGAAGAAGATAAAGCAAGGCACGACGCACGGAGGCGTTCCTGCGGCACACTGAGGCTGGTTCCCAGCCACGCAGCTGGTGCCAAAGAGAGACCCGTGTCCTGCCAGGTGGCCAAGCCTTCATCCCCCAGCACCAGGCAGAAGCACGAGGGTGGGAGCAGGAGCAGCCCAGCACGGGGGGACAGTGCCACGGGGCACCCCGCGTCCCAAGGCTGCCGGGCAGCCGCGGAGCCAGGCTGGCAGACAGAAGGGAAGCAGCAGCTCTCGTGCTATTTCAGTCCTAAAAGAGCTGCAAAATTCATGAAAAATAGAAACGCATGACAGCAAAAAAGCAAAACTCGTATTCCTGCAAGCTGTTTCAAGCTGACGCTCACGGCTGGCCACGTTTCACCCCCCCCCCAACCCCCCCATGAAGCCCCTCGCCCGGGCGCGCCGTGCAGCGTGCGCTAGCGGGGCCGCGGACCCTGCGCATGGCCACGAGACCACGCGGAGCCGAGCACCAGGCTGTCGGAGCCGGTCTGCGGAGCTGTCAGGGAATCTGAGAAAGCCGAGTGTGAAATCAGCATGTTTTGTGGGACAGTGGGCACAGACTGCCCATATGTTACCCACACACATCACCAGTCATCTGGGAAATGCGCACATCTTACAGGCTTTCATTTCTCCATTTTTCCCTGTTGGACTTGTCAGAGAAATTTCGCTGCCAGCCCATATACCTTCGCGAAAAACGCATGGCTCAATCTTTCACAGATGGACTTCCCTCACGTCTGGGCTTTGATCAAGGCAAGAAAGCAGCGGGGGGGGATTATTACCTAGAAATGTGTCTGTGGAAGCATTTGTGCGTGCAGGCGCGCTCCTGGTGCCGCTTGCGGGTTCGTTTCTCCATGCGTGTGTGCATCCACGCCGCTGTGGCTCGGAGAGGACCCAGGGGCACCGCTCGCACCCCAGCATCACCCAGCCAGCCCGGCGGGTGAGGGGGTCCCCTGGGGGCTTTTTCTCCTTCCCTCCCTGCCAGCAGGGTTCGCACATTGGCAGGACCGGGGCCAGGACCTTGCCGGAAGACAGACAAGTGAGAAAGCCGAGCTACTCCGCTTTGCTGCTCTTCAGGGGCAGCTGAAGTGTGCTGCCTCCTTTTTATTGTTCTCTTCTTTCCACTGGGAGGGGGGGAGGATGGAAATCTTCAGCACAGTGTTTCCACCAGGATCCTCAGAGCCCTCTTGAATACCTCCTTGGAGCCCCTCCGGCCTGCTTTGTCTGCAGGCTCCGGGTGAGAGGTGTCAGGAAAACATTTTTAACCCTGGCTGCCGGGGCTGGAGGGAAAGCCCAGTCCCCCCCCGGCCCAGGGGGACTGCAGGGGAGCAGTGAGCCCAAAAATGAGGCAGCTCTGTGGGCACCTGATGGTTGGAAAGGGAGATAAAACTGAAAGGGAGCGGAGCATGGGTGGGTCTAAACCTTGGCACTGGCACGCAGATTGTTTCATTAAATCTGGGAGGAGTTGCTTTGGTTTGTTGTCTGAGAGAAGGGCACGTCACACAAAGCAGAGAAGCCCGGGGATGCGGCAGGGAGGGCAGCTGATATTTGCGGGCGGGGGAATTAGTTCAGCGAGCACTAAAGACTCTGAAAGTTTGTTTTAACTTTCCCAGGAGGCTCGGGCTGGTTATTCATTAGCAGCGCCTTCAAACACGGACCCGGCCTGGCTGCTGCCAGCCGAGTGCAGGCAGCGGGTGACACGGCTGTGACCCCCGGCACGAGGGGGGCACCCGGAGCCTGCAGAGGGGGGGACAGCCCCTCGTGTCCCCTCTGGTGAATCCTGCCAGCCCAGGGAGCTGGCACCTGCTGCAGCCCAGGGCAGAGCCGGTGTGTTTGAGACGCCCCGAAAGGAAGCCCGGATGGAAACAGGAGTTTTGGATGGGGATTACATCCAAAACAACAACAGCAACAACACTGAGGGTAGGGGAGAATGAAAACAAAAGGCTCAACAGCTTAATTTGCCCTTTCTGAAAAAAGCCCAGAAGAGCTTTCAGAAAACCTGGGAGCTTTCACCCTGCAGGGCAGAGAAAAGCCTCTGACCCTCTGCCTTGCAAGCTGCATTTTTCAAGCAAAATGTCAGGGCACGTCTCAGAAGGCAGAAAAACACTTTAAAGGATGAAATAATTGTAAAACACCTGCAAAGATGGAGCAAACAACAAGACATCTGGGATATAAATGGATTTATTTTTCATTTGGCCGATGATTCCCCCAAACTCCACCACCCTTCCATGAGGACGTGGCAGCCCTGCCCAGAAGCCAGGCACAGAGTGGCCTGCACCAGGCTGCTGCCGTGCCCACCCCGTGCCCTCTAGGGGGGCACACGTAGCTGGCATGGATGCACCCGGCCGGGGACGGTGGTTGGCCTTCCTGGCTGTGCTTCCATCAAACCATCACGGCTTTCATCTTGAGCAACAGGATCCGAACCAACCCCCGGGGATGCAGGGTCTGGTCTGGAGCACTTCACAGGATGAGGGAGCGGCGGGGTTGTGTTTGGCAGGGTGGATTTGCCCGGCTTTGTGTTTCTTCTGGCACTAAATAAAAAGCAACCGAGTACTTGAATCCCATGCACAAGCAATGTGCACAATGCGCTCTGCCTCTCTCCCCAGGCTTTTGCCGGGGTTGCACACCCCCGGCCAGCGGCGGTGTCCAAAGCAAGCGGCGGGTGCCGAGGGTCAGCGGCGGGGCTGGGGGCACCAAGGGCGCCAGGGCTGGCAGCAAGGCCAGGACAGGAGGCTGCTGCCAGCGAGGGGACCTCGTGACAAAGCCCAGAGCCCGTCGCTGGGAAGGCTCTGGGAAAAGCAGCCGAAAGGAGAGCCCACGGAGGCTGCCGAGCCCGCTGGCCGAGCCCAGCCAAGCCATTCCATGCATGCCCAGACTGCTCGCTCCGTCCCGTCTCCGCAGGTTTTTTTGCTACGTGGCTTCAGCAGCTGCCCCTTCTCCCAGGGACTTTCTGGCCCCTCTCAGCCAGCCAGAGCAGATCAGGCAGAAAAATCCCCTTGGCAGCACGCACAGATCCGGCCACAGATGGCACGCGCGCACCCCCCGATGCCAGCCCGTCCCTTGAAGGTGACCACCACCCGTCATCCCGCAGCCGCCAGCGCTGTCAGGTCCCCCGCGCCCGTCTCCGGTGTGACGTTCCAGCTCATTAATTTTCCCCATCAGACGTTCCTGAGGGAGCTGAGGAACTTGGGTGCGATTTTTCTTCCCGGTTTTCAGCCCCTGAGCACATGTGAGAAGAAACACGCGCAGCCCCCCCTCGCTGCTTCCCTCATCGCCCGCGTTAGGACTTGACCTCCCTGCTTTCTGCCCCGATTTTTAAATAATGTTGAAAATTTGTCACTGGACCCCTGTCATTCTTCAGCCACGATCCACTTTAAATGGATGATTTGCAGAGCCAAAGAAAACACTGTTCATGGGACCCGGACAAGAAATACCAGACCTGCTCTCGCTGGCCTTAAAAGCAATGCGTGTTGTAGACCATACGTCCTGTCTGACAAGAGCTGCTCCAAAAGCAGCCTTGGGAGAGGAATGTCCCGGGAAATACCCTGAAAAATTAATTCTTGAATGTTGCCGCCTCCAGAATAAATGAGATAACATTTTTAGCTCTAATTGGGTAAGCGGAAACTCTTGTTTCCACAGGGAACTTGGGCTCTGTGTAACAAGCCATTAATCAGGGGGCGAGCAGGGAGCCCTGGGGCAGCGTGCCCCCCCCGAGACATGTCCTGGCGCCCCAAAGCCGTGAGACCACCCGCTGCCAGCCCTCATGGGGCACAGCACAGCCCGTGGGGTGATGCTCAGCCCATGGGGCAGCCTGCACCCCCGCTGGACCCCAGTTCTGGCCACGTCTGTAGCCTGCTCCTGCCTTGCAGAGTGGCCACAGGTGGATAATCCCCTCCTTGGTGTTTTACATAAAGGTGGATTTGCCTCCCTGGGCTGACTTCTTCATTTTTCATTCAGAGAAAGCCATGGGGAGCCCCATGGGAGGGCTGGAGCACTGCTGTGCTGCCTGGCTCTGCCCTTCCTCTCCTCTCTCCCATCACCCAGCCTGGGGGATGCAGAAGGGGTCTTTGCCCACCAGCCCACCATCCCACCATCCCACCACGCACCGTCCAGCACCATCCGCCCACCCACCACCTCCAGCACCCTTCCATCTGCCAGCCCAGCCCAGGTTCCCTACAAGCCCCAAAGCCCTCCCTGGCATCCCACCCCCCAGCCCCTCACCCTCCCCGCAGCACGAGGCAATAGCTGGAGCCCGACGTCCCATCTGGAGCCGATCAGCACTGGCTGACTTGGAGATGTCACTTGTGGAAACCTCGATGCTTCGTTTCAAGGGGCTTCTGCCTCTTCCATGTGTGGTGCTCAGACACAGAGACCCCCAAAAGGCGCTGAGCCCTGCCAGCCCTTTGCAACCAGCAGGGCTGGGGCCAGGCCGGCGGCTGCAGGGGGGGAGCTGCAGTTCGTAAAGCTGCTTGCAATGCCCCATTTCACAGCACAATTCCCCTCGCCCCCTCCTGCTCCCCCTCCGGGGCTGAAACTTGCTTTTTTGTGTACCCGCACACACGCGGCCCTGAAGGATCGCCATCTCAGAGATTAAAAGGCACCATTATGGGAGTCAAACATAAATTCTCTTTTTATTAAGCAGAGTAAATGTCATCAGTGAAAAAAAGCAGAGGAGGATGGAGAGAAGAGGAGGATTTCATTCCAACTTCCCTTTACTTTCGTTCTTGCTCCTGGCCCTGGCTCGGTGAAGTTGTTTATTTTAAAGTCCAGTAGGGAAAGCTCATATCTTACCTGCTTTCTGCGGGGATTTTCTGCACCATTACCATAATGAACAGCATATACAGTGTCAGCGCCACTTGGCTCCAGTCTTGCTGCTGAAACCCTTGGTCACTGCCTTTGGGAGGGCCGAGCAGGGCAGAGGCCCCATGCCAGGCGTCGGAGCCACCTTGCCCCTGTCCCCAGATGGCTGGCACTGCCCTACATGTGGTGACAGTGGGGACATGAAAGCTGCCATGTGAAGGCTGCAGGGGCCAAATTCCTCCCGGCACCCTGGGAGGACCAGAGGCAGCGGCTGCCCTGCGCTATGGACAGAGCAGTGGGATGGATGGGGATGGCCCCACAGGGATGCAGGTTGGCTCCAGCTCCACTGCTTTGCCTCCTGGGCCTGGGGCTCGGGGTAAAGATCTTCAGTTCAAAGGGCAAAGCCCTATCAGCAGAGCCAAAACGTTTCCCTTAACCTGACGAGACAGACCCACATTTGTGTCACATGCCCGCCTCACCTAATTGACTGGTGTGAGCCCACCCTGCACAGCCCGCGGCTCCTTCGGCATCCTCTGCACCACGGGGAGAGGCTGTGGCACCACCACGGGGTCCTGGCCTCACAACGGCACATCACACACCCGAGAGCAGCAGGGACCCCGGAGCATTGGTGTTACACAGCATTTTTCAAGGCACGGAAGTGGGAGACGGAGAATGCACGGGAAATGTTTTTCCTCCTTTCAGGTTTAATTCTTCTGCTGTGCACTTGCCTCAGATGGTTTTATTCGCACACAGCAGCAGAGAAATGGCTGAACAAAGGGGCTCCTTTTTTTATACTTTGTGTTATCTTTGTAGTCTGAGGAATGTAGCTGGGTTTAATGGATGCATTACCCAGCACGTGTGTGTGCCTGCGTGCACGAGAGGAAGGGGAGCGGGGGGTGCGGAGCCGGCAGGAAAGCCGGCGCGATAAACACCGCGTGCTGCGGTAACCACTTACTGCTTCAGGTGGAGTGCTTGCTTAAGTGGGCTTCACAATGTGGGGGGAGCACTCAGGACATATCTTAAACAAATAACCACCGTGCACAGCAAATCTGCCCGAGAGTGGGTTTGCCGCATGGCCAGGTGCTCCTTCCAAAGGAGATTTCCGTCCTCCTGCTGTTACCTCGGGTGTCCTGCCCTTGGGGAGAGGTGGATTTATTGGAGCAGCAGGCAGCCGGTCACCATGGTCCCCCAGATCCCCCTGGGCAGCGCTGAGCCTGGCTCCTTGGGGCACTGCTTTGCAGGGTCTGCGTGTTTCCTCTCCATGCCAGGGGCCGAGCAGCCCCGCATTGTGCCCGGGCACTGCTGCAGCACTTGGGCATTACCCAAAGCACTTACTGATCACCCCACCAGTGAGCTAGAAGCCAGAGTAAGACCCAGTGCCCTTCCCACAAGGTCTGGATTGCTCTGGTGCGCACTGAGAGGCGTGCACGGTTGCAGCATGCGCCAGGGAGGGGCAGTTTTGTAGCCCAGCGGGTGTAGCAGGGGCCCAGCACCGTGGGTGGTTTATAAAACGATTGCCATCAAAATTCCTTCCGAGAGAGATGGGAACGTCCAGCCCCAAAACAAAAACAAAGGGAAGTGGAGGGGTTTGTCCTGTTTGCTCACTGTTTTTTACACCAGTGCCATGTTCAGGATCTCCAGCCGGGCAGGCGGGTGGGTGACCGGGCACAGCCCCACCACGCCAGCCCACTTGCACAGTGCAAGCCTTGCCCAGATTGCAATAAATAAATGGATAAATCATGCCCTACAGAGGGTGTGCTCTTCCCCAACCTCTGCATAAATCAGCTTATTCCCTGTATCATGACATCTGATCCCTCACTCTGCGGCCTGCACCCCAGGGTTGCTGTGGCAGGCACATTTTGCGCAGGCCATGCCCCAGCCCCTGCTCACTCGGCCCGGCTGAGCCCCCAAAACCACGCTCACCACGTTCCTCAGCCTGGAGCTGGGCAGGGAGCACAGACACAGTTATCTGTCCCCACAGCCCTTCTCCATGAGGAAAGGAAAGGCCTTGGTGTCCCGTGATGGTGAACAACACAAGCACCATGTCCCTGCACAGGGCCTACAGTGCCATGCGGCTCCTGCCGTGCGGGGACACAGCTCATGGGGAGCAGAGAGGCGGACATCTCCCTCAGCCCTCGAGCCCAGGGAAGCACGGGCTCCTCTGAGCCTTTTTGCCCTTCCCCAGCGAGCTCTCCTTGCGCTCACCTCCCTCGCTCTGCCCCTCCAGCTCCTCCCGCACACACATACAGCTTCCTCCTGTTATCTTTGTCAGCAAAGAGAAACCGATACGGTCCATTAGCTCGGCCCCCTCCCCTGATGTCCCCCCACTGACAGGGAACATGACACTGCGCTGCCAAGCACAGATGCAAGCTCTCCATCCTGACAAACGTGTGTTGAGAAAGCATTTTTGACCAAGTTCCATATCCAGGGCTAGTGTCAGACAGGGGAGGTGGAAGAAAAGGACCTCTTGGCTGGAGACGCTGGAGATAAGCAGCAACAGGAAGCCTGCGAGTGAAAAAAGATGCTAGCCCCAGAAATTTTAGAGGGGAGAGCAGCGACACAAAATAATTGCTGAAAGAATGCAGCTTGATTGCAGACAGCGGGGAGAGTCTCAAATCCTGCATGGAATGAAAGGCCAGGATGATAGCTTAAGGGGAAGAAAAGTTATCAGGCTAGCAGGAGTGATTTATTCAATGGAGGGGATTAAGAGTCCAAAAGTTAATGGCGTAATGTAAAACAGGGAGGCTGAGGGCTGCGGGGGGTGCAGTGGGAGAGACATTGGGCACAGGGAGGTGTCGGGGTGCTGCCGGAGGTGTCGGGGTGCTGCTGGCCATGCCAAGCCCTTGCTTGGAGGCTGCCCCAGACCAGGGTGGGGTGGCCAAGGGGTGCGAGGCACCACCACGCTGCGTGAACCGAGGTGGTTAGGTCTGGTGGGGGCCAGGTGGCTTCACCCCAACCTCTCTGCTTTCTTCCACGTCTCACTGGAAACCAGGAGCGATGTCCTGGTATGGAGGATGCTCTTCCCCAGCCTCATGCTATGAGGCCATGAGTTGGGGTCAGGATTGCTGTGGTGACACCACACACAATGCGAAGGGTGGCTGCAGAACAGAGCATCCACCCCAGACCCCCCCCATGTTCTGATCCACTCCATCTCCCCGCAGAGTGCCAGCAATGGGCCAAATCCTCTCCCAGCTCAGCCCACTGGGGCCGGTGGAGCGCTGCCAGCCGTCCCCAGCCAGCGTCCCTGCATTGTTCGTGGGGAGCTTCCTCCATTCATCCCTGCTCTCCTCCCAGGTGCCTCGCCAGAGAGGGAGGGAATCCTGTCAATCGCTAACAAAAATGCTGTGCAAATCATATTATAATAAAAGGCTCTTGTAATTTTTAGCATTTATTGAAGTGGTTTCTCTTTATTTCTTCTCCTTTGGCTCCCCGAACATTTTGGAGCACGGCTGCCAAAAATGAGATGTTTGACCGGCCCCAGTGATGCTTCTGTTGGCCTCTTTCCCTCTGCTCTTCTCTGCGTTGCACTTCTCTCACGTCACCTCCCCTCTCATCCTTCCCGAGCGCTGTGTGACCCCCTGGATCTCCTCACCTTCTGGTTCGCCCCAGCTCTCCTCCACGCTCCCTGCAGCCCATGGGCAGCAGCTCCCCGTGCACACTGCTCCGTGCTGCCCCTGTGCCACGCACGTCCCCGCAGGATGCAGCCCAGGCGCTGTTCCCACCTGGCTGCAGCCCCAGCAGCCCCGCACGCACCAGCCCACACCACTGCAATTAATGCCTGGTGCTCGGGCTCCCGGCACATTTAATCCGCTAATGGTATTAATTCCCTATTAAATTAAACTGTGCAAACATGTTGCTGGTTGGGTTTGGGGAGGAGGGGGTTGTGCCTCTCCCTCCCCCACCCTTTTATCCCAGGAAAGACACTGGACCATTTGTTAGTGGAGAGAGAAAGAAAATCCTACAAAGAATTGCAGCATTTATGCAGTTATAAAAAAAAAAAAAAAAAAAAAAAAAAAGAAAAAAAAAAAAAAAGCAGATTATTTTTCAAAAAAGCCAAAGGAAACTCCCCTTTTCCTTGCAAACAAGATCCCCTCTCTCCAGGCAGCAGCCCTCTGTCCCCGGTCCCAGCGTGCGGGCAGACAAAAGGCCTCGGTGGGGCGCAGGGTCCGGGGGGGCAGCCGGCCGCCTGCAGCAGCCCCCCGAGCCGTGCCCGGCCAAGCTCACATTTCAAAGCTGTTGTTTTTACATCGAATGTCCTTCTCTGCTCATACATATATGCATTCAAAGCAAAGTTATGATAAAAATCCAGCACAGAGCTGAAAGCGAGGGCTTGAGTTGCGTTTTGGCACAGACAGGGCTCATCCCTTCTGCAGGGGGCTCCTTGCCAGAAGACATCTTGGAGTGGAAGGAATTCTGGAAATCGGGATTCTGCATGCTGCTGGGTTTTGTGTGTCTCATTCGGGGAGGTGAGAGGAAGCAGCGAGGGGCTGAGTGTAAAAAAATCTGGTCTGGGATTTACCTGCGACTGACGCAGGTGAAAAGTGTTGGATGATGGATTCTTCCCGGTGAATGAAGAGACAAAGGGGAGTCTCTTCCCTGTCTGACACTTTGTTAGTAGCATATTTTCAGGCAGGGGAGGTTAAGTAAAAAATCTGGTCTGGATCAGCGTGCTTGTGTCTCGTCGGATGGACTCTGCGATGCCATTTTAGATAGAGACAATTTGCAACGAGCACCTCGAGAAGGCACATGGCTGGGAACCTCTCCCAGCTGCTGGAGCCGTTTGTTGGAGATACCAGCTCGCACGGGACCATCGGCGACGTCCAACTAGCTGCCTGGGAGAGGATTTTGTCCTCGTGTTTGTTGTCTTAGTCTCCTTTTTCATAGCTCGCTGCATGCTCGCTGATCGCTTGAGATCAGCGTGAGCCAAATGCTTCCAAAACTTCTCACTAGGATTTTTGGATGACATGCCCCTGCTCTGCTGTGTCCCAGGAGATGTTCTGGTGAGCAGAAGTTCACACCCCTGATTCTTATGAATTTCCAGGAAATGGCTACAGAGAGCTGAATTTCAATTCAAGCACGTGTGGCTGCATCACTCAGCCAGCTAGGAGGGAGAGGTATACCGTGTTCCTTGGCTGGCTGATTAAAATTAACCAATCCTAATCAGATTTTCAAACACTGAACACTTACAGGAAACATGGGCAAATGCATAGTGATGATTTGTTAATGCCGTTCAGAGACACATAGCGCTTAATTAATGTATGCAGGAAAACCACACAGAAGGCAGGTTGCAGATGGAAACACAGGTAGGACACGATGATTTCATTATCTGTGAGTCTCTGGTCACAGCCTCCCCGAAGCACTGCTGTCTCTGCCAGCCAGGGCTGACCCAGGTCCATTTTCCCTCTAGGGCTGTTAGGAAAGGCCGATCGATGCTGCTCATCTTGCCCATCCTCGGGCTCTCTGGCTTCCCAGATTTTGTACCAGGGATGGGTGCAGAGCACCACCACCTCCTGAGATCCTGCATCCGAGAGCCCCAGGCTGGCAGCAGGAGAGCAGCAGAGCCTCCCACCCACGCAGCCCCGGCTGCCCCGAGCAGAGCAGCAGCAGCAGCTCGGGGAACATTGGAGCTCTGGGGCTCATTACCTGCTCCTGCCCCAGGGGAAAGCGGAAACCTAAGCCTAAGTGCAGCGTATGCCGTGGCTTCTTTGAACGGGACATAAAGGGCTATTCTGAAAACATGAAAGGGGGAGCACGAAGCTGCCTCCCTGCGAAATGGAGGCAGCACCATCGGGTTGTCCCCACGGAGCGGAGGCGGGTGGTGTTTAGGTGTCGTGGAGGTGACAGATGGCGAGCATCTCACACATCTCGGCTCTGATCCCAAGGCAACCTGGGGGGACATTGCGGTTCAGAGGAAGATCCCGGGGATGGGAGGCCGGGGGTGCAGGAGGGGCAGATGCTGCCGCAGCCCCCCGGCTATCACCTTCCTCCCACGTGCGAGTTGAGTGCTGGGGAAGAATCCACCACCAAACTCTCTCCAAAGTCCTTTTGTTACAAGACAACCAACTGCTGTTTCCAAGGGCCCAGGGGAAGGTCAGAAAAGCACATCACAGCTGCAGCATTTCCTTGATAATGTTTCCATGAGGATTTTGCTCACTCTTTGCTGAGACCACGGCAGATCTGAGTTGCTGGTTTGCATAGCAGTGAAAGTATGAGCAGCAACCCCGTTACCCCTGGGTGTCCAAATCAATGGAGTTCAGTGGAAAACCACCACCAAACCTGGCCAAAACTTCCCACACTACAGCAAACTGCCCGCAGGACAAACCCTTCCCTGGGTGTTCACAACAGGCTTGCAGGTCACCATTAAGTGAGCTGAAATGGAGACAATTCGCTTGGAAAGGTCTGAAACGACCAAAGTTGAATGAGAAATGAGATAGCTTCTAATAACCAGGTCCCAGGCACCTCCCTAATTGGACAGCCCCAGAAATTGCCCTTTATCGTGTCTATTCCTTCCTTTTTGTAGAGGAAAAGGATTTCCATATGTGCACAGCTCAGAGAGGTCAAATTAGCAGCGCCCGCTCAGCCACGCAGCTTGGGGCAGCTCGGCAGGGAGAGGGAGGCACAGAAAAAGGTCAGTGTTTTCGGAGAAAACCGCCAGCAGCCTTTCGTTCTGCAAAGCAGTGGTGAGAGGTGGGGAAGGAAGGCTGGGAAAGAGATTTTTCCAGGAAATGCTTCTGAAAAACAAGTACCTGCCGTGACCCTGTGCAGTCAACCCTGGCCATGCAGCAAATAACAGATCAAGAAAACACAACTGGAAGGAGCTGATCTGGCTCACAGATGATTAAGGCTTTGGGAAATCTATTTCTATTAAACTGCCAAAGGATCTGGGCAGGGGGGGAGAGCAGGAGCAAGCATTTCAGTAACACTGCAGTGTGAGTATATCCTGCATGGTTGAGTTACCGGCTGTGATTAAAGTACCAACCCTTTCCTGAAGACTTAATTTGGATTCAGACAACTGCCTTTGCCTTCAGTTTGCTTTCCAGGGGGACAGGCAAGGATCTGAGTCTAAGGGGAACCCCAAGGTGTGCAGAATGAAGAGCCCAGATGGGAAATGTCACCACCAAGGATGCTCTTTGCTTCCTCGTCCTATAGGAACAGAATGATACCATGAAATAAACTCATCCCGCCTAACTTTAGAACAGACATCTAACTTTCAGACGGCAGGCAGAGATCCAGTTGTCTTCCAAAGTCAGTGCTGGAGCAGATGCTCCGAGGAGGTGACTCCTGGACTTCGGAGGAGCAGATGACTCGTTTCACAAACACCATCCGGCAACACGCAGAGGCATTTGCCTTTTTGCACAGAGGCTTTTTGCAAAGGCTTTTTTCCAAGTCTCAGCAATGGTGGAATCTGAAATGAGCACACAAACGTGGAAGGTACCGTGACATAGGGGCTGTGGGGTTTTCCTTTTTTGAGTGGTTATACTGGAGTATAGGACAAGTTAATAATATAATAATATAAAGGACAAGTTAACTGCTGTTGTAATAAACAGGATTGTAAACAAATTTATTTCACACAGTGACTTATTTGCTAAATATGCTTTGCTCAATGTCCTGCTTCAGCTGTACTCATTTGCAGAACAAACTAACAGCCACCACGGGCACTGGGTGACCGCAGCACAGTCCCCAAAACTCTTTTGCAGGAAACTTTCTCTGCACTTCCCCGTTCCACTCTCCACCAGAGGACACCATCTCAGTAAAACATTCATGAGCAGCTTTAAAATAATAAAAAATTAAACAACCTTTGCTATAAGGTATGAAATATTTACCATGCTGCTGTAAGCTAATTGCATACGGAAACTACAAAGTGCCAGCGCTATAGGCTAAGTGGCACCGCCGCCAGCCGGGGGCTGGTGCTGGCCAGGAGCAAGAAGCCAGCAGAGCTGCAGCTCCCCCCTCACCTCCTCCCAGGAGGGATGGACACGGCGAGGAGGAGATAACAGCTCCTGTGCCCAGCTCTGGAGGTGCACGGCCGCCGCACATCCCGGGAGTTAGCTCCGGGAGCCTGCATGCTCAGCAAATGCTCGTGCTGGAGCCTCGCAGGCCTTCCTCAGACTTTGTCACTTCTTCCCAGCCCTGAAGTGCTCTGATGGAAAATGGTAGAGCCGGCTGAACGAGTTGGAGCAAATGATATATGTGACAAATTAAGCCTACGTTTCTGTTCACTTTAATCATTGCAATTTCCTCCATTTTTTCTCGTTGTTTGGAAGTATTTAAACATCTTTGGGAGGGAGACTTTTTTTTTTTGGCTTGATTGCAAACAGCTCCCCGTGGGTGCGCAGCACTCAAGCTGTGCTCTAGCAGGGCTCAGGACTGATCGGAGCAGTCACCTGGTGCTGCCTCCAGCCCCAGGTTGGCTGCACGGAGTGCTCGCACACCAAATACACCCTGCATGCAATCCCAAACGCAGCCCTACAGCTGGAGGAGAGGCTGGAGCACACTCGCTTTGAGATAGGCACAGCGCAAACACACCAATGTTTGCAAGAACCAAGTGGTACACGAGGAGGATGTGTCCAGCGATAAGGAATTCGCCTCTCCCTTCATCCCTTTCCCCAGAAAAGCCAGGTTTCCACTCCACCGAGTGCCTGTCCCCAGATTCCTCACCCAGAGCCCGACCTCGCCTCCTGCCCGCAGCCCCCTGCCCCAGCAGCCAGCCAAACCCCCGCTCCTTCGGGGCATCAAAGGGGGGTTCTGCTCCCCGATGTCACAGCCGGGATCCAGGAGAGCAGAACCCCCGAGGAAGAAAGAAATGAGCACTGGGCACAGAAAGTATCGGTGCTCTCCATTATTACAGGATTTATCTTCCTAATATCCGGGGAGCGTTGCCTGGCAACTCGGCTCTCCGACCTCTGCCATCTCCCCCCAGCACAGCCCAAATGAGCTGGAGCCGCACTGAGCCTCCGCTGGCACAATCACGAGCTGATTTACATGGGCTGGGAAGTGAGCACAGTGCTCACCCCTCCAGCTCCAGCCCCTTCTCCTGCCTGGGGGAGAAGCCTCCCAGCAGAGCGGCCAGGCTGAGCCGCTCCTGGCCCTGGGATGCTCCTGGAGGGACGCAGGCTGGGATGGGGGCAGCTCCACACCTGCGTTTACACCCAGCCACGGGGCTTCAGGGCTCCCAGGGGACACCAGGTGGCTCAGTGTGTGCCTTCAGACACATCACCCTTCAAGAAATCCTACAAATGGCTTCAAAGCAGAAGCCCTGAACACACCCAGGTCCCATGCTGTGGAGGGGTGCTGTGACCTGCAGCTCTGAGTCCCAAAATAGAGAGCAGAGCAGGGAGCAGAGTGGGGCCACACCATGCTCGCCATGCTCCCAGCCCATGGGGCAGCCCTGAAACATTATTCTTTTCTCGGGACAGGATTAAAGCCTCGCACATCCCCAGGGAAGGGGGCTGGGGCAAGGGGAGCCCAGCGCTGCTGCCACTGCCGCAGCAGTTAAAAAAGTCTTACACTTGTGCAGGTTGTGTTTTTGTTGTCCATAATATTAACTTTTTTTTATGCACTCCCCCACCCTGGAATTTCAAAAGAAGGAGAAAACAAGCAGAAACAACAGTAAAAAGAAACTGTAGGCTCAGAATCCCTGTCTGAGGTACGTAGCACAGCCGGAGTGTACAGGTGCCAAAATCACCCCGATAACCACAAAATCAATGCTGGAGTGCAACTGGTGGGGCTCAGCCACCGGAGGAGACAGACATGAAAGCAGGGATGAGGAAAAAGGGGAAGAGCAGGCTCTCAACCTGTGTGTGATTTCCTAGACAGCCTCCAAAACCAGCCCCTGGTCTGCACAAACTCCTCTGGCATGCACCTCGCCTGCGGGAAGGCAAGCTGCAGTTCAGCTGCGTGCTAACAAGAGAGCAGTCCTGCTCAGGCTCACAGCCTGAGCATTCAAAGAGCCTCACGTCTCCGCTTCCCTCTCTGTCACCGGAGCCCAGCAAGGTGCACAGAAAAACCCTCCCTCCCCTCGCACCCCGCTGCACCCGCGGGGCGAGGAGGCGAGGACAACCAGGGAGAGGAGCAGGCGTGGCGCTCGGCGGCGAGCAGGGCGCTTGCACAGACACTATGGTGACGAGCATTGTGTAAAACCTGAATAGACCAGAACAGAAAAACTTCAACAGTATCACAGCCAGGATCGCCGAGGCTCCGGGAAAGCCGACTGGCTGCGCGCACTTGTAAATTGAGGGTGGGCTGCTATTGTAGAGCAGAAAGCTGGCAGGAGAGGTAGAGGCGGGGAGCGCTCGAGTGATGGAGAGAATTCAGGTGAAAAAAGGTTAAGTGCAGCCAGATATTTAAGTGAGACAGAGTCGCCCATGAGAGCAATGCAAACAGTTCATTGCAAGGAAACCTGATCCAAGGCCATTCACTGCACAAGCTCAGAGACAGGCAAGTGCCCCCTCCCCTTACACTCCATGGGATCTGGCAAGGACAGTGCTGGCTCAGAGTTCATAAATTCTTCAGCAGAAAATACTTAGATACTTAATCAAGGGCTCCTCTGTTACTCCAGAACAAGTTTACATTATTAGAGGGGGAAGGAGGAAAAAAAAAGAAAAAAAACTCAACCAAACAAAAAGGGTCCTAAATAAAGAGATAAAGTAGTATGACAGGACAGCAATAATAGCTTTCAGGTGTATGTTCTGCATAAGATTTCCAGGCAGTTGGTTTAGTTAATGGATTCCCTTAATCTTTCAGCTGTCAGCATGCAATCTATAGTCTACTGTTTCCTCCACACCGTATTTATATGGACAAATTCAAACTTGTATAAACAGACAGGAGTATCTATTGTTGTGCGAGAGCAGAACACAATGGGAGCTTGTCACCGATACATCACAGCTGTCGGGGAGCAGTGGCAGGAGAAGCTGGGAGCTCGGGGCCAGGAGCAAAGGAGCAGCCTGGAAGGACACGGAGGTGCTGGGGAGTGTGGGAACAGGGGCAGGGCGAGACGAGCGGGCTTGGCAGTGGCCAGCAAAAGGGGAGGGAACGAGGAGCAGGAAGGGAGGAAAGCAAGGCCTGGTGATGGAGGAGTGAAACACAGAGTTTAGTCTAAAATAATTAAGGTCCCGTGCAGCGATGGGGGGAAATTCAGCCAGCTGGAGAAGGCACAGGGCCAGCCATGGGGCTGAGATGGAAACGTGCAAAGGGACCTCAGTGGCACAGCCCCAGAGAGGTGATGTGCACGGTCCTCAGGCAAGCTCCTTCAGGAAAATCATGGCCAAAAAGGAGGAGAAACTGTGAAAAGTTTGGTTCTGACAGCAGCTGGAGTCCCTCGCACAGCAGTGTGAGGGGAGCAGGCACGGCCCATGTGCACACTCACCCCAGCTGGGGATGCCCGGAGCCTGCGGGTTTGCTCCTGTGCCTCCTGCACCACGGCTCGGAGGTGCTTGAAGCTCCTGGGGATGCTGAGAGCCCCAGCAGAGCTCTGCCCTCTCTGCTGGCATCACCTGGAGCCAGGGGAGGTGGCAGAGCCAGGCCAAGAATTGCTGATGGCAAGAAGATGAAATCTTGGCCCCCTTGGCACGTGGAGGCCCAGAAGGTGCTGGAGGAGCAAGGGCAGCACGGGGAGGCTGAGGGCAGTGGGAGGTTGGGGCCGTGCACAGCTCTGGTCTCTGCCGCTCCTGGTGCTTAAATCACAGGGCACAGCTCCACGAGAAAGGTTTTATTTCTCCTTTGATAGCTCTGGTTGAAGGCAGGGAGGTTTCTTGCCATGCCCTGCAGCGAACACGCTCCTGGCACCAGCGGAATACAAATAACCAGCAGCGAGCAGAGCAGATAAGTTTCTGCTGGAGAAGTTTGACAGAGCCCCGCGAAAGTGTGCTACCCAGCACGGCGGCTGCAGATATGTTTATTGGCAAAATGCAGAACAAGGGAGACAGGGACTAACTCCCCGTGCCGGCCTGCTCTGTGTACTCCAGCACCCACAGAAAACATATCTGAAAGCGCTCCCCTCCGATCCCATCCCTGTTCATCTTTTCCTTGTTTATTTAAAAGCACAGCTTTGCAGACATGATCTTTCCTGTCCCCCTGCTGCCCTGTTCCTCCCCAGCCCCTTCCCGCAGAGGCTCGCAGGGTGGGCAGGGGGCTTCTGCCAGGACCTGCCCTGGCACGGGGGCGAATGGGAGGAAGGAGCAGGGGGTGGCAGCCTCAGCTCCCTGCCAGCCGCAGCGATTTGAATATATATTGAAAAATTTTCCCAGTGTGTCAAATAAGAAGGGAGAGGGTGCGGGAGGGGGTGGCGGGGTGGTCACGGTGCAGGGTGCTGCTTGCTCGCCTTCATTCAGCATCCCAGCTGTGCCGGAGAGGCTGCGCTTCCCGGGGTGCACGGAGCAGACTGCTCGGAAAAGGCACTGCCTGGAGGCACAAGGACGTGGTCGGAGGCTGTGGATGCAGCCACGAAGGAGAAGGGGATGGAGGAGGAGATGCTCGTGCAACAGGAGGCTGGGCGGTGGGGCAGCTAATGGTTTATTAAGAGGGAAGGGGTCAGGGAGCCGTCATCAGGCCCCGGGGCAATTACGCCCCATAGCCAGTCCTGGCTCTTCCGGACACAGCTCATCTCTCTCCAGGGTAATGCAGGCCGCCTGGTGCACCTGATCCCCACATTAACACTGTCACAAGCTGATGATATTATCAAGTGAAGCGTAGCCTCCAGGGGAGAAGGCTTTTAACCCTTCCCACGCTGGCCGTGCAGGGAGGATGAGCCCTGGGCCGTGCCAAACAACAGGTGAAAAGGGATCTTCTGAGGCTCGGGTGAGTTTGCAGAGAGAAGTGCCCGGGGGAAGAAAAAGAGGGGCAGCAGAAAGGCGAGGCACAGCCCCTGATGGCTGCAAGCTGGTGTCAAAGTTGAAAGCCTCAGTAAGATTTGTGGCTGCACGCCGGCCCCCAGAGCTTTCCCCAAGGACTGGATTAGACAAGCCATCGCCTTCTAAATGGCCCATCCTCTGAGAAATCCTACCTGCTGCCACCCCACAGACCCTTCAGCACCATCCCTGGTGCCATCCCCAGCCCACCCTTGGGAGCCCCCAGCTCCGGTCCTCCACTGCTCCGTGCCACCCACCTCGTGCAGCCCCTTCCCAGCCTCCTCCAGCTCTGCCAAGCTGGAGCCTGGGGACACAAACTGGAGCGTGGGACTGCAGCAGGGTCGGGGAGATGCTGTAAAACCCTGCTCCTGCCAGGCAGCCCCGTCGCACCCCGCTGGCATCCTCCCTGCGCCTCCCCAGGGAACCCGCGCCGGTTGCCGCGTCCGCCTGCAACACGCTGAATTGCACTGCTGAAATCTCCAGGGTAGGAAAAAAGGTTTGAATTGCACTGCTGAAATCCCCAGGGTGCAAAAAGCAGGAGGAGGAAAGCGCCCATCCTGCGGAGCCGAGCAGCTGATTTAATTCAACCTTCCCATCGGAATCGGTGTTGTGTTTGAGGTCGGAACAGGTAACTACAGCATAAAATGTAAGCGGGTGCCAGAGCGGGTGCCAGGCCCCTGTTAGGAGGCAGCCCAGTGTTTCAGGCTCTTCATTCTTATTCATTACCAGCTCTGGAGGCAGAGTCTCCAAATCCCTCTAAATTCCTGCTCTCTCTCTCCTTGATTTCCCTCTCGTCCCACATGCTGAAGTCTGCAAACAACTCACTTAAATCCGCTCCTCCACTGCCCATTAAGCTTTTAACACTTGCTGCATTTCCTGACAATGACGCAGATTGTATTACAGCTGCTTAAAAGTTAATTTTTTATTGATTCTATATATATCCATAAAAACACGCACGCACTCAAACATGCACGCATGTATTGATATATACGTATTGATATCTAGCGAGTGCTGGCTGCAGGCAGTGTATCAGGGGCTGATTGCTGCTACTGCCAGGGAAAAGGGGCACCCTTGGCAGCAGCAGGAGAGGCCAAATGCAAGAGCAGTCTGATAAGCAATCGCCTGTGAAGCAAAAGAGCCTCTCCTTGGGGTGCACGCGAGTTAAAGGACCAGAGGTAGCTGCTGGGCTGGCTTGAAGCTGAGATGGCTGAGTAGTTTCTCTTAACAAATGTCCTGTGCTGAGAGGTTTTCTGCTGCTTTTATAGGCTTTGCAAGACCACAAAGCACCTGTGTGCTCCGGCTGGGGTCAGGAGCCGGCTGGGGAACTGGCATTCTCTAGCAGGTGATGGTCTGAAGCCTCTCAAGGCTTCAGGGGGAGGTGATCCACAGTGGGTTTCCCTGGCACTGTGCTGCCATGTGGGTTGGAAATAAGGAAGGCAAAAAGGGTCTGGTCTGCTTGGAGCTCCTTGAAGTAGTCCCTGTCAAGGTGGCGGTGAAGACAAATTCCCTCAGCAGATGAGGTCGCAGAGCTCGTTTCTGTTATATCCAGGGAGTTACTCTGCTAAAAGCAAGTAGCACAGTGAAATCAGGCGTTCAGAGTCGGAAAAGCAGCACGGGGGCTGTGTGCTTCCTCTCCTGTGGCAAGCACTGCTTTAAGCCTCTAAAAGCAGAGGTGCGTAATGGAAATGGAAAGCCATCAGAACTCCAGGGCCTGCTGCTTGTATTCCCTTTGGCATATATAAAAATCAGGAGGTCACAAAGCAACTTCCCCTGTTTATACGAATTATTTTAATAAAGTAAGGGAAAAGAAAGCCCTGGGTAGATGTTGAGAATGTACTTTTTCTTTAACTGGGAGGGGGCAGGAGGGCGAGGACCTGGGGCTGCAGCCCCACACCGCCTGGCAGGGAGCGGGATGTCCCCGGGACGGGGCTGGCTCCTGGATTAGCCGAGTTGTTGGGCTCCGTGTTGCGGTCATGGCAGAGAAGCAGAACTGAGAAGCCAAATGGTTTTGCTAATCCGCTTGCTTTGATTTAGCGGTACCAACCGTTTGCAAACACGGCTTTAATCTCCGCTGCTGATTTTCAGCATGAAGAGCTTGAGCTCAACTAAAGACACCGGGAAGAGAGGATGCTCAAATAAAAATTGTACTGCAGAAGCTGGCCCGAGGAAGGTCTTCCTTTGCACAAGCTGAGGCCCCATGCAGGCACACGGGATTTTAGATGTCAGACCTGCTCCTGCACAGCTGCGGCTGACTGCGTGCAGAGCGGGCGCTCAGCAGAGGACAAACCCTCCCATCCTGAGAAAACAGTGAGCTCAGCTCCCTGTCCGCTGGTGTCTCATGCTTGTGCAAGGTGATTTCCATCCCTTCCCCTGGTTTCTCATCGAGGGCTCTGCCCTCAGCCAGGGCAGGGATGGAAGAGCTGCAGGCACAGAGCGGTGACCAGCCGGACATCTGCCTGCACCACCAGCCAGCACCGCGGGGCAAAGCTCCATGGGGCAGAGATCCGTGGGGCAAAGCTCCTTGCTCCCCCAAAAGTGGGGTGCCTGGGGATCATGCAGGGTCATGAAGAATGTCCTGCCATTAATTAGCTCATGGAGAAGGGAGGATTCCTCTCAGCTGGAGCGTGACAGGGCCCTCATTGCTGCACAAGGCATTCGGCAGTGTGGCTGACGGCTGGGGCGGCAGAAGGAGCAGATCGCAGCCCCTGAGTGGAGGACCTTGACAAGAGAAAGGTAAGGGTTCTTCTCACCCTGCTCTGCTCCTCTCAATCGCATTCATCACATCACAAAAGCGTTAGCAAAGGGTAATTATTAAAGATCAAAGAACGACATTTGCAAAGGTTGCACAGGCAATGAAGCCCAGAAATACGTTTCTGGAGAGGCTCTGCCTTTGTGCCTGGATCTCAAGGAGAGCATTGTGAAGGGCTGATGAAACAGTCTGACTGCGCTTCAGAGTTGGTATTACTGTAATTCATTTAAAACTTGACCCAGTTTTATTTTCCATATTGGCATATTTCATCCTTTTTAAATAAAAAAAAAAGGAAAGAGAGAGAGAGAATAATTGAGTACACCCAGCAAAACGTACCAAATGTTTTGTTTGAGCCAAAAACTCTGTTTTTTAAGGGAAAAAACAGTTGGCAACAGTCTTTTCCCAGAATCAGAGTGAGAATGTGGGAGAAGTTGCACGTGCACAGCAGCACGTGAGCACACATGGGAGGAAGCTGCCCCAGAGCCGTGTGTCGCGCTGCCCATGGTGCGGGGAGCGCACGGCCTCCTGTGCTCGTGGCTCCTTCTCCTGCCTGATGGTGAGGGCGAGATCCACTCCAGAGCGAGTTTTGCCCTGATTTAGGGACTGTTGGACAGCAATGATAAAGCCTGGCCGTGCGACAGATTAACAGGCATTGTCTGGGAGCTGTAGCGGGAGGGATGAGTGATGGCCCTGCCGTGTCGGTGTGCCTCGGCTGATCGTCTGCTGGTGGTGAGGGATTTATGGCGCGCACACGTGTGTTTGGGCACACCTTCTGCCGTGCCTACACCCCTGACCCCAGCCAACCAGCCCTGGTCTGTGCTCAGCTGAGGCAGGCTCAGCTCAGCAATGCTTGTTCTGCATGGGATGCACACCTCCATTCATGTGCTTATTCTGCCTCCAGGGCACGAAAGGGAAGCAGTTTTTCTACCTAATGGAAATTTTCTTTGGCATGCAGACCACAGAGGGAAAAGTGCCTGGTGTGCAGGTAGCTGGGGGAGGAGCACGGGAGAGCGGTGGGAGGCTGCAGGGAGACCCCGAGGCTCTCAGCTCATGGGCAGGGGCTGCTGCTGGCCCTTCCCAGGCAGGGAGGGGATGCTGTGGGCAGAGGCCGTGGGCACAGCCTGGTCTGAGCCCCAGCACGGCGGAGCAGGGAATTGCTGGCCCCTGCTCGCCCCTTCCCCGCACGTGGACCAGAGCCGGCTGCTGCGCCCGCTGCTGCTTTTGAGGGGATTTAGTCTTCCCTAAGTAAACATGGAGGCAGTTGATACACACCTTATAATTACATTGCTCCACTCTGCAATTATTACATTTTCCAAGCTACAGCTGCTTCCTACTCATTATCAGGCTAAGAAACTTCTCCTGATAGTACCATTGCATTAACCCTGTAATTAAGAGGCAGACCACCCAGCGACTGGCTGCTGAGAGGGGCTTCTCCAGGCACGAGGCAGCCGTGCCGCAGCTCGGCAGTGGCTCTCTGGGGTGCAGGGAGTCACCATCCGACCACCAGGCAGCTGCCCTTCCCTCTCCTCTCTGATATTTTCAGTGGCACGGCAGAAACATCCCCACTAATGCCCCGTGGCAGAGGTGATGCGCTGAGCATTCGGAGGGGCAGCCACTGAGCGTGGCATTTCGGTGGGCATGGGCATGGGTACCTGGGCTCCCCAGGGGCTCACTGGCACCTGATGGATTTTGTGTTTCCAGTTTGTGAGCCTGGGCTTCTATAAATGAGATTCTTTGTTGTAGGTAATGTTGTTTTCCCTGGCCCTACCCAGGCTCAGGCTCTTCACTGCAGCTGCTGGGAGAAATGCAGGGTTGCACACATCCAGCTGGGTCCCCGTCAGGACAAGGGGTGGTTTCTGAAAGGTGGGGATGTCACCTAAAGCAGCACAGAGGATGCCAGGAAGGCAGAGAGAGAGCTCGCTTCCTTGCAGAGTTGCTGAGAAACCCCAGGACCTGAGGCTGAGCAGCTGCTGTTCAGGGACGTGGCTGGGGAGAACCAGGTGCAAGGTCTGCAGAGCCACAGGCCAAGCAATTTTAGCCCCTATCATAGTGATTCTCCTCAGACACATCACTTTCAATTTGGTTCAGACCTGTTTAGAAGAAAGAAGGGCACTTCTCAGACTAAGAAGTTCAGAGCACCACCATACCCTCACCCTGCAGAGGCTGTAATTTCATGACCCTTCCCAGCCTGGACAATTTAATGTACTTAGGAAGAAATTAGCTGCTACTGCTGAATTCAGTCCGTGGCATAACTTGACACCTTTAATTACAGGAAGCAGAGCCGGGCTCCAGATACAGCAGCGTATCTGGAGTGGGATCATATCAGTGCAATCAAACCCAGCCGGAGAGCACCCAAAGGACGGCTGGGGGGGGGGACGCGCTGTGCTGCTGCTGCCCTCCTGCCTCTCCTGGAGCAGCAGCTGGGCTGCTTCCCCCCGGCAGAGCTCAAGAAGCTGCACACACTTCGCTGCCTCCTGCAATTTCTTTCTTTTGGCTAGGGGAGTGGAGCTGGGAACGGTTCTACCTGCTGGAGCAGTTTGCAAAGAAGAGAAGGAGGAAACATATTTAAGCTCCTGCCGTGCTTGCCAGTAGCAGCAGGATCTGCCTCTGCGAGCAGGGCTCTGCAAGCCAGGGACAAAATCCTCCCCCGGCAGGACAGTGGGATGGGATGTGCAGCCAGCCCCAGCCAGACCAGAGCCCGCTGGGCTGGGCAGTGACAAATCGCCGGGAGCGGTGGGGAGAAGTTCACAGAGAGTCCCACAAAACTCCCCTGGATCTCTTTCTGCTTTCACATGCAGAAAACCAGCCCCCTCTCCAATGGGATCTTCCCCTTGCTATCCCAGCAGCTCGGCTTCCAGGCCGTTTATCACCTACCTAAAAATCGATGACAAGCTGGAGTGACCCCAGGACCTGGAAGTATAAATTGGCCCTAATTATCGCCACGGCTCGTTATGCGCTGGGTGCTGGGGCTGGTGCGCTGAGCCCGGGGCAGCCCTGCCCCCTGACCCCCTGCATTTCTCTCCGTTTAAGCACTTTTCTCCCCGTCCCGCCTGCTCATTTCATCTTCAGTCTGTAGAACGAGGGTAAAGGACACCCCCTGCGAGGTGCACTTAATTAAAGTTTGCAAGACGCTGGAGGAGCATCAGATAAATAAGCAGGGGCTTTGATGGCGTAGCAGTGTTCCTAGGAGTGATGGGCGCCCCGGCAGCCAGGCGGGTTCCCGGGGGAGACCCAGGGGAATGCAGCAGTTTCTCCCCCGGCTTCTTCCCAAGCCCCTGGCATTTGTTTAGCCCCAGGCTCTCTCCAAGGTAAACGGGAGGGCCGACCCCACCACCTCTTCCCACTCCAGTTGCCAGGGGCCGCTGAGTGCCCTGGCAGTTGAGCAGCCCTTGAAAGGCTCCTTTCACCATAATTAGACATGTAAAAATGTAAAACCTAAGGAGAAGAATTTATGCATCTTCTAATAGCCCTCAAGTGTCCATCCAGCTACAGCCTTTTTTTTTTTCTGGGCTTTTATTTGGAGAGTTGCAATAATTTATGTCATGCAATTAGGTTTTTGTCTGCAGTCTCCAGGAGGGACCATGAGTGCAGAGCCGGGGAGGGAGCCCCGAGCCTGGTGAACGGAGGGAGAAGGGGAAGCGGCTCCGGCAGGCTGGCTGCTGCTCATACCGGAGGCAGGATTCGTCCCTGCTCGCTGGGTCTGAAGCAGCTCGAAATTACAGACCAGAAATATGGCACGGCAAAGTCCTTGAACTCAAATCCCAAGGAGAGGGTCCTGAGCTCGAGGATTGCTCCGTGCCCAGCTCGCTGCTGGTGGGCCAGGCTGGCCGCGTGCCCCTTCCCCAGCCCCTCACTGCCCAGCATCTGCTGCAGATCCCCGCGGCTCAGCATGGCCAGGGCTGGAGGAGGGTCACGAGAAGGGGTGGAAAAAATATTCAGAAAGAGGAACCTCACTGCCAAATGCTGCACATTCAGCACATCTGGGGGTCAGAGCACTGATTGCAGCCTGGGCTGTGCGGGGCAGGGCAGACCCTGGGTGCAGGAGGCACCGTCCTGCCCTCGCCCTGCTGCACCCACACGGGCACTGCTCCCGGCACGGCTCCGAGCCACGTCCCAGCACTGCCAGCTGTGCCGAGCCCGGGCAGCACCAGCAGATGTGCAAGCCAGATGCTGCCGCCGGCTCCTGCCTCTCTCATCTCCCTGTCAGAAGGAGAGCATCGCCCGGCCCGACGTGCAGATGGTGCGGGTGGATTTCCCCAGCGCTCAGCCCGACGCCTTCACATTCGGCGTGCTTTCACGGGTCACTGCCCCCCGGGGGCAGGAGGAGCAGTGAGGCTGGGTGCGAGCAGGCGGGGTGCTCGCAGCTCCCTCTGACAAGGGCACGGGAGATAAACGCATCCCCTGTGCAGCTCTGCGGGGGGAACTGCGCGCTCGCCTCCTCCCAGGGGTCCAATCCTGGGGAGGAAAACAATTTAGTAACACAGAAATTAGGTCACATCCCCTCGATTGTCTGAGTAAATGGGACGGTGTGTACATTTTATTTACCTTCCTACAGGGCAAATGTAGTGAGCATGTAATAAATCATTTCTGCAGCTGCTGGGCAAGCCTCCTGCTGCAAACCCAGCAAAATTCATGCATACTAAACCTGCCCTAATTACAGCTCCTTCTCCATCTTGCTCTCCTCCCAGCTCCTTCTTACACATCCACTCGCTCGCTTGTCATTCTCTGCCTTGCTCCTCCTTTTCCCCATCTGCTCTTTCCCTTCCTTGCCCCTGCTGCTGGCGGAGGGACCCCTGCTCTGGTGCTCATGAGGAGCCTCAGCCCCGCTCCTGCCCTGGGGACCACACACCTTCCCCCTGCTTGGATCCTGCCAGCCAGACGTGCCCTCCTCCAAGTGCCATCAGAGGTCCAGAAACCTCTGAGGTCCCCATGGGAGCTCGCAGGCTTGCTGACAGCTCTGAACTTTCTTTTTGGCTCTTTGAGCCCCGTTTCCTCTTCCGCAGGCTGGGGTTGGGGTTGCCCCATTGGGGTGGTGCAGGCGGTGGTGTGGGGACGTTTCCTGGGGGACCGCCTCCCGTGGGTGCCCCCACGGGGCCGGGCAGGACCAGGGGCTGCGGAGAGCTGAGGTTTCTCACAGCACTTCAGACATCAGAGCAAACAAGCTGTGTCTGCCTCGGCGGGGCAGATGACAATGGTCTTAAATTGCAGCAAAAAGGATCCAGATTGGTGTTTACAAAAGCCTTTCTAAGGATAGCAAATCGCTGGAGCAGATTGCCTGGGGCCGTGCCAGACTCCCCAGCACCGGTGGTACTGCGGGAGCCTCGGGGGGATGTCTGGCTGCTGGGAATCGTCCTGGCCAGCCGGGATGATGTCTTCCCCTGGCCCTGCTGGGAGCAGGGTGGACGTGAGCTGCCCCGGGGCCCCTCCACCTCCCGAGCTGAGCCGTGGCTCTGAGCTGGGGCGCGGGGAACAGCCGTGCACCACATGTGCTGGGCCGGCCCCGCGAGCTGTGGAGACCTTGAGGTCCTTAAAATAATCTCTAAGAAATAAACAAACAAACAAAAAATTAATGCCAAAAGCAAATACAGAACAGGCTTATTCCAGTCGTTCCTCCAGCAGAGTCTATTCAAAGAACGGGGAGAGGATGACACGCTGGGCCAAGCTAAACACCCATGCAACACATTGCAAACAATAGCTTCACAGAGCATGAAGCCAGAGGGAATCATTGTGGTCATTTACTCTGATTTTCTGCAGAACATATGCCATGGCACTTCCCAGAATTCATTGTTTAAACTAGGCAAGGCTCGCAGAGAAATATTCGCTCTTGACTTAAACTTTTCCAGGGCGGGCGGATTCACCGCGGAGCAGCACCAGGGAAGAGCAGGAACTCTCCTGTTCACCACTTTGGGGACTCTGTGGTACCGGAGCGAAACCCCCATTGACTGGAAACAGCAGTTCCAGCGAGATGGAAACTATTTGCAAATTTAGGCTGAGACCAGACTTAACCGAGCCGGGCATTTTCAGCACAGAGTGCTTGGGCTTGTCACTCTGGGATTAATTCTGCAACACAGAGGGAAGGGGGGCAAAGCAGGAATGTCAGCACCTAAATCCAAAAATAAATATCCTGTTCGAGGATGGGGTGTGCGTTGTCCCTGTGTGTTTTCACACTGACTCCTTCCCCCCAGGCACCGGGGGCTCCCCGGTGGCTCTGTCCCCCCCCCCCGGTGCAGTGTGTGGGGCAGCTCCTGGCCGTGACTGCCGCAGCCCGAGGGCTGACCCCACGACAGCAGCAGCTGTGGAGCACAACGGGACGCTTCTCTTCACAAGGGGGAAGCGTTTCCCCTGCTTCCAGAAGGAACGCTTCAGGTCTCACCTAATGCTACTGAGAACTTTTAAAAAAAGAAAACTAGTCTGGCATGCTGACAACTTTTAAAATTTGCCCAGCTACCTCGCTCCTAGCCTCAGGCAAGGGAAGGGAATTTGAGTCATTACAAGTATTTGCAGCTCGCTCTCTATCCTTTCTCAGCTGTGATGCCAACAAATATTTTTTGTTGTGCTCTTCATTGAAACGCCCCCGTTTCCTATCCTCTTCCTTGGTTGTGGTCTCTGGTCAACACAGACGACATCACCGGGGAGGGCACTTTGTCTGGAAGGAGATGTCTCCGCCAAGGCAGGATGCTTCACCCAGAGCTGCATGAACCAGGAGTTTTCCTTGTCCCTCAAAACCCTGGGCGTTGCTCCACAGTGCAGGTTTCTGCACAGCCGGACCCAGCCTGGCACGAGGCAGCAGAGCGGTGCCTGTATGGGGGCCGAGGGGATTTGAGCTGTGGGAATGCTGTGTGGGTTTGTGCCCCACGTGGTGCTGGGGTGTGGGGCTGGAGATGCACAGGAGCACTTCTGGGATCACTTTGTGCTCCCCTTCTTCCTCTGAGCTGAAACTCTGGTGCACAACGAGCTCATCCCCTACTTCTCCACAGAAGGGTCAAAACCGGGAAAGAAACCCATTTCCCTTCCAGCATGCCTGGTCACCAAGGAAAACCAGAAAAAGAGGAAGATAAAGGACATGCGGCAGCCCCGAGAAATGAAAGGGCAAAGAGTGGGCAAGGGGGAGGAAGAAGGAGGATACAAGTCACTGCCAAACCACTGCAAACCCAGCGAGGAGATTAAGCTTGGATGAGGTTCCTGGAAAAACCAGCCGAAGGAGGGATCCAACCCGGCCAGGGATTAATGAGCGTTGAAATCCACTTCCACCGACAGTGCCCAGTGGCTGCTGGAGATGACAGCCGCGCCTGAGTCAACGCTTGGAGAGGTGTAGCTACTAATCCGGCAGCACGAAAGCCCCGAGCAAGGCAGACAGACAGACGGATGTCGTCCAAACCACAGGATGCTCCCAACCCTTCCCGGCACGGTGGGGGTGCTGCCTCCCGCCTGGGGCTTGCTGACCCCGTCCCGGCGGTGCGCGGCTGGCAGGAGCCGAGCCAGGAGTCGTGCTTGGCAGGAACTGGGTCAGACACACTCACAAATACCTCGGCAAGGTGCTGGCAGCCCCAAAACCCAGCCAGGACCAGCACCTTCAGAGGGGACAAGGAGAACCCCTGGAGTCAGCCCCAGTAGCGGGGGCATGGGGTCAGCTGGGAGAGCCTGGGCTTGAGGGCACCAACACAGGGAGGCTGAGCTCACACGTCCATGCGCACAGCCTTGGAGAACAGACAACTTCTGAAGGATGTCAAGACCAGGCCCATCAATAATTCCTCAGCAATGACATCCTTGCAGAGGGAAAGCTTCTTTTATTAAGGGAAAACCACTAAACAAGCGCTGGTTTCAGAGGAATAACCATTCAAAGCCCAGCGCCACCAAGGAAGCCAGAGGCCTTCCCCACAAGCCCTGGGCTGCTTCCAGGGGGCTGGGAGGTGTCAGCACCCTTCCAGCTCGCTCACACGCTGGGCTTTTTTTTAGAGACAGCAATTCCTTCATCTTGTGTAAGAAACCTCAACATCAGAGCTCCCCTCCTCACCCTGACGAAAGGGAAGCAGATCTATTACTATTTTTTCTGTAAATGTTTTTGCTGGCTACAGGGCCCGCTGGTTCTCCAAAGGCAAGCAGAAATTAGGTCCCATCCAGCTGTTCCCATGAGCGAGGTGAGGTGGGCTGGGGGAGGAAGCAGAAGGTCAGGCAACGAGGGGCTGGGGAGCGAAGCCCACCCATCGCCCACACGGCCCCTGTCCATGGCTCCCTCGTCACCAGACCCTTGGCCACCAGCTCAGAGCAGTGTCCGTGGCACCCCAGATCCTGGGCATTGGGGTGAAAAACTGTCCTGGGTGATGGAAACTTGCCTGAGCTCCCTCCTACCAATGTTTCCCTTGCTAGATGGTCCTTTTTCCCCGTGGTGCTCACCTGCAGCTTCAGGCATGTTTTGCTGCCACCACCGAAAGCTCTTCTCTGTAAGCGTGGCCAAGGCAAAATATTTCCAACAAAGAGGCCAGGCACACACACAGAGACCCCGAGGACACGTGGTCCTCGCAGCCAACCTTTGTTTATAATAAAAGAGCTCTCTGGGAAACCACCTGGATATCATTAGCCCTATCTCATGGGGGGAGAGCAAGGACAGGCAGAGGAACACTTGACCCACGCAGAGACAACCAGCAGCTGGTGGAGAGCGCAGGGCACTGCTGGGCACTGCACTGCTGCCCTGGGCATGAGGCTGCACGAGGGACAAGCCCAGGTATTCACCTGGAGATGACGTGTGGGGAATCCAAATATTTGCCCAAGGAAGCCAAAGGCAGAGCTGCTTTCCCCACGAAGCTGCAGAAAGGCAGTGGCAGAGTGAAGGTTTGCCTCCAGCTCCGTGAGCCCTGGCTGCAGGAGCACCCTGGCTGCCTCTCACACACCTGAATATTTCCAGGGACTCGGTGTCAGCAGCCAGCAGCCAGAGCAAGCTCTGCCCAGGCGCTCTGTATCCTGCTCAGGGTATCCACGCCGGGCTGCTGTCAGTGAACACGGTGATGAAAATTAAATGGAAACTCAGCACTCAGACAGAAAACCTGACAGTGGCCTAATTTGGAGAGGCAACATGCCTCAGGCCGTGCCGGTGGGGCTGAGAGAGCAAACATTTTTAAATGTTCTAAAAATCCCTCAATTCTGCTCCTTAGCCCCAAGAGACTGAGGCCCCTGAGCACCTCAGAGAGCTTCCCCCCCTCCGTCTCATCCAGCTGGGGGCCAGGAGGGAGCTGCATCACTCCTGGCTAATTGCTTGGGACAAATCTGTGTGGGGCCAGGGAGAACCCACAAGGTACCAGGGACACGGCAGCACCAACACAACCTGTGGCCCTGGCCCAGGGATGCTCCTTTAACGGGGTAAGCAGCCAGGTTCGCTCATGACTTATGCACTTGGCTGAATTTGCCGGTAAGGTAAGTGCCTTACCTTCTGCAGCCCTTCGGGTCTCATCTGCCAGCTCTCCTACCATCCATCCACAGGCCCCGTGCCGTCCCCGTGCCCGTTAACCTTGCGCATATTTCTAAATGATGCCATTTCCTTCGGCTTGCGCAGCACTTTATTTGTTCTTTATGGCGCTGCTCTCACGCAGGGTGGATGCTGCTCGGAGAGAAATAAATGCTGCGGGGAGGAGCGGACGGGCTGGCTCTCCAGGCTGCAACCCTTGCTTTGACATTGACTCGCCGCGGGCCGTGAGCTCCCTTTCTGCCTGTAGAAGGGGACGGTGACATTCACCTGGCTGCTGCAGGGGCTAAAGGGGATGTGCAGCCCGAGACAAAGAGCACTTTTTTACCGAGCAGTGCTCGGCGGGGAGAAGCGCATTTGAGATGCTCCAAGTATGACCACATCTATTCCTGGGGTGGGCGATGCCACATCTAGAGCATGATACAGACAGCAGCCGTGCAGGCCAGGCAGAAGGGAGGCTTCTCCGCTTCCAGGGGAAAGCATTTGGCTAAACCCAGCCTCACCTCACTTCACACATCTGCTCCTGCGGGGCTGCATGAGTCACAGCCCTGCTCACAGGCACAGCAAGGACGGGGATCTGACAAAATTCTCCTTCCCGGCCCAGGCCCTGCCCTTGGGCTGGCAGCATGAGCCTTTTGCCCACCCCAGGGCCGCCAAGGCACAGGGGGATCCCACTCACTGCTCTGTCCCCAGGCACTGGGGGGCCGGCATGGATCCTGCTCCCAGCCATGTAGCCGTGCCCCAGCTGTGGTTCACCAAGCTGTGAACTTGAACCCAACCCGTTCAAAGCCTCTTTCCAGTCATCAGCCTCTCCAGGCCCTAATTAGAAAGGCATCTCGATTCAAAATGCTGCACAACGTACCCAAACATACATGTTTGGTGCAGCAGAGTTCCTCCTGGCACTACGGGGCTGTGTGGACTGCCTGATCTCATGGCACTGCCCATTACTGAAAGGGAGCCAGCGGCTGCTAGCACAGGACACCTACAGAAGCCATAGGGCCACGGCTCTTCCCACAGCAATCACACCGAACACCATGAAAACAGTCCCCTGAGCCCAGTCGTCCTCACACGAGTGCTGTTTGTGTCCCTTACTGTCACTCAGCAGTGGCTGGTGAATTCCTATCAGCATTCAGCTCATCTCCCCCCGTGCCTTTCCCGTCCCTATGGATAAAACTTGTGCTCATTCCCCCACAGCCCTTCCCTCGCCCCTTCAAACCAAAGCTGGGCCGTGTCCACACCGCTCGAGCCCTGGGCACCAGGAGAGATGTGCAGGATCCTGAATGAACACCTTGCATACTCGGGGATTTCCAGGGTTTCCTTGGCAAAATGTCACTGAAGAAAGCCCTTGATGCCAGCACATCTCCCTGCCAGCCCCTCCGCAGCCCCCCAGACACGCTGCACCTAGATGAGGTCCGATGCTGCCTTGCAGAGCAGGACCTGGATTTTTGTAGCACGTGGCCGGCTACAGCAGAACCCAGCAGCATGTGCCGTGTCAGGCCTCCAGATGAGCAGACAGAAAGCCAGAGGCTTCCCGCAGCCCTGCTGCTGGGAAATGCTCTCACGATAGCTCGCTCCGACGCCTTTGGCTCCGCAGAGGGCTGGGTGTCTGCTCAGGCTCAGGGCACTTCCTCTCTTTGAGAGCTGCCACCCCAGGTGGGTTCCCCTCCACTTCTGTTAATCATCTCAGTAGCCAGCCCCGAACAGTCTGGAATTGATAAAAAAATAAATAAAAAATACCGAGTGGTTCAAGGCAGGGAGAAAAACTTGCAGACAACAAAAGGCAGGGCCAGAAGGAGAATCCATCCCTTCATCCTGCAGACAAGGTGCTCGTGCGGCAGGGATCCTCGGCTGTCCCAGGTATGCAGCCGTGATTTTTTAATGCTTCGCAGACATAGCGGGCCCATACATCAGCACGCCTTGCCAAGGGAGCTGGGCTAATGAGGGTGATTTATGCAGCGGTCACTAATGGCTGACCCGGGCTTCCATCAATCTCTCCTGGAGGTTTCTGAGGACGGAGGGAGATTACAGCTTTACTGCCAGGAACGGGGGGACGGTGCCGTGCCAGCGTCCCCACCCCGGGGGAAAAACCCATCAGGGTGCCCCCAGCTCCCCTCTGCTGCTGTCTGTTGCCACCATGCACAGCGGGGATCTTGCTTCGGGTTGAAACCCAGGTCCATTTGTTCAAGCTGCAGAGAGCTGAAATCCTCAGGAGTGAGAAAAGGAGTGAGGCACGACCTGAGAAACCCCCGGGGGGGTGCTCCTGCTATGGGCTGTTGTGGCACAGACCTTACAGGGGGCACTGCGCTGAGGCAGCCAGCTAGTGTACGGCAAGGAGTGTTATTAAAATAAACCACACCGAGCCAGCACGGCTGCACAAACTCCAAGCAGCAGAGGAATGGTTAACTTAACCAAAGCCAAAACAAAAACAAAAACAAGAAGGTGAAAAGGGAGATCCAGGAGGATGAAAGGGCTATCACAAGTGTCAGCCTGAAAGGAAAAGAAACAGAGGAGAGGAAAGGAATTCGCTTCCCCAGAAACCACAAGTGGCTTGAAGAAATTTGTGAACTGAGGGACCACAGCCTGCCAAGGTGGCACGTCCCCAGCAGGGCCACAAGCTGACCGTGGTGGCACGTCCCCAGGCAGCACAGTGACTGTGCCACGCAGACACAGCGCCAGCAGGATGGGTGCTCGGGAAGGAGCAGAGACTTCTTGGCAGGAGATGCTCAAACAGGAGGAGGAGGAGGTGACCAGCCTCGGCGACGCAGGTCTGCAAGTGACACCTGAGTAATAACGGCAGAAGCTTTCTCCTTGGCCTGTGATCATTATTCAGCATATTGGCTCCAAATGGAAGCCGGGGGCACTTTGGATGCGCCCAGCTCCTGCCTCGTCCTCTCACGTGAAAGCTGCCTCCTCGGCTCGCTGCGGTGGGAAGGAGATAAATGATGCCCTGGATGGATGGGGAGGAGAAGCGCTCAGCTCAGGGACCACTGCTCCTCACCACAACATTAAATTTGGCCTGACGGGCTGGGAATAGATGAGGCTCCAGACAGGCAGCATCCTGCCTTCAAGGTGATGCCTCTACCCTTGAACACCACGGCAGACAGAAAGGCACTGCCGGGGATGGGAGCTGCCGATGGGGGACCAGCTCTGTACCCACAGCATCGTTTGGGGCTTTAAGGCGAAATAGTGGGAACAAGGGGAGCAAACCCACGGGCAGGGGGTGCTGAGTGTGTCCGGGATGGATGCGGCTCTGTCCCAGGCTCTGCTCAGCTGAGCACCGTGGGCGCTGGCCATCAGCGCTCTGGCACGGCGCTCTCCTCTTGGCACTGTCCCCCTCCTATGAAACGCATTAAATATTTAGCGGAGCGCTGAAGCTGTCCGCCTCCATGCCAGGCAGGAGCGTTAGCTATTGGGAAGCGATCCCTTCCCTGGCACCGGGAAGGGTGAAATATGTATTGAAAGGAGGAACCGCTCCAAGAGGAAAGACAGGGAGACAACTTTGTTGTCCCGGCCAAATTCTAGCCTGCCAACTTCTGCTTCTCTAAAATGCTGCCTGCATTTTCAATAAATAACAAAAATCAAAACAAAACCCAATCCCCTCCGTTCCTGCCTGAAATGCTTCTGCAGCGGGCTGTGTAAACACCTGCCACAGCCACCCCAGCCGCGGCTGCGTGTCATTGTTGGGCGAATTGATCTTTGCGTATAGCTTGCACATTTGTCTGTAAAGCTCATTAAGATCCGGCAAGATGAAAGGCAGCACAGAAATGTAAGATCATTATCGTTATCAAAAGAAACACAGAAAACTGCTGCTATAGAGGCAGATTTGTTTCCATATAGAAAGCTGTTCAAAGTTCTCCAAGACACTCTTTAATAAGATGGCTGTTATGTGAATAAACTTCAAGAGCTTCTCTCACGCTGGGGAAAACTTCCAAGGCCCTGTTTGCCTTTCACGTCCATTTCATAAATTCTCCTTGCCGTTCCTGGCAGACGGGAGGTGGTTTTGGTGAGGCAGAGCCCGGCCCTCCCGACCCGCTGGCTGCCACGAGGGCCGCGGTGCTTCGTAGCAGATCTCCGTGCCTGCCCCAAACGGCTGCAGGATCTGGCTGACGGGGACGTGGACGCAGAGGATCCACTCCTGCCTGGAGGAAGGAGAAGAGTTAAACTCGCTCGAGGCACCATCTTTTCCAAGAAGAATCAGTTCTTCCCACACGGGGTCATTTCTTTCTTGAAACCAGCCTCCCTTTTATCCACGAGAAAATCTGCTCGTAATTACCGACCAAGGAAGAAGGGGCTTCTGGAAATATTCATCTGCAGCTGAGCCATTTTCACCCTGGCACTGGCAGAACGAGCCTTCCCCGCTCCCATCTGTCGCCTTCACGGTGCTGCCAGCCGGGCTGTAGCACCCAGCGCCGTGCTCGGCCAGGACTGTGACACTGGGGGGGTCCCCAGTCGGATACCGGGGGCCAGGACCCATTGTGGCACGGAGCCAGAGCAGAGGATGCCACCGGGCCAAACCTGCCTTCCCCTGCAGATTCTGATGGGGTCCCCGCTCCTTCTGCAGGGAAACATCCGCAGCTTCTCCCCGTGGGGTATCCTTCCCTCTCTAACTGCATCCCATTTACATCGCCAGGAATAAATCAATCTGCTTCGTGGTGCCTACACCTTCAAATATTTATAGACTGTTATTATACTTTTCACTCCCTCCCTATACACACATGCCCTTTCCTTTAAACGTCTCTTCACCAAACTATGTCTATTTAGTTCTTTTAATCCTTCCCCATAAATCTGCCCTGATCCACTCACTGCACCCTGTCCATTTATTTCCATTAATGAGAGGCTCAGCAAAGCTCCCCGCAGCGATGGCCAGGCCAGAGCTGCCCAGGAGGGGGCTGTTATCGCCTCCCCCCCCGGCACAGCACCTCGGGGACCACAGCCCCGAGGTGCTTTAGCCCCGAGCATCCCCCCGTCCCCTACCGCAATGCTCAGCTCTGTTCCCCAGCCAGACTTCTGCTTTCTGTCTTCTTCGGATTTTGCTTTTTTTTTTTTTTTGCCTTTTTTTTTTTTTTTTTTTAACCCAACTGCAAATGACAAAACTGCGAGCAGCTCCCAGACAACTTGCAAACCCAGAAATGAGCTATTTCTGGTGACTGAATTTAAACTTCCTTTCTTATTTGCAAATTGCCTGTGAGCAGATTGCGAGTAGCAGGCATCCAGAAGCTGGGGAAGGCTGCGAGTTTAGATTCGGATGCCCCACGTGGGCTCCTTCCCTTCCTCAGTCTGCTGAGCCCCGAGCCACCAGAAGCAGCAGCCCAGCTCCCCAGGACTCTGTGCTCAGCATCCCCTTTTGGCAGCCAGCCTCCAGCCTCTCCTCCAGCTCGGCTGCTCCTCTGGGTGCACCGATGTGCCGGATAGCAAGCACCAGGAGCGTGGGAGACCTGGTAGGGAGAAGATATTCTTCTCCATCAGGACTTGGAGGAGCTGGCCCTGCCTGGCTGAGCTGTGTGGATGGTCCTTGCCTTGCAGCAGCCTCCTCGAGGGGCTCTGCACCCCTGCCTGGGCCGGGTGCTCGCTGCCTGGATGGGGACAGGGACAGGGACGAGCCCTGCTGCACATCCCCAGGCACGAACCTGCTCAGCTCAGCTGCCCCGCCAAGGCTGCTCATGTGAAATTTGGCTCCCGGACAGGAACACAAAGTTATTCTTTAAAAACAGAATAAAAGAAAGAAGAAAGGGGCTGCTGAAGTCAGCACATTTCCCATTGCCAGGTGGGGCCACAAGCAGAGCTGCGAAACCTACGTGAGGTTAAAATTTGCTGTGATGAAGCTGCGTCAGGCAATGACCCCCCAGCACCTAGAGCTGGCTGAGGCTGCAGCAGAGCATCCTGTCCTCCATCCATCCCTTACCCTGCTTTTGGGGAGGGCTGACTGCCCTGAATTCTCCAGGGGGTGACAACAGGCCACCCCACACCCCCCAGCAGACAATTAGAGGGTGAGGGGCAGCGTGAGGCCATGTAACCCATCTCAGCCTTCCCACTATTTTCATCTGTAGCCAGGCAAGCTCCTGTATCTTTTCCATACCAAAACCTTCAACCTCCACCGCAGTGATTGCTTTCTCATTCCCTTCTTTCCTCGTACCCTGGATCCAACAAAGCCTTCCTCCTGGCAGCAGCTGTTCCACCCTCCAGACCCCCAGCTATCTCGTGAGGCTCCTCCATCCTGAAGGGAACGGACCCAGGCAGGTCTCTTCCAAAAGTAATTGAGGACTCTTCTGCAAGGAAAAGCTCCCCAGGCCACCTGCAGCTCCTGACCTCCACCTCCCTCTGCAAAGAGGGAAAAACCAGCCTCCAGCCCCTCATTTCAGAGCCACCCCCCATTCCCAGCCAGCCTCCCAGCACTTGGCCACCTCTGCACCTCCCACCCAGCAGGTGCTGCTTTGTATTGCCACGCAAAGCCCGGCTCAGCTGCAAGCCCTTGTGAGATTAAAGCAACTTCTCTCCCATTAAACTCCTTTCTGTGATCCTCTGCAAGTTCCGGGGCTTGCAGCCATGTGAGCAGAGCCCACGTCCTGGGCTGTTGTTCACCTCCAGGGTGTCTCTGCAGAGCCAGCACCACGTTTCTGCCCCTTGCTGCCACCCTGACCAGCATCCCTCTGAGCCCTGCCCCAAGAGGGGAATTTCAGGGAGATGGGCACGAGGGGCTCGAGCGAGCAGGGTACCCCTGTCCGGGCACGAGCTGCTCCCTGGGTGCCTGACCCCCAAACGAAGGGGCTGTAATTATCCTTTGGCCCTTGCACAAATTGCTCATTGACTTGGAGCGCCGAGTGCTGACGCGTTGGCTCAGTTTGGAATTGGGGTTTAAATCAAAGAGCTTCCCTCCAGGGATCTGGGGGAGATGGAGACAATTAGGTTTGAGCCCTGAAGTTTTACAAGTCTAATAAATTTCCTGGTAGCCTCAGGCTGCCGGGCTGCCGTGCAGGAGCCAGGCGAGAGACCTTGGTGAGTGAAAGCAAACATTTCTCAAGGCAGGAAGCCACAACACGGATCTTCCGTCCCCGGCCAGGGGCTGGCTCCTTGGCCCCATGTCCTGCTGGGCTGGCAGCTCCACAGCTGGGCTGATGGGGGCACCAGGCCCAGGGGAACAGGGCTTCTGCTGGAGGAGCTGAGAAAAGAGCATCTCCTCAACTGTGCTTTGTGCAGAACCACCAGGAAAGGGGGCATGGGGAGAGGTTATGGAGATTGGAGATGTTGGCACCACGGCAGCAAGCACCCAGGGGAGGCCAGCACTGGGCAGCCCTCACCCCTCGGGGGGCACAGCCTCACCGGCTCGCTATCCTGCCAGGGATGCTCTTCTTCTGACCAGGCAGGGCCCCACATCCACCCCACCCTTGCTCCAGCAGTGCTGATGGAGAAGAGGATGGATAAGGAAGACTCCTTTCTGCAGGAACCCTGGCTTCTGGGAGCCCCACAGCAACCCATCAGCACGGCGATCCCTGGTGGTGTCGGGACGTGTGGGGTCCCCTGCCATGGGCAGCTGAATGGGAGCAGTCATGGGAGCTGCTGCTGCGGGCTGGCCTGAGGACATGAAATTCCCTAAATCTGCCCATGCCTGTGCAGGGCTGTGCCCCCCATACCCATCAAGGACCCCTGGGTGCTGCACCCCGTGTGCCCTGCAGTGACAGCACTGTGTCACGGTGACAATGGGTTCCCTGGCCCTCTTTCTCTGCCTTTTTTTGCCCCCAAAATTGCAGAGTCAAGCAGAAGGGTGATAATCAGGAAGAGCCTGCAGGGAAATCTCCTCCGGTGCTGCCCGGCTGTGGGCACGGTGCCACCAGCTGTCCCCTGTCCTCGTCCCAGCACGGCAGCCGTGGCAGCTCCGGGTGCACCCACACCGCCCTGCGCCGTGCCCGTCCCTTTGGACCCGGGTGAGAGCCCTCAGCCAGCTCCAATCCTCCTCCCACGCCACCCCCTCCGTGCTGGGTGCCTCCGGTGTTTGTTCAACAGAATATTGCCATAAATTACATACTCCTCTGACACGATGTAAAACATGTTTTATGCTCCCATTTTCCCCCTGTCTTCCCGCTCACCCTTCTTCTTTTCCAATTTGAGCTGGATACACTGTGCCAGGGATTAGCACAGACTTATTTAAGCAGCCAGTCAGCTCTAAAGCATTGCTCATAAAACCCGGAGGTCTCTGCAAGCCCATCGCACTTGTCGCTGCTGACCATAAATCCCCACTTCATGTGAGCCTCTCTCCCCCTCCTGTTCCTGCTCCCTTCCCGAAGCAGCCTGGCAGCTCCACCACGCACGGGACTGGGCAACAACAAGCTGTTGGGGTGGTTCCTTTTTATTTTTTAAGACCCTATATCCCAACTTCTCCCTAAATGCCCTGTTACCTACCACATCCCCTTGGGCACAGAGGGATCCAGAGGACCTGGGCACCCTGTTGGGGTTCATCCACCCCCTGGCATTGCAGGCTGGGTGAGCAGGGGTTTGGTGATGGCTCGAGGCAGCAGATGCAGCTGTGAGCACGAGGAACATCTCCCATTGAGACCCAGCAGCAGGGCTGGGACCCCCCAGAGAGGACAGCGGAGCAGGGTCACCTCTCCCAAGGTGTGGGGGTCCCAGCACAGGCTGGCAACACACAGCAGCAGGGGACCACCCCGCCGTGCCCTGCCCTGAGTGCCAGCGGCAGCACGTGGGACACTTGGCACATGCTGGCCCCATCGGTGGCAGCAGGGAGGAGAACCAGGCTGGAGGACTTTGATCTCCTCCTTTAAAGCAAATATTTCCTCGCTGGGACTTTGCTAACCCCTCATCCTGACAGGCCGGATTCCTTCCTTTATGCTCTGCAAGGAAAGCTCCAAACAGAGACTTCCCTCTGGAGGAATTCACGGCACCCACCCTGGTGACAGGGCTGCGAGGCAGTCTGCGCTTCCCCCCTGTTTGTATTTTGTCTTGTGTTTTTTGGACGGGAACCACAGCGTTCAGAACGCTGGCAAAGAGCAGAATACCCTGAGCAAGCACAGCTGGGCTGGCTCCAAAGGCTGTGGCCAGGATCCGGGGTGCAGGGCCGGGTCTGTGCAGGAGCAGCTGCCCTGCCAGCGGGCACTGCGGGGCCGATGGGGCACCCATGTCACTGCCAGCAGACACCCAGGGGTGGCAGTGGTGCCCTCTGGTTCCCTCCATGCAACAGGGGAGGCAGCGGCCCCTGAGCAGTGACCCCCAAGCAGGCAGACCCAGCTGAGTCCCCCTGAGCCACTGGGGACAGCCAGGTCCCCCTGACCAGGGGACGAGCAGCTCTGGACAGAGAGCAGCAGGTAATGAGGAAATCTTATCACCGCTTCCTGCTAATTTTCTGAGTGCACCACAAAAAAATACAGTCCTGGGGACATGTGTAACTAATTAAATGGTACAGGGAGAAGAAAAACACTGATTTTTTTTTTCAAGACTTTGAATTATGTCTGGAGGTGAAGGAGTCAGCAGGCTCGGGGGATAATTAATCACCGGAGGTGAGGTGCCCTGGCTCCCCATGCCAGCGCCTGCTCCTGGCCGCCAGCCCTTGCACGGCACCAGCCAGCTCTGAGCACAGCCCATGGTGCTGGTGTGGGGCAGGGAAACTGCTCGTGGAGCCAGAGAGAGGAGAAGAAGGGCTCCGTGTGACGTGGGACAGAGTTTGGCACGAGGAACCCCAAGGAGGCCAAGCTGGAAATGCTCCCTCTGGCTGGGAACTCTCCCGGGCTGAGGTTCGGGCACGTCCTTGGTGCTGCCCCCAACATCCCCATGCTGAGGGGTGTCGGACAAGCAGTACCTGTGGGGCTGGGGACACTGAGCCTCTGCACCAGGCCCACCGAACCATCATGAGCATCCTTCCCAAATATCCCCGTGGGGGCTGGCACAGAGTACATCCACGTCCTGCTGGGTGCTCCCCTCCTCCTGGGGCTGCTGAGGGCCCTGGCAGCCAGCACAGAGGTGAAAAGCTCTGGGTGCAGCTTCTCCCGAATGCTGAGCGCTGCCCTCCTCACCCCGCGGTGGCACGCAGAACGTCCCACACTCGTGGTGCCATTCAAGCCACTTCATGACCGAGTTTTCCTTTCCAGTCCCCGCCCCGTGACCGTAATCTTGTTTCTGTGTGTTCCGTATCCAAGGTGCAAGAAGTCATCGAGAGCCGTTGTTAGCTGGAAGGGTGTATTTGGTGTGGGAAGCGGCGAGCAGATACTCCGTAATCCCCGTGTCAGTTCACATCCTTCTCCCATCCCGCGTGGGCACTGCACCAAACAAACAGGAGCCTGGTTACCGTCACCCTGGCCCTTCCCCTGCCCTCCAGGAGGAGCAGGCTGCGTTTGGGACGTGTCTCCCTGTCCGTGCCATCAGGAGAGCTCCGCACAGACCCTCATACCTCTCCCAGCTGCAGGCAAGGCTTCCCCCGACACTTTTAGGGGCCAAGGAGGAGAGGCCAGGACTCTGTCCAGCCCCGTCCCAGTGCTCAGCACCATCCCTGCCTTGGCACAGCATGGGCAGCGGGTGCCACCAGCCAAATCCAAGCAACCTGCAGGGAATGGGGGGTCCCAAATCCCATCTGAGCTCACTGACCCATGGATCTGGTGGATATCTGAGGCCAAGCAGCCCAGCTCAGGGCATCGCAGCAAGGGGAAGGGGTCATCCCTCCTGCCCCAGCCTCGCCTGGCCACTGCAAGCGGGGATCCTGCCCCAGCCTGTGCAGGCACAGCCCCGGGAGGCTCCCGGCCGCCGGCTGCCTGCAAGCTGAGGCAAGGCTCTGTGGGATTTCAAAGAGGCAGGCACGCTCCTCGCCGAGGCAGCCCCAACACGCACGGCTGGGCAAGGCGAGGGCTGCCGTCCCCGGGAATGGCCCCAGAGCCTCCCACTGCCTGGCAGGGAGGGGAATAAAAACCCTTACTGCCAGCTTCTCCAGCATTTCCTCCCCCGGAGCAGAGCAGCAGGATGGGACAGTGCCCTCAGGGCTGGGACAACTCTGCCCCTGCCCCTAAAAGCCAGAAATAGGGGAAAGATGAGTGAGGGGTGCAGGGGGCACAGGCCCAGCCCAGCTGGCTGAGCATTTCTGTGAGCTGACCCAAATCTTTCCAAGGAAGAACTGTCATCAGGGAACGCTGATCCCACACTTCAGAGCGGCTTTTTTGGAAACGTATCTGTTTCATCAACATGTTTTGTGAATAATTATGAAAACATACTACGAGGTCCAGGAATTTCATTGGAATTCCATCATTTTTCCTGTTAGTTGGAACAGCGAAGTCAAAACAAAATGCTCTGACCACTTCAAAACCCACTTCCAACCTTGCCAAGAGGATTCTTTTGAAGATAATTTCCCCATTTATTAGAGGGCAATGTTTTCAGACCCAGCAGTGCCGGGGTTGCGGTGTCACATCCTGCACCCATTGCCCCGTCGCTCCTCCTGGGCTGGCCCTGACCCCACTCCTGGGGGGATCATCCCAGAGGGGCGAGGGGACTCCCTGCAGCGTGCCCCCAGCCCCAGGGCCTGGGGACAGTGTGGCAGAAGCGGCTGGGTGGCCTTTCCCTTGCCATCACAGCGCTTTTACCTGCTCCTCTCCCAGGCAGCAGCTCGGGACTGGGGGCTGTCAGTCTGGGCCCTTTCAATTAGCATTTTGCTCTCCTGTGCTACCCAGCGCTTAGAGGTGTGTCCAGCCGGCACCCAGGGGCCCTCCTAGCCGGTCTGAAATACCATTTCCATCTCTGACCGGAGTAATTGATGTCCTATTTTCCCTTCATTCATATGCAGGTGGCATGAGAAGGCTGGAGCGATGCAGAGCAGGAGCTGTCACCAAGCCCCTCGCTGCTGGCCACCAGCATCACCAGCTCTGCTGGAATTGATCCCCTGCTTCCCCCAAAACTGTGGACCCACAGAGCAGGGGCCAAGCTGACAGCATCCCCGGACCAGTGCCTGCTTGAAGATTCAGCTCAGACACAGAGAGAAATATCTGCCTGCCATCCACCTGGGTCCCGGGGGTGTCTGTCTGCATCGCTGGTACTTGGCACGGGGATTGCCGTGTGCATGTCTGCAACACCCTCATGTCCCCAAACAATGGTGGGGTCCCAGAGGGGGTGAGAACTGGGGGAGCAGGACCCCCCATGATGTCAGCCCCCATTTGTAGGGGAGGCACAGCCCGTGTGAGCCCCAGGGCACCTGTACTGCCCTCAGATCCTCACCCCGACAGCCTGGAGGATTCCACATCCCAGGGGATGGGGCTGGGGCAGGACCGACCCATGTCCCTGCCCCATGTCCCATCCTCACCGTCTGGCAGCGCAGCAGAAGGAGGCCCTGGCTGCCTTCCTCCCGGCTCCCTGGGGCCGGTGACTGATGGGTGCATTAGGCTGGAGAGGGAGCAGGTGACAGCAGGGCAGCCTGCAGACAGCCGCGGCTCGCTGACACGAGACAGGGAACACTGATTACTTTGCCAGCCCCAGAGCAGACACCTAATAACAAGGTGGCGAGGGAGCAGGGACGGCAAGGATAAATAGCTCGGAGGCTGCAGGGCTTCTCCGCGCCATCGCAGCCCCCATGCGCGGGGGCATATCGCCACAAACTTTGCTTCTGCTTGATCCTTGTCTGCGGGCGGGCGCGGGGCTGGCGTGCAGGCTGCGTGCGTGTGCCTGCCCGCGCGGCACTCGGTGCAGCAGGTCCATCCACTGAGTCACCCGGGCAGGAAGGGCAAGGCACCATGTTAACCGCCTCCCCTCCGGCAGCAGCTCCCTGGGAAGAGAGGGGTTTGCTCGGGAGGTGCCAAGGCAGGGCAGGAGGCCTGCAGAGCCCTCGTGGCCTCGTACACGTGCGCGGTGCCCCGCGCGTGGGGCTGTGCGCGGGACACGTGGCAGCGGTGGGCAGGGGTGGCCTGAGGGGTGGAACAGCTTGTCCTCCTCCCCCAGGTCTCTCCATGCACCCTTCAGGTCTGCACCACCACCATCGGGTGTCTCAGGAATGGGTCGGTGTTCCCTCTGACCCCCCTGCAGCCACATAGCCTCTTGAGGCTCTCCTGGGATTATACATTTATTGCAATTTCATTTTGGGGTGCTCTTTAAGGAGTTAAAGGAGATGAAGGAAGAAGAGGCAAAAAAATAAAGGATTGCCAGGACCGAGAGGGAGAGTATCTCCCCAGGGAGATCACCCTGTTGCAGAGGATGTAAAATCCTCTCCCCCCCAAGGAGAAGCGGTGTTTGCCCCAGCAGCAGACCCCATGCCCGGGGAGGTCGGCTGCTCGGCAGGAATTTGGCACAGCCACCCAGGAACAGGGCAGCTGCCCCGCCAGGACAAGCGTCTGGGATAAAAATCAGTGCCAGGATCGCTCAGACAAGTCGTGCTGCTGGGGTCACTGCACAGTCTATGGCCCGTCTCGTGCCCGGGGATGTGTGCTGAGGAAGCACAAGTCGCTGGCTGCCCTCCAGGAATAGATAAGCTGTTTAGTTATAGAATAACTCGATTAACCAGGCTGTGTGGGGACAGCAGATCACCACTGCCAAGCCCGAGATGTGGGCCTGAGGTGCCCTTTGGCCTGCTGTGATAAAGCAGCGGGTTCAGCCTGGAGCAGAAAGGGCGGTGGGGAAGCTGCAGTGCCGGGAGCGGCACACATACCCAGGCACTCGATGGACACCTTCTGCAATAGCTCACGGAGACGCAGAGGTGCTGTGAGCTACACAACCCACGACGTGTGTCACCCCATCCCGTCCCATCTCCCTTCCCTTTCCCTGGACAGCCAGCAGCAGTAGCAGCAGCCTCCCCGTGGCTCCACCAGGTCCATCCTTGTACCATTAGTCTGACCTCTCTCGCTGGCTCTGATGCCCTGCACAAGCCCTGGCTGCTCCCTGGGCTTCATCCCCCCTCCCAAGTGGCAGAGCTGCCAATATTTGGGCTGCTGCAGCCCCTGAGCTGCCGTGCCTTCCCAGACCAAGCACGGGGCTGCGAGTCCATGACCAAGTGACCAGGGTGGCTTTGCTGCTGGTCCTGCATAAAGCACTTCAGGTTTTTATCTCAGCCCATCTCCTGAGGCCTAGGAGCAGCCCTCTGAACCTAATGGACATGACCTGATTAGTGAGCGCTTGGTGTCTGCTCGGCCCACTCGAGGCAGCTACCTCAAGGCCAAGGCTGGGAAAAGATGGGACTTTTCTCCCTCTGGATGAGTGAGGCTGGGAAGGGAAGAGCACAAAAACTTCCTGCAGCCGTCACAGCTTCCTGGGGATTAGCTGGGGAAGGGAAGGTCGGCTCATCGCGGGGACAAGCAGCTCATTTGCTAAATTAAAGCGCTAACCGAGGAACCAATTTTTCTGTGTGTCTAATTTCTCCCTTTGTAATACTTGTTATTTATCCTGCTAATTGCTGGCGCTCAGGGCAGACCAGGCGGCTGTTTCCACAGCCCAACAGCACCAGGAGCTGGGCTGCTGGTGCAGGCAGGGGGCAGATCTGCCCTCCTGTGCCAGGGGGAGCAGGGCAGGGGGGCTGATCCCATCCCTGATCCCATCCCTGATCCCATCCCCATTCCCAACCCCATTCCCAGCCCCACGCCACCCACTCCTCCCAGCCCAGCCCCATGCCAGCTGCGCACCCTGCCCTCCTGCTCAGCACCGCTGCAGGAAGGGGAGGGAGGAAAAGCATTGCTTAATTCTCTTCACGAGCAGGGGAATTGCTTTATAGCCTCTCTGCAAGCCGTCTCCTTTGCCACTGGCTTTCCTGTGCAGCTTCCCCGGGCGCTGGCGCTGCGATGGTTTTAATGAGGGAGATTTCAGAGGTGGTGAGTAAGGCTGTGAAGCCTCACTCAAACCCACGGCCAAATCCCTCCATCAAAAGAGCCAGCGACTTTTAAGCAAAGTCCTCCAAACTCTTCCTGAGGCTCTGAGCCTGGTCCCTTCTCCTGCTTCTGGCTCTCAGGTGCCCTCTCGGGAGCTCTCACCCGCAGCTCTTGGTGAAATCAGCTTAGGCGTGCCTGCCTCCTCGTTTCGGTGCTGACAGTGAAGCCATCCCTGACCTCACCCCACCGCAGACAAACCACCAGGCAGAGGCCAGATGAAGAAAACGGCCTCCTCTGCCCCTCAGACCGTAAGATGGAGAAGAATTGGCTTGTGGTGAGGCAGAGGCATGAAGCAAGGGGCAGGGACATGGTGCTGGCTCAGCTGCCTCCCGGCTCTGCCACCCCCTGCCCCGCTCTCCTGCAGCCACCCCACGCCGCGGGCTGCTTGCTTTGCACCAGAAACGTCTCCACTTCCCCCACAGCACATCATAAGGCAACCACACAAACCAGAGGATGTAAGTCTGAGCAGCTCCGAGCGCATCGGGCAAATTTGATCCTGCCAGATTAGGGAAGGCATTAGCGGGGCTTTGAGCCCTCGCCGGGGTCTGGGGTTTATATATGGCCACGGTCACCGCTCCGAGAGTGACATTGCAATACATCACGCCTGCCAGCCGCAGCCCGCGGCTCCCTGGCACCTGGCCAGCCAAAGGTAATTTTGTGCTGAGTGATATCAGAAGTCAAAATGAGCCCCACATACTTCGTGCAATTCCCAGTGGCTGTAAAACACCTCGGCCGTCTCCCATCCAACATTTATGTGTTTTGCATTAAACTTCCCCAAATTAGTGCTAAGTGCATTAAAGTTGTAAAAATAGCCTGCGCAAAACCCCATTAAATGCTTAAATATACGGACCCGGTGCACGGGGATCTATAATTCAGGCCGGAATTCGGGAGCCCTGTCAAGCAGAGGTCCCGTGCCGGGGGGACGTCGGAGCCCTTGGTTGCTGCGGGAGGAGATGGTGCCAGAGCTGGGAGCAGCTTTTCCCCCACCAGGAGCTTCCTCCGAGACGTCAGACGTTGCAGCTCTATTAATACTCGCCGAGCATCGGATGCAGACAAGACAGGCCGGGGGGATGGGAGGGGAGGAGGCAGGCGGGGAGGAAACATCCAGGCTTGGCCTTACGCACCACTGTCCTGGCACGTTTGGGGGATAATGGGGTGGAAGAAGGCCCGAGGGAACGCACGCTGGCCCGGGTTCAGCTATTGTGGGGAAGCAGAAATCTCGCTCCTGCCCTGGATGAGGCTGTTACCACGTTTCGGAGGGAGCCGGGAGCGCTGTCGTCACTCTGGGAGGAGGTTTTGCAAAGATCATCTCCCCCAGCACTGCCTGCTCGAGGTGGGGATCCCCCAGGCATCTCCCCCAGGTGCTGTGCTGGACCCAAGTGCATCACGTCTCCGGGGACCTGGCACCCAGCCTGAATTTCTCATTTCATCCCATCTTCTCCAGCAACCCAGGTTTGGTGTTTGCATCCCAGGATGCCTGGACACCTTGAGCACATGCACAAGGAGGGTGTCGCTGGATGGTGGCTGCACTCAATGCTTCCCATCATCCGGAGACATCTTCCTCGTGGTGTTCTTTCCTCCACCAGAGGAACTGATCCACCGATCTCCAGATTGCAACCACTGCAGGGCAGAACCAGTCAGGTAGGAGGCTGCCCACAAGGGTAGGGAAGAGAGATTTCCTGGTGTTTGCTTTTCCCACGCATTCCCAGAAAGGTGGGGATCTTTTCCAGGCAGATTTCAGGCTGGCTCTTGGCCGAAGCGAGCTGGGAAATGTCCAAACAGCCATAAAATCACCCAATCTGAAGAGGAAATGGCTCGGCCTCCCTGGTGTTTTTCCATGAGGGAGCAAACTATCGGCTCAGCCTCTGGGTCTAGAAAAGCAGACTGAGGGCCAGGGAAGGAGGTTTGGCTCCTTTGATCCCGCTGGTCAAACTCCAAAGGCTCTGTCCCACTCCCTCTGCTCTGCTCTTGCCACCACCACTCTCCATGCACCTCCCCTGATAGCAAATTGGCATTTTGGGAGGGAGAAAGCACGACCACTTGTGTCACAAACCGTGCTGGGAGAAATAAGTGGGTGTGCTGGTCCAGCACCCAGGCTGGGCACCTCATGAGGGTCCCCTGCTGGAAGGAAGCAAGACCCTGCTGCCTGGACACTTTCAATTGCAACTGGAGAAGAAGCTTGTGACCTCAGCCGCTTTTTTTGGCATTATTTTTCTGCCCTGCAACACCTCTCCCTTGCTCTGCTCCTGCAGACGAGAAAAAGCCCATTAGTGATGTCCCGAGCGGGGTGGCCTCGGGTGCGCGGCCAGGTCCTGGTGGCTCTTGGCCATTACACTCCGTGCTTCCTCTCAAAGGTACCTGTCCAGCTTTATTACTGTCACTTCCCAACCCTTTGGAAGCCTTCCCAAGATGTACTTACGGAATTACTGTTCCCACTCTGCAGAGAAAACAGCTAAAGCCTTGTTATAACTCCTTAATGTTAACATCTGAATGGAGGGATTATCCTCCCTTACAAAAGGCTACATGTTTGTTTAACGCTGTTTTCACTTGTTTGAAAGTGAATTTTATAAAGTCCCTTTCCCTCCCTGCGCCTCCCCCTGGCTCCAGACCTTCAGTTTCTCGCTGGGGACGGAGAAAGCCTCGGGCACTTGTAGCTTTTCCTGCTGGAAACATTGCTCTTAAAGCTGCGCCGAGATGGGGCCTTTGGTTTCACTTTGTGCAAGGTTCCCAGCTCATCTGTGTGCCCAGCTCCACTTGCACTGGGAGGTCCCCAGCCCACTTTTGGTGCTGAACCTGCACGGAGGCTGCTCCATGGCTGGCAATGCTGCTGATCTGGCCGAAGAGAAATCCAAAATCAAGAAATTAATTTGCCCGCTGCTGGCTGGCACTGCCACTGCTGATGGCACTACTGGGATATTTGGGAAGCACAAGCAGCAGCTAGGCGTGGGGCAGGACCCCCCTGCATGGGAAAACCCAGTGAAACCACAGCCCGTGACGCAGTGCCCTCACCATCCAATGTGCAAAACTGTGACAGAATTGGGCCCACGGCTAGGCTGGAGAGGGAGCAAGAGACAGTGGGGAGGAGATTTCCCTGTGATCAGAAGCAGCAGGAGCACAGGTTCCCACATATTCAACTTTGGGATGTGCAGAGAGGTGCAAGGGAGTGGGGAGAAAGGGGAACAAAACTCCTCCAGAGCTGAAAAGCTTCCAGCGGGTTCACGCTGCCTGCATCACATCCCAAACTGCATCCCGTACCCCATCCCAAATTGCATCCCACGACATATCCCATGCCGCATCCCACTCAGCACCCCACTCAGCACCCCGCTCCACATCCCCAGTCCCCCCAGCGCTGCTCCTGCCCGAGCCGCCCGCCCCTGCCCGCCTGGCTCCGGCGTGTATGGAGCCGCTGAAGCTTTTGGACCAACTGCGTTGTTTTTTTTAGAAGCCACAATATTTATAAATGGTTGGTAAAATATTTACGTTACGAGCCAGTTTGCCTTGTTGGTTTAAAAAATTAATATAACATTAACTCCTCTCAGAACATTTAGGTTTTTAAGAATTGAGCTGAAAATTAAACAATCGTTGGATTTGTGGTGGGAGTAACGTGGCAGCAGGAGTATTTATCACGTGCAAAACAAATGGGATTGCCACTTCTCTGCCAAAGACATCAGAATTTGGGGGTATTTTTATGTCCTGAGTAAATATTCTCAATTCTTTGTGAACAGTTTTAAAAACAAAAAATAATAATAATAAAACCTGGTGGTTAAGAACGATCAAAACAAAGCCCAGACATTGATGTCATACTTAGAAAATATAGGAGGCTTAAAGATAAACTTTTACATTGGTCAAATATAGAAACTAATTATACCACCAGAGTCCCTACAAGGATTTCTCTGTAAGGTCCCTCTGGTTTTGTCCTCTTTAAAGAACTGCTGATGCCTCGTGGAAAATACTGATAAACAATTTGTTCTCAAGTACAACCTGGCTCTTCCCTGTTTCTTTCTCCTTTGTTCTCTTCTGCTGAGCTCCGTGTGAATGGAAACAGAGGCCAAACTCATTTGGGGTGTTGGTGCACTAAGTGGTTTGGCCAGGGCTGAGACTGCACGGAAGGGCTGATGCTCCCATCGTGGTCACCCCCGGGCTGCCGCCGTCCCCAGGCAGGGCTCGGGCCAGGGAGCGGCAGCACAGGTATATAAAACCTCCAGGAAACATTGATTTTTGCTTTATTTTCTAGAGCTTTTCCAGGGCAAGAGATGAGGCGTGCAGCACGTGGTTGTGCCTTAGGTCCACAGTCGGGTGGAGAAAGGTCAGAGGAGGAAGAGGAGGAGGTGGATTTGGGATGGTTTCCTCCTGCCCTAGAGACAAATCTTTCTCTTCAAGAAGCTACACGCTGGAACCTGAAATAAGCCCTCGAGTTTGCTTTGACAAAAGAAGCAGAAAAGGGTGAGAGAGGAGGAAGAGCACTTCTCATGGGGTTAAATATCTAGTTGAGTAACCCTAGTTTGAGTAACCCTACCTAATAACACTCCTCCATTAATGCTTGGTGTTAGTTGAGTCATCAGCAGAAGAATAACAGCCTACATTTTCAAGAGCAACCGGTGATTTTGTGAGCCCAACTTGACAGCACTTAGAAAGCAATCAATTCTGCGCGCTCATCCTCCCAACGTCAGGCAGCTTTCAAAGGTCTTCAGATGGGCACCAAGAAAGCGCCTCTGCTTTTCAACTGCCAGGCCAGCGCTCTTCGGGAATCCAAGAAATATTTTCATGGAGTAATTGTGCAAGAGCAGACTTGTCCATTAAACTGCTAGCCCTGCCCATGGTTATAAAACCAGAGGTGAAACGGCTGAGAGGGAGCAGCCTGCTACAGGAGGGGGGTAGGGAATAATAAACCTCGCAGAGCACCGCCAAGGAGAAAGGCTGCCGAGAGTATCAGATCAGGCTTGATAAGCTGAACCATCAAGGGAGCGAGCCAATTACTGGCAGAAAAAGGACATCGAGGAGAAGGTCGGAGTGGATTGTCGTGCCAGTGGATGTGCTAAGGTCAAGGAGAAGGAAAAACAAGCCCAAGCAAGGCGTGGCAGCGAGGAAGGAGTCACCAACCCCCAGTGCTCCTCACATACCTTGAATAGCTAAAATAATAACATAATAAAATCCAAACTAAACTGAAGACGCTGATGTCACCTTAGAAAATATTTAAGAGACCTGCACTTTTATACCAGTAAAGTAAAGGCAGCGATTAATTAAACCCCAGCATGCCTTAAAAGGCGTTTCTCCCGACTGCGTGTCTGCTCTCAATGAAGTGGTTTCTGCGCGCGGGCTGGGACACCGCGGCGTGGGAACGGGATATTCCAGCATGGAAAGGAGGTCAGGGCTTGGGGAAGGGCGGCAGGAGCCGAGGGATGCCTGTGATGGAGGATGAAGGGCCACCAGGGCAGGCAGGTGGCATTTGGCAAGGATTGGAGGAGAAAATCAGCAAGGGGACCTCGCTCTCCAGGTCTGTGATCGGCAGCAGCCACCCCAAGTACGCGTGGTGGTGGTGGCTCTTCCAGTCTGTGGTCTTCTTCTGAGCATCCAGCACCAGTCATGGTCAGCGAGAGGGGATGAGCATGGGTGAGCCACCTCTCTGTGTGCCCAGGGGCCCGATCCAGCCCATGGGGGAAGCTGGGGCCACCGCCAGCCCGAGGACTGCTCATGCGAGTGCGGCTCTGGCCGTGGGCAGGAGCAGTGCGTCCCCGTGCCAGCCCTCCGAAGGAAGAGGTCCAGCCCGGCAGAGGAGCAGCCCCATGGGTCGGGCAGCAGCAGAGAAGCCTCTGCCTAAATTGCTTCATTTAATCTATTGTTCAGCTGACTACATTGAAAATGGAGCATGTAATTGTTTCCCCGAATAGAGTCGAACACCATTAAACATTGGTCTGAAGCTTTGCCATCCAGCAAATATTCCAGCTGGCTGGGGATCCTCGGGGATTGGCTCCGCGTCACCATGGTTACGGACTGTCCACGGCTTTATCCCCACGGTTAATTAAAAAGCCTGTTTTACCAGGCGGCTCTGCCCGAGGTGCGCCGCTCGGCCGCCCCCCCGACCCCAGCCCCCAGCCCCCCGGGGGCACCGCAGCCCCGCTCGCTGGGTGGGCACCAGGAGCAGGAGACGCTGCTGTGCACAGGGCTGCTGGCCTTCCTGCTCTTTTTTTTTTTTCTGCTACTTCAAACTAAAGGGTCATTTTGTACCCAAAATGCAGATTTTTGCTTTTTCTCAGATGGTCTTTGACACCAGGTGAGGGCTCACGGAGCTCTGCCTTGATCCCCAGATGCTCATGCATGTTCATTGCCAAACCCAGCTCGTGCCAGAGGTGGTCCTTGAGCAGAAACACATCCTCTCCAGGGGCTGTGTGCCCTGTTCCCAGCACTGGGGCATCACCCACCCACCCTGCCTGCACCCCCAGGGCATCGCCGGAGAGCAGGGAGGAGGGAGCCAAGGAGCGGCCAAGTTACGTGGGAAATTACCTAATTACTGCACCAAATGACTGAGGCACGGGGAAATGCAGACAATGCCCCAAAATGGCTGGGTGCAAATAATGGGAATCAGCCCCATGGAGAGAAGGAAGCCCTGACCACACACTGCCCACGGCTGACCCCGGTGGAGGGGAGATGCAGGCTGACTTGTGGGGCTCTGCCAAAAAGTGAGGCCACAGAGGAGCCGAGCCCCATGGAAGGATGGAAAGGGGAGTTGGGATGCAGGGAATGTTAGGATGTCCTGCTTTTGATAGCCTTCCATTCCCCATTTCAAACCCCTTTTGAAAAGTCCCAATGAGTCTTGCTGGGAAAGAGTGGATCCGTTGGGTGACTAAAGTCCTCAAGGGCAGGATTCATCCCTGCAGCCTTGTTAGAGGCAACACCAAGAGTCAGCTGTCAACGGCAGGCAGAACTGGGGCCTCAAGATGAGGAGAGAGAGAAGGGGAAGAGAGGGAGAGAAAAAGCAAAAGGGAGAAAGGGAAAGGGAAAGGGAAAGGGAAAGGGAAAGGGAAAGGGAAAGGGAAAGGGAAAGGGAAAGGGAAAGGGAAAGGGAAAGGGAAAGGGAAAGGGAAAGGGAAAGGGAAAGGGAAAGGGAAAGGGAAAGGGAAAGAAAGAGAAGGAGAAAGAGAAGGAGAAAGAGAAGGAGAAAGAGAAGAGAAAAGAGAAGAGAAAAGAGAAGAGAAGAGAAGAGAAGAGAAGAGAAGAGAAGAGAAGAGAAGAGAAGAGAAGAGAAGAGAAGAGAAGAGAAGAGAAGAGAAGAGAAGAGAAGAGAAGAGAAGAGAAGAGAAGAGAAGAGAAGAGAAGAGAAGAGAAGAGAAGAGAAGAGAAGAGAAGAGAAGAGAAGAGAAGAGAAGAGAAGAGAAGAGAAGAGAAGAGAAGAGAAGAGAAGAGAAGACTGATGGTAAATGAGGCTTAATTGTAATGACGGGAGGTAGCTGATTATCAAAGCTAACGTTTAGGGCGGGATATCAGACACCATCTGGCGCTTTGCAGCAGGCTGGGAAGGGCCAGGAGAAAACAGCCTCACGTTAAATCACTGCAAGCGCTGGGAGCCGGGGGCTGAGCCGGGGCAGCCCCCACCTGCAGCAGCCACGCTGAGACCCCGACACCCACAGCAGGTTTGGGCCATGGGCAGGACCTGCTCCAGCCCCTCCAGCCCCTGCTGGGCTCCGTCCTGGGGGGTTCCCAGCCACTATTGCATGAGAACCTCACCGTGTGCAGGCTTTGGGTTCGTGAGCAAGGCGGCTGCCTTATGAAAGAGAATTTCTGAATCCTTTTGTCAACAAGTAAATGTTTCGGTTGACAAAGTCAACGCGTTATGCGAAATTATAAATATTAGATTAATAGTATTGTATAGGATTTATATCACACAAAGATCCAAAGAGTTATTTTTACCTTTGTGCAAAATAAAGCAAGAGAGTTAAAGTGATTTGTTCAGACACATTTCCCTCAAAAACTTTGTCAAAATCCGCTCATTCCCAGGGAACACTTTGATTTCGATAAAACTGCATTTCTCAGTAGAAAAATCAACCTGTCAACAGCTTCAGCCAGCTCCAAACATTGCCTGAGCACTAATAAAGGAGGAACCTGGCTCCAGGGAGGCATTTCCCGAACTGTGGGGGCTCAGTTCCCTGCCAGGGGCTGTGGGAGCTGGTGGTGTCCCCCCACAGCCCTCCTCCTACGGGTGTCATGCACCTCCCCAGAGGGAAAGGTGCAGCCCAGCCCTGTGGTTGGAGAGGTCCTGCATCCCCTGTGAGGTCCTGCACCCCCTGCGAGATGCTTGACCTACCAAAACAGCTCACAGCATCCTGGGGCACCCCACCGGCAGCTGGAGAGGTCGACTGAGCACCCAGGGGTGCCAGGTCCATCATGACCCTGGCAAGGCTGGGGAGATGCTTTCACCACACCAGCAGCTTGGTGCCAGCACCCCCGAAGCCACCCGAGCCCCAGCCCCGTGGCACCGTGACACCGGGGGACCCTGGTATTGTCCCCGCACCCCAGAGCCTGCCTGGCTGTAGGATGGAGGTGAGAGGCAGCCTGCGACTCCCCCCGTGCAGCAAATGGGCAGAAACCCTCCACATGCCTCCGCCTCATTAACTGTGCTTTCCTGGCAATAAAAAGCAGTTAACCCACCGGCCCCTTGATCAGCAAATTCGCTCCAGCCTGGAGAAACCCCCGGTGTGGCTGGGGCTGAGTGGTGCCAGGCTCACCCCGCTGCCCCCATACCCACCGCCCCCTGCCCCGCAGCCCTGCACAGCAGCGAGGGGACGTGCCCAGGAGCAGACCCCCCTTAAAACCCTTCTTTGTAATGATCCTCCGACTTTTGAGCCGTCTCTTTCTAGCGCTGATGGTGCTCATGTCCTGACCATCGCAGGCTGGATCCCAGATGATCGCATGAGTTTGTTTTGCTCCTGAGCTCCCCGTGCTCTCCGTGCAGGGGCTGCCTGCCCCCCGCAGCCCAGCGCCGCCCCCCTCCCACCTCGCCCCCTGCAGCCCCTCCCGGGACCCCCCCCCCCCAGCTCCGGTCCCGGCGGCTGCTGCTAAAATTAGCCAGGAGCTTCTGTCCATTCTAATAGTAATAGGCCCATTTTTAATAATGATGTTTTCGCAGCAATTTCAGCCCATCACGGTGTCACGGGGGTATTGATGAAAAAAGCGTCTAATCCCTTTTAATAGATTCCATTTGACAGCGAACGTGTCTCCAGGTTCGTTCCCAAAGGCCCCGGCGGTTTCGGTGTCACTCCCGGCTGACCCCAGCGGGTAACGAGACCCTCTCCAGAAGAATGGCCCAGTGTCCACCCGGGGCTGGGCTCCCCAGCCCCCTGCCCCTCTCCCCCAATTCTCAGAGGGTTTTCACCCAGTTCTGCAGCACAGGGGGGCATTTTGGTGGGTCCCATGGGGCTGCGGTTTGGTTTGCTCTTTCTTCCCCCTTGGATACGCAGGGGGGTGCTCCGGATCAGGGGTTGTGCCCCCGGGCAGCACACGAGCAGGGCAGCCCGAAGCCTCGCAGCCTGTCCTGAGCCATCCTGCAGGACCCGTGCGCACACAAACCCAGCACACACCTGCTGGAAGGTGCCAGACAACACATAAGGAAGCCGCGGCAATTGCAGGTCCGGGGATCATTAAACAGGGAAGAATAATTGGCAGCTTCTCACCGGCATCGCCAGGACTGGGAGCTGAGGAAGCCACCTCACTGCGGGCTGCTCACCCTCCTGCAACCAGCCGGGATGGTGCCAGAGCCCCCCACCTCCCGCACAGCTCCCTGAGCCTGGAGGCAGCTGGGACCCTATCCCCAAGCCCCTCAGCACCCCACATCCATCCCCTGATCCCACAGCCCCATCCCGGTTCTCTCCCAGAGCCCCTTCCCTGCCTCCATGCGAGGCACGCGTGGCGATGGGGGCTGCTCCCCTGGCAGCGGCCGGGGGCAGGAGGAAGGACACAGCCCTGCTGTGGCTCACAGCTAAATGCTGCCTTTCACTCCAGCATTCCCAAGGAAAGTAATGAGAATAATTAAAGGTAATTTCACTTATTTCGGCTTCAGCATGTAAAGCAGATGGGGAGGGGAGGGGGGCAGCTCCTTGCTGAAGGAGGGAGGGGAGCACACAGAGTGCAGAGCCAGGCAGCAGGACCCACCTGCAGCCCCCATCCCCTGGGACTGGCTATCAGTGGGATTACTGGGGTTGTGGGGTTGTGGAGAGCGGGTGCAGAGGGGAGAGGTGGTGCTGGGGCACCCGGGGCGCTCCCCCCAGGATGGGGGTGAAGCGGTGTCAATTGTTCATCAGCGCCACGGCCACCCCGCATCAATTCCTGCCCCCAAGGGAGCCGGGAGCTGAAAGCAGGGACATTAATTGCTTGTTAGCCACACCAGTACTCTGGGCCAAAGGGACCTAACCGGGTGGTGACGATGCTGAGCTGGGTAATTACGAGGCCATAAACCTCAAAGGTGGCCAGCGGTGCTTTTGCCACCAGCCCTCCTGCTTCTGTGCCACAGGCTGGGGGCTAACGGAGCCACCCTGCAGCACAGGACCTCATCTCCTCCTCCTCCTCCTCACCCTGGTGGGGGTGAGCTGGGCAGACTGCTCTGGGTCATATTTTAACCTCCTCGAGTGCAGAGGGAGGTGTCCCAGGGCTCCCCAAACCTTTGGGGACAGGGGAGAGGTGGCACGCAGGGAGGCAGGGAGCAGCCCGAGCACCGCCAGCCGAGTCCCCTGGGAGCTTGTTCAGGCGCAGAGAGCTCTTTGATTCACCTGTGCTCTTGACCCCATTGTGTCTCTTCCGCATGAATAATGCCAACGCTCGAACTTCCCCAGCACGCACGCTCATTAAATATAAATTCTGTACTCAGATATTTGGCAGCAGCATTGGGAGCAGTGCGTTTGGGTGCATTTGACATCCTCACCGTGCGGTGGGTGACGGAGCCACCCAGCTGCCCCCCAGGAGCGGGACCACCGGGATCGCAGCCGGTGGCACGAGCAGGAGCTGCAGGATGAGCTCCCTGCCATGCAGTCTGCAGGTGGACTCAGAGAGGGAAGGGATGCCAGGGAGAGATTTGTAAATCATTCCTTGGGACAGATATGGTTTGGAGAAGCCATCTCTTCACTGAAGTGCCATAATAAATAAATAAATAAACTAATTAATTAAATTAAAAAAAAAGAAAGGGCAAAGAAAGGAATGCTTTCGCTGTGTTCCCCAGCTTCACACCACCAAAACTTCATCAGTGGCTTCAGGCCTGTGGATATCTAAAGGGCCACGGCTGCCTCCAGTGTCAGACCAGGATCTCGCTGCTGCTGGGTCCTTGCTTGTCCCAGGGTTGTGAGGACACCACATAACCTCAGAGTCAGCCCGCCAGCCCTTCCCTCTGCTCTGCCCATGTTCCCCCAGCAGCTGTGTGAACGTCCTGCCCCTGTCCCCGAGGGGAAGGTCTGTGGGGACAGCTGGTGGCAGGGAGCCTGCGGTCCCCTCGGTCCCAATCAGCTGTGATTGAATGCAGCCCAGAGCCCCCGGTTCCTCCGCACGTCTCGCGACGAGCATCCGTGGAATCTGCAAGCCATTAACTCTCTGTTATCTTTCTGGAGATGCTGAGGTGAGCCATATGGAAGCACTTACTCGTCAACAGCCTGGGACAGAGTTTGGTGGGGTGGCCAGGACTCAGCCCTTTGTGAACTGCAGAGAAGCTGGAACGCGTCCATTGACCCATTTAATGAGCTCCGGCAAGGGGAATTTCACACTGTGCCTGGAGCGGCAGTAACCTTATATGTAGAGAGAGGGGGAGATAATTTCTAATCTTGTCAATCACGCCGTTGTGAAATCCGCAGCAGGGTTTCTTATAGCGTGAGGGCCAAGGAGAAGGAGGAGGGCCTGATCCCGGTTCGTGCCGAGCAGGACTGCACAAGAAAGGCCTTTCATTATTTTTCTTTGCAGTCTCCTCATTTCCTCGCTGAAAAAAACAACAATATATTTATTAACTAGACAAATATTTGACTGGGACAACATGCTGAAATGACCTGCGGACGCCTCCTCGTTCCCACCGCGAGGGGCTCCTGCTCCCCCTGGCAGCTGCCTGCGCGCAGCAGGGGCAGGGCTCTGCCTTGCTCCCCCACCCCGCTGCCCCCAGCCCCTTCCAGCCCCCCCGAGCAGCAGGAACAGGGCACAGCCCCTTCCAGGTCCCCCGCTGGCAGGGACAGCTCAGCACCACCTCACCTGGAGGGTCCTGTTTTTTTTTTTCAGCTTATGAGCCGAAGTTCCTCATGTCCTCGTTGTGGTGAGGTGCTCCAAGGAGCAGGAGGCAGAAGGATGAGGGACGTGGCCACCAGCAGCTGTTGCAGCGATTTCCCTCGGTGCTCCCCAGGGTGCACTGCCCCACGCTGGCCTCTTCCAGCCCCTAAAAAGAAACATCACCACTAAAATGCATGTTAAAAGACATCTTTTTTTAGAACCAGAGCACTGGGCTTCGTTGGCCTCGTGTCTCCAGAGAGCCGTGTGCCCACTGGGGTGGGCAGGGGAAGCTCTCCTGCTGTGCCAGCAGCTGTGTCCCTGCAGGGTCGCCCATTTTTGGGGGGGTGGCAGAGTTTCCTCAACATACTGTGGCTGGGAAACTCTTAAAAAGACTTTTCTTTTTAAAACAAACCCCAAAATCCACACAGGACCTCCACCAGGCCATCACTCCCCAGCGTAAGCAGGGGTTGCACCCGCCGAGCCCCCACCCCTGCTGCCAGGGGACAGCACCGCTCACCCCAAAACGTGCAGGCTCTCCCCGATGCCAAGGCCCGGTTCCAGCCTCCCCGCCGTGGGGAAGCGCTCCGATGGAGAGCTGCAAGCTAAAGAAACAAACACAGCCTTTTTTCCCTGTTGTTTTTCCTGTTTGCCTAAGAAACATAATCTTCCCCCAAAATGAAAAAAAAAAAATAATAACTTACAGGAAGGCCCCAAGCGTGAGCCAGTTTGTGTGCGATTTCAATCAAAACAGGCTTTAAAAAACAAATTCCTTCGATATTCGTCACATGTGTAAAACACATTAAAGGGGGACAGAGGAGCAGAGCCCTCGGGGTCCTGCTGGCACCGAGGGATGCAGCGAGTGTCAGCGGTGGCTTCTCCTGCTCGTCCCCATCCCCTGGGCTGGGGGGGACACAGGCACCCCCACCCTGAAAGGGAACCAGCAGTGGCTGTGCTTCTACCACACATTACAGAACCACTTTTATACCCACCACCTTACCTTCCCCTTGAATCCCTGGCTCCCTGCACCCTGGTGGAGCTGAGGACGGCCGAGCACCCCGAGTCCCATACAACCCAACCTCGGCGGGTCCCAGCTGCTTTTTTTTCCCCCTCATTTCAGTGGATCACTGCTTATTTGCACATTTGCTAACACAAAGCGACTGCCACCAAGAGGAGCACCCCCCCTCCTCCCCGGGTCACACTTTCCCTGGCAGGGTCTCTCCCCTCTGCCGGAGCCGCAGCCCTCGCCGCGCCGTGCCGTAATCATTATCCGTGGTGTAACACTGCCCGTTTTCTGTGGGTTCCCCTGCTTTTATGAGGTGTGATGGGGAAGGAATGCTGTGTACAGTTTAATTAGGGACTAAGTGCCGTGGGGGGGAGTGGAAGGCAGCAGATACCCCGGGCACTAGCCCCGGACACTCAATACCCTATTAAAGCAGCCCCTTTGATGTCTGCTGACGGCCGCCGCTGCGCAGCCCCGGTGTCCCACCGCGCACAGCCGGGACCGGGGGATCAGTGGCCAGGGTCTGGCCATGGGGGCTGCGTGACCGGGCACAGCCTGGCCCCCACCACGACCCCAGTGCACCCCAGGCTGAACTGGGCAGCCTGCTGAGCCGGGAGGAAAGTCCCCAATGTCACCTCGCAGAGCTGCGGCCTGGACAGAAGGCACCTTAGGCTTGGTCCCTTCTCCAGGGATGGAGCTCCACTTCTCCCAGGTTCTTTTTCTGCCTTGCTATTTCATCCAAACACATCTGGGAGTGGGAACCAAGCAGGAGCAGGGCCAGGCAGTGGGATGACAGGAGGACAACGTGCTGTCCCAGCTGGAGGCTGCACCTCCAGGGCACGGCGAGGGCTCTCCCGGCCGCTGGGCTGCCCTGCCTGGCGCTGAGCAGCTGCAAGGAAAGGGATTTGGCTTCTGCCACCCTTCAGAGCAGACCCCAGGACAGCCCAGGAGGCCACAGCTGGATGGTTTTCCACTCCAAGGCAATGCACAGTGCCCAGTGCCGAGGTGCCAGCACCCAGCTGTGCCAGGCCATGCGGGGACCCCGGAGCTCTGCTCCCACGTCCCGGGGCGGGTGCCTGCTCCTCGCCCCATGACTCACGGCAGGGCCCAGCACAGGCTCTCAGAGAGGCTGAATCAGTGCCCCGCGGGCAGGATGGGCCCTTCCCTACCCAGGAAGAAGTCATGACCTACCCCTGCTCCATCTCTGACTTGTTGCGGGCTGCAGGTACACGTTGTGGGAATGGGGGGGGGCTGTGTCAGCGTTGGCTCATCACCCCTGGGCTGCCCCAACGTGTGACAAGACGTGGTGGCACACTGGGAGGTGAGGACACAGAGGGGTCCCAGCTGGGAGACGTGACACGGCCAGCACAGCCCCTGCGCCAAGGAGCTGAGCCTGGTACCACGGAGCGGCCCCATGGGGGCAGAGGTGCACAAAGCCCCTTGGCAGTGCCAGAGCCTTGAGGTGCACGGCACAGGCTGGCTGAGGACACATCCAGGGACAGCACGGGGCTCTGCTCATGCTCCCCGTGCTGGGCACAACGCTGGGGTCCCTCACCACGCTCCCACTTGTAACCCACCTGCTTTTTCACCCCTTCCTCTGGAGCTGCAGGACGCGCACCCTGCTCTCCGGCTGCCCAGGCACTCACCCGCCCCATAAATAATTCCCAGCTCCCCTCCCTGGCACCGGGGTGACCCGTGGAAGCGGAGACGTGAACTCGGCACACACACACACGCCTCCCCTGATTAGGACAACTTTTAAGTAGGTCAGAGCCTGGCTTTAAGCCGCCTGACAGTTCCCCTATAAAACATACCTAGTTTAATGCCCTGTATATTTTTTGTGATGTGAAATAGGAGCAGTTTATAGGGGCAGTGTTGGGTAGCAGATGTTATTCCCATGCTGGGGGAGGGCAGCGCTGGGGAAAGTGACTGCTGCAAATGAGCTGGTGATTGAGGTCGTTAAAGACCCCTAACGGAGGGCACAGAGGGGCCGGAGCCGTGCTCCTGGGCTGCTCCATCCCCCAGCTGGGCTGGTCCCACGAAGCCAGCGGGCACCTCCATTTATACAGCTCCTAAAGCTCTGGCTGCCAGAGTCCTGTGATTATAAGAGAAAGGTGACTTTTGGCATCACCTTTTTCTCTTATTTTTTTTTTTTTTTTTTTTTGGAATAAATCTGGTCACTTGTTTTTTTTGTGTCCATGGGATAAGAGCGCATTTCAAAAGCGAAACCCTACAGATCCGTGCCCCATAAGGCAGGCATTACAAAAAGCTGCTCGCTGCCCTGCTCAGGGTCTGGGGGTCTCTGCCTGAGCCCAGCAGTGGGATGGAGATAAGGGGAAAACCCTGTGGCATCAAAGCTCACCCCCAGGCCATCGGGGCAGCTCGGACGGGGGTGCTGTGCCGAACCCTTTGGACCCCTGCACCTCCTGGGCTCCCTCCCTTTGGCCCTCAGGAGCTCCCATGAACCAGGACATTTGGCAGTGGTTTGCTCCCCTCTGACACCCCCTCACCCCCCCAGCCCCACTCCCCCCTGCACGCCTGCAGCCCCTGAGCACACCCTTTCTGAGGAGGCAGGCGAGAGGCATGATTTAGAGCCGACCTCTCACCCCGAGCTGTGTCTGCAATCAGACGAGCAAACGTTAATAGGCCGAGCCAGGCAGCGGAGCCCAAAGCCCAGATAAAACCCGGCCCCGACGACAATTCAATTTCCTTCCATGAGATCAACTTGCAGCTTTAGCAAAGCCACTTGTGAGGTCGCTGGACTGAAACAATCTGGGCTGGCAGGCGCGGCCGCGCTGCCTGCAGCTGGCACCACCGGCTCCTGCACGGCACCTCCCCAGCCAGCACCCAAACGGGGCTGCACAGCACCCAGCACCCTGCTCACAGCACCCAGCATCACCCAGCACCCTGCTCACAGCACCCAGCATCACCCAGCACCCTGCACCCTCCCGGGGGCTTCTTATCTCCCAGCACAGCCCCTGAGCTTATCTCCCCCTGTGCCAGGGGTTGGGAGCACCGTGTGCCTTGCAGGCAGGGCTGGTATTTCCAGGGGAGGTTTTTTCTGTGCACATTTAACCCAGCGGGACTGGGAGGCTGCCCTTCTGCCACGGCACCCACAGCACCCACAGCACCCACAGCACTCACAGCCCCAGGCTGCCCGAGGCGGTGGGAGGCTTGCAGCACGCTCCTGGTGCTGGGACCATCCTGCCTCCAGGACAGCCACGCTGATCCCTCCGATGTGCATGAAACCCTTTTCTTCTTCCTCCTCCTCCTCCTCCTCCTCCTCCTGCTCAGAGCCAGTGTGTGCAGGGGGAAGGGGAAGGCTGGACCCTTACGCACAGCTGAGATGTGCTTTCTGTTGCGAGCAGCAAATCATGTCCGCATGAAAGGCACGATGCTGGCTTTTGCTTTCTCTTCCATTTTTTTTTTCCTTTTTTTTTTTTTTTATATTGTTGTTGTGCTTGCTAGTCTTTGACCTAGATACCAAGGAAACTTGATGGGAGAGAAGGGGGCTGGGGCGCCGGCCAGGGCTGCAGCAAACAGCATGCTGCCAGGGCATGGCGCAGAGACACCGCGGGGTCTTCAGGAGCAGTAAAGGAAATTTTTGCAACACCCACACCCAGCAGCAGTGCACTGGACTCGCCACAGTTCCTGGGGCTGCTCCCAGTAACCACCCAGCACCTCTTCCCAGCTCTGATGCACATCTTCTGCCTGTCCCCTGGGTGCCACCACAGGAGGTGCGGCCCCAGCTCAACCCCTTCGCTGTGGGTCTCAGCCCCACGGCGCCCGTGCCCCACCTCTGCCCCCCGCCCGTCCAGCCCCCAGTCTCTGGGTGGGAATTGCCTTGTTACTGGTGTGCAAGCCCTGCTAGAAGCCTCCAGTGTACAACCTGCTGTCACCGATTTCCAGCCCACTGTCACCAATTTGTAACCCGTTTCTGTTGGCTGAGCGTAGGGACACTTTATGAAAAGAAGCAAATCTGCACAAAGAAGCTTTTCCTCTAAACGTGCACCTCAATAACCGCGGAAAGGCCGAATGTAAAAATAATCATCCGAGGTCTGTCCTGCATCTCCTGCATCGGCACTCGCCGGCCCTGCTCGGAGATCACAAACTCCCCCGTGTGCTGCATGCACAGCTCCAGCAGCCCCGGTCTCAGGGAAAAGATTAGCTCTTAATTCCCCGAAGCCAAATCAGGACACGACACAGCCCATATTGTTCCAATTTACACCTCCTTATGAGTTTCCTCAGCTCCCTTTATAGTCTCAGTCTCTGTGCTGTGACTCTTCCCCATTTCCAGTCGCTCAGGTCTGGGGGCCCCTGGGTCCCACGGCCCCCCCCCGGACCCCCGCATCCCACCAGCTTCCAACCCAGGGGGCTGCAAGGACGGAGCCCCCAGCCCCTCGCACACCACCCTGCGTGGCTGCAGCGACCAAGGCGGGGGGAGATGGGGGGTGCTGGCCATAGGGGAGCCCCCCAGGGACGTGCCAGGGGTGGTGAGGAACCAGCCAAGTGCGCTGCTCACAAGGGACTTGGTGGAGAGCTGGGCTGCAGCCTCACGTGGGATGCTCGCCCTGGGCATCCCAGCTTCATGTGTGGCAGTTTTGTTTCCCATAAGACGTTACAGACTTGGTATTTTGATGGAGGGGATACATATATTTCTTTTTAATGAAACATGAGGATCTGATGAAGGAGGCAGCAGCCTCGAATAACCCCTGGCTTGGCGTGAAGGCAAGCCCTGGCTGCTTGGGATAAACACGAGCCCGGAGGAGGCTGCCCTCTCCCCGGCCCAACGCAGGGATGCTGCGGGTGGGATGCAGGGGTGGCAGCAGGGAAGCTGTACCCCCCCTGCAAGCACCCATCCCTGCACCCCCTGCCCCACGCCAGCCCCAGGAGCAAACCCCGCATGGGTGGGTGCAGGGGGGAGACCCCTCCCTTCCCCAGGCCCTGCTCCCCCTGGGCTGGCACCCTCCACCCTGCCAGATGAGGGGCGTTTAAAAGGAACTGTGCTAATTGTCCCAGTTTTGGGGTTCACCCAGGTGCTGGCTCGGACGGGGGGCTTTGGGTTTGTGCTCGTGGTGCTGGCACAAACCCACCTGGGACCCAGGCTCCCAGCCTGCGCCCCTGGGACCCTCCCGGCCAAACCAGCAGAATGAGCCAGGGAGAGCCACGGGCGCAGGCGTGCCAAAAGCCCTGCTCGTGAAAGGCAATTTATTCTCAGATTCAATCCGCTGGCTTAAGGGATCTGATCTGGTATTTTCTGCTGTTAAACAGCGGCTCCTGCCATGAGATGGGAATGAAGAAATCCGGAAAAGGCTTTGTTGAGCCCAGAGTGTCTGCAGGAGGCCAGGGGCTGCACTGGGGGAGCCCAGCACCCAGCAGGCAGAGCCCTGGTGTCCCCTGGGGCAGTGACTGCAGTTTCCAGCCCTGCTTCAGCCCCAGGCTCCCAGCACAGCCTGGTGCTGGGCCGGGTCCTGCCCTCTCTGGCGCATGAAGGAGTTAACGCGGTGCAAACCTCACCTCCTCCCCAGAAGGGCTTCCAGGGACCAAATCCTATTACAGTGACACGTACCTGGGGAGCGGTGGGGAGGGCAGCCATGCAGCAAACCTCAGCGGTTTGCTACTTCATTTTTTTTCCCCAGGACCAGACAGCTGCTGGTGGAGCCGCCAGAGAGCAGCCCAAGGGCTGGAGGATACCCTCACAGCCCAGGAGCTGCTTTTCTGCTCTAAATACCATAAAGGGGGGCTTGGGGACAACACCTCCGAGCCTGCATTGCTCCCCTCGAGCCGGGATGGCACAGAGAGCGAGGGGAGAGGCGAATGCACTCGTTTTGGAGAGCTCTGGGCCAGCAGACTCACGGCACCCTGGTGCTGCCGGCGTGCCTGAGGCTCAGCCAGCCCCAGCAGGGAGCCACAGCTCGCCCCAGCTGAGCAGGGAGGGGAGAGAAACGGGAAAAGGGAGGAAAAGGAGATGGATTACCCCTGGCAGAGGCAGCAGGAGTGGGGTGCACAGCCCAGCGAGACCCGTGCCTGGGAAGGGAGCTCGGCAAGGAGGCGGCTGCTGGGCTGGCGGAGAGGGGCGAGAGGATTGGGTTGTGCAGGGTAACGGAGACCTAGCGGGGGAATTGGCAGCAGCAGGGCAATGGCACGGCCCTCTGCCAGGGAAAGGAGCCCTCCTGATGGGAGCCAGGTGGCACTGCCCCTCCGGCCCTCACCGCGGCTCTCTCCGGAGCGAAGCCACGAGCACAGCCCTGTCTGCGGGATGAAAGCCTCCAGCCCCCACCCCGTCCCCAAAACAGCTCCATGGGGTGCCAGCAGCTGGGGGACCGCCACATCCCGCACGTGCTGCTCTGGCACGGGGAGCAGCTGTGTCCCCAGGCCGTGGCACGCTTCCCGACGGGCTGCAGCACCGGCGGCACTGCCAGCGGGTCGCAGCCGGCGGCAGGCTGCGCGGCTCTGCCGGAATGTCAGGGACAGGGGACAGATGGTCCGTGTCACTCAGGGAGCCCCGTGCTCCTTGGCCCTGTCCCCCAGCTGCCTGCGGGGATTTGGGGCAGCTGTCGGGGCGGCAGGCGGGGGAACGTGGGGACAAGCCCCGGGGTCAGCCACGCGCGGCGATTCTCGTGCAGGGCCAGCCTTGGCCATGGATGTGCCCCTGTGGGACTGCTCCTGTGCTCAGCATCGCTGCCAAAAAAACGTGTCCCCATGGCCTCCTTCAGGGGGGTGGCACGGCACATGGTCCAAGTGGCACAGGGCATGGTCCAGGTACCCCAGAGCACCGGGACCCCTTGTGCGACCTGTCCCTACCCCAAACTGGGTGCCACCCGCAGGGGTCTTCTTCCCTCGGGTGGATGAAGGGTCTTGGGAGCAGGCCCGCTGTCTGGAGAGCACAGCCCGTGCTCCTGCACACCACTTCACTTCTGGAAACTCGTGGTTTTTCCAGCTCCTGCCCCCCCAGCAGAGCTGCTCTGGCCGTGAGCTCCCTCCTGGCACCGGGAGCCGTGAGATGGCACCGGACCAGCCCCCGTTCTGCTCCCCAGCCCAGGGAACAGTGGGTGACTGGAAAGTGGTTTTATTTCACCACTGTATCTGGAGGCACGGTGATCCAAGAATAGAGTTTATGCATAAAATTGGACTCCTCAGTCAGGGTATATAGCACCAGCACAGCAACCGGCCCCATAAATCATGCGTCATAAATCTCCGATAATGCATAACCTGCACGCTGGCTGCAGCTCAGCTCCAGGTAATGGCTCAGAGAGGAACCAAACTTGGCAGCACCGTGGAAATCAGGCAGGACAGACCCATTCAGACCTCCTGCAGCTGCCCCAGGACGCCCAGACCCTGCACGCCACATCCAGCAGAGCCCCTCAATCCTCCCTCATCCCCAAAGGGATGGGAATGCTCTGCCCTGCCCCTCCCCAGCGTGGCTTATCCACAGGGTCTCAGCTCAGCAACCCTTGTCCTCTGCTTTTTGCCTTATTCTTCAAGCCCCAGAGCAGAAGCCTGCCTTTCTGGTGGTGCAACACCTATCATTTACTGGTTGCAGCCAGCCTGGGTCAGAGGCAAACCTTGACACAGGCCCCAGATTTTAGCTCTGGCTTGGCTGCCTCGAGCAGGAGCCCATTTGGACTCCATCGTCCCCAGCTCCCCTGGGCTCCCATCCAGAGGCAGACATCACCTCCCCGCGTGCTCCAAGCAGGGCTCAGGAACAGCTGCTGCTCCTCACTGACCGGCCGAGCACAAAGTCTGGCACGCAAAGGCCGGGAGGAGGCTGATGAGGACTGCGTCCTGCCCTGCCACAGGCAGGGGAGGGCAGGATGTGGGCATGGGAGGCAGCGCAGTGCCTGGTGCCAGCTGCTGGCCGGGTATTTCCATGGGCCAGCCTGCAGGCATGGTGCCACGGGGCAGAGCACGAAGTATCCAGGCAGGGGAGGCACATTTATCGCTCCCCACCCGGGGCCACCATTCCTGGACTCAGAGCCCAGTGTCAGGAGAGTCCTTGGAGGGCTCGGTCAGAGCATCCAAGTGCCGCAGTTTTCATCCAAGGGTTCACTTAAGCCCCTTTCAGCTTTCCAGCTGTGCTGGAAGTCCTGCGAGCTTCCCGTTGCATCAGATTCCCAGGAGTGCTCTCCCCCACAGGCACTTCCAGTTGTGCTCGAGCTGCTGTGCTGCCTGCTGCTCAGACCATGGAGCCAGATTATCCCTCCGTGCCAAAACCAAGGTTGTCCTTCCTGCTCCTCTTGGTGGTGTAAGAAGAGCACCTCTCCTTTGGTGCCCTCCTCTCCGTGATGCAGTTGCCGTGCAACTTACCCTCCCCAAAAAACAACGCACCTCTCTCTGCCTGTGATACTTAGGGCTTTACTAACAATTCATCTCAGCGGGGTGCATTGTGCCCAAAACAAGCCCAGCATCCCAAGAGCCATAGTAAAGGAGAGGATCCGTGATGTTTCCCCAGGACACATGAGCGGGCATCCCCTCTGCAGCCGTGCCCAGAGCACAGAGCCAGGGTTGTCACTGTCCCCAGGGCTGTCACTGTCCCCAGGGCAGCTCAACGGGGGCTCTGCAAAGCCAGAGCTGGGTGCAGTGGGGACGGCCGCCTCACCCAGCTCCCTCTCGCCAAGGCTCCTGCTCATGCTCGTGCTCACGTTCATGCTGGCCGGAGCAGCAGCGTGCACGCAGGGTGGCACAGCCCCACGAGGGACATCGGCCACCCCGGGGTGTCCCCATAGCGTGGGAGGAGGCGTTTGTTATTCCCCCGTCAGGCAAATAAATGGACACTCGCAGTGCAAAGCTCATGGCTCCTCCGCCAGATGTGCCCCGTTGCTGTTATCATGTAATATTAATCAGAAAGGCCTGTGTGTAATTTTGGAGTTTTGATTAGAGAAATCTCCCTTACAATAATAATCACGCTGGGGCCTGTATAAATACCAACGGCTCCAGGTTTGTTGGCTGGATAAAGTGGCATGTTGATTGCTCGGCTCGCCTGTTCATCAATCACTCAGCGTTGCCCCCGCGTTCGCTGTCCTCCCGGAGAGCCCCCCTCGTCCCCGCTGCCCCGGTGCTCTCCTCCTCCCCTCGCACCCCGTCCCCACGCCGTCCCCATGCTCACTCTCTTCCCCCTTCCTCCTCGCCTGCTCCCTGATCCCTGCATTCATCTCGGATTATATAAAGTTTGGCTGCCTCGAGTAAAATAAATTGCAGGCTTTTGAAGGGCTGGGGCTCTGTATATTTTTACGGTTAATGAATCTTCCTGTTTGAGTTTGGAAGATGGGAACTTTGGTTTCCAGCTGCCATGTGCAGCTCTGGGCCAATTAGACCAGCGGGGGCTGGAAACATCGCCCCAGCAGGGGACACCGCTGGGCACGGCCGGTGCCACCCTCCCTGCGCGGTGACACCACCGGTGAGCCAGCCCAAGCCCCAAGCACCCCAACATGTCACTGGGATAAAATGGGAGCAGCCCCTAAGTGAGGGGAAGGAGAGAGGCCACGGTGATGCTGCTGGGACCTGGTGCCCTGCCTGGTGGGGTCCTAACCCTAAAGGCTGAAACCATCTGAGCACAGACCCCTTTTTTTTGCTCATCCAAAGGGTGGGAGATACGCACGCAGCCCTGCCCCATCTGCATGGAGCACAGCCCTGTGGGGTCATGAGGGAGACGCTTTGCTGTGAGTAAAAGCGAGCCCTGGGCTAGCAGCTCGCACAGATCGTGCATTTGCCCAGCTTCTCCTCGCCCTCTCAGGGCCGCCTATGGGCAAGCTGCTCCAGCCCCTAATTTATTCATCATTGCGACTGATTCATCATCTACTTTTTACGTCTTGTTTCTTGGCCTGTAGATTATCCGCCAGCAGTTTGTTGAGCATATTTGACATGTGAAACTCAAGCTGTGTTTACTTGTAGTTCATGTACCATGGCGTTTGGGTTGGCCGCGTGCCACCGGCCACGTGGTGCCTGCGCCGCGCGCGGGTTGGCGGAGCGGGGCTCGCCGCCGATGCTCGCACGCCCCAGCGCCGGCTGCAGGCTCTTCCCCCTGCTCCCCTCACGGTGCAGCGAGCAGGGAAGCCCAATCCCTGTAAGAAGTCAGTGTGTGAGATCCCATACCATGCGGGGGTAGCGCTGGAGGAGCAGACGTGGGGGGCTCGCCAGCCCCACAAGCACAGGAGAGTCTCCAAACATGAATTTCCACTCTCGCTGCATATCCGTGGCCTCCAGCAGAAGAAAGGAAAGCTTTCCCAGCCCCATGTCCTGCGAAGAGCCGGAGGGGTGCTGTGCCCTGGTAGTGAGCACAGAACCAAGCCCAGGGCTGGAGGGAGGCAGCGTCCATGGGGCAGAGCCGGGGCGCGAGGCTGACCCCGCCGGGAGGGGAGCGCAGAGCCCCGCGGCCGGCTGTGTGACATGCGTGTGACAATAACCCCATTAGCGTGCACACACATCAGAGACACACTCACGCTGTGGGAGGAGCAAAAAAAACGAGCCCTTTCTGTCCGATGTGCTTCAAAAATATGTATTTGATTTTCAGATGTGAAGCTGGAATTGCATCCAGATGGACTCGGGGTCACACTCCCTGACACTGGCTTCCCATCACTCTGATATTGAATGCAGATAGGCTTTATGCAGCCGGCTGACAAATATAGCACAGTGTTGTTTGGGGGGAGGATTTTTATAAGACACATCCCCCACCAGCCCCTGTTGTGCCACCTCCCCAGCTCCCCACACTGCCTGGGGCTCCCCGCACAGCTCCGAGCTCATCCCACGAGGACAGTCGAGTGGCAGAGCCATGTCCCCCGTGGTGGCAGCCACAGCTCCTGCACCCCCTCTGTGCTCCCCTCTCCATCCCCACAGGGGGAAGGATGCAGCACTCAGACACAAAGCGAACTTCCCCAGCCACCAGCATCATCCCGGACACCAGACAAATGCAAACTGGACCGCAGCTGGGTAAGAACAAACATTTAACAACACGTCGAGATTTGTGGGGCTTAATGTGTAGTATTAAACGTGGCAATAAAACTATACGGCTATTAATGGTGTCATTCCAGCACTGAGGGCCTCGGGCGACTTCAAGGCTTTCTCTTGTGTTTCACATTGTCACCACGATCTGTTGATGGAATTACAGCCACTTTATAATAGGAATAATAATAATAATAACAGCAATAATAATAACAATAGCAATACATTTTCTTGCCATAAAATTCCTTCCGATTCCCCAAGGGTGCTATGCAATCAGTCCCACTGGTGCTGTCCCCACAGGAGGGGTCCTGCCCTGTCCCTGTCTCCAGGGAGCCGCAGCCATGCAGGAAGGGACATCGTGCACCCTGCGTGTCCCCCACACCCAGGGACGAGCAGACACAGCGGGACAGGAGCTCTCCGGCAGTGCACAGCCCCTAACGCTGTCTGGGGAAGGTTGCTTCTCTTTTTTTGCTGGTTGTTGAGTTGTCCGGGAAAGGATCACTGTTTTCTCAAATGTATTCATTATCCAAAATTATTTGGGGCCTAACAGAGGGGGATCTTTCCACTGACTTAGCTGGGTTTTGGATTAGGCCCTTAATGAATAATTTCTGCAAATAATTCTTGGCCTGTGTCTTGTTCACAGGCAGTTTACTGCAAGAATTCAAAAGTCAAGCTGCTTTATTGGCCGTATAGGTCATATGGGATTATTTCCGTTCCCCGAGCAGATGACTCTTAGCACTGAGTCTTCAGAGCACACATTTTGTATTAATTCAAAATTTGCTTTCTATGAATATTTTACAAGAGTGCCTTAAAACTCACTGTTTCCATGGACGTTCCTCCTGGTAACCTGGTCTGTTGGCTTGAATGTGAACCCATGGCAAACAGGGAAGGGGCACAGGGAAGTATTGGGCACGGGGGCTGCGGGGAAGCTCAGCCAGGGAGCTTCAGAAACACCAGCACAAACAAAGCAAAGAGCAGCGCCTGCTCCCAGGGCTCACCCAGCTCCATCCCTCCACCCCTGCAGCACCTGGCCTGCTGGCATTTGCTCCAGATAAAGGGAATGTCGGGACCCCAGGCATGTCCCTCCCTCCTCTGCTCCCCCCTGGGGATCACAAGAAATGAGCAGGGCACCGTCACTTCTCCTAGACAGCCCCGAAATGGGTTCAGCCCTGGTTATAGCAGCAGACACCCAGCCCAGCCCAGCACCGGGGTGCATTTCCCCCACTGCAGACCAAGGAGGGACCCGTCCCGCAGCGTGCAGGCTGTCAGCCCCATCACCTTCCCAGGAAGCCCCGAGAAGAAAGCGCATTTCCTCGCCGCCAGGGAGCGAGGAGCCGAGTAACGGGGCGGTCTCTGCCTGGTGAAATGTGCATCGCATTTGGGCTGAGATTCTAATAGATTCTGATGCGATTTTTTTTTTTCCTGATTTGTACCAGGCCATCTGGATTTGTTTCTGTGAGATGCTGGTTTAATACACTTAAAATTTCCCATTCAGTCTCATGCACCAAAGAGAGGGGGAGGGGGCAAATGAAAAGCAAATTTAATAACAGAAAGACCTGAAATCTATTAAATATACATTAAAATACATTTGGTTTCCCAGTGGGTGCAAAGTGCCATAACGTTTTACTGGGTTTATGACGCTGGCAGAGGCTCTGAATGAAAACGGAGCGGAGAGTCCAGGGTCCCTGCTCAGTAGTTCACGGTGGAGAGAAAGAGTCGTCTGCAGTTTGCTAACGCAGCAAAAACGGAAAAGGCTTCTCGGGTAGATCCGCAGAGAACGCGTTTCACATGTGTTTCCGTTAAGGATGTTCACAAAACCTGAACAGCGAGAGACGCTCAGGTTCTCCAGTTAGTTGGGACTCTCGCTCTCCCTCTCGTGCTGCAGCGTCGGCAGGGCCCCTCGGCGTCCTTGCAGGACGGCGATCCAAGCCCTAGGAGTGCCACAGCTCCGTGCAATGTGCTGCACCCTCGTCAGATGAAATCCCCCTGTGCATTGCATGGCAGAGCCTGGAGTCATGCCATGCAGCTCATGCCACCCGTCCCTTCCTGCAGGCACAGCCGCCAGCTCGGGGTCCCCCTTCCCCCCCGTCTGGGACCCCAGCAGTCTCCTAACACAGTGCTGGTCCTTACAAAGGGGCTGGGACAGACCCCGGGTCTGTTCTCCATCCCTGGAAGGCTGGGACGAGAGGAGGGGGCTGTCTGAGGTGAGCTGCGGTCCCCTTAGCAGAGCCCACCCCGCTGTCAGTGTATGGGCTTGACCCCCTGCATTTCAGACATCTGCATCCAGCAGGAAGGAGCTTTTCTTGGCATCATTCTGCCTCTCTCAGCCTGGTCCCAGCCTGCACATGGTAGAGCAAGTCATGAGAAAGTAACAGGAGGAAATACATGCACTTGCAGCCACCCAGGGCTTCAAAAAAAAGGCTTTGTTTGCACTTATCCAAGGCTCCAGCTGCTCCTGCTTTGATGTAGAGCAGTTCATGCACCCAGACACCGAGCCTGCTCTGCAGCAGTGCGTGCATGGCCAGCGGGGTGGGGCACACGTGTGTTCATGCGTGTGCAAGTGCACATGTGTGCAGTGGGGGCTGAGCGTGGAGAGGGGAATGTGCACTGGGAATGCAATGCCCAGGGCACTGAGTACCCAGGGCATTGGGTACCCAAGGCAGTGGGTGCCCAGGGCTGTGGGTGCCCAGGGCAGTGGGTGCCCAGGGCTGGGGGTGCCCAGGGCTGGGGGTGCCCGGCCGTGCACAGGCAGCAGCAGCACGGCTGCGTGTGTTCCTGCAGCCCCGTGTCAGCCCCGCTCCCTGCCGAGCCAGCAGCAGATGTTCGGGGCAGCGCGAGCCAGCACTGGGCCAGCTTTCCATGCTGGGAAGGAGACTCCTTCCTCTGCCAAAGTCAGGACGAAGCTTCCCCCAAGATAGGGTTAGCCAGCAATACGGAGATAATGGGAAGATGTTAAGGCAACACAGCTGGCAACCATCAGCACGCTGCTCTGCGTCGGCTGCTGCAGCCCATTGCTCCATTGTTCTGGAGGGAAGAGAAATGCCGACCTCTGGCCGGCCGCAGAGCCAAGTTCGCTGGGAGGGTAGGGAACAGGAACAGGACAGGCTTCAGAACGAAGACCAAAACACAGCCCGGATGGGTCACAGATGATTAATCTCGCAGGGAGCCGCTCTCCCAGCTCCAAGAGCTACACGAGTCCCAGCACTAATGAGCCGGTGGGTGAATTCCCCCGCGCGGACTTTAACGATGAGCTGGAAGGGAGCCAGCCCTTCCTCTCCCCATTCCCACAGCCACCCCCACCAAACCCCGCCGAGCCCTGCTTGGCCATCACAAATCCCACCTCGCTTCAGCACCAGGCTTGGGAAACGAGGGGGAAGGTGACAGGGCTAGAAGGGAGTTACTGGGGTGGCAAAGAGGGGCTGGGCTCCCTCTCCTGTGCCCCCTGGGCAGCCCTCCATCAGCCAAGTCTCGAGCAGGGCTGGTGGCACTGCATGTCCCGAGCATCCTTGGAGACATCCAGCTCATCACCCTTCACCTGCCCACATGCTGCAGGTGCCCCTGGGTGCTTTGGATGCCACCGACCCAGCAGGCACACCTGCATCTCCCATCCCTGTCCAGGCTTGAAAACCCCCCAGATCCCCCATTCTGCAGGCGGCAGGACAGAGCTCAGCCCTTGCTCGCTGCACGCAGGGAGGCCGCGGAGATGAGCGTAATCCTTGGCTGGAGCCACGGAGGAGGAGGGAGAAGCGCTGCTACCCGGCCACCTGGCACGAGGAGCCCGCTGCAAGGATGCTGCGCTCAGCGCTCCCGCCCGCGCTCCCAACCGGAGCAGGGGAACTTGGACAGGGTTCAGAAAAGAGCTGGGAGTGAGTCAAGGCAGCGGAAAATATGCATTACAGTGACAGAGCGAAGAAGCTCCGGCTGTTTAGTTTATTGAGGAGACCAAGAGGTGGCTTGCTCACGGTCTATGAGCATATGCATGGGGAAGAGATTTCTGATAGCAGACGGCTCTTTAATCTAGCAGGAAAAGGCATTACAACATCCCTCGTTGGAAGCCGAAACAAGACAAATCCAGATTAGAAATAAGAAGCACATTTTTAGCAGTCAGAGCAATTAAGGGTTGGATTGGATCCCCGGGGACAGAGTGGGATCTCCATCACTCGAAGTCTCTTAATGGAGACTGAGTATCTTTCTAAAAAATATGTTTCAGCTTGAGCAAAAGTTGGGAGGTTCCTGCCAAGGCAGCGGCCTCTGGAATGCAGGAGGTCAGCCCGGCCAGTCGCAGAGGGCCCTTCTGGCCTGAACATCCATGAATTGTGCTCAGATTTTCTGATATGGGCAAAAACGTACCCAGGCTGGAGCATTGACCACCCTGGGCACTGGGTTTCGCAGCTCCTGAGATGCTGGAGCCCATCCTGAGGCCACCAGGGCAGGGCTCTGCCCTGCCATCTCCCCTTGCCCAGCAGCCAGAAGTCCCCACATTGGGGGACAGTAGCTGTCCTCCCAGGGGGACATCCCTGGCCAGAGCTGAGAGATGTGGGCTCACAGCCCAGCCGCCTGCCCACGGAGAGGCAAACCCAGGCAGAAAACCCGTCACGGCTAGAGGAAAGCCAATGTTGAATGGTTTCCTTCTTAATTAATTTAATTCCGGTTTTAATGGCTGTTCTAAGGCAGCTTTTAGGCCCTAACAAAAGGAGCTTTAAAGTCTCAAGGAGTGGTGACTGTTATAAAAGGGGCACGAGAAGGTGGGAAGCCCATGGGACTTCGTTAGGAGCACAAAGCCTGATCGCAAAGCTGCTGCTCAGCACGGCTCAGAGCGAAGCCTGGCAATTAGCACAATCCTAAAAAAAAAAAAAAAAAAAAAAAAAATTTAAAAAAAAAAATCGTAGCCTCTCAGAAATGAAAAAAGGAAAGAGAGAGGAGACGGGGGGCACAGAGACACCCTGCCCAGCTCAGTGCTCCGCTGAGACCCAGCACCTTGGTCCTACACAGCACCAACACTGGCCACGGCCACTGCTCGTGTGAGGGGCATCCTTGGCGGGGCACTGCGCATGGGAAGCTCTCGGCAGGGCTCTGGGCTCTGCATCTCACCCCTGACGGACCCCACTCAGGCTCTGGGTGCTCAGGGACACCAGTGCCCAAGGCAGCTGGTGGCTGGCAGGGCCAAGGACGTCCAGTGGCTGCGGCACGTCCTGCCACCAGCTGGGCCCTGCAGCTGCCGTGGGGACCGCAGCGAGGTGGCACACGGCCATATACCCTTCCTCAGAGCATGGGGGACATCGGGGGGACTCGGTGCTGCCTTGTGCTGAGCATCTGTGCCCCAAAGCATCCGTCTCCACGGCAGGACCCGCCGAGCTGCAGCGCGGCAGGCAGCAGACAGACAGCAGGACAGGACGGCAGCCTGGCGGGGGGAAGCCGAGCCTGGAACACCTGCCACTTGGCCACGGAAACCCACAGGATGGTTATGACCCCATCAGCTAAGAATCTTCAAGCATTTGATACTTTATTTAATTTAATGCTCCTCTCTCTCATCCTTAATTGCATTTATCGTCATTAAAATATCAACAGAAGAACCTGGCTCGAGCCCAGGCTCGCTGGTGCTCGTAGGAAATTTCCCATTTATTTGATGGATTTAGCTGATGCCCTGCCACCTGCTCTTGGCTCTGCCCTGCTCTGTTTGCAGAGGGCAAAACTTAGTCAGGGGTGAAGTAAGAGCCAAAAAATAGAAACAAATCAACACGGGCTCGGAAATTCAGCCATTTTGGAGCAGTCTGAGCGGTCGCGGGGCAGGATGCAAACAGGCTTCCATGATCTCGAGCCTGGCTGAACAAGGGATTTCTGGTGGCTTCTGTCCATCTGAACTGCTAATGCCCAGCGTTCACGGAGCCATTTTTCTCCCTCAAAAGGAGTAATAAATATGATTAAGTCTCCCGACCACTTTGGCACGACTCGGATCTTGCAAGAGGCAGAAATTAGCGGCAGAGCAGAGAGCGGCACGATCCCCTTGCAGGTCACAGCAGGAGCTGGAGAAGAGGCAGGTGAGCTCCAGCTTCGCTCCCTGCCCCGAGCCGTGCCTTCCCCATGCCTCTCCTGCCAGGGGAGGAAGGTGCAGAAAATCCCCCTCTGTCCTTAAAGCCCAAGGGCTGAGCTGGAGCTCTCCCAGCAGTCCGTGAGCAGTGGCGGTGGCAGGGAGCGCACCGAGGAGGGGACACCCCAGCCACAGACGTGTGGGCATGCACAGCACCGGTGCTCATCACGGGACAACTTGCCACCCACCCATCTCCAGGCACCCTGCGGAGGATGACTTTGTTGGGAAGAAGGAGCATGTCCAGCCAGGAAACCTGTGGGATCACCGTGCCAGAGAGTGCCGGAGAGAGCCATGGTGCCTGCCCTGAAATATTAACAATTATCCAACACAACGGGGATGCAGGATCAGGTTTCCATCACTCTTTAGTACACGATGCTGGAGACATCCCCCATCCAGCCTCGCACCAGGAGGGACACCCAATTGGAGGTTGGAAAGCAGGGCACCACTGCACGCTGTGCAGGGCTTCCAGCATGCCCCAGGTGAGGTTACACCAAAAGGATCCTCCCCAAACTGGGCACCAGCTCCCCAAGGACACACACCATGTGCTGCGAGGACACTGGCAGTGGCAGTGGAAAAATCCTGCACCTCGCCTGGGGAAGTCTGCGGGGCCCCTGAGATGGGATAAGAGACGCGGGGATGACACAGAGAGGGAAGGAGAGCCAGCACGGCTCGCCCCTTCCCTTCGGATAGGGCTTTGATTTCCTCCACATTACGAGTCAGCGGGTCCCCTCTGCTTTCTTCCCAGAAGAAAGACAATACATGTCTTCAGATTTCAGGCTTCTGCCCAGGGCAGCTCTGTTAACTAGAAAATAGGAGGCATGAAGCTACTTTGGGCTCTGAGATGGAAGCGAAAACCAGACACATTTGCATGTGAACATTTTTGCTGTCTCTGGAGCAGCAGAAATGCCTCTCTGTGGACTTCTGTGGTTTCTTTCTGTTTTTGTGATGAAATATGTGGCATGGGGAGGGGTTCATTAGCAAAGCCCCGGGAAGGTCTTGCAAAGCCCTCAAGTTCTCCGGCGCGCTCTTACCGCAGGGAGAGCCAAAGAAAACTCCCTGGCCCCATTTCAGGATTGCCTCTCTTGCAGCGGGCCTCGAAACCGCGTGGGGAGGCCCGAACCTCCCCCGTCCTGCAGAAACACACAGCTCTGCCAGCCCCACGTCCTGCCCCCGGGGTGGGACACCCACAGAGGGCTACCACCCATGGCACAGCTGTGCTGGAGAAGGATGAAGACAGGGCTGGAGACGTAGGCTGCAGAGGACACGGTCTGCACCCCGTAACTCATGGCATGTCTGGATGGTGTTTGTCTTCCTTGAGTCTCCAAAGCCCTTTTTATTCATCCCCTGGAGCTCAGAGAAGGCTGCAGGGAGATGGGAGCCTTCTCCTGACCAAGGAGAGGGTATGGAGAGGCAGAGGCAGGATGGAGACCCAGCCATCCTATAATGATTGTCCTTAAAATGCGTGGCACGGGCGTGATTCACATGTCTCCCTTCAATCATTCGGGCACCCTGCACCACGGCTGGGCCCAGGGCTGCGCTCTGCCTTGGCACCCTGGCCAGGGGAGCGGGGGCTGAGACAGGGGCTGGGGGTCTCCACGTGCTCAGGGTAGGGAGATTTGGGTGGTGCGGGGGTGCCGGAGGAGAGGTGGGCTCCGGTGTGGGTGTCCCACGGGGCAGGGGAGCCCTGGGGACAGCCGGGGGTGGCCGGGGCCACCCCACAGACAGCCGCTTGCCTCACAAGAAGATTCAGCCCTCCAGATGGTAGGGAGATAACTAATTACCCGCTAATTATTAATCAATTCCCTGTGATTTTATCTTAATTGGGCTCTTGCCTACCCAGCCTTGAGCAGCATCTCCCTGGCTTTGTGTGAGCAGCTCGGAGCCACCGTCCCCTCGCTGCTGGGGTGTCCCCGTGCCCAGGTTGTGCCCCCCGGGTGGGGGTGATGGGGCTGGCCGTGGTGGCACTGGGACATGAGGCAGCTGACATCGGTTTCCTCCTGGGAACACGGTGCCCTGGGGCATGCCCACCAGCTTTGATTGCCTACAAGAGTCCCCAGGCACTTCTGCTGCAGTATGAATGGTAAATACCTCCGAATAATCCGTACCTGGAGGCTAGGTCAGGGCTGCCAGGGGGATGTGACAGGACAGGAAAGCCCCCCCAGGTCAAGGCAGGACATCACCTCTCCACCTGAAGCAGGGCTGGCATTGCTCTGGACCCGTGTATGTTGGCAGCCCCTGTGCCAGACCCCGGGAGGAGCCTGGGGGGGCTGAGGGACCCCAAAACATGCAGGTGACATGGGCTGTGCACCCGTAAGGCACCTCACCACATCCCCACGGCGCCGAGGGAAAGGAACCCAGCCAGGGACTGCTGCTGCTGAGATTTCCTCCCAGGAAAGAAACGAGGGCTGCAATTAACACGCGCTGGCTCTAATGACCCCCCGCAACAACTGCAGGCAGGGAAGAGGGGTGTGGGGGCGGGCAGCAGGGCTGGGGGCTGCCCAGCACCCCCGTGTTTTGGGGGCTGCGGGGGCTGAGCGGGGCCCCTCCAGGGCCCCGTGTGTGGTGGGGAGAGCTGGGGGACAGCGGGAATCCCTGGGAAAGTCTTTTACATGATTTATTCATATTCCAGGTATTTCAGTGCGTTGGCTGTAATTAAAGTTCAACATCTGAGGCAAAATAAGAGCAAAAATCTTCCAACCACTTTAAAGAGAGACTTTGAGAGAGGAAAGCAATAAAACATGCCGTGCTTAAACAAATCCTCTTTACCTTTCATCATTTCCCTTCACAGCCCTGGCTAATTATCAAAGCTATCTGTGTTTCGGGAACAGGCCCCGCTGCTCCCGGTCCCTTCCCCTGCCCCGTCCTGCCTCGTGGTCTCAGTCCCTCCTCCAGCATGTCCCAGTGCTCCCCAGTCCAGCGCCAGCCGCACCGGGCGCCTGCCACGAATAACGGAGCCCTTATAGTCTGCGCCCCGGCCCGGCTGCCATTGTTCGCTGGCAAGAAATTCGCCCCCAAAATGATTTATTTTGAAAAATGTGAACAAAGACGGGGCTCTGAGTTGGCTGCGGGGCACGGCGGGAGGGGAAGGGGAGGAAGGGCTGAAAGCCCCCATTGAGCGGGGCTGATCCGGGCCGCGGGCTTTGTGCGCGCCCCGTTCCCAGGCTGCCGGCCCCGCGTGGCCGCAGGCGCTTTCCCAGGGCAGCAGCACCCAGAGTGTGAAGCAGCTCTTGTGGCAGCCACCGCCACCGGGACCCCCGTGGGGCCACCACCAGGCAGGGCCACCGAGCCCAGTGGCAGTTTGCAGGGGTTGGAGACGGCGGCGGCGCTGGGAGCGCGCACAGAGTGCTGCAGGAAAAGAGGTCTGGGGTGACAACGCTGGGCAGAGGGAACCCCCATCCTCCGAGGGGCTGCGCAGGTGTTGCTGGATCCAGTGGTCCGTGCTTCAAAGCATCCACCCGATTCCCAGCAGCACGGGAAAACCTATCTCCCGCACCTGCTCGGAGCACTGATTTATCTCCCTGCGCTTCCCCTACGGCCTGGCAGGGAAACAAAGAGGGGGAAATATGAGAACGATCGCTAAAATAACGATCGCTTTAGTGCATTATCAAGCGAAATGGTTTCCTAGTGGCGAAGGGATGACGGAGTGAGGCCAGCGGGGCTTGCGGGAAGGCGGCGTGGGGTTCCCAAGAGGCCGGGGGGCCCCAGCCGAAGGAGAATGAAGGTGCGAGTGGGAGATGCCAGGCAGGAGGGGGGCGTGCAGTGCCACCCCCCGAGCGACGTGTCCCATCTGTGATGGACAGGGTGTCCCGCGCCCCAGCTCGCTCGCCTGCTGCACTTTTCTCCTCCTCTGTGGGGAAAGGTGATGGGGGAAAACGCTGGAGTGAGATTTCCCTTTGATCCTGAAAGCAGAACCAGCTGCCTGCTTTGGGGTGCAGGGAGGCTGTGCTGCAGGGGCGAGCGCGCGGGACACAAATCAGAGTCAGGATGCCCCTGGGAAGGGGGAACGTGGGCAGAGCTGCTCCCGTCCTGGAAAGCCGCCTTCCCCTTCACGCAGAAGGGCTCCCAAATCCATCACTGTCTCTTGGCTTGCTCGCCTGCAGATGATGGGGAAAAAGCAGAGGGAAGAGAAAATACACGCAAGCCCTCGAGTGCAGAGTTCACAGAGTTTCGGCAGCATCCGCAGCCGCCTGCCAGAGCCTGGGGATTTCCCTTCCCATTTCAAAGCCAACTGCTCGCGTTGCTGATCCCAGCCGAAGCGCCTGCTCCCTGGGGAACGCTGGCTGCGCTCCACTCCGGCACGGCCAGGCAGTGCACGTGGCAGGGGGGAGATGCTGCTCGCCCCCCAGTAGTTACCCAGAACCTGTGGCATGCCAAGCCGGCTGCCAGAGCCCCTGGTGGGGTGCGCCCCCCTGGCTCGTTCACCCTCCGGAGCCCCTCAGCCCTGCCAGGAGCCAGAAAGGTAAAACAAGAAGAAAGGGAGGGGAAAGGGGCCAGATGCAGAAAGAGGGACCATTTTAGGCTGGGAACACGCTCCCAGTGGTGCTGCCATCATCACCCATCCTGTGGGGTCCCCAGTGTCCCCAGGACTCTCCTGGGACAGCCCCTGGCCACCCTCTGGCACTCTGGGGCAGATGTGCAGGCACCATCCCATGCTGGGTCCCACTCCCAGGCTTGTCTCAGGAGCTGAAAAAAAAGCCTGCCCCCTGCAGCTCTCGTCACCCACCCCATGGCCCCCACCCCGTGCCCATCCCCGAAATCCCCCACCAGCCCCATCCCAGTTACTGGGACACACTGGGACTGCTCGCTGCGCCATGGCGTAGGAGGGCTCCCAGCCGCATGGAGCGGAAAGAGGAGAGGGATGCTGCTCTCCAAGTCAGCACGTTCTTTGGTTTGGGTTTCTTCTTCTTTTTTTTTTTTTTTATCCAGCACTGAGAGGCTTTTGGCAGGTCAGTTCTGTGGCCATGCCAGCACGGCGAGCCGCTTGCCAGCTGCGTGCTTGCCACTGGCTGCCTTCTGGTTTGAGTTACCCGGGCTGGTCACATTCCAGTGTAAAGTGCATTTTTTTCCCTCTCTTCCCCTTCCCCCCAGCCCCCCTCGCAGGAGCCCCCTTTGATTTAGTGCTTGTGAAAAGTTGCAGGACATGGCCCCAAGCTGCGGTTCAGGTAAAGAGCAGTGGAGCAGAGCACAAATTGCTGGGGATTAACCCCCCTGGGGAAATGGGGCCTGAGCATCCCCACCACGGGAAGCGCACGCCCTGGATGGGAGCAGGAGTGCCGGCTTCCAGCCATCCCGAGAGGGGCTGAGCCCAAGTCCCAGCGAGACGTGCTGGGGGGAGCAGCGAGGTTCAGCACTGTTTTGGTCTCACCTCAAAGCATTTTCTCCTCTGCCCCCAACCCCAGAAGTGCAGGGTTTCCTCCGTCAGGACTGAAAACCCCGCAGAGGTGTGGGGCGGCTCTTTTTCTTCTGCACTGCAGGAGCAAAGCGCTCCCTGTGGCACCCAGGGGAGCTCTGCCGGGCTCACCGCACCTCTCCCCAGTCTCTCCTCATCTTTTCAAGCTCCCAGATTTACCTGCTCCTTGGAAATTTTCAGAGACTATGCACGTGCAGAAGCCAAGAAAAATAAAGCCATCTACAGCTGCGCTGCGGAGGGCGGAGGGCACGGTGCAACCTTAACCCAACCTCCTTTACGACGGATGCAAAGTGGCACTGAACCACTTTCAGGATCCGTTCGAGGTTTGTAAGGACACCCAGAAAAACTGCAGCACCGGGCCCAGGAGCACTGCACCGGCTGTGCCCCCACAGGGCTGGGAGACCTGAGCAGGGATGCGGGCGTGCGGGAGCATCTCTGCCACACCGAGCCGGTTCCCGCGCCGCTCGCAGCCCAGCTCGGCAGCTCTGAGAGGTTGGGATCCTCCCAAGATGCAGCCACACATCGGGATGATGCTTCAGAGCGTTTGAAATTTGACCACCGCTAAGGAAAAGATGAGGAAACTGAAAAAAAAAAATAAAAAGGGCTAATGTGAAAATAATAAATTGCAAACATTCCTGCGGTGGAAGTGGATTCTCTGCCTCCTTTTATCCCTGCATATTGTCTTCGCAGCAGCCGTCTGTGAAATTGCACTGTTATTGAAGTAATTCTGGGGGTAATTAGAGTTAATAATTCAGTATTTTATTTCTATTCTCCAGTTACTGCAGGGGGAAAAACATACATATATATAATCCAGGGAGCAAAGGCGTGGTTTTCCTTTTCATGGCAAAAAATAGCCCTGTCTGGGTCCAATCCTTCCCGCGCCCACCCACGTCCCGCAGCGCCGGCCTCCTGCCTGCTGCTGCCCGTGAGCATCGAGCATCACATCGAGCATCGAGCATCACATCGAGCATCACATCTCATTGCATCGCCCAGCCCCACTGCCCCTGGAGCCACCAGGACCGAGCCCCTGGGCCACTTCCATGTCCCGTGGGGGATTTGGGCTGCGGGACGACGAGGGGACAGGACTGGGCTGGGGCTGCTCCGTGCCATTCGCAAAATGCCCTGGGCTAGCCGCGGTCTTGGTGCACTTACCCCCTTGAAACATTAAGGAACTTTTCTGCTAAATTATTTGGAATTAAGTTTGGCAGCCGAGCCCACTGGGAGGGATCGGATTGATTTCCTCAGTGAAATGAGTTTGGAGAGGGCTCAGGCTGGCTCCTCGTGCTAATTATCCCCTGCAATAATTAAGCCGTCAGCAGTTTGGGGGCTGCGGGCCTGTCTGGGGAGCGAAGGGGAAGGTGAGCCCCCCCAGGGGCTGCGCTCCGGCCCGGGGCTGGGCTCAGCCCTCGGAACAGGATTAGGGCGAGAGACAGACAGAGCGCAGGAGTTATTAGAGCAGGAAATTTCAAATGATATGGAAATAATCTTCTGAGTGAGAGTTTATTTTGGAACTTTAGACTTAATAATTCAGCACTTCTGGGATTTGGCATGCGGAGTGACAAAGATTAAAGGCGCATCGCCGGGCTCCCCGCTCCCCGCTTTCAAACCTCCTCACCTGGGCTGCAGCTCCGTGGGCCCCCCCGGTGCCTCGCCGCTTCCCACGCGGGACCCGGCTCGGTGGCCAGCACGGTGCCCGAGCGAGGGCTCATGTTCCCGAGACAGAGCTGTTCTCAGAACATGTGCTAGCGCATTATGAAGCATAATCATAAATAATTAAAACTCTGCTACACTTGTCAAATAAATGAACAAAGTACATTTTGTGATGTATTATCCCCGCTTTCTCTTGACTGTGTTTGTCACTCGCTCGTCGAACTGGGCAAACTATTTATAGCGAGCGATTTATTCAAAGCATTTTGCCCTTTCTTCTTTCTTCCTGCTTGTGAATTGTTCATGAACAGACTCCGATTCTTTACTAATTTCTACACTCTTCCTAATTGCCCAAAATATGTTTCATGTGCATCGTCTCCAGCGTGTGGGCTGATTGCAAACAGCTTCCCTTACATCCAGCCACTATTTTTGTTGCTTCCAGCCCTGGGATTGCCACTTTAGCCGCGTTTTGTCCCTGGTGCAACGCAAAGGGACCGGCGTGTGGGTTTACCCGGACGCCGGAGGGAAGACGGGGCTCTGTTTTCCCACCAGCAAGACAGCCAAGGACCCGAATTCGATACGAGTCCTTCTTGGAGCTGAATTCAGTTCAGCCTCTGCAGGGGAAGGAGCCTTCCTTGGCCAGCATGGCCCACAGAAATGATGGGTGCAGGCTCCAGCCCCCAGCCCCTTTCCCTGCCCTGCAGGAGCTCGGGCGAAACTCGAGGTGCGCCCAGCCGGGGAGCCGCAGTGTCTGGGGGAACGGTGCTCGGGGGCATCCCTGCTTGGGCTTTGGCCACCGGGGCAGGATTTTACATGACCAAACAGTTCTTCTTTGCGGCTGGTTTTGGAGAAAATATGCAGAACGAGTTACTCAGGGAGGGAAAAAAAAGAGTTCAGAGCTAGCTTTTAGCATTCAGGTAGTTCCTCTTTCATTGGCTGGGCTATTTTCATACAGAAATACATCGCTTTGTTGTGTGTGGTTTTGTTTGTTGGTTGTTGGCTTTTTTTTTTTTTCTTATTAAAGAGAAACCACCTTCAAAGTGGCATTTCCGTTAACCCCTCACTGCCTGTGAGTCCCAGCACTGCGGGTAAATCTCTGGTGCAAAAGGCAACAGGGCAGCAATGACGGCTTTCGGCAGGCAATGATGAGTGAGGAGACAGAAGCACATGCTCCCAAAATCCAGGGGAATCCCCGTAGCCTCCAGGCTGGTTCCTGCTGTCGGGAGACCCATGAGGTCAGCACGGGGAGTCGTGGCCATGCAAGGCCGTGATGGGCTCCATGGGGACCCCATCGATGGGTGGCAGTGGGGCAAGCTGGAGCAGCAGGGTGACTCAGGGGACGGCCACCATGCAGCCACCAAGCCCAGAAAGCCACCAGCCACCGGCCCTGAGAGCGCAGCTGGGGGTGGAGGAGATGAAAGCGGGCGGCCGGGAAGGCACCCGCAGACACCAGGATGCCGACACGCCCGGTGCCGTGGTTTCCGACTCGGGTCCGCGCCCAGGAGAAGACAAAGAGCTGGGGCAGGAATTTGACTGCAGGCTGCTGTCTCGTCAGGGCATCGTCACGCCGGCCTCGTCTGGGGCTCCCGGGAGACGTGTGTGCCTCCTGGGGAGCCCGCCGGCACCCGGCCCCTTCCTCACCCACCCTACGGATGCTCCGCGCCCGTCCCTCCTCACGGGCTTTCCCAACGCCTTTCCCCTTCTCCTCCGCTCCAGACACGCAAATCCCAGATGCAGCCGTCATGCTCCTGGTATTTCTGGTGCGTCTTTGCCCCGAGGGAGCTGGGGACCTTCCAGCTCTCCTGTTCCGATGCGGTTAGTCAGGAAATTCAGCCCAGTCATCGCAGCCTCCGTGCAGCCACCGAGCAGGCTTCCCGGGAGCACCCGCTGCGGCGGGGCTGAGGCACGGGGGGACTCTGCTGGAAGGAGAAAGCAGGGTGTGAGGCTCCACGAGTGCTCAGCCACCTCGGTTCCCATGCAGGGGGAAGGACACCACCAAAAAGCTGAGGTTCACCCCTCTGGGGCATGGCCAGGTGGCTCCCGCAGGCGCTGAGCACCCAGCTTTCCACCCAGCGACACCATCGCAATGCGCAGTGAGGCTTGGCCCATCTTTGCTCAGGGCCGCAATAATGCTAAGGGATTTGGGAGGATTTTAGGCCTTTCTGTGTCTTTCACAAATGCAGAAAATGAAGAGGTACTTAAGAATCTGCTGTTTATATTGAAAGCTAAAATCCCTTTAGAATTTAATCTCCCAGCGATGGATTTAAAACTGTTACAGGCAGTCAAGTTCTTTTTTTATCGCAGGAGTCGTGGTAACTCTTTGAGGCAGGGTTTTGTTGCAAGCACAGCATTTGTCTCTGAGGCCCCATCACGGTGATGTCCATGTCTGGCTCTGGGGACAGGCACTGTGACAGCCCCAGGAGGGGACAGCAGGGACATTCCTGCGCCGTGACACAGCAAGGGCATGCGGTCCCACCTGGGGGTGCCAGCCGAGCATCCCTGTGAGAACCAGATTTTACTTTGCCGGGGGCCTCGGGGAGCACCTGAACCCCAAGGGAACAGGAGCCTTTGGGACATGGGGTCGGCAGGGTGTGAGCTGCCCAGCACCCAGAGGGGAGCAGCCGGATGCAGGAGCAGCGTGGCCAGACCCTCCCTCTCCAGCATGAAAGCAACCCATTTGCTTTAACCGGGTACAATTAGCCAAAAGCCCCTTTGTTTCCAAGAAGAGGCGATGCCCAAAAGACGGTGCCCGCAGCAGCGCAGCGCCTGGCACGGCTGAATCAGCCCTGACTCAGAGGAGGCAGCCTCACCCCGAGCCGCGGCCCCGCTGCCCGCCAGCGCCAGCTCCCACCGCGCTGTGTGGCTGACCCAGTTCCCACTTAGCATGTAGAAGCTGGTGAGATTATCCACCTCGGCCAGCACGGCACAGACACCCTGCGTGCCTGCAGGGGAGGAAGGACTGAGATCATTTTGACATCACGAGAAATAAAGTGAAAAGGGAGAGATGGAGCCGCGGCTGCGCGGGGATGGAGAGGGAGCCCGCTCAGCCATCACAGCAGCAGGGCAGCCGAAGCACGCAGCCATCCTGCGGGATGTGTCCAGCTCCTGCAGCAAGGAACAGAGCTCCTGGCAGCCTGGGGTGGCCGCAGGGTGCTGGTCTCCAGGTAGCATCCGTGCTTGTAGGGTTTCTCCCGCTGACAGCCCCGGTCCCCTGATATAGTGCTCTCACTCGGTGCCCGCAGCATGATACAGCAGCAAAAAAGCCCACATCGACACTAAATCAGGCACTGGGTGCCACCTCTGATTACCACAGTGTCCCCACCTCTCTGCTGTGCCCCCACAGCCCCACCACTGTGCGTGCAGCAGCTGCAGAGGGCAGGAAGGTGCTAGCACAGCTCAGGCAGCGTCCCCAGCAGCACAGAAACACACGGCTGGAGAGCAGCCCTCACCCCTCCCCAGCAAGAAAACTGCCAGCAGGAGTCACCAACCTTGTCTCATCTTCCAGATGCTGTTCCAGGAGCTCGGAGGGACACACAAGGTCAGTGTCTCTGCCCGGAGGTGGCCAAGCAGCCGTTTCATGGCCGTGGAGAGGCTGGCGCTGAAGCACGGCTCATCCCGGGGCGAGGAGCTGACAGATGGGTGCTGTGTGGGCAGGACCAGGGAGACCTGACCTCAGTGCTTCCCAGAGCCTTCCACCTGGAGTTAGGCAGCTCTTCACTTCATTCAGCAGCTCCTCCATTGCCCCCACCCATGAGATGGGACACACTGTGCCCTGCGCAAAGCTATTTCCCACGGGGAGGCTGCAGAGGTGTCTCCTTTTGGTGGAACTCGGCTGTTCTGTTGTTCACGTCCTTTGAAAAAGCTGCTCTAGCCCCAAGCCCCTCATGATATTTAGGGGGCCTGGTCCTCTCACCATGAAGGAGGCAAATTTGAGGCCCAGACAGTGCTGTGTGCCATCCCTGGCTGCTGCCACAAGATGCAGGCACTGAGCATCACCTCTGCCCTGGCCGGGCACCCGAAAGAGGGCTCCTGACTCACCAGACCCTGCAATCTCCACTGACCCCAAACTGCTGCCTCACTGTTGTGCCTCTGTCTCATTGGGAACTTGCTGGAATGACGTGCTTGAGAGAGCTGTCAGGTCTGCTTAAAATTATCCTGTGGGCTCGGCGTTATTACCGGGGGACAGATGGACACTGGTGCGCACACAGAGCGCGGCCGCCTGTGCCCGGTACCTCAAGGAAACCACGCTCACGTAACCACTGCGAGCCTGCCCCTGGAGAGCAGAGCCTGCGAGACACATCGGGCAGGCTTGGCAGATGGTGGAGGGCTGGAAATTGGGCTAAAACCTGGGCTGGGGAGGACTGGCCCCAAGCCTGCCCAGCAGCACAGTGTGCTGCTGCTCTCCCCTGCTCATGGAAAACCACAGACAAGCGCATCCGTGTAAGATGTTCCCGAAACCCTCTGTAAAAGAGCAGGAGGCACCTGCCCAGCACAGGCTGCAAGGTTTCAGGGCCCTCCCTAGCCCCCCCAGGCCACTTTTACAATCCAGGGTGGTCCAGATAAAACCTCACCGTGCTGTGGCTGTGTTTATGGGCAGTGATTCCAAGCCTTGCTGCAGGGCTCCCACAGCGCTGCCCTCGTCTCGTCCCACCTGCCAATGAGCGAGCACATGGACAATTTTCTTTCTTCCCCCAAAAAGAAAAGCCTCAGATGGGGAATTTTCTCCCTTGCCAGTCCCTCGTGGTCTCGCCATGCTGGCCGGTCACCAAGCCTCTACCCATCCCTGGGTGACCCCATGGGTACCCACAGTTGGCACCGTGGCATCCCAAAGCAGCTCGTGCCATTCCCACCCCCTGGCCCCGGTCCCTTGCAGGCAGATAATTACCATCTCCTGGCCTGGGTAGTCATAATGAGGCCAGGTGCTCATTTCCCATCCAAGCAATTTACTTGGCAGATCCTGCAGCGAACGAGGAGTCCCACCGAAGGGCCTTGGAGAACGGCTGTGCCTGTGATAAATGCGTAGGACATCTGAGCAAAATTACCTCCTCGAGGGAGGAAGTGAAACAAAAGATAAGAAAAAAGGCTGGAGAGCCTGGGAAGGGGGGAAGGAAGAGACAAAGAAAAGAATGGGAAAAATGCAGCCGAGGTAGCGAAGGAAAGAGAGCCTCTGATAGATGTTGTTCTGTGGCTTCCCCGTGCCCAAGCCCTCCAGCACCTTAGCAAATACGGTCCAAAAATCCTGGTAAACACAGGCCTTAGACTACAGACATAGCAAGAGCCAGCAAGCTCCAAATGGTATAAAAACACAAACACAGGAACTCGAAGGAAAACAAAAACATCCTGCTCAGCACCAGAGGCATGTGCCGGGCAAGGGCTGGGCGCCGGGGAGGGGGCGAGGGAAGGGGGAGAGCAGAAGGGAGCTGCCTGGTGCTCTGTGCCCTGCGCCCAAGGGCTGGAACCACTGCCAGGAGGTTATTTGGGTTATTTAGGTTATTTCCAGCGTTATTTTGGCCAGGCAAGTGGACTTGTGTACAACCCCTCACCGCCCATCCGTGCTCAGAGTGAAGCAAAGCGCCTGCTGCTGTGGGTAGGGCAGGGATTGAGCTTGGCCGGTGCCAGGCTGAATCTCTTGCTGCTCAGATGCCCTCGGACCGGGCTTTGGCAGGGCAGGACTTGGCAGGGCAGGATTATTTCGCTGACATCTGCGAGCTCTGCAAGGCACCGCATGGGGCAGGCGCTCTGGCAGCACCAGCGCGTCTGCAAAGGTGAGTGGAGGGGAAATATTATTTAAAAATAGCGCCTGGCTTCACCTTGACGCCTTTCCCCTGGGAATCCCAAACTGCTTTTCGCCTGCCCCGTCCTTCCCTCATCCATTGCAGGGTAGGAGATCTTCCCGTGGTGCTCAGGGTCTGTTCTGGGCTGCTGGGTGGTGCTCAGCTGTGCCACGTTTAGTGCGGGTGCATCTGTATGGATGTGCGTGGGGGTCCCTGCCTGACTGCCACAGGCAGAGGGTAAGGTTGATATCATAAAATCAGCATACAAAAAGAGCAAATCACTTCCCTTGGATGTTTCGATCTAGCAGATCTGATGCTTGTACCCCCATTTAACTTCTCTGTGCATGGTGGGCACAAACTCCCCATGAAGCTGCTGAGCTCCCTCCTGGGTCCAGCTGGTCCCCGGCCAGAGCATCCCTCTCCCAGAGGCTGCTCCAGGCTCACCCCCAGCTGGTCAGAAACCCTTTTTCGATACCTGGCCTAAATTTATTCATGACTAATTCACAGCCGTTTGATCTTGTGCTGATATTATCACTTCACGTAAATGGTTTATCTCCCTCCTTGGCAGGTGCTCCTCCAAATTTGTTTATTGGGAGTCATTACATCCGCTCGCCAGCTCCGTTTGGCCAGGCTGAACAAACCACCTCCTCTCATCTCCCGGCATGGGGCAGATAAGGCAGATCCTCTTCCCCAGCCATCCTCTCAGGGTGCCAGCAGGCACGATGCTGCCTGAGCCTGCAGCAAGGGGAACCTTGGCCTTTGGCTCTGGGGAAGGCACCCAGCCCGGGGGAAGGCACCCAGCCTGAGCAGGGTCAAGCCAAAAGCTGCCCTGCCCTTCACACTTCCCAATTTGCCAATGCAGGTGTACCCAAAACGGGCGGTTCCGTGTCCCCAGCTCCCTGGAAAAGGCTTTTTCCCCATGACCGCCTTGCAGAATTGGGATGTCTGTTAACAGGGCAGCCAGCAGTAGCTGGGGAGGCCTAGGCAGAGATAAAGCACTGTTAAAAAAATAAAAATAAAAATAAAAGAAAAACAACAAACGATCTAAATGTTAAGGGAGGAAAAACTTAATAAATTAAATGTAAATCTATTTTTGTTACATCTGTTCGGATCCTTTAAGGAGCTTTAGGACAGATGTTTCTATATCCCATTTAATCTTGATGTTACTGTAATGAGCTCGGGCCTGGGGTCTGCGCTTGTCGCCTCCCCAGGTGAATTCCTGAGCCCCAGGAGCACACCGCCCCCAGCCCCACGGTGCCCCCCGGACCCCGGGCAGCTCCGGGCGCAGACCCCAAGACAGGGCCATGGAGCTGCTGGAGGCAGAGAGCAGCCCCAGGGCAGGGGGGCGCACCCCAAACTCGGCCGGGGCCCCTCCATCACCCCCCAAGCCCCCCCATCACCCCCCAGGCCCTGCAGGCGGCCGCGTTGTCACGTCCCCCCTTCGCGCTCCATCTCTCCCCCCCAGTTTGCTGGCATGGTTATTACCCTGGCATTAGAGGCTTTGTTTTTAATTTCCTAAATTACAGCATAATTTAGGCTAATTATTGCTTTGTCCCTCTGATCTTATTAAACCTTTAATCCCTCGGTGATTCCCCACCCAGAGCAAAGTCTGCTTTTCTCACATTCAGTTCTGCGCTGGGTCTGCTCTTGCCTCTCGCCCCGGGCAGCCTCACCTCCGAAACGCGTTGCAGATGCCCCTGGATCTTCCCTCCCCGTTTCCCTCCTCTTTGGTGCTGCGGGAAGCCCTCCCGCGGGCCGGGCAGGACTCGGTGTGAAGGTTTTTACCCTCCTTTTGCCTCGCACCATTTGCTCCAGCTGCCTCTGGCTCCCGGGGGCTCTCCGGCAGCCGCCCCGCAGCGAGGAGTGCGCAGCTCGCTGCCTTCACCCCAATTTTTCTACCTGTGGAGCTCTGCCCCATCCCTTCCTGCCAAAATCGATACGGCCAAGGCGCCAGGCGCACAATGCCCGTGCTAATTTGCTTGGGCAAAACAGATTGCAGAAATGTACTTTTTATAGCTATGAAGTCGAAGGATTTTCTGACCACAGGCTGCAAAAATCCCCTTAATGAAGCCCCACAGCTCTCCGGGGCTTTAGGAAGAGCTCTGGCCCTTGGCCCCCCTTCTCCACTTGAAGTATTGTTTCTGTCTTCAGCCTCCTGCCAAGAATCTCTTCAGCTCTGCAGCTGGATTTGATACAGGGGTGGGGAGAGGAGCTTAATCACAGCAATAAAGAGAGCGGGAGAGAAGCTGCTCTGGGGGAGTCTTTCAAGGAGCAGGGTTTAAAGCATCCCCACGAGCAAAGGGGGCTCCCAGATGCGCTGCCCAAAGCCGGAGGAGGAAAAAGAAGGAATAAAAATGCCAAACAAAACCTCTCCATGGCCGGCTCTGGCTGTGATTTATCCCAGTCCCAGGCTGAGGCAGGTCATTGAAGTGGCGGCAGGGAAGGGGTAAGGACAGTGCTGCTTCTGCCGGCGAAGGGACAGCAAATTTGTGGCCCCTGCCCCGGGAAGAGCTGCAGGCACCCATCACAGGGCTAACCATGCTGTGCCGACCCCACAGAGCTCCCCATTACCTCCTGGGGGGCACGGGTGAGTGCCCCACACCTACAATCACCGTGCAAAGCGCCGCCGAGCGCGGGGGGCAGCGGAGCTCGCGCTGCTCCCGGCGCAGCACAAAGAGGCCCTTACAGCAGCTCGGCAGCCGGCGCGCGCTGGAGAGGGGCACAATTATATTTTTATTCCCTCGTTTCGGCACTGATTAACATTCCTTCACATGGCAGCCGAGGGCCGGGCCAGAACAGACGGGAGCCGCGGCGAGGACAGGCGTGGAGGCAGATGTCCCCAAGGCACGCTTGGGCCCGGCGGCTGCCAGCAGCCCCGCTCCTCGGCGAGCCAGCGCCAGCATCCCCGAGGCCGGCAGCATCACACCGAGCTGGGGGAGAGGGGAGCTGGGGTCGGCCGCGGCTGGCTGCTATAAATAAGAGTAAGAAACCTGCTTGCCTCGGCCTTACAAGGAAGTGCAAGTTGGAAGCCATCAGCTGCGGATCACGGAGCCCAGACACGCTTCGCGGAGCAGCGGGGAGCGGAGGAGAGGTTGCAATCCCCAGTAACACTAATTACACCAAGCACGAAGCTGCATGGGGCCCGGGAGCTGTCACCGTCTGCCAGGGGCTCCTCCAGGTCTCAGCCTGCTCACTGCACGCCGCGGCGTGCTCTCGCCCCGGGCTCCCGGGGAGACTGGAGATTTGCCGGGAAGCGCCGGGCTGGGAGGCTCAGCCGGGGCTGGGGGGGCAGCAGGAGGTCTGACAGCCCCACGGCACGGGCAGGACCCCGGGCACAGCCGGGGCTGGGGGCCAGCAGCAGGACCGACAGCCCCACGGCACGGGAGGGACCCTGCCGTGAGACGTGCGGCCGGGAGCATCCCGCGCCCCACCTCGCCCAGGGGATGTTGGCCAGGGCGAGCAGAGGCTGGCTCCTGCGGCAGAGGTGGGGTGGCCCTGTCCCGGGGCACCCAAAGCTGGCAGGCTGGAGCCGAGCCCGGCTCCGTGCCGCGGCGTGATGCACGTGCAGGAGCGGGACAGGGCAACGCGCTCCAAAGCGGGCGGACTGCCGGAGCCTTCCAGGTGGCCCCGGCGGCTCCTTGCTGCCAGCCAAGGAGGATGCTGAGAGCTACAGGATCCTCCTGCTCTTCCCAGAAAGAAGATGTAATTTCACACCAGGTGTGAAGGAGATGGGGCGGGACTCTCCATGCCCCCAGCTCCCGGTGCCATCCCGCTGACCCTGCAGCGAGGGACAGAGCCTCTCCCACCTCCATCCCCGTCCCGTGCCAGCTGAGGCCAGTGGGACAGAGCCACGCTGCTGCCTCCAATTAATGTTTTATTCCTGCGGCTTGGCCAGGCCCAAGCAGGTGTTTGAAAGAGAGACCTTCAGCTGCCCACGAGCACCTCCTCAACTGCCCCGGCTCCTCTCAGTCCCCTCTCAGCTCCCACCTGCAGTGGGGCAGGGGGAGATTGCATGGGGACAGAGGGGGCAGAAAGGGCTGGGAACGCCTCCCTGCACCTGGAACTGCACTCGGAAGCGTCCTGGCCCCCAGTGCTCTGGTACCCCAGCCCGAGGGCTGTCCCCTCTCCTCTCCGCCTGCCTCTGGGGCCCCTCGGGACCCTCCCGGCCGGTGCCTGTGGCTCGGTGAGACCCAGCGCTGTCAGCGCTAACAATAGCGAGGAAGAGCTGGCTCTGGCTGGCGCCACGAATCCTGGGCAGCCAGGCTCACCACCCACAGCACAAAAGCAATTAAAAGTTGCACACAGAGGCCACTGTAAAGAATGAGGGCACGTAGCCATGTCGCTGCCGCGGCGTTCACGCCTGTCACACCAGCGGAGCCGGTCCCGGGGGACGCGGCACGGCCGGGGGATGCTGCTGGAGCGGGGCTGGGGCAGTCCCCAGGGGCTGGCGAGCAGGGTCCCGGCCGTGGCCAAGGCGCTTGCGGAGGACCAGGGAGCCTCCAGGGAGCAGGGACTTCCCCAGAGCAGCTGCCGTGTCCCCAGGGATAAATAAACCACCCCTGGGTGCCGTCTCCAGCCTCCTCTCGTGCCAGGCTGCCTCTGCTGCAGGCTGCGAGGGGTCACGGTGGGCACCGCTTTGCCCGCCCGCAGCCCCCCGCCACGCAGCCGGCTCTGCCGCAGCTCCGGCCCGAGTTCAACCCATCCGGGGCCATCCACGGAGCGGGGGCCCGGTGCCCGCAGCCCCCACCTCGTGCCGCAGCCCATTGTATAACATGGCCGGGCCGTCAGGACGCATCTCGTCAGCCTGCGCGGCCGCTCGCCCCCAGGGAGCCGGCGGCAGCAGCTGCCAGCACGCATTAGGCAGCGCCGCCTGCACCCAGCGGCGTGGGGGCACAGCGTGGGGAAGGGTTTGGCTCCCGGGGGGCCCTCGGCTGCTCCCCAACGTGGGTGTGGGGCACCAGGAGCGAGGTGAGGCAGTGCCGGAGCCTGGCCCTGGAGGTCACAGCCCGAAAAGATCAGTGAGGGGGAAGCGGCGCGCCGAGCCACTCGTCCTGGCGGCACATGAAGGAAACGTCGCGGCAGAAGGTGGAAGAAAAACCGAGGGCAACGCGAGCTGTGAAAATGACTGACTTTGTTTTCCGTTCAGCCACCAAACAATAACAAGAATAGGAGAGGGAAATTTGTTTGAGCAGACCCAGAGCAGGCGAGGAGCACCACAAAAGGGAAGGCCTTTGTCTCCGCGAGGATAAACAAACAGCACGTTGTGTACAGCCGGCGAAAGTCAAGTTTATTTGGGGAAGGCAGAGCTGTCTTTAAAAAAAAACGTGCCCTATAGCTTAACCTGAGCTCCAACAAGTCTCCAAAGGCAAAGCCAAAACATTGTGCTTCAAAAATGTCAAAGCGAGACATTTTTATATTTCTGAAAATCCGTTATTTTGGCCACGAATCCAGAATGCATGAATAGTTCAGGCCAGTCCAACGCCGCATATTTCTGTCGAGCAAAGCATTCGTCGGAAATGTTTCACCAGGCTCCTCCAGAAACAAAAGTGCAGCCCGCGAAGGCTCTCTCATCACCCGAACTGCGAGAGAGGTTCGGGCTGGGCAGAGAGCGTAAACACGGGGAAGTAAATCAGCTGCTTCCAGCCCCTTTCGCCTTCCCGAGCGGGGAGGTGCTTCGTGACACCGCCAAGGGGGCTGGGGAAGTTCCTATCCACCCATCCCGGTGGCCCTTTGCAGCAGGCTCGCAGTGGGATTTTGGCCCCAGGCAGTGACCCCGTGGCCCTGCAGCGGGATGGAGCAGGGCGCAGCACCCGCTGTGGGGACAGCCTGGGCACTCGGAGTGCTGCAGGGCATCCCAATAACCCCCACCAGCAGCATTTCCTGGGCTTCCATCTGTCCTTGCTCTGCAGATTTTTCTCACACTGGGGGTAAGGAAGTCCCCCTGTGCACACAGCTATGGTGCAGCAGAGGGGGAAAGGGGTGGCAGCATCCCCCTCCCTGCACACACCACTCGGAGTTTTGGGGCCACCCCACCAGCCCCCGGCGGAGCAGCGTGCATGGCTGCACTCCCTGAAAGGCCTTTTCTCTCCCATTTGTGCTGGCCACGTCAGGATTTGCCCCGTTACCACCGCGCATGCATCCCATCCAGGCTTGCACGCATGCCCGGAGGGCGCTGGGCACAGCCGGAGAAGCTCACGGAGGCAGAGCTGAGCTTGGGGCCGGTGGGAGCGAAACCCCACCACACATAAACCCTGCGGGAAATGGAGCAAAACCCAGCCCTTGCTGGGCTCCCTGGAGCATGGCACTTGGCTGCCTTTGCTGGAGCTGCAAGCAGCCCGCTGCCTGGGCTGTTTTTGGGGTGCAGGATGTGACCCCGGCCCTCGGCCACCTCCTGGCTCTCACGGACACCCGCCCCTGCGCGCCACCCGGCAGCTCTGCCAAGGATGGCAGGGCTCGCCTTTCCCTTTTATTAAGAGCTAATTACCCCCCTATTAGTTTGGGGAAGGATAGTGTCGATGTTTGTAAAATCAGCATTCATTAACCCTTTCACCCCAGCCTGGGATTAATTTCCTGCTGACCCTGCTGGGCGATGCGCGCCCGACGGGGCCGCGGGCCGGGGCGCAGACAGTGGGGCTTTGTTCGGCTGGGTTGTCGGGGCAGGATCACCTTACGTGTGGGTTCTGCAGCCCCACCGAGGCTGCCAGGAGCAGCAGAGCCCAGCAGGGACCAGGATCATTACTGGAAGTCCGGGCAGGGCGAAGAGCAGGGGGTGGGAGGAGGGACCCCATCCCATGCGCTCCCCAAACCCCGGTCCCCCCGTCCCTGGGGAGCCACCTCCCTGCAGCTCAGCCCTCTGCAGGAGCCTCCCGCCCGCTCCTCCAGCTTCCTCCCCAGGCTTGCCTGTTAAGCACATAATTAATGGCCGACACCTTATTACATTAAGCAGCAGGAAGCCAAAGTTCGCCACGCATCGCTCTCGCAAGCTGCTTTTCCATTTAGAGCGAGACCAAAGCGAGGGACAGGGCTGCCCGCGAGCCCACGGGTCCCATCCTCACCAGGACGGGGCGGGCAGGTGGGGCGAGCTGGCATCACCCAGGGCGTGGGAATGGGGAAAAGAGGCTCTGGGTGCTCCCGCAGGAGCATCATCCCACAGCACCCAGGGCAATGGTGCCTCCTTTCCGAGGAGGACACCCGTGCCCTGCCCTGTGCCCACCCAGCCTTCCCTCCGGCTGTATCCCGGCAAGGACACGGACCCCGGGTCACCAGAGCCCTGACAGAGGGGAGAAAAAGCCCAGCTCCAACACGGGCACACCCCGGGGGCAGGGAGAGGCCAGACAGCAGCGGGGACACTTCCTCACCTGGTGCCCCGGCCAGCGGAGCGGGGAGCGAAGCCCCCCCAAGCCCACTTCCCTTGGAATCGCCGTCTCCCTTTTCCTTCTGGCTCAGCTGCCTCCCGCAGCCCCCAGAGCCGCAGCCAGAGCCAATTTCCAGCAAGAACCTGGCGCTGGGCTCGCTCGGGAGGATTACACCAGGCTGCAGGAATTGGGAGGGGGAAAGCCCGGCTGAAACCGAAGCCTCGGCCGGCCCTTCCCAGCCGGGGCAGGGCTGGAGGCAGCCCAGCACCTTCCTGCAGCCTTGGGGCAGGAGGGGGGCTGCAGGATGGGTGTGGGGATCGTGCCACATCCCCCAGGACGTGCCCACCCCGTGGTCCTGGTGTCCCTGTGCCCCGTGCCCTGGGGATGGGGCACTCAGCGCAGCCGGAGGTGCGGAGCAGAGCCCGCACAGCACCCGGCCAGGGCTGCACCTGGCCCAGGCAGGATCCTGCCCCGGCGGCCGCAGCGCTGACATTTCCCGTTTACCTCTCATCCTCCGTCACGGCCAAGGAAAGGAAAAGCTTTCTGTTTCCTTCAGGCCCTACTCCAGCAGCCAGGGGACCCTCTCCAAGTGTTTTGTTTCAATAACATTAAAACCTTGCACATAATTAATTTACATTTGCTGCAGAGCAATACTTGCACTTCGCTCTTTTTTTTTTTTTACCCATGAAAAACTACTGAACTTGTCCTGCAGCTCCCTGTTTCGCTGGGCCTCACCTCCCTGGAAGAAACCTCTCTCCCTCCTCCTTCCTCCACTTTCCAGTTCCTTTTCTAGGCTGTCTCACTCTTTTTTCCAGCCTCACGCTCCCCCCCCACCAGCCCACCCCTCTCCCAGCTCCTGCACCCCAGGCTGTGAGCCCCGGCGAGCCTCCGCGTGCACCGCGTGCCCGGCCACCAGCAGCAGCAGGACGCACGGACACAGGCTTGGGGGTGCCAGCCCGGGGCACAAACCTGCAGAAATCAGCCAGGAGAAGCATTCCCAACCCATCCCACGCAGAGCATCGCAGGCACAGAGCGAGCCAAGGGTGGTGGCCAGCTTGGGGACAGGCTCGGTCCCCAGCCCCGGGGCAGCGCAGTCCCCCGGGACGCATCCTGCTGGTGTCCAGCAGCCGCCACGAAGGGGCTGTGATGGACGGCCCGCCGGTGCACTGCAGTTATTGCTCTAATTACGGAGCCCGCGGGACTCGTTGCATACCACGACAGCCTAATGGATCTTCCAGGCTCCTCTTCGGGAGCGCGGAGACCAGGTGCAGCCGAGGTGGTGCACGCTGCGAGAGCCCGCGGTGTGGGAAAAGCCCACGGCCTCCACCAGGAGAACCTGTTAGCTATTGCGGATATCCTACGGGGAAAACGAGGATAAACTTCCCGATCCTCGTTGCAGCAGCTGGCCCGGCCAAGGTTTATTGGGAGGGCTTGCTGCTCCGTGGCCTCTGGCGGGCTGGCCGGACGCTCCCCACGGCGGGCAGGGAGCGGCGATGCTGCAGGCGCACCCAGCACCCAGCCACGTCTCCAGCACCTGGGGTGTCCCAGCAGCTGCAGCATCCCTGCCTCCCCCTGGGTGCCGATGCTCCCCGAGCACGATGCCTGTCTCAGCCCGGAGCTGGGCTCGCTGCACGCGGGTGGCTTTGCCCTCGCCCACCCGGGGGGCTCAGCCCCCTGCCCGTGGCGGTGGCTCCGGGCACGCAGCCTTCACAAACAGCGCCGGGCCCGCTGGGCTGGCAGCTGCCTCAGCTTCGAGCGGGAGCTGGCCAAGGGCGAGTTAATAAACTCGGCAGAAAGCTCCTTTACGTTCAATAATTAAAATAACTGATCCAGTCCTGACGGACGTCCAAAAGCATCGAGGGCTGTAATGAACTTTGCAGACCCGCAGGCTGAGGTCCCGCCGATCCCCCCAGCACCAGCCGGCCCCGGGGGGCTGAGCCCCACAGCTCGCTGCCCTCCTGTGCCCCAGCCAGGGCCAGGGATGCTCGGAGCAAAGCCCTTTCCGTGGCCAGGGCTGTGTGGAGGCTCCCCCAAACCCCTGCAATGGGGGCGATGCACCAGGGACCCCCAGGGGTGGCCGTGCTCTGTGCCACGCACCTGGACACACAGGGGAGCACACACCGGGATCCAACGAGCTCCATCCCACCGGGTGTTTTTTGGGGCTGCCCCATGCCCGTGCTGGGAGGGACCCACGGTGCTGCCGCTCCCCGGCTCAGCGCTGGGCTCCGGGAACTTGTAAAAGTGCTTTCCTCCTCCTCTGGCAGGTCCGAGCAAGTTTGGCACTTAGAGATTTACCCTTCGGGCATCGGGGACCAGCGAAGCTGTTTGAAATTAAAAGCATTATTTAATTCACCCTGGGATCAAAGCACGCAGAGGAGAGGGATTTTCAGCCCGGCAAACCACATACAAGCAGGGCTGTCACACCCAGAGGCCCGCTCCCCCCGCCCTGACCCCGATCCCAAGCAGCCCCTGCTCGCTCCTGCAGATGCCTTGGCACCGTCCCTGCGTCTCGGGCTGCTCCCCAAGCACCCCGGGACCAGCCTGCCTCGTTTGATCTCCTCGCCCCACCTCGCCTCCCACCCCCTGCTCGCTGGCCCAGAAGAAGTTCCTCCTCCACCCTCTCCCGGTGCCTTGGCCTCATTTCTCCCCCGAGACCCCAGGAACCCAGCCCCGTACGCAGCACCACAGCCCCATACCGGGCAGCCTTGAGGCAGGTGGGGGCTGCACCAGGCAGGGCTCTGAGTCCCCCCCACCCCTAGAGCCCATCGCGCATCCCATACCCTGCACCCCGTACCCTGCACCCCGCACCCACACACCCTGCTGGCCTCTGCTCACCAGCAGGTTCCCCCTCCCCAAAAAAAAAGACACCCAAAAGCCTGCTGCCCCCTTAAAACTTCGTAAAACATTTTAGGCAAGGGAGTCCACAGAGCTGAAACGCGGGCCCCAGGCTGAGCACCTCGGGTGGCCGGGCTCCCCGGGTGCTTCCCACCCACCTCCCACCCCCCTCGCTCCGAATTTATCGCCGCGCGGGGCCGTGCAGGGATGCAAAGTGCCACATTAAAGCGGGTTATAAAGAGCAAGAGCGATGACTGTGGTGCAGCCCATCTCGGAGCCGGTTAAAGCACCATCTGTTAAGGATTTATTGCCATCCCATTTCCTAAAATGACTTTTTAATAACTTATTAAATGAAGGTACGCTGAGGAACGACTAAATAAATATCAGTCACCAGGAGGGATGGATGTTCCTGCCCCGAGCCATCCACAAAGTGGCTCTGGGCGCTCCCCAGCCCGGGAGCAGACCCCAAACCCCGTCCCCATCCCCTGCCACCCTCCTGCCAGGCTGGGGAGCGAGCACCCAGCAGCTCAGCACGCACCCAGCCACAGGTAGGGTGCCAAGGGGGGTGTAACGCTCCCCCCAGCACCCCAACAGCTCCCCCCACGCCGCGATGAGCTGCCCTGTCCCCGGCCTCCTTGGAGCCAGGCTGTGGCTTCAAAGGACAACCCGGGGCAGCAAAAAAGCACACGGGAGACAGCCAGGGTTTCCATAGGAAAAAAACCTTTTATTTAACAATATATCAGGTTCCATCACGGCTCCATGGGGTTCAGATGCCACAGAGCTGGTTACCGATGGCGATGATATGCTACTGGGCGGGAGAGCTGGGGCGAAGGCGAAAGGAACCGAAAGGAGGAGGAGGAGGAACAATGACGAGAAGAAACAAAAGCCCCCAGCGCTGGGGGGCGGCACGGCTGGCGGGGCCGGAGCCGATGGACGCTGAGCGGCGAAGGATGCTGAGCCCCGACCCCGGGCTGCTGGCATCGCCCCACGCCACGCAGCCCCCCCGGGGCAGGGGGTCCTCGGCACCTCCCCGCCACGGCCACCCCAAGTCCCCACAGCCCCCCGGGGCTGCGCCAGCCGAGCCCCCTCTTGCGTGGCGCCGGGCGAGGGATGCGCGCGTGGTGGCAGCGCTGAAATGTAGGAGCGGGCGCGGGGGTGCTGGTGTGCGGGGCGGCGGGGGCACGGCCCTGCTGGGGGCTCCCCGAGCAGCGGGGACAGCCGCAGCCCCCCAGTACCCTGCTGATATAATGAGGATTTAATGCACGGGCTGCCGGGGGCAGCGGGGACCGAGGAGTGCGCCCAGGTGCCGGGGGTGCCGGTGGCACCGAGCTGGCCGCAGCGGGGTGGCCACCTCGAGCCACCCTCGAGCTGGGGGGCACCAAGCAGAGAGCGGGCTGCAGCTGGAAAACAGGGCAGGGGGAGAAGGGCCCCGCGACAGAGCAGCTCCACGGGGCTGGAAAAGCAGATCTCAAGATGCTGCGTGGAGCTACGAGTCTTGAGGTTTTGGGTTTGCTTTGTGTCGTTTTGTTTTTGTTTCTTTTTTTTTTTTTTTCTGTTAAATGGATAAAAGGAGATCGATTTGCTGCTGCTTGCATTTATTTTGCATTAACAGGTCCGTGCCCAGCAGCTCTGCTTGGACCCAGCAAGGAGCTTTCCACGCACCAGGTCCAGCTCCCCACGAGCACCACGGGGTCCGGAGCTGCGCCCAGAGGCAGAGGGGCACCAGCCCCACACCACAGCGGGGGGAGTGGGACATCCTCTCTGCTTGGGGCCCGGCACATCCTGCATTATACCGAGGGTACAGACCCCAATCCTGCCCCTCGGGTGCCAGAGCACTCCTGGACAGCAGCACCCTGCAGCCCTCCCCTCGCCGAGGGGCGTTTTGGGGCTGGGGGCTCCTGCGGCGACCCCAGGACCGGTCCCCGGGACCCCCGCACACCAGCACAGACCCCGCGGTGCAGCTCCTGGATTTGATCGCAGTATGACAATGTTTTACACCCGTTCTCGTGGTTAATTTTTTTTTTTTTTTTTTTTTTTTTTAGTTCTCATTTGTTTTTCTAAGAAAAAGCAACCAGAAAATAATTCGGAGTTTATACAAAACATCTTTACATTATTTCTCCCAAAAAAGACTAGTATTTACACAAACAGAACAAAACAAAACAACGAAAAAAAAAAAAAAAAAAGAACTTCAACGCTTCCAATGAAAAGAACAGAAGGGACACTCAGTTTCAGGACCCAGCAGACCGAGGTGCTCAGCAAAAATCAAGAGTTCCGATTTCACCCTTTCTGCACATATTTACAAGTGTTTTTTTTTTCAGCTGCCCGCCTCAGAAGGAGCTGGGCTGCCCGGGGCCAGCGGCCACCCCGGAGCGCCAGCAGGGCCAGCCACGAGGACTCGCTGCTTGGCTTTTGGCACGCTGCGTGGCCAGATCCTCAGCAAATCAACCCAAAACCTGCCGCCCCCCCCGCTGCCCCAGCCTCGCCAGGTGAAACTCCTGCACCGAACCCACCCCAGCTCCTGCCCCGCTGGGCTCTGCTCCCCTGGGGACCTCCAGGTCGGAATTTGGGGGGGATTTTTTTTTTTTTTTAAGACACAATTTGATGGAGAGCAGACCCCGTCCCCTTTGGCAGCGCCGGCACAGCGCAGCACCTGCATAGACGCCCCGAGGGGAAGGCAAGGGGCTGGGGGGGGAGGAGGGGATCCAAAAGGTGCTGGGGGGGAGCGGGGAGAAGGGCTGGGCAGGGCAGCCCCCAGTCCCAGCTCCCCCCTGCCGCAGGCAGTGACCGCGTTACTGCCCCGGGGCGCAGGAGCCGTCCCCCCGCAGGGATGCCCAGGCCGGGGAGGGGAGCTGGGGCAGCCCACGCTGCTCCATCCCGAACTCCCACCTTTCCAAAAATAAAAATAAAAATAAAAATGACTAAAGCAACATGAACAAACGCTCTGCTTGGGCCCACGGGCGGCGCAGAGCCGAGCACGCTCCTGCCCCAGCTGCCCCGAGCGGGTGCAGACCCCACGGGGCTGTCCCCTCCGGGGCCCTCCGAGCTCCAGCCCTGTCCTCCTGCCACCCCCGGCCCTCTCCTCATCAAGGCACTTTTGCAGAGCAGCTCTCTCGCTCTTTGGGCACTTCCCAGCCCGGCACCCGGGGCCGTTGGTGCTGGACACGTGCCCAGGGCAAGGCGAGGAGAAGCCGGGCAGGGGGGGGGCGCACCGCGGCGGGCAGCAGCAGCCCCCTCCTGCTCCACGCTTGCTCCCTGAGCAAAAGCAGCTACTTCTGAAAGGAAAAGAAAGCGAGGAAGGAGCACGCAGCCACCAGCCCCGGGCTGGGACAGGCAGGGTGGCAGGGCTGTCACCTCCAACCTCACCACTATGGCAGCGGCAGGCCCCCCCGGGCAGAGGAAGCCAGGAGCGAGCCTGCCAGAAGAGCCCCAAGAGCTCCAACCCTCCCGGTTTTGGGCACAAAGCGAGCCAAACCATAGCAGAGCACGGCTGGGCTGGTGACCCCCTGCAGGAGCTGGTGGGGCTGGGTGAGTCCCTGCACCCGGAGCATCACCCAGGGGTGCGCCGGGCTCGGGTTGGGCCCGGAGGCAGGGCGCAGGGGGGCACCAGGGGGTCCTGGCACAAGGGGAGGGTGGAGGGGAGCCTCCAGCTCAGCTCCCAGCCTGGGGAATGCCTCCTGGGGGCTTCCAGGTCCCCGTGGAGCACCGAGTGCTGCAGCACCACAACAACCTCCCGTACAGCTGAGAAGTGGGGTGCTGATGGGGCTGGGGTGCCAAGGAGGAGGAGGAGGAGAAAAAAAAGGAGGAGAAGAAAGAGGAGAAGAAGGGGAAGGAGGAGGAGGAGAAGGAGGAGAAGGAGGAGAAGGAGGAAAAGGAGGAGAAGGAGGAGGGTTGAGCAGACCTGCCTGGGTGGATGGTGAAGGAGACCCAAGAGCACCGGCTCCCAAATGTTGGCTTCCTCCTGACACCGCCGCTCCAGCCCCGAGCCCAGCACCATCGTTTTCCAGTTTCCTTTCCAAGGAGAAGCACCGCAGGGCGGCACCCCGGGGCCACCAACTGCAGCACCGCCCCAGCGCCGGCCGCGGGACAGGACCGGTGACACGGGTGACACAGGACGTGCGGCCAGCCCTGCCCTCCCTCCTCCCCAGGCTGCCTCACGCTTCACTTCCAGCAGTCCCGGCCCGACGGGAAGCAGCAGCAGAGGCTTCCCCTGCTCCTCGTGGCACCCCGGGCAGGAGGACGCCCTGGGGAGGTCCGGGATCGCCGCGAGGCTGCAGCCTCCGCAGGGCAGGAGGAGCGCTCGGACTCTCGCGCGCTGAATGCTTGAGACATCATATATATATTTTTTTTTTCTTTCTTTCTTTTTATAAAGAGACTAAAACAAGAGTCAACAGCTACGAACACAAAAGTTTAAAACGGCAGCGGCGGGCGACGGCGGGTCTGCCCCGCGGCCGGCGGGACGGCGTGCTGGAAGGAGGCGGCGGGCGGCGGGCCGGAGTCCCGCCCGGGATTCACAAAAATAAAAATGTTACAAAAAAAAATTAAAATAATTATAATAATAATAATAGTAGTAGTAGTAAATCGGGTTTGCCAGCTTCCTCCCTGCACAGTTCTCTGCATCTTGGCACCTGGGCGAAGCATCCTCCTCCTCCTCCTCCTCCTCCCCCCGGGGCCGCTCGCTCCCCGTCGGCCCCAGCTCCTCTCCGCGGCCCCGGCGTCCGTCCGGGCCCGAAGCGGCGGCCGCTGCAGCACCAGGTGCACGGGCACTTAACACAAGGACGTGGAGGTGACGAGGGGAAATCCCAAAAACGAAAAAGGGGAGGCAGAGTCTGCGGGGGCGCCGGCGGTGTCCGAGCGGGCGCGGAAAGGCAGGGTGCCCGCCACGGCGGGCGCTTGGCTCGCGCCCCCGCCGGCCGCAGTCCGGAGCAGGAGAGGAGGACGCTGGCGGCTCACCCTCGAAGTCCTGGGATTACAAAAGCTGAGAACTACAAAACTAAATACAAAGGGGGAGAGACGGCGCGCGAGCGAGCGGCGCGCTGCCGGGCGCCAGCCCCCTGCGCTCCCCGCGCCGTGCCGCGGGGCCGGGGGCGCTGCCTCCCCCCCGGAGCCGGACCCGGCGGCCGCTCGGCGCTCCCCTGCATGGCGGCGTGCCCAGGCTGCTCCTCACACCTTGTAGTAAATGTTGGCTGGGCTCTGCGGGGGCATCTCCTGGACGATGTAGACGGGGTGCCCGTAGTCCCCGCTCACCTTCTCGTAGTGCGGGCAGTAGTTGTTCTCTGTAGTCCGTAAGGGGATGATGATGTCGCTGGGCTCCGAGCCCGCGTTCCCGCTGCATTTGGGGCTGGCCAAGGTGCTGAGTGACAAGGCTGCGGCCCGCTGCTGCGTGTGCTTCCGGTGCCGCTTGCGGATCTTGATCAGGAGGACGACGAGGAAGATGATGATGAGGATGAAGATGACGCAGCCGGCGCCGATCGCCGCGAAAACGGCGACCTTGGAGCTCAAGAACCCGTCGCTGGGGCCTTGGGTTTCCTGCCCATTCTGGTTGACGGAGCCTGCAAGGCGAGGGGAGGCGGGCGTCAGCGTGCACAGGTGGGCTGCCCCATGTTCCCACCCTGCTCAGCCCCTCGTGTGCTTCACCCCTGCCTCCACGGCCAGGCACAACGTGACAGAGCCCTGGGCACCCACGGTGGAGGTGCCAGCCCGTCCCCTCCCGGCTGGATGAACCAAAATCCAGGCTGAGACCAGCGCACGCCCCGGGAGCCTCTGCTCTCCACAGCTGACCTGAATGCAGTAATGAAAGTGGGGCCTGGTACCCGGAGCCCTGCAATATCCGATTACTGACCCCCACCTCCTCCTGACCCCGGCCCGGGCAGCTCCGGGCCCCCGAGGGGAGGCCACTTGGCTGGCTGCACCGCGGGAGAAGAAAAGAGCAACTTTTCCTGACTTCATCTGATTTCACTTTTCTCTCAGCAGGGTCAGGAACTCAGGAAACCACCTTCAAAGGGCTTTCACACTGGCTCAGCTCAAAAACCCAAGGACCTCAACTCCTCCAAGCCCCCTCAGATGTACGTGGAGGAACAGATGGGCAGCAGAGGGAGGAGGAGGAGGAGCGGCGTGCTGAACCAGCACTTCTCCACCACACCACTGCCAGCACAGCCCGGCGCTGGGAGAAGGAGCCCAGGAGCCCGAGCTGCTCCGCTCAGCATCCTCACAGCCAGCTCTGTGCCCTGGCACAGCCAGCAGCCCCTTGCCCATAACGCCCAGACCATGGCGAGGAGATGCTGGGGGTCAGGGCTGCGGCTGGCACAGGGGCGCAGCGCCCAGCACCGCCCGGCTCCGCGGCTCCCAGCCCCTCTCCGGGACGCTGTGGCCCCGCTACCTGGCTTGCCGGGCTCCTCCACCGCCGGGACCTTGTGGCGTGGGCTCTGCGTGACGATTTTCACCGTGTTGTCGGACTCCTTGCTGGGCCGACTCGTCGTCAGCTGCTCGGGGACGACCGCGTTCGGATCTGGGCGGGCAGAGAGGCGATGGATGAGAAACCTCGACTCAGCCTCGACACAGGCGGCTCCCACCCCACTAAATATCCCCTTTCCCCATCCCTACCGGTCATCCTGCATCCAAAAAGGCTCTCAGCCTGCCGTCCACCCCGGTGCCCCAGGAGGAGCAGCTGTAGCACACCGATGGAAAGATCGTCCTCCCCTCTTTAGGCCAGTCCGTCCCCGGTGCCCCACCAGCCCAGACAATTAGGCTGTTTCCAAAAGCTGCCCGTGGCACGGAGCTGGGAAGGCACCGGGGGGACAGAGGAAGGGGCACAGGGCCAGCAGTGTCAGACCCGAGCAGGACACAAGCCTCTGTCTGCAGAGCAAGATGCCAGCCTTGGATGATGACCGAGTTGCGTAGCTCCATAAATAACAAAGCTCCATGAAAACCCGCAGTGCTGGTAGCAAGGGATGGACCCAATCACACCACAACAGAAGCCTCTGTCCTAAAACCTCCGAGCTCCCTGGCAAACCCTGTGTTCAAAGCTCTGATTTGCTTTGCAAGCCACGGGACCCAGCCCTGCTCCTGCTCCCAGGTGCTCTGCGCCCTCCGCCACAGCCCAAAAAATCACGGTGGCTGTTTGGGAAGCAAGAGGGATCCTGCCCTCCTCGGCAGCTTAAACGTGTGAGAACTGGGGCGAGCCCAATGGTAAGAGCTAGGAAAAAAGATGCGGCAGCATCACCCCGGGCTGGGCTGCCCTGGCTGCCTCCTCCCTCCTGGAAGAGACAGGAGGACGGAGGGAAGCGGCGTCCCCACCCTCACCCCGCACCCCGACGCCTTTTCATGTTTTCTGCACTCCCGCGCGTGGGCTGGAGCGAGTTTCTTGCAGGGGCAGCAGGAGGAACACGAAGGGGAGGGAGGCTGCCAAGGCTGCAGCGCTGCTTCTTTTGTTTATTATAAATACTGGCCCCAGAGTGAAAACAAAATAATGAGAAGCAGGCACCGGGAGCTCCGCAGCCGAGAGGGGGCCGAAACAAGCCCAGGGCATGGCTGGGGCCAGCAGGCACTCGGCAGCCCAGGAAGGGAGGTTTTGGGGGGCGATCTCCAGCAGCAGAGCCCACTGTCAGGCTGAAGGGATGGTTTTGGTGGGCAACAAGAGCAAGGAGATGCTCTGCCTGCATCGGGATCCGGAGTCTCGCCCGGTCGTTCAACTGCAGTGACCGAGCACTGCTCAATACATGGCTGGCACTGAGCATTTTTGGGGTGGGGGAGTCTGGAGAGACTAGAAATGGTGTGTAAAAGGCATGGTGCTTGGGCAGAGGAGGATGTGGGGGGGTTTCTCTGCTCCTCTGGTAGGCGTGGAGGAAAGATGGGGCACCCCGGGAATGGGGTCCCGCAGCCGGCTGCGAGCTGGGGGCTTTGGGCACTTATTGGTGAGGGGGGGAAAAAAATTGATAACGCTATCAGGAAATGAAACCAGCTCCTCGCTCCTCTGCTGCCCACTGCTCATCACCCTGGGACAACACAGAGCCAAAAGGAAACCTTCCTCCTGCCGGGCGTTTTAGCACAGCACACTCCCCCTGCCCCATTTCCAAGCCCACAGCACGCTCCCCCTGCCCCATTTCCATGCCCAGGGGACACCCCCCCTGCCCCACGTCCATGCCCAGGGGATGCTCCCCCTGCCCCACACCCATGCCCAGGGACACTCACCCTGCCCCACTTTCATGACGATCTTCATGGAGCGTGTCTGGCAGACCCCCCCCTCTCGGTTCTCCAGGCCATCCAGCGTCCCGTTAGAGGTGGCTGTAAGGGAAGGAGACGGGCGGTTAAGGGCTCTGTAGGAAACGCAAGAGCACCGACAAGGCTTTTTTTTAGCTCTCCCATCTGTGGCTATTCCCTTTGGGCTAGCTTAGAAAAACCCCAAGGAACAGAGGAAAAAATTGTGGGAGTGATTCCTTGCGTCCCCCAGCCTGAAGACCCTCGCCCCAAATGGCACCAGCGACGCTGCAGTCACACGGGGCGGGGTTGTTCAACAAAACTCGGAGAGTTTTTACCAGCAAGGCTCCATTTTTTGGGGTTGCAGCTGCTGTGGGGTGCAGGCAGGAGGGCAGCAAGGGTTACTCCCCACTCCGGCAGCGGAGCAGCATGCTGCCGGCAGGCCCCAGCAGTGCGGGCGTGCCTGCTCTGAAGATGTTTGCAGTGGTGAAGAAGTGATACCTCCAGCTTCCCCTCGCCGCCACATCCACACAAGCGAGCCATTCTCAGGGCCTGCGCGCTCCTCCCCCCTTAATTCCTGGATAATTTCCTTTGCTCCTCGGTGTATAATAGGAACACATGCATATGCAGAGTTTAAATTATACATATATAATTACACACTGTGCCTCAGTAAAGAATGTAAACTCAGAGCCCCAATGGGCTTGAATGGCTTTAATTGCAGGGCAGAAGTCAGTTAAATTCACATTAACTTTTTTCTGTAGCCGGCACGGATTTTTTCAGGCTCTCTCTCCCGCGGGAGCACCGCGCGCCGCCCCCCCGGTGCTGCCATGCAGGCAGACCCCCCACCCACGCGCCCGGCCGCCACGAGTGGGCAAGGGATGAGAAAACACACGGCAAAACTGGGCATTATGGGGTCAAAAAATGGCTTCTGGCCCCAAAAGGGCCCCCCGGTGCCAGGTGGCAGTGAGCGCCCAGTAGGTGCTGTGCGGGGAGGAAGGGTGCTGTGCCGGGTGCCAATGGGTGCCAATGGGTGCCAATGGGTGCCAATGGGTGCAGGGGGGCTCTGGCTCACAGCCCCTGCTGAAATGACCCCCATCCAGCCCAGCAGGACCAGGCACGAGGATTTATTCACACAGAGGAGCCAAAAAACACGGGGGGAGCACGGCGACGGCGCAAGGGGGCTGAGGGAGGATGCACAACGCAGGACCACAAATCCCCTTGGAGAACTCAACGGAGACAAGGCAGCAAAGCCAGGCAGGATCCGGCCACCACCTTCCCCAAGCCTCGGTGCCAAAACTCAGCCCCGGAGTTTCGGGTTACCGCAGAGCTCCGGCCTCGGCCGGCGGCACAAGCGTTGTGCCGGGGAGGGGGGCGATGAGTGACGGTCGGCTGGGACGAATCCATCAGACAGCCCTCGCTGGCTGTCAGCTCGCAGGTTAGGGGAGGAGGCCAGCTACGAAGCGAGGTCTTTCCTTTCCTTCTGGGCTCCCCTTCCAGCGTCGGGGACCTCGGGGCGTTCGGTTGGTGCCGCGGCGAGGAATGGGGAATTTACGCAGGGCGGCAAGGCGCAGGCTGGCGGAGCCAAAGCAGGTCTGGGAGGCTGTGCTGGGAGGGCTGGATCCACGGGGCTGGATTCACCAGGAGCAGGGCATGGGCTCAGGATCCAGCATCGAGGCCCCAGCATCGCCCCTGCCCTGCCTGCGGGTGATGGCGAGCCTGGAGCAGGGCAGGGCGGGGGCTCCAAGCACATCAGCTCTGTCCAAAATCCTCCCTGCGATCCAGCCTCTCGCGTGAGACCCCAGCAAATGTTTTCCTAATCAGAGAGCTGCTGGGGCGGCCGCGGAGTCATCGCCTCGCCAGCGACAGCAGCTTCGTTTGCCAGCAGCTCGCCGGAGAAAGCCATATATCCACACGCCTGGGATTCGCCCGCCCCGGCCTTGACAGGAGCACTGTCAGCATAAATCCCGGGGCAAACGCAGGGGGGAACGGGAGAAACGTCCCCTCGGTGCCTGCACGGCCTCTTCCCAGCTCGAGCAGGAGGTAGGGCCCGAGCTCAAACACGCCGTAAAAACATCGCAAGGAGCTAATTCCTGCAACACAAACAGCGGCTCCGCTCTCCCAGACCAGAAGCACCTTTTTTGGGGATAAAATAAGTCAAAATAAGCAGTTTCATGAACAGCCTCCAGCCCAGCACCGTGCCACATGGAGCGGGGACACGGGCAGCACACACACATCTGGGGGCTGCTCCATCTCCAACAGACTTCACCAATTCCTGCTGCAGCTCGGAAAGGGGCAGCATCTCTCTGGGACGGACCCATTTGTGCTTGTTTTCACCCCAAACTGCACGTCTCACTGCCCGGAGCATCGCAGCTCCCTGCTCCACGTGGCAGCAGCTTCCCTACAGCCAGGATCCAGCCCAGCAGGGCCAGGGAAAACATCAGCCAGCGACACCAGCTCCAGCAGACCTTACAGGGGTGTGCTTACAAGGTAATGCCCAAATCATGTCAAAAGGATCTGCAGAGAAAGCAGGGCTTCGGCGCACGGGACCGCTGGAGATGTTGCAGAGGTGGAGCACGTGGAGGTACCGGGAGACATCTCCTTCTCCAAAATAACTCCCGAGACATCGCTTTCAGCCACGAAGTGCTCAAACAATACAAAAGCACGCCAGCTGGAGAATCACATGGCCGGACTAAAGAGGACACAGCTGAGCGTCCTTTCTCCCAAGCAGCGCGCAAGACTTTGTTGAAGGAGCCTCTCCTCATTCTGATCATAATAATTATGAGGAGAAAAAGTAGCTTTGAAAGGGGAGCCACATAAAAAAAAATATATATGAAGCAGCTACTTGAGGGAACATAAAAGGGACAGCTAAAAGGGTAAAACGCTTGCAAAAACCATGGCGATCGTCTCCAGCACAGCCTCTTGAAACAGGCTTGAAACAAGGACGTGAAGGGCCCAGCTCTCTCCAGGCCCGAAATAGGCCACGACCGAAGCAAAGCGAGCTACTCCTCGCGCTGCAGAAAGCCGAGGCCACGTCCAGATGAGGAGGAGAGCACAGCTCCTGACAGGCTTTATGTAAACACCCGGCAGAGCCTCAGATGGCCCCGCAGGCGGGTGCGGGTGCAGGACGGGAGCTGGTGCCTGCTGCAGGCAGCAGGGCTCCTGCACAGAGCCACGCACAAAGCTGTTCCTGGTGAAAACATCCTTTTGACCAAAAATGCAGCGGAATGAAGCAGAAAGCGCATCTCGGAGGTGCGTAACCAGCTCAAGACGGACACCTGAGCCGTGCGCTTTGCTTCTTGTTTTCACAATGGAAGATTTAGCAGCAGCACCTGCCCACAGCCCGGGGAGTGCACTGCAAGCAGGGAAACGAAAGCTCCCGAGCGATCCCAAAGTACCTGTGATAATAACTGCTAAGCCAGGTGCAGAGCTGTGGCAGCTCTGGGTAGCACAGAGCGACCGGTTTTAATGGCAGATGAAATCCAGCGTCACCAAACGCAAGGCGACACACAGGGGAGGAAGGCTAAACAGACAATCGTAGGCTCAGATGAGAAAACCACTGCTCGGGCACGATGCAGGAGACAGCAAGGATCGTTTTCCAAATGACACCGCGGTGTCAGGAGGGGTAGACACCATTGGAAATGGTGCAGAGGCGACGCGTGGCACCGGGCAGGTTCAGCCCACCAGGCTCCATCCATCGGCAGGGACTGAGCGCAGGCAGCCGAGGGGGGCACGCAGCAACAGTGGGTGCAGGGCTCCGTGCCCGCATCCCCTTCCAGTCGGGAGGGACTCGCGCTGTCTTGTAGGAGCAGCAGAACAAAAGCAGCCTCTGGACAAACGACTTCGGCACAGGCTTAGCGCAGCGCAGCTCCCAGCCCGGGGAGCTATTAGATGCCTTTGCCTTAATGAAGCATTAAGCCCCGGGCTGCCGAGTGATGAGGATTTACCATTGATACTATTAACCATGTAATTGCTTGTCAACTCGCAGGAGATGCTCAGATGGCGTGGAAGCAGAGGCAGGACCTGAGCTTGCTGGCACCGCTCCTCGTGCAGGAGCCCCCCGGATGGCCATGCAGCAGCCCAGCCCCGGTGCCAACCAGCTGGCACGGCCCCTCTGTGCAGAACGGGGACGAGCCACGCTTGTGCTCATGCTCGTGCTCATGCTTGTGCTCTGCTCGTGCTCTGCTCGTGCTCTGCTCCAAGGCAAAGCAAGCAGTACCGGCAGCTTTCTGTCCGCACGCGCCCGCCCGCAGCTGCGCACCCGATCCATCACACCCTGCCTTCCCACCGCTGCGCCTTCGAGCTGCACCATCGTTTTTCTTCCTCCACTAAAAATATTTCAAACAAGAACTCAGTTTTGGCAGATTGGAAACTCTGGAAGTAATACCTGGCAGCAGATAAAGGCAAGGGTCTCTTAAACGGTCAGTCTTGGACAGAGCGAGACGTTTGGTTTCTCTTCTGGATTCCCTCTAGCAGGACTCCGTTATGATTTGGGCCCCAAAGCACAATTAATGTGCTGAGACTGTAGCGAATCCAAGTCTCTTTCCTTTTATTATTCTTAATTACTCTTCCATCTGTGTACAGCGGCCCTGCTCCAGGCTCAGCCAAGCGCCGCATGGATCCAGCGTGGACGCTGGCCCCGCAACCCTTCCCTCGCCCCCGAAGTGTCAAAGACTCAAGTTTCCCTATTTTATCTCACAGCCCGCCGCAGGGCCCGTGCTCGCAGAGGATTTCCCTTCCTGTCCTCGTGCCGGGGCTCTGCAGCCAGCTCCCAGCTCCAGACGTGGCCTCGCAGCGCGCGGTGACGGCACTTTGGGCACAGAGAAGGGGCGGTGGGGAGGCACAGGCCAGCAGCGCTCTGTGCACTGCATCCTCAGCCCTGCGAAGGGGCAGCTGGCACAGAGCAGCCTCGACACACGGCTCAGAGCCAGCACAGCTCACCCAGGACACCCAAACCAGGCTGAAAGCCCTGCCTGCTCGGGTCTCCTGTGACCCCGAGCACGTTCCTCATACACCTCCAGTGTGCGCAGACACCTTGCCAGCAGGCTCCTGCGCACATCCCCAAACAAACTCCAGGAAGATTTAAAATAAAAACCTCGCCCGTGCCATCTTCCCCGTCCTCCCAGTCTTTCAGGTTGTTTTCTGCACCCGCAAAGCCCGCAGTGCAGGTGCTGCATCGCTGCAGGTGGGTGCTGCGTCCCTGCAGGTGTTGCAGCAGCGCTCAGCCCCATCGCAGAGCACCCAGCGGGGCCAGCACACCCCTCCCCGTGCCCTGGAGGACCCGCAGGGACACTTCCAGGCCCCCAGGCAGCAGCAGCACCCTGTGCTCGGCTGCACATGGACACTCTGCGAGCCCCTGGCTGGTCACAGCCCCCTCTCTGTTCCTACTGAAGCACCGGCACGCAGCCGCACGGCACCGGCCCACGCTCCCACTGCTGCTCGGATTTTTTGGGTTTCCTTCCCGGGCCGTGCTGGAGGGCTGTGAGCCCGACGCCCCCTCCCCACACACGTCACCCCAGCGCCCTTCCCATCGGCTGCGGCACACCGGCGGGTCGGCTGCCAGAGCCCCGAGCTGTCACGCTGCCAGCGGGGCCGGGAGCCGCCTCCGACCCGATCCCAGCAGCAGCTGCGCTGGGAAGGGGCCCCGCAGCCCCAGAAACGCCTGTGCAAGCCAGGCCGGCCCCGGCCCCTCCCCAGGCTCCTGCAGGAGGTGCGGGGCTAGGATTTCACACACCCTCCTGGCAGCCGGGGAGCTGCTCCAGCCCTGCTGTCTGCCAGGGAGAGAAGGAGCAGAGCAGCCCACGCTGCCCCACACCACCCCACCCCATGGTGCCAGGGTCTGCGCCTCCTTGCTCCCGGCACCGCTGCTCCCCTGGGCACCCTGAGAGCATGGGGAGCCCCAGCACTGTCCTAAACCCCGAGCCAGAGTCTCACAAGCAGCACTCCCTGTCCGCTCTCTGCCTCCTCGGGGTCCCCCGAATGCAAACAATTCAGAAACCCGCGGGTGTTGGCTGGAAAACGCAATCCCAAGAGTGCAGAAGCTGGGAATTAACAGCCAGGAATCACGACTCCTTCTCAGTTCCCAGCAGCTGGTTTCACCTTCCCTCTGCCCGGGGACTCTGTCACCCACAGCTCCTTCGTGGGCCAGGCACGGAGCTGAAGGCGAAACCCTGAGCGAGGAAGGAGCCTCCCAAAGCCCCCACGTCCCGCGCACCCCGCAGCCGTGGGTACCCCGCGGCCCCGCAGCTCCTGTTTGGAAGCGCTCGGCTTTTGCTGACGGCATCGACCTCGAGCAACAGCTGGGAGCCGCGAGCAAAGGCGGCTTTTATGGCTTCACCTGGCGTGGAAAGAGCCCTGAGCCGGAGAATACAGCGCCTGCAGGCACAGCCACATCTGCTGGGGACCCCCACCCCGGCCAGCGGGGACGGAGCCGGTGCCGGCGATGGCCACGTGGCTCCAGCTGTCCGGGGAGCAAGGGCAAGCGGAGAGGCCGGGCAGGGCGTGAGGGGAAGCCAGTTGGTGGCCGACACAAAGGCACCATTTATTGCAGAGGTGCTCGTGGGGGATTCGGGTGGGCAGGAGCACCACGTCCTCCCGGGGAGCACGGGCCGGCAGCGAGGGAGCCGCTGACGCCCACCAGCAGCAGGCGCCCAGCCCTGGCCGTAGCTGGTTAAATCAGTGAGAGCTACATAAATAAATGCATGAAGCTACATTTAAAAATGAAAGGCGTAAACAAATAAACAAGCTTCTCTATAAATAAATAACCTTTGAATCACCAAAGCCCTGTACAGCGCCGGGGAGGGAAATGCAAGCCCAGACCTTCGCCTGAGCCCCCGCGGCACCACGGGCAGCCCCCGCTCAGCCTCACGCACGGCAGGAGGAAATGACCCCACGGTGCTGAGTCCAGCCCGGGTCAGCATTTCGTGGTTTTGCTCTGAATTTCACGGCTGTAGGAGCGCTGCTCGGAGGCACCCCTTCAGCAGGGCCAGGGCACGCGGCCCCCTTGGGGCTGAGGGCACTGGGGGCTCGCAGGGCGCCCCGACCCCACCACAGCCTCTCCCCGCTTCTGGTACAGCAAGGGCAGGAGCCAGAGCCACCGTCCAAAACGGAGCCTACGCTGGACGCCGGCAGGGACTGGGACTTTCCAGGCTGCCTTTTCTGCCGCCGCAAACTGCCGGCAAACGCCTGGTGGAAATCAGAAGGCTGGAGGACGCTTTGAACAAGCCCCATCAAAAAAATGGCTGCGCGGGGTCTGGCTGCCATGGAGTTTGCTTCCTGCCGGCCGGGGTCAAACCACCACAAAGATCAAAATAGGGGAGGGGAAAATCGAGCGTAAAACCAAGGGTAAAAGCCGATGCTTTCGGACCCCCTGGCCGGGCAGCAACCTGGGGTCTCGGGGGGGTGAGCAGCAGGCAGCCCCCACACCCCGTGTGCCCCACACTGGTCTGGGGCAATGGGCAAGCACCACTCCCATTGCACAACACAAGATGCTTTAATTCAGGGAACGACATCAACAGCCTAATTTCCCATAAAAAAACAGCTTTTTGGTGGAAAAAATATAATCAGCCCTAATTAGCACTGCAATTAAGAGTCACAGCCACGTGGCAGGTAAGCTCATCAAGGCTGCAAGACCACTGCTTGCTCGCTCAGCCACGCGCCCTTCAGCATCAACCACTACTGAGCCGTCCACAGGGGATCGGGTCACAAAATGAAGTCTTTGTCTTAAGGTCCATCCGCCCCCTTCCAAAAAGAGACAGCAGCAGCGGGAGGGGAAGGTTATTTGCAACGTCTCCGTGGCAGCCCCAAGCAGCTAGCTACACGTCAAAAAGGGAAAAAAAAAAAAAAAAAAAAAAGTGCCATGTAATTCTCCACCTGATGCTCTGCCAGAGTCATTTGTGGGCCCCGCTGGGACGCGGGGAGGAGGAAAGCACTTATTGAGTTTTAACAGGGTGTAAATCTCCTCGGTTAGGTAGCAAAACATCTGTGACTCTGCCGGGGCAATCTGCCGGCGCGGGGACGGGGAGCGGCTGGCGGGGGACAGAGCGGGTCCCTGGAGAGCAGGAAGGTGGCACGGAAGGACAGAGGGACAGAGGGACAGGGGGATGAAGGGACAGAGGGACAGAGGGATGGGGACGTGCAGAGCAGCGCTCCCCTCCCGGCTGCAGCTGCAGCAGCGGGGTTAGCCAGGGCTGCGTCACCGCCACCCGGATGCCGAACTGGAGGCGGTTCAGAGCAAAAAATCAAAGTTATCAGGGACCGGAGCGGCTGATTTATGTGCAAATGTCCTGGAAGTGGAATCCGCCGGGCTTGGCGGAGCCACAAGCGAGGGAGAGCGCTCGGAGACGTGGAAGGCGTAAGGCGGCCGGGAGGGAGAGGAGCTCCGGGAGCGCTGCGGGACAGCCGGGAGGAAACCCGCCTGCAATTACGGGCACACTTTGCATAAGCATCAGGAACCTGCTGGCAGCGGGGAAGTTTGCACTGTGTGCACAGGCAAACAACCCCACGGCGGGGACGGGACGCGGCCCTCACCGCCCTCCTGCCGGTCTCGGCGCTGCCGCAGGGCGCTGCCACGTGGACCTGGTGTCCCCGGAGCCACAGCACTCGGGCACTGCCAGGAGATGCCGAACACCCCCCGGCTGCCCAGCAGAGGACGTGCCCGCTCGCTGGGCCTGCAGGAAGGATGGAGAAGGGCGCCCTGTGCCCCCCAGGGCAGGACCAGCCCCGTGGTGGCGGGGAGCAGGCACCCGCTGCCGTCCCCTCGCAGCCCCGCGCCGGCTGCAATTACCTGTGCCAACACCCGCGCCGCGCCGCGGGATCAAAGAGCGGTGGCGTTACACAGCAGCAGCAGAAAATCATCACTCCTAGGGCAAAGAAACTTCAAATAGCAACTCCGAGCCCTTCTCCCCGGAAAGGAGAGCTTGCAGAGGCGCAGCACGCAACCTGGGGAGCCTCCACCGGCACAGGCACGCCGGCCAAGAGGATTTCAAAACGCAGATCATTAGAAATTAAAAAAAGATGGAAAAGAGCTGCGTATCGCAACTCGCTACTGCCGGAGCCAAGCTGGCCTGCAGGCTGCACGTCTCGCAGCCCAAGCATCGCAATGCTCCCCGCAGCCCCAGCGTGCTCTCACTCCACAGAATCCCAAAATCCCAAAAAGGCTGAGGTTGGAGGGACCTGGTCCAACCCCACCTCGAGCAGGTTGCCCAGCTCTCCACCACTGCCCAGCCAAGCACCCACAGCTCCCATGCGAGTCCCCAGTGTCCCACCGTGCAGCAGGAGATACAAATCATGGTATTTCTGCGTGAGGACAGGCCAGGTCACAGCTGAGGAGATGTTTGCAAGCCCATGAAAATGCAAAGGGGGAGAAAGCTCCGGCAGAGGCGAGCCCCACTCCCACACACGGAGGTGAGCTCCTCCGACAGCCTCATCCCGGCTCCCCGGGGACAAGAAAGCCCTGCGGGTGCACAGGCAACAAAGAGAAAAGCAGCGAGAGGGTCTCGAGGCAGGAGCAGTTATTTTAAAAATACACCAAGCAAGTGGTTGCCGGCGCTTATCAGCTGCACGCCCTTCCCAGACGTGCCTACACGCTGTGAGTTTTTTTCAAGCCATCTTCAAGCTGAAGGCTTCTTCAGCCTTTCAAGTGTCTTAGCAAAAATTTGCTCGAATCGCAGTCATGTTTTAATCTCTTCCAGCGCTGCAGAGGACGCCCTCGGCGCTGCACACCGCCGAAGAGCAGGGTCCCTCCGGACACCGCCTGCCAGCGAGAAGCACCGCTGACTTTCTGCACCATGGAGCATCCCCCAGCTGCTGGATGAAGAGCACAGGGCTCAGCCCAAAGCCCGGTGTCGCAGCCCTGCCACCTGCGAGCCCTCCCGGGGTCCCCGTGCCCCGGGCAGAGCCGTCTCCAGCTCCCGCGGCCATGCAGGAGGTCGGGCAGGGGCCGGGCTGGCAGCGCGCACCGGGCACGGCCCCGCGGGGCCCCCGGCCAGCAGCAGATCAAAGCGCTGGGTATTTACCTCCTGGCCGGGCGCAGGGACACTGGCCCTTTCTGATAGGGCTTTTCATCCCTATTAGCGCCATGAAAGGCTGAGCCATGAGATCAGCTGCCAGGGGCTGCGCGGGGACAACGCTGAGCCGAAAAGGTCAGGAGGGAGGAGGAGAAGAGAAAAGAGGCAGAGGCTTAAGGGACAGGGCTCAACAAAATCGCATTTACTGTGGTCACGGTCTTCAGACAAGCCTCCGAGACAAGTAACCGCGTCTTGTCTAAGGGCCATTATTTGGGTTTGACATGTCCAGCGCAGGGGCTTTGAAGTTCCGAGGCGGGCACTGCTAGAGCCCGTTTGTCCCCAGCACCAGCCCAACGGCTCCCACACCTCCCAGCACCTCCTGTGGGATGCCCCACGGCCGGGGCATCTCCTCCCCACCAAAACCACCTCTGCCACCTCTTCTCCCCCAGCCCCATTGGCCCGGGTGATGTCCCGGGGCTCGGCTCTGCTCGTGCGCCCCCGCCACCAGGGCGCAAGGACGCGCGCGCCAGCCCATTTGGGTGAAGAATGAGGAAGCTGGTTAATTGGGTTTTTATCAGCAGAAGTTCACAGCTCTCATCACGGCATCAAACAGCACTTTTGCTTTCAACTCGTCTTCAGCAAACAAGTCGTGGGACGGGAGCTGAGGAGTACATGAAAGTGGCCACATTCAAATGCAGTCAGCAAAGAAAGGCGGAGAGCTTGGCTGGCGGGCACCCGGCACGGCACCCGGCACAGCACCCACCACACGGCCCATGTGGAGGGAGGGAGGAGGGCTCAGTGTGCGTGGGGACAGCAGGGGTGAGGGAGGAAACGAGCGGGCTGCAGAAAGGTCGAGGCTCCTGGAGCAGCTCCGCGGACACCCTCGTGCACGCCGTGACTCCCAGCTGGCTCGCGGGCCTCCTAAACCCATGGCAGCTATTTCGGGAGTCAGGGTGCAGCCAGAAAAACAAGTATGGCAACGTGTCTCAAGGAAAAAAAAAAAAAAAAATAAAAAAAGAAAAGAAAAAAAAAAAATAAATGTAAAAAAAAAAACAGGAAATCAAAACAAAAAAAAAAAAGGAAAATAAAAAAAAAAGAAAAGAGAAAAAAGGGAAAAAAAAAAAGGAAAAAAGGAAAGATAAGAGGAGTCTGGCACTTGGCAGTACACAGGTGACCCCCTTCTCCGCATTAAAATTCCAACTAAAATAGGAATAGAAAAATGCTGAGGAAGAAAGGGCCAGGGATGAAACCCGCATCGCAGAGGCAGCGATGGCGTGCAACAATAGCTCTTGCCAGGTTGGGCCTAATTGCATCTAAAAACAGAAATGCAAGACAAGGGGTTTAAAGGAACCGTCGGCGTCATGTATCTGGGCTCTCTGAATCCCGCTGCCAAAAACTGTTAGATTGGATTACGAACATTATGACATCAAAAATGGATTGAAGGGCTTAACGACGCACAATCAACAGGAAACGCGTGAGCTTTGTGGGGCGAGTGGCTGCCGCGGCCTCGCCTCTGCTTTAGCATTTTCTGCAAATGAACGGGAGGAGAAGGAAGGCTAGTTTTGAGTTGCTTTCCCCTGTTGGTGATGGGGACAGGTCGGGCACTATGAGCGTGCCGAGGTCCCCACGGGGTCCCCAAGAGGTGCCTCCTGGAACCCAGGCGGTGCTGGGCGCTGCCCGCCCCGTGTGCCAGCAGGGACTGAGCGGGAATGGAGGGACTTGGCTCTTCTGGAGCAGTGTCCCCACCAAAACACAACCATGGCAATGGCAGAGAACAAATCGATGTGCCCAAGGGTATGGTAAGCGCCGGGCTGAAGGCACTCGGCATCCGAGGCATCCCCCTGCCAGGCACCGGCGGCTGCTGGGGCACTGCTGGGCTGCGGCCAGGGCTCCTGCCCCGGAGCCGCCAGGACAGCTGGCTGCACATCTCTCCATCTAGGCACCTGATTCCCAGAGATAGCAGAACTGGAGCAGGTTCAAAGAATAGCAGCAAGCGCAATTAAGAGCTGGAGAGAATTCCGGAGGGAGGCGAGGAGAGCTAAACCTGTACGGCTGGCTCGGGGACGGGGAAGCCGGAGCTGCCCACAAGCATCCCGAGAGCGCAGCCACCAGGGAGGGGGAGGAAGGCGATTCGCGTGGGACAAGGACGCGGCGGAAGCAGAGCAAACCACAGGAAACTGGGAAAAGTTAAGGCTGAGGAGCGGTGAGGTTACGGACAGGCTCTGGGACCCCGCAGCAGGTGGCCTGCAGGCGAGCAGGAGTCGCTGCCACACAGCAGAGCCCCCCGAGAGTCCTCCTCTGCCTTCCCAGCAGCCTGCCCACGGGCTTGGCCTCGTGCCTCGCAGAGAAAGCCCCAAATGGGCACTGCGAGGGGGCAAAAAGCAAGAGCTCCTTCCCGCTGCGTTCACCTTCCCATACGGCAACGCAGGAACCGCCCGGCGGAGAACCCGCTCCCCTTCCCCATCCTCCCAGCACCGAGCAGACACCCACGGCAGCCAGGGAGACACCAAAAGACACCAAAAGACACTCATGAAACCAAGGATTGCCCTGAACCTCCGTCATCCACGGAGCAAACAGAGGAGCAAAGCGCCCCGCTCCCCAAGTGCCAGCTCTCCTCCTCCCCACGCCCCGCCGCAGCCCCAGCAGCCGGCAGCAGCCCCACCGAGCCTTTGTCTGCGGCACGGCCGTGCAGCCAGGAGCTCCCGCATCTTTTTCTTTATGAAAAGGCTTAGGAAGAGGAATCACCTTCCCCTGTCCAGCCGCAGGAGAAAAGATGCTTTTAATGAAAGCCTCCAGCTGGCACTGAGGGGCTCGGTGCGAGGATTCCAGGGATGGGGAGAGGTTACGTTCGCTTTCAAAAGCCTTTTTCATCGCTCAAGCAGCCTAAGCCGAGGGCTGAGTGTCCCTCGGTGATAAAAGTGGCCCTAAACGAGGCTTGGCATATCCAACGTGATGGCGGGGGAGCGGGGGGGGCGGCCCTGAATGAGCTGGGACGGGGCCGTGCGGCAGCCGCGGGCTCTCTCAGCGGGGCTGGGGACGGCACCGAGCCGCGGCCGCCCGCTCCCGGCCGCCGCCGCGCCGCTTCCCCCCCGGCTTAGGGCCGCCGGCGAAAGAAAAGGAAGAAAAAAAAAAAAAAAAAAACCTTTTGTGTGTCCGGGCGAGCTTGGGGAGAGGGGAATAACAAAAAAAAAAAAAGAAAAAAAAAAAAAGACAACACGTGGGTGGTCTGCTCGGGAGACTTTTGACTTTGTTTTTTTGGCTATTTTCTTTCTTGGCAGAAAGGGTTCCTGGGGCTGCCGGGCAGAGGCTACGGGCAGATCACAGGAGCATCCCCGGCCCACCCAGGGGCCAAAGTTCAGCGCACAGCGGCCGCCCGGTCCCAGTGCCGCCGAGGCTCGCTTCAAAGCGCGGAGCAGTCAAGAGAAATTAAAGTCAGAAACGGAGCGAGACGGGGGCAGAGCAGCGGCGGGCAGGGGGCACCGCCGGGGGCAGCGGGGCCGGGGGGAGCCCGCGGGGGGACGGGGACGGCACCTGGGCACCGGGACACGGAGGGTGAGCTGGGTTTTGTGGCGGACCACGGGGAGATGCCCCGGGCTTGGAGTGGGAACTGGATTTTGTTATGAATAGAGAGAAAATCTGCCTGTGTGGGGTTTCTGGTGGCGGAATCGGGAACGCAGTTCCAGCTTTCTCCCTCTGCAAGGGGAGGGACTGCTGGTGGAAACAGCACCGAGAGCCCCGGGCAGCTGAGGAAGCCGAGCAGCAGCTTTGGTAGGATTTGGAAAGCTGCTCCTGGGGAAGGCAGAGCCTGGCAAAGCCTCTGCCCACCCGGCCCTGCCCTCCGCCGGCACCTATGGGCTTATCCCATGGGGTGGCAAAGAGGAAACCCGTGCTCTTCTCCTCCCCGGGGCTTTCTGAGGCTCCTGATTTTGTTCTGGCTCACGTGTTTGTCCCGGAGGGCTGCTGACCCTGCGTGCCGAGCAGCCGCTGCCCGAGCACTTCAAGACATTTGCCCTAAATCCAAAAGGCAGATCTGTGGCGGCGCCTTGAGCCCCTCTCCCTCCTCTTCTCCTCTGCCTGCTGCAGGGAAAGCTCGCAGCTGAGCTAAGCCTTGCTGAGCTGGTGGGGCTGCAGGAGGGGCTGACCTTCCCGAGCACAGAGCCACCGGGCTGCAGCCAGCCCCGGCCACTTGCAGAGAGCAGGACGAGACCGTGGAGACCTGAGAGAGGCAGCGGGAGCTGGGCAGGGGGCGAGCTGGCAGCACAGGGGGGACCCCGGGGGAATGGGGCACAGGGCGGCTGTTGGCATCCCTGCCTCTACCCCAAAAGCAGCAAAGATGGGGATCCCCTGCTACACGGCGCTGGGAGCAGATGAGCAGAAGGGACGTTTTGGTTAGGAGCTGCTGCAGCCCCTTTTCCACCACCCCATGCTCAAGCCCAGCCTTGGAGCTGAGCAACGTGTGCGCCACGGATCCAAGGGCGGGCTGAAACCTGACCTGCAGGAGCCCATTTGGCTGCTTCCTCAGCACCAGGCACGCTCAGATTGTGCTGCAGTGGAAAGAAAGCCGTCTCCAACACCAGACGGGGCTCACGAGGGAGCACCCAGGCTGGCAGCCTCGCGCTGCCCCACAGCCAAGCACCCCCTGCCCCTCAGCCCCGAGACAGCGGCTGCCTGCAGGATCCTCACCGCCCCTTCCAACGGTGAAGATCTGAGGCTAAAAACACCGGGTTTGGTGACCCCAGTGCACCAGCCCACACATTTCGGTGCTTGCCCCCCACGCGGCCGGCTGACCCCTGCACCGGGCCACTTGCTGGCGAGCCTGCGGCGTGGGACAGAGAGCAGGCAGGGGACAGCAGAGCCACACCGTGCCCCTTCCCTGCTGCTCACACACGCCGAGCAGAAACAGCACGACACGGGGCAAAGCTGGCAGGGAGCTGGCAGGCAGCGCCCGGCCCCAGCACCAACCCCACGGCCACGAGGGAGGATGGAGATGTCCCGGCCGGCACCCGTGGACGCACCCTGTGTGCACCATGGGCTCAGGGACAATCCAGCCTCCTTCCTCCTACAATTCCCAGTTGTACAGAGAAACAGCAGCACCCGGCCCGCGTGCTGACAGCCATTTCGACCGCAAGAAGCTCTGGGAGCATCTCTCCAGGCTGCTTCCCACGGCGGTCAGCGAGGACGGCCGAGCTGGTAGCATTTGGCACTATCGCTCCCGATCCCTGATTTTACACCAAGAGCATCCCAGCTCCGGGGCAGCACTATGAGAGCGGCCCCACAGCACCTCCGGCCCCACAGCACCAAGCTCCAGCTGTAAAACCACTCCAGACACAAACCCACTCGGCTGCGGGCAGGTCTCACCCCCTCCACAGGGACCACTCCCGCTCCTGGCGCTGCGCGGCGGCCAGATAAGGGCCGGGACCCCTCGGCCTGCAGCGCATTCCTCCCCTTCTCCCATCCAGCGGGAAATATTTTCCGTGCGTGTCAGCTCTGAGCAGGAGCCAAGTCCCAAAGCAGCGCCTGGCGACACTGTCCAGGCCCCCGCAGCCCCCAGCCTGCGGCGCGGGGTCCGGCCGGCGGCGAGGAAGAGCGCGGCGACTCACATGTGATGAAGTAATCCTGCTGCCGCTTGAACTCCAGGCCCATGTAGTTGGGGCTGAACTCCTGGAACTTGATGGTGAAGCGGATCTCCTGCTCGGGCCGGTTGCACGTCACCAGCACGTTGGGGTCCATGACGGTGCTGCAGGCATCGGCCTGGTCCTTCTTCACCAGGTACAGCTTGTAGTACTCGTAAGGCTTGGACGGCTCCGCCTTGGGGCAGATAATGTCCAGTTTGTCCCCGATCTCCGGGTAGATGACCAGTCCCTTCCCAGTCATGAACCTGCAAGGAGAGGAGAGGGCGAGACGTTAGCGACACTCGTGCCCGGGCGTTCCACCCCGCGCACAGCCCTGCTCCCCCACAAATTATATTTCAGCCATGAACTCAGCTGTTCTCCCCCCGCAAAACGCCTTTTTATTTGTCACCAAGTTCTCCTCCTCCTTCACCAGCGCTGCGCAAAGAGCCAGCACATCAGCCACCAGAACCAGGGGCTCCTCCCGAGCCCTCCCAGTATGGCACCAGCACACACCAGTGAGCAGCGTGGCCGGAGAGGGAGCGGAGCCACCCCACCGCTGCCCTTCCTAGCGCAGACACCACGGCTCTGCCCATGCGCCCGTGCCCCAGGGCCAGGCAGCGAGCTTCCTGCGGGACAGCAGGTAATTAGGGACAGCAGGCAATTAGGCACGGGAGCAGCCGTCAGGACGGGGCGCGGGGAGGGATCCCTTCCACGCCCCGGTTACGGAGGAATTCCTGTCCTTACATGGCAGGGAAGGAAGCATCTCGCAGGACAACTTCTACCCACCCGGCGGTTGCCACAGCTCAACGGCGTGCCCAGGAGCGTGGGAGGACCGGGTGGAGAGGAGCGAGGAGGGAGGAAAGCTATTTGGGGCTGGAAGGCAGGGCATTGTGCAGGGAAGGGAGGGAAGGTAATGTGCTGATAATTAACATTCAGATTTCGTTATTGCAGAGCAATACTCTGATTTATTTTTTTTTTTTTTTCTTTTCACGGTGAAGTAGAGGATTAGGGCAACTCGGAGGGAAGCAGCAGAGCGTCCACTTTGATGTAGGCAACACAATGCGCTCCTGATGGAAGATAACGTGGGAATGGATGTTCCTGCAGAGCTATCTATCTCCGCTGCAACTCCCTCGTGCAATTTGGGCACGGTGCAGAGCAGAGCACGTGCTCCGACGGGCTGCACGTCCACGGCCTCCCCTGCGCTGCCAGCCCCTGCCTAGCCCCCTCCCGTGGCAGCGGGGCCGGAGCCACGGGGCTGCCTCCTCCCAGCGTCAGCTGCAGGCTGAGGCTGCAGGCAGCGGGGAGCAGGCTCAGGCGTACAGGACCAACCTGCTCCGTGGCTCCTGTGCAAGTCGCAGCAAGAAGCCAGGGAGCTGAAACCAGAGCACGAGCAGCCCAGGCTCCAGGCCTCTCACCGTGTGAGCTCCGGCACCTTTCCACGCCGGCCGGGCTCGGAGAAGGCAGGAGGAGCCAGGAGCCCAAGCCCACACACACCCCGGTGCCCTCAGCGAGGGCTCCCAGGCCGGGTTTGGGCTGTAGGGCAGCCAGGAGAGCCACGCATCGCCAGCACCTCTCCACAGGCACCTTCTGTCCACGCTGCCCCCAGCCCTGGGGGGCTGCATCACGGGGTGCTACTCGCCCCATCCCTCCTGCCCATCAGGGGAGCTCCGGCTCAGACCGAGGAGCCGAGGTTCTCCACCAGCAGCAGGAGAACTGCCATGGCACCAGACATGGGGACAACCGGGACCATCCCAACCCCGGCAGCACAGCGGCTCCAGCAGAGGTGTAAGCTTGCAGGAAGCAATTACAGCTCCTGGAACCGGGCTCTCCTGCAGCAGCCCCAAACCAGAGCAGGGACCTCAACCCCTGCGAGGCCCCGCTGCCGCCGGGAAGGTCGAGCGCAGGCGGCGCCGCTGCAGCCCCGGCTGCCGGCAGGTGAGCTACCAAGTAGGTCAGCTGGCCCCCGGCCAGCAGCGCGCTTCCAAAGCCTCACACGCGATAAAGGCTTCCCCCACCCACTGCCTGCGCCCTGATGCAATCCCCGGAGACGTTTAGTCAAAGATGCAAAGAAGCCCCTGCCCCTCCCTCCCCTTGCTCACCATCCCCACCCTCCGCGAGGCCACAGACATGCAACGCAAGTAAACACTTGCATGCTCACTCACAGGTTCCCACCCTAAGAGGCAGCTGGATCCCACATTCATTTCTCCGCAGTTGGGCTGAGTCAGACGTTTTCTGGCAAAGGGCTCCCGAGTGACTCAAATTCCCTCCTTCAGCCTCTGCCAGCTCCCTCCTGCCCCAAAGATGCCAAACAGGAAGCCACAAACGAGTCGAGCAGATGTCTCGCAACTCCCGAGTGAGAGCAGAGGGCTCCTATCCGCCTCCCATCTCCACACCAGGAGGGCCGATCACAGCCCCTGGGCCAGCGGGGCAACTGCAGCACCCACGTGCCATCCACCCGCACTCACGGCAGGTCCACTGCTTTTCAAGCACGGCAGGGCTGGAGCGATGCAGGGAGGGCAGAGGTGATAAAGGCATCGAGGGAATGAGGCTGAGAACATCCAGGCACGGTGTCCTGTTGGCATTCCCTCATCTCCCAGAACTCGGCAACGAGGCCCGCGCGCGCTGTATTTGTTTTGAGGACAAAGCCATAAACCCATTTTCCTACATCGACGCTCAGCCTCAGCTTCAGCAGCGCAGAGCTTCTGCCCGGGGATCAGCCTCGCAAGGCTTTCCAGACTTCCTACGTGAGAATCGAGCACGAACCAGCTGCCGGCCGCAGTGGCCACGGAGCCCGGGGGCTCTCGCACGCCCCGGGGCCGCAGCAATCCCCGCAGCTCCCCGGGGAGGCCGGGAGGGATCTGCTTTGTATCTGCTTTGCATCACGGCCCACCGCCGCTCAGACACCGCGCACCCTCCGCCTGCCGCTTCCTGCCAGCAGCATTCCTGCGCGCGTGCACGTTTTGCCCTTTGTCCTTCCATTTCCCTGATTTTTTCTCCTCCATTTCCCCCTTAGTGCGCTCCCTCCCTTCTCTAGGAGCAGGGCTGTTTCCAAGCTACGAGGCTGGTCAGCATTAGCCATGACAAGAAACCCCCGAAACTGCCTTCCCGACACCTCCCTCGTTGTGCTTTGAACTCTTAGCTCCACATCACGATTTTTTCCCCCTATTTTCTTTTTTTTTCGTCACAAGCCACGGCCGGTGACAGCCGTTCCAGGGAAGACTGAAAATGGCTCCCATTAGGTGAGAGCCCAGTTCTCCAGGAAAGTGCAACAGAGGAGGTGAAAAGCAACATTCATCACAAAAACCGCAGAGGGAGAGGCATCCAAACCGGCTGAGGAGTCGCCTCTGCACGTTATTACACCAAGTTTTGCATTTGAGAGATTTTACTTCATGAGGGCCCAGCCGGGCTTAGCCCCTTGGCACACGGGGACTTGTCTTTACAAGGACACATCTCCAAACTCAGGCTAACTGGGAGGAATGAGCAGATTACTTTTAAATTAAAAGGGAAACTCGCTGAGCCCTGAGAGCACTCGCTGTAATTTTGGGGAGGATCTGCCGCATTCATCACACAGACAGAGCCTGATTTCCTTGCTCTAAGGTGTGGGGGGAAATCAAATTCAATTCGACCTTAACGACGAAACTGTGACTGACATCTGCATAATAAAGCACTCTGGGATGCTCTTCGAGACATGCAGTGTATTAGACAACTTAAATTAGGATACGGCAGACTGGCGAAGCACTGAGAAGGAGGATGGCTGTTGCTCTCAGCAATAACCTACTTACATCCCAGCCTCAGACGGCTCCAGCCAGCGCGAGCCAGCTCCGGGGACCCTGCGGCCACCCGCACCAGCACTGCAGGAGCGGGGATGGAGCGGGCAGCACGCAGCTGGCCAGGGCAGGCAGCCTGGCACGGCACGGCATGGCATGGCACAGCACGGCTCCTGCAAGCAGAGCAAGGCTGGCAGGGGGTGCACACAGGGGGATGCCCCAGCAGAGAGCACGCGGTGTCCCTCTGGGGGCTAATCCTGCACCGTGCGTGCTGGCACCGGCGTTCCCCAGCCAAGCCATGGAAACTGCAAATGGGCAAGCCCAGCAGCCCATCGCTTGCTCCTGCTCCTGCAAATGCGACAGCGAGCACACCCATGCTGGTCTTCAGTGGGCAGCCCTGGCCAGACGCACGCAGCACCCTCCCCGACACCCCCAGCCTCCCAAAGCCCCCGGCCCTCGTGGCTCTTCCAAGCAAACCATGGCACGATGGCTTTGGGGGAGCAGTGCTGAGCTGCCCGGCCACCCTGTGCCCCCTCTCCTCTCCCGGCGCCTCGCAGGGATGCTCTTGAGCCAGGGCCAAGGGGAGCACACACGGCTCCTGTCCTGCAGCGAGGTCTGCCCATGCCACCACAGATGCCAGGCACGCAGCAGAGGAAGGAAAAGTTTTGCGAGGCAGGAGAAGCCCGGGCTGCCACACATGCCAAGACGTGTCTTCCCCAAGGACCTCCCAAGTCTAAAGGCTGAAGCCGTCCAAGTCGCTACAAAACCAGAGGCAGGCACTTCAAGCCGATGCGAATCGGGAAGCGTGCTCCGCTCAGCTGGGCCTCCTTTTTATCTGGAAATCTCAAGTGCTTCATGAGATGGAGCCTCGCAGCCGCAGGAGACGGTTGAAGGACTTTGTCACCCCCGAGTGCAGCGCTGCTGTGACCGGGCAGCAGGCCACGCAGCCGACTGGAGCTCAGCTCCATCTGTACCTGCCAGCAGGCACCTCCCCGGGGAGCACGCCGCCTGCCCACCGCAGGGCTCCTCTTCCCCGCTGCCCCCCCTGTGCCCCCCCCCGGGAGGAGGAGCACATTTCTGCTTTGGTTCATTCACCGTTTGTACCATCGCCGGTTAAGAGCTCAAAAAACATCCCAGCATCTTTGCTTTTGGTGTCAAAGGTGGGAAGGATTAACTGCAGCCATTCCAGTTGGAAAAAATAAAAATAATGTTACGGTGCTGCAGGCACGTGCTGGAACGGAGCTGTTACCAGCAGGCTCACGACGGGAAGGCCCCCGGGGTGATTTGGGGGGCACCTGGAGCTGCCACCCGCAGCCCCGCCGGGTTCAGGGTCCCCGTGCCGCCGAGGAGCATCCCGGCGAGGTGGCCCCACGCACCGGCCGGCCCCGCGGCCCCGCAAATTCCTGGCCCTGCAGGTTCCTTGGGAGCTATCAGGTGGCAGCGTCCAATTTCCTCATTGTTTCGGGAGGTGTTTTCTGATGGGAAAGGTGAAAAGGGTATTTGTGAGCCTTGTAAACCGATTCCTCCGAGTTGGGTAAACAAGGGGAGCTCTGTTGGCAGCCAGCCTCCGCGAGCCGGAGATGCCTGAGCAGAGAAACCCAACCAAGGGGCTGCCCCCCCGGCCCCGGCCAGGGGCTCAGGGGTCACTGGGGGAGCCCCCAGCCCCCCTGCAGTTGGAATCCAAGGGGCAAGCCCATGGGCAAGTCCCCCCAGGGGGCAAGTCCACTGGAAGCCCGTGGCTTCCAGCCCAGGCTTTCCCAGGGCTACCCCCTCACTGTGCAGGGGCTTGGGCTCCAAAAAGCTTCGGTGGGACCCCATGGAGTGACACAGGAGTGACAAGCGGGACCCGAAGCAGTGACACAGGTGATGCGCTCCCCACCTCGGAGTGTCTGGTGTCAGGTGCAGCCACCCTGGTATCACAGAGGAGATTTAACAGGAGAGGAAGACGACTGGGCTGATAAGGGATAATCCCTCAAAATATGCCGCTGGGCTACCTGGGGGGATTTCAGCGACCTTTGTTTCACCGCCCAAGCGAGAGTTTTGCAGCCCCAGCATCTTCCCCAAGCGAAGGAAGGGGCCTGCTGCCTCCTCCCCCTCTGATCCACAGCATCCAGCCCCAGCCTGTGCCAGCATGGTGATGGGCAGGAGGGGGCATCCCTGCCACGCTCCCACCAAGGGAGGACACCTCCACCAGCAGCTGAGACGCTCAAACCTCAGCCTCAAGGAGAAGCAGCCCCGCGGGAGGCTGGGGGGGCACCTGCAAGACCACGAGTCACACCAGCCACATCAGCCAGCCCAGGAACAAGGGGACAAGGAGGAAAAGCACGGATGCTTGACCCGAGCAGGCTCAGGAGTCATGCTGGGCACAGCACCTCGCTCCTCCTCTCTGCACGTGCACACATTGCTGTCTTTTCTTCTTCCCATGGGCACGCACGGGCTAGCAGGCCAGGTCACGTTTGAAAGTGGACTGGCTAACGTGGTCAAAACACCACCTGCAAACCCCAGTGCTCCGCAGATAGGGCATCTGGCACCTCCAGAAACACGCCAGTGGTTAGGCAGTACTTCCTTAGGGCAAACATGACTGGTAAATTGCTTGAACATGTGTTGTGTTTTGTTTTTTTTTTTTTTTTAAAGAATGGGTTAACACACTTTCAAGCAACCCATCTCCCAGCCCAGGCGCTCCTTGAATCCTGAGAAGTACAAAACCTCTGGGCAGGCATCACGTTTCCCTGTGTCTGAAGAACAAAACGCACCTTTCACTTTATCTCTGGCTTTGCAGAAAACAGAACAACACCGAACAACAACCCCCTCGCTGGATAAGATACTCTAAAGCATTAATTCTGACATACATAGAAGATGACATATGCTAAATGCTGTTTTCTTCAAAGAAACCCAGAAATAAGCATCTTACAAGGAGGACATCTACTTTTAGCAGCCGAGGCTGCAGGAAGGCTTAGGAGGCCTGGCAGAGCGATGCACGGCGAGCAGAGGACAGCAAGCACCCATTTACAGGGGGCAGATACTGGTACACAAGAGCTCCAGATTCGTCCAGGCTTTCAGGACTTGAAGACCACAGTAGAAGAGCATGTTTTGGAGTTGCCTTCCTTCCATTGAGTCTCCAAGAACGAATTTAAGAGCTGCCAGAAGCGCCCAGCTGAGCGGCGTTGGGCACTCGCTGCCATTTGGCGTGCCCCAGCTCCTGCAGGTCCCCACAGCTCGCGGGAGCTGGGAAACGAGATCAAACAGGGGAACAGCCAGCAGCTCTGAAAGCTGAAACGACCCAGTAAAAACGCTGGAAAACCCATGAAAAAACTTCTGAAAAGCATTAGTGCAGCGTACGGAATCTGGGAGAGCTGTGCAGGTGCCCAACCACAGGCTGAAGCCTTATTTTCAGCAAGCCAGATGAACCAAGGGGTCAGGAGCAAGCTCTGGGACCACCAGAGCACCTTCACACCATCCCTGCTGTGGTAGAACAGCATCCTCAGAGCAGACACAGCCCAGCCCAGTGCCCACATCCATCCCAGAGCGGCAGCACCGTGCTGGAGCACCAAGAAAATCAGGTTCCTCCCCGCCATCACCAGAGTTCATGCACTGAAGCAGGAGGGCTCTTACAACTTTCTTTTCCAACGCCTAGTGTTATTACAGTCCGATCCCTTCCTTTTGACTCCTGTTAAATTCTCGGGAACAAAGATATCCTGTGGAAGGAAGTTAATTACAACTTGAATGAAGCGGTACCCGGCCCTCCTCTACCTCCCATCTGTGTCTGTCGCCTTCCCATTCGTGCAGTCGAGTTGCTCGTCGCTGCAAGAAAGGGTAAATAGGAGCACGCCATTCCCCATCCCCGCGCTTTCAGATCCCACTTCTTTCATGTGCTCTTCTATTATTAGTCTCCTTTAAGAAGAGCCTTCGATCTTTTTATTCCTGCTAATCTCTGTATAATTATTTCCACTGCCCTTCTGCAGACCTCTTCTATTTCTGCTGCATCCGCCCGGCGAGGGGAGCGGGACGCGGCGATCTGGCGGCGTGCTTGTGCCTTCGGCCTCGGCGGCTCGAAGGAGGAGCTGTGCACCCCGGCACCTCTGCCTGGCTCAGTTTTGCCCATCGTTCATGCCCCCAACATGGTCCAAATGCCATCCCACACGGCCTCTGCAAGTCCTGCATCCCCCGCTGGTGAAGGCACGGCACGGCACGGCGAGCTCCTGCCCCTGCTCCAGCCACCCCAAATCCTTGGGGAGCCCCAGCCCCCAGCTGGGGGGCTCCCGGGGGCCATTTCACACCACCAGGATTCAGCAAAGGGATCACCCAGCGGTTCGGCCCCATCGCCACGACCAAGGAGGGCCGGCTGGTGGCTACCCCCCCGCGTTAAGTGGCCGGCTAATCTCCCCGGCCGGCTCCTTCCAGCAATTTATCCGGCTCTGTAGCAATGCACCCCGGTCCGTAATTCTCAGGATCATTCCTAATACCTTTAATGATAAACACAATGCTGGCTCCCTGCCCGCCCCCCAGCAGAGCAGCTGAATTAACGAGGGATTCCACCTCGTTAGCGGCGTGGGGGCAGGGGGTGGCCACGTCCTGGTGCCCCCCAGCGCCCCGCTGCCCCCCGGCTGGAGGCCCCTCGCCCGCTTTCAGCATCAGCTGGGGCAGCATGAGCAGAATCCGTGCTTTTTTGACTTAAACACGAAGCCGGGGTGCCAGCAGCCCCCGGGAAGGGCAGCCCTCATCCCACAGCCCTGCCTCCTCCTCTCCACACCACCACGAGCAGCCCCCCCGCTCCCCACTCGACCCGTCCCCCTCCCAGACACACTTTAAGGCCCTTTTTTCCCCTGTTTCAGGTTTAATGAGGCCCATTCAACCCTCCCAAAGACAAAAGGCCCTTCTCGTTTCTAAACGGATTTACACGACGCATCAGTGAGGCAGAAACGGGTCGCCATGGCAACCCCCCCCCCCAGGCGGCTGCCATTTTGTAGCGCCGCCGCTCCCCCAAACCCCCCCGCGGTAACGGGGGGCACGCCTGGGGAAGGGGCACGGGACACAAAATCGGCCCCGGAGGGGACACCGGAGGGACACAGAAGGGAGCGGAGATGCGAGGCCCCTCGGGACCCTTCTGTGGGGGACGTGTCCCCCGGCACCAGCAACCCATGGCCCTACAACATCCCACAGCCACAGCTCGGCTGCTGAGGGGCCATAGTCCCCCCCCCCAGGAGCACCGTTTCCTCCCATGAACTGAAACCCACTGAAGTAAACATTTCTCCAGCATATGTAATCCCCCGCAAAGTTCTGCGCCGATGACTGATCGGGGTTTATTACCAAACCCGAGCTAAAATGTAAGCAGCGGGCCAGTAAACACCAGCTGCAAGGGGAAAAACACGAGGAGGACACCCGAGGCTCCCCGGGCGGAGGCTGTGACGGGAAGGCCGGGGGGGGAGCGCTCCTCTCCGCCACCCACGGCCATCGGGGGGGCTCAGCCCCGTCCCGAGAGGCACGGAGGCCTCGCTCCAGGCTGGCCTCCACGGCCGCATCCTCGCCCGGCAGCTCCAGGGAGTGTGATTGCAAGTGGCAGGTACAAGGCGCCCAAACAAGCCGCCCGTCCACCTCAATTTGAGCGCGACGGGCGTTCCTCACGCCTCGGCAAGTGGCCGTGACAGCAGCCTTGTAAGAAACAAAACCAGCAGCAGCTTTGGGCACAAGGTGCGTGGTGGCCACTGAGATGCTGATCACCAAACGTGAGCGGGGCCGGGGGCTGTGCTCGACTATCAAGGGGACGAAGAGCAGAGAGCCCGTTTCCATCAGAGGAGATGCTCTTCGTCCAGGACAGCCATCCGCCAGGCAACAACACGGTCCCTCCGACATCCAGCCATGTTCCTTTTGTTATCACCACACCAGAAGACCCGGCAGAGGAAGCCCGGTTCAGGAGCAGCTCGCAGAGGTCACCAGGCAAAAAGGACAATTCCCACAGCCTCGGGCTCGCTCTTTCCCCCCGAGCAGGCTTCCCTACCCACGCTTAGATCTGCCTCCACTCTCCCAGTCCGCAAGCACTCGAGGCTCCAGGTCGCACCACGCTTGCCACCAGCAGCGCCAGGAGAGCAGCAGAGGGCTCCAGGGGTTTTTGGTACGAGGATGCTGCAGAAAGCAGGTTGGCGGTCCAGGCTGCAGGTTGTTGGTGCCCACAGACACGCCACCAGGCTGCATGATCCCGTCCCTTAGAGCTGGGGGGTCTTTGGGTTTTTATTGTCTCTTTGGGTTTTCCTCATCTGCATGCAGTCGCTCTTTCAGTGCAAACCAGGTGCTCTTCTGGTGCCCCCACCGGATTTCCAGCGAGGCCACGAGGCAGGATGGATGCGGCTGAGGCAGCGCTGGCCACGTGCACGCTGCTCCGAGGAGTCGCAGAGCCGCCGTTACGCCACGCAGCCGCCTCCCAGCTCTGGCCTGCACAAAGGCATCGCTCCGAAGCAGCTTATTTACAGCTCACGCCTCTAACGCCATGCTGCCTCCATGCAATGGCTGCGAGCGATGTCCCCGGCCATGGGCAAGCCACACGTGGGCCACACATCATGGGGGGGATGAGGCTGAGGAGGAGGAGGAAGAGGAGGAAGGCGCACAGCCCTCACCAGGGCCAGGCGCTGAAGTGAGCAGCCCGCCGAGGCTCCTTGCTCCCAGCTCCGCGCAGCGCCCCGTGCACCCAAGCCACCTCAACAAATGCTATTTACCCAACCCCGCGAGGAAAATTAAAAACCAGACGGTAATTGAGGCAGTTTGGAGGAGATTTAATTGGGGCCAGGCCACTCGCGCGGGCTGCTGCTGCCACCTGCAGCGCTCTCCGCGAGCGGTGGCAGCGGCTCCGGGGGGACCGCGGGCCCCGGACCCCGCTTTGGGGGGGTCGCAGGTGCTGGCAGGGCAGGACGAGGGACAGCACGCTGCCTGGGCGCCCAGCCCTGCCCCGCACGCAGAGCCACTCCTGCAAACTCCTTATTCCCCCAGGACAATAAGCGGCATTGCCCAGGAGCTGGCCAAAATACCGCCAAATAAATAAATAAATGCGGGCGGCTGCGTTTCCCTCCCTCGAGTGGCAACGTCCCGCGCCTCCCCTCAGAGAAATGAAGACAAGCCGAGCTATCTAATTAATGCTGTCAGGCCGCGGGGAGGGGGCCGGCGGCGGCGGCCCACAAAGGCGGCGTGGGGAGCGGTCTCCCTGCCTCCGCGGCCGGCATCTCCCGCGCCGCCGCCATCAATGGGGCCCCACACTGCGCATGAGGTAAGATGCGATTCAAAGCGGGGTTTGTAAGGGGTTTTGTTTTTTAAAATGGGGGAGGGGAAGGGAACAGGGCTTGACAAGAGCTGACAGACAACTGAACAAAACCATAAGGGCCATGAATGGCAACACGGCTCTTTAATTGGCGTAGGAATGGAGAGAAAAGTGAGACAATGAGGCGCAGGCTCTGGCCGCGGGGCCCCAGCCCGGCGAGGCGCGGAGGAGCGAGCGCTCCCCTTCTGCTGCTCCCTGCAGCCCTACGCCCTCGTTTGAGCTTCGCCAGGCCTACCGAGGTCAACATCTGCATGCATCCACCCCGGGGACCAGCTCTCCGGAGGCACGCACAGGCACCCTCCCAAAAACAGAGAGGGCGAGGGGAGAGGCGAGCAGGAAGGGCAGGGCGTGCAGAGGCTCTCCTGACGTCGCCCCAGAGCGCAGCGAGACCACCTGGTCGGCGAGGGGGCTTCCTGCCCCCCAAAGAGCCCGGGCTCTTCTTGCAGGACCCCGGCCAGGAAAAACGTCCCGCAGCCAAGCCCCGCTCACCACCAGGAATTTCTAAAGCTAGAATTCCTCCGAAGCGGCACGGACCCAAAACCCAAGGCCTGGATGCTGCAGACATGAAATGATCTGCTGGAAGCAGCTCAGGTTCCCCACTCGGCTCCATTTGTTTTTCTGTTTTGCTTTGGTTTGGGGGAGGCCCAGGAACGCCCGTGCCCGTGCTCTGGCTGCAGCCCCGCTCCCGCTCCATTCATCTGGAGGCCAGGGGGAGAGGGAGAGACAGGTTAAAAGGGAACAAGGTCCGACCAGCGGGGTTCCCACTTCTTCCCTGACCCCTCCGAAATGAGACGGAGGAGATTTCGCCTCCCGGTTCCAAAGCAAAGAATTACTTTGGCATGGCACACCGCGGCGGCTGCGCGCCCACTTGGAAGGGAAGCCGGCAGCAGCGCTCCTGTGCCCAAGGAAGCCGAGAGCGAGACCTCCCCGCCAAGCCCCGCGCATTGTAATGCAGATGCGGCCCCAGAGCAGAAAGGAGGCGTGCTGCAGCCCTCCGCCCTGCAGCCCTCCGCCCGGACCCCGCACAGGGGCTCAGCCGAGGGGACGGCACCGCTCGCTGGGTCCAAGGCCCGGCTCCAACCCTGGCACCTCCTGGAGAGCCCCTCCTGCCTGCTGAACTGCAAAGTCAGCCTCAAAAATTAAGAAGTGAAAGCAAAGACGGGAAGAGATGAAGTTACAGCTGTGGTTAGGCCCCGCGGTGCAGGGAAGCCATCATCTGCATCACCAGCACGCGGGGGCTCCAGCAGGCGCACGCTGCGCCCCGGTGACTGCTGCACCCCAAAACCTGCCCGGTCCCAGCTGTGGGAACCCCCAAAACCAGGTCAGGCCAACAACCACCTCCCCACACACGGGTCCTGCAGGGAGAAAGCTCAGCACATCCCCACTCCGCAGACCCGATGGGTGCGGGAGGGCCCCCCAGGCGACTCAGCTCCCCGTGCCCCATGTGCCGACCCCAGTCCCTGGGCCAGCTGGGGCTCGGCTTGCCTTGGGTAAGCACCGCTGCGGTTCCAAGAGATGAATCCCGACATTAGGAACTGGGCACGGGGAGGAGAAAACCCCAGGACCGGTTACCCGCAGCGCAATTAGGGGTGCCGTGCCCCGCTCCGACAGGTCGCGCAGGCTCCGGCGGCCCCTGGGGTGGCGGCTGCCAGCCGGCCGGGCAGGGCCAGCGCCGCGGCCGGGGCTCCCCTCCTGCGGCTGCGGCGTGACTCACGCCCGCTCCTTTTGATCTCCTGACTCCCAGGGGTGGCGAAACGAGTTTTGTAATTTGGGCTAAGTCTGGAAGCACCATCTTCCCAGGCAGCCGTAAATCACCGTCTCTGCGAGGCCTCGTGTCATTACCGGGAACTTGCTCGACTGGAGGCCGTCTTCTGACTTCTGCAGACTTTCTTAACCACCCCATTACAGCGAAATGCACGCATACAGCAACCACCACGACTGTCCACTCCAGCCATGTAATGACTGCCCCGGTAACCAGGTCACACCGTATTCCTACCCTCTGAGTCAGCCCTGTAATCTTCACGCTATACTTGGCTGTACAGGACTTTCAACCCCACACCACAGGCTGTTTTGGACGGGTCTAGGAGAAAAAGCTGAAGATGAGTCATAAGAGCTCAAAAGACTCGTTTCCCCCCCCTCCCCCTTGTCCTCATGCACACAAAATGTAGGAGATCACCGGGGACCGGTGAGCCAGTTCCACAAGAAAGCAGAAAGCCAGCCTCCACCTCGGGCCGCGCTCCCTACAGTTGCTCAGCAGGGAGGAAAAATGCCCTTTTCTCCCCAAAACCCCTTCCAAGCGCCGCTCGCAGGCGGCACAGCGCGGCAGTGTCAGGTTTAAACCTCGCCCCTTGCTGAAAGAGATCTGGCTCGTACTCGCTTTTATTTTTAGGCTGGATACACGTACGGCTGAACTTTAATAAAATGTACAACCTCCTTTTGGGAATATGAGAAGCGAGAGAGGAACAAGAAAGCGCGTTGCTGTCTCAGGTGTCGCAGACGCTGCCAGACCCGAAGGTTTCGCCCCTCAGGGACACGGAGCAGAGCTGCTGGGTGGGCGCAGAGCCCCCTGCACCCAGCCTGGGTGCGCTCAGGGTGCACTGTGGCTCGTGAGACCGCAGGGATTGCAGCTGGGAGAGCACACAAAGAGCTTCCAGCTCCACAGCAGACACAGAGCAAGCACGGAGACCAGCAGCCTGGTGTAGAGATGTCCCTGCCCGTGCCATCGTTGAGGTCCCTTCCAACCCCAACCTCTCCGGGAGTCTCCCAATTGTTCCCTTTGCAGCAGCACGGTGCCAAGACCTGCACCTCTCCAAGAACTCCTCCAGCAAAGCAGCGTCTCATCGAAAGAGCCTTTTAGCAGCACGCTAAAGAAAGCTCTCCCCAGCCCAGCAGCAAGCCTCTCTTCAGGGAGGCCACCGCCACAAAGCTCGGCTCCCAGACGTGTCATTAGGAGCTCCGCGCACTTGCTCCTGCCCCAACACCCGGTCACGCTGCGGGCCGGCTCGTCTGTCTTCAAGGCAGGATTTGTGAGTGCAGGAGGGAAACGGGGCTGCTGGTCTCAGGCTAGTCCAAGCGTTGACTCCTACAAAACCCCAGCAGTTCGGGTGTTGGGCACCCATCGGGGTCAGCTTGTGTCCCGAGAGCAGCCTGCCCTGCCAGCAGCGGGGTTACGCCAGGCACTGGGGAGGACCGTACGCCTCAGCCCCCTGGCTGGCCTTTCCTCTGCAGCGCTAGGCAAATAGCACAGGAGTTAAAAGCCAGCAGTCCTCTTTGGCAGAGCCTTCTGCTATTTGCTTTTAGGGGAGAGGGCAGGGAGACAGAAATTGCCTGTGTCCTGGAAGCACAGCTTCTCCTACCGCCCCGGCCCGCCAGCATTCCCCAGCCCGAGCAGCCCGCCTGGGGCTGGCACCTCCTGTTTGCTCGTTTTGAACCTGAAAATGAACCTGGTGAGGACAAAGAGGAGGAGGAGGAGCGGGGCAGAGCCACCCCAGGACACCGCGAGCCCACCGGCTGTCCCCGCTCCCCCGCGCCACTCCCGCGCCAGCAGTTTCCAATTGCCAGCAGCAGAGCCTGCGGACGGGGAGCGTGCACAATCCCCACCCCAGAGACAAAACCCCTCCAACTTGCCACCCACGTGCAGCGAGCGAGCTGACAAGATGCCGCAGGAGAGACCAGAATTCCCCCCGACCACTTCCTCCCCCACAGTTTCGCTGCCAGATGCGATTCCCCGGGGCCTCGCCCCAGCATCCCGCTACTTACGGCACTCCCGCCCGCGGTCCCCTCCCCACCACGCGCCGTGCCACCAAGCTGGGGACACGTCCCCACCGTGCCACCGTGCCGATGCCGAGAGCCCTTCCCCTGCCACGCTGGAGGCAGAGCCTCGCACGTGGTGCTCGGTGCATTTAATGGGGAGCAGAACCCTCTCCTCTGTGTTACTGCAGCAGGGCGCAACGCTGTGTGCACGGGGACGCTGCCCACGCCGGGCACAGCAGTGTCACCCGCTGTCCCCCTGGCACGTGGCACGGCCACAACACAACGCTGGGGATATCTCAGGGCCCTCGGAAGATGCACACTCCCTGCACACTGACCAAGACTCCCGAACCCACCCGCCCCGACACGCGGAGGCTTCGCATCGCTGCAGTCACCCAGCGCCAGCCCGCACGCCCTGCAGCGCCTCTCCATCCTCTCGCAAATGAAGAGGTCACACACACACCAGGAATAACCAGTTTTTGCAGACCAGACGCCTAGATGGCTAGCGCCAGAAAGACCTGGGCGAGGATTTTTTGGCCGGTGTTGTCTCAGCCCGTTGGGGTGCACGGCGATGCTCGAAGCAGGGGCTGCAGCCGCGTCCACCCAGGGACCGACCCAACCATCCCTGACCCACCACCACCCGGCCTCTGCCTCCTTCAGCCCCGCTCTCCGAGTGCATTTTACTCATGTTTTGCACTTGAGGTCTCTCCTTTTTTTTTTTTAACTTATTAAGGAGAAAGTTCAAAACGCCTGCAATGTCTGCGACGCACTAATTTAGAACTTACTGCGGTGTCGACATTGCATTAAGTATTTCTGTCAACCGTGAGGACAGACTATGTCTATGTAAGAAATTACACCGGCAATTATAGCTAAAGAGGCATGTAAAATTTCCAAAAAAAAATTAATGTATTCAGAAATGATAACTGACATTCTTATTAGGATTAATCTAATTTTAGTAGAGTCATTTATATCCTGCCTTTGGATAAAAAATGAATTTCAATTTTAAAACCTGGGTAAAAATTGGCATTTAAAAAAGTGCTTTGAGAAGTCACCCTGCGTGATTAAGGGTGATGATAATATGAGAAAGTTTAAGGGAAAAAAAAAAAAGGCTTTCCATGAAAGAAGATATTTGTTAAACCAAAGGGAAGCAGGCACTTAACAACCTGCGCAGGCCGCTTCCGGACTCGGCGCTTTCGGGTGTCATTTTTAGTTGCGGGTTAGGCTCCGACTTGCTTGTGGCTTTCTCCAGCTCGGTGCCACGCAGCCGGGAAGGGCCGAGCCGAGGTTGCTGGAGCAGCAGCAGCAGCAGGGACGTCTGCTGGCACCCTCGGCAGCGCCCCGGCCGTGCCGCAGCGGGGCTTTCGGACCTCCGCCGGCAGCCGCGCCGCGCTCCCGAGCCTCAGATCCAATTTTTAGGGCAGAGCCAAGTTGAGGCCTTCAGAGAAATCATCAGCTTCCACCGCAGTCGTTCAACGGGGAAAAAAAAAAAAATTATAAGCACGCTTCAGTCTCAAATAAATCCCTTAGCATAGTTTTGTACGCACACCAATTAATCGCAGCCCACACCTCCTTACAAAGAATGGCTCTGTTTGACAAACCTGACATCGCTCCGCGAGGAAATTACACGTTTAGCTGATAAGGCAGCTGCACCGAGGCACCGACTGCAGCGCGGCACCGACCCAACACAAGCCAGCAGCAGCGCGGGGCCACTGCTGGAGGCACCAGGGACCCGAGCTTCCCAGCGCTCGGGGTGAATCCTGATTTCACCCCCGGTTTGCATTGCTGGGAAGCAAGCAGAAGATCGCTGCTCACCAAAGGCAGGGAGGAGAGGAAGGTTAGCATAGCACGACGGGCGAGAGGGAGGGCTCCGAGCATCTTGTCAGCTGAAGAAAATGCTCGGAGATGCTCGGAGCTCTCCGTCTGGATGCCAGGAGCACGGGACAGATCCTGCGCCCACGGCACACACGGGGAAATGCCAGGCACTGGAGAGAGCAACACTGCCCACAACCCCAGAGCACAGGAGTGACTCAGGGATAAGAGAAGAGTGGGAAAGCATTGGGTGCAGTTAGCTAATCCCAAAAAAAAAGAAAAATTCCCCCAGAAAGACATTCAACACCCTCCACAGGAGGGAACTTCAGGGCACCGAAGTCTCCATGCGGAGAGGCCTGCCAGGACAGGACGCGCAGCTACGGGCTGGCTGCACGCTCCTTCCCCCAGAGCTCTGAAATTAATTAGTTGTCTTGTAGAAAAATGCACCATTGGCCTCACACACAGACCTCACCGCTGCTGAAACCAGTGGCAAACGGGTGGCCTGGGCCGTCAGGGTCCTGCCCGGCCCCGCCACAGGCACGCCGTCACGTAAGGATACGTGGGGCGGGAGGCAAACGCCAAAGAGAAGGCGAAAAAAAAATGTCCTGGGCTGATTATTTTATTTTCTACTGACAGTTTCAGCCATGAAGGCCAATAAATCCCGATTACAGATTTTAAAAACGCTTCCTGCAGACACTTGGACCATCAAGGCAATTCCGGGCTCCCATAACTCCTGTTTTATGATGGTCATACATGTCAGCTTCTCACGGAGCCCAGCATTTCAATAAAGATGACCATAAACCTAGATTAGAGATTAAAGGACTGACTCAGAACTTTGTCAGAGGAAGAAACAAGTTTGTCTGCAGCCGCCTCGCGCTTTTTAACGGCTGTTACAAATGCTTCATTTTTGATGCTTTTACGCCAGCAATAAATTTCCCGGCTGCCGACAGCTTCCCGAAGGTGAAGGCAGCGCCTGCGTCCTGCGGGCAGGGCAGGAGAACGGAGCCAGACCCGAGCCGGGAGCAGGCAGCCACCGGGGGGGAGAGACCCCAGCCCGTGAGGCTTCAAATCCATGGGACTGGAAAGCTCCACACCGAAAGAAAACACCGCACGTGGACAAAATCCGGAGCAGGGAGGCTGCGGCGAGCCGCGGGGCGACGCGGGGACAGCCACGAGCCCGGCGCTCAGCTCCGGCAGCAGGGACGAGAAGTGACGGGCGGTCCTCTCCCGTCGAGATCGCTGCAGACAGCACAAACACAGCCACACGCCAGAACTGCCCGACCTTCCCGGCTCCTCTCCCCCCTGCCTGTCAAATCTCCCTCCCAGGGAGCAGCTCTGTCCTCGTTTCTCCTCCTCTCGTCTTCGCAAGGTTAGCGGCTGCCAGGCAGAGGCAGGCGAGCACGTGGAGAGGTGACAGGAGGAGACAGACCGCCCCCAGACCCCCCCCCAGGTCCCCACAAGCTGTGCCAAGCAGGATGGAGGTGCCTTTTGCACAATAAATGCCGTGCATTTGTTTTGCTCTGGTTTACTGGATCAATCTGCTGCTTCCTTTTCATAAATGCTCTGTTGGGAGAAGAACAAAAAAAAAAAAAAAGCAGCAGAAAGGAAGAAGAATGAGTCACGACAATGCCACATCTCCACCAGCGCTTGGAGAGCTGCTGAGACGGTGCCAAGGACAAGGGCTGGGACTGGGTGAGATCAAAAGGACGACGGGGGCTGCAAATCCAACCCTCCCCGGAGCGGGGACAGGTTTGTGGGGGCTGCTCGGAGCACGGCCAGGACGCAGCCGTGCCCTCCTGGCTGCCCCACTGAGCTTCAGAGGATGGGGCTCTCCAGCTGTTGGCTTCAAGAAGCGGTGGGCAAGGATGAATGTGGGGGCTCTGCCCAGCACCCAGCCCCTTTTTTGCCTTTCCTCTCTCGCAAAAACACTTCTCCAAACCAAGCCTTAAATTCTGCCCCATTCCCAGAGCCCTGCCAGGAGGCAGAAGAGGAGGAGGAGGAGGGGGAAGGTGACCGCTGGCCGGAGGTCTGTCCCCGCAAAGTGTGACCGTCCCCATCCCATTTCTGCCCGCCCGCTGGGCACGTGGGGCCACCGCTCGCTGGGACACGGGCAACGATGAGGACGGGAGGAACATTGGGTAATTGGAGGTGCACCCGACAAAGCGCCTTGGTGATCAAAAAGTGCCCTTTCCTGACCACATAAAGAGCCCCGGAGCTCTGCACGCTGAAGGGGGCCAGTGCCCTTTCTGCTGGTGTCTCTCAAAGTCCATCAAAAAGTCCCATTTACATCAAAATGCACTTCCAGACATGCTTCAATTTTACTTTCCCCCTTTCATCTCCTTCCACCCTCCCACCCCACCTCTGAGCTCTATTGTTCGCGCAGCATTCGCGGCATCCCGTGCCGCAGAGAAGGCCAAGAAAGCTGCCAAAGTTAAAGAAACAGGACAGGAAGAATGAAGCTTTAAACTAAGCCAGAAGCCGGAATCGCTGCTGGTTGTGCTCCAGCATCCGAGCGGGGCACGAGGGTGCCCGCTGTTGGCGGCCGCCCCGGGGGGGACGGCGCTGGCCGTGTCCCCATCCCGGGGGACTCGAGCTGCCCCAGCCTCCGTCACCGCTCGGGCTTTCTGGTCAGGCTCCGGCAGCCACAGATGGTTTTAATGAGCTTTAACAAAAGCCCCGGGCAACGGGGTTGGAATCAGCAGCCCTGCACCTTGCACAGAGCCGCTCGTTCCGCCTCCCCTCGGCACGGCCGCACGCTCCCAGCCCGCAATGAAGTGCCCAGGGTGGGCAGCGCAGGATTCAGGTCTCCCCACCTCCAGATGAGGGGTTAAAAACGCAGAGGAGCTGGAGCGTTTTCCTCCAGTGCTGGATTTTTCTCGGCTGCTTGGCAGTGGAAGCTGTTTCCCACCTGCCCTCCTTCGTTAGGGTTTAATTAACTTCTTTCTTCTCCCAGGCCAGGCCCCCCCAGGCACCGCATCCCAGCGAGATGGGCGCAGCATCCACCAGAGACAGGGGAGCAGCAGGGAAAGGGAACTTTTGGGACACCCTCAGAAAAAGGGGCAGCTCCCCCGGGTTGATTGACGTCCAAACCCAAGAGCAAAACCTGCTTCTGGTTAGGACAAGTGCAAACGAGCTTTAATTCCAGTCTGAAATCATTAAAGCCAAGCCCTAGCAGCTCAGCGTAATCCAGATGCCTTTCACCCAGCTCCTGTCCACTTCCCTTAGCGCGGAGCTTTTTCAGTCCTTCCTTCCTATTGTCAAGTGTCTATTTTTAACCCCAAGCATTATTTCTCCCCGCACGGCTTCAGAAACTCTCTGGGGACGGTCTGGACTTGCTGAGCTTGTACATGGCAAAGTGACTCGACTCTCACCTTCAGAAGCACTAGAGAAAGCACGGGAGTCATAAATTTCTCTCCGTTCACATTTTCCTTTCTCTTTCCCACCAAGCTTTGTCAAGGGGCTAAAAGCAGGGGAAATTGCGGAGCCGCAGAACCTGCGCCCATCAGCCGGCACCGCCAGGCGAGCCACTTTGCTCCCTCTTCTTCCCGGCACCTTTATCATCAGGCTGCATTTACCCTCATTCCAGTTAGCCTGAAAAAAAAACAGCATCGATACCAAATTGTCGCTGTAAATCAAGGTCAGAGCCACAGCCTCAGAACAGGTCGTAGGAACGGAGGCTCTTTGCCAGGCGGGGGAAGGAGCGCAGCGGAGCCCGATGGATGCGCAGGGACAGGCGTGCGAGGGGGAAGGCTGCGAGCAGCGCCCCGCTCCTCCCTTTCACCCGACAGCCCCGGTGCTGCACGGCAGTAATTAACGGGGAGGTCAGCAGCCAAGCAGTTTCGGAACCTCTACCTTGAGGAAAGTTTATCAAAACAAGGCTCCATCCGTGAGGCGACGCCACCTCCTTTGAGTAATTCATGAAGTGCTTCGAGCCCGGCGCTGGGAGATAAGCCCGCGTCCCGCCGCAGCAGCACCTTTGCACTGCATTAGCCAGCTGTTTACGTTACTTGGCATTAAGAACCAATAAATAATCATTAATACTGCTGCTAGCGCCGATGCTCCGCGCACGAAAGCCCGGATGCCAAAAAGCACAGCCTCTGCGGCACAAACAGCCCGAGGCAGCGGGAGCCACAGGGCCACGGGAGGAAAGGAGAGGAGAGGAGAGGAGGGCAGGCTGCTTCGGAGCTCGGCCCGCGGAGCACAATGGAGCGAGCGCTGCCAATTCTGCATTTCATCACGAGTCCCACCGCGCTCGACATTTTTCAGAAAGCCCCAGCTCGGGGGCTCATGTAACCGGCAGGGGCTCAGCTGCAGCCCGCCAGCCGCCCCGCTCCCACCAAAGCGCGGCGATGCCCCGGCCGCCAGCGCCGCGGGGGGACCCGGAGCCACCCCGACATGATTCATTTCGGCTCATTTGAGATCTCTCGGGCCGGCCCCAGCTTTTGGCTGAGTCCTCGGCTGCGCTTGGCGAGGCTGGCAGGGAGGAACACACACGGCACCGGTGTCCCGGCCAGGGGAGGGAGCATCTGGAAGCAATTAGCCCACCACTTCACTATCTGTCACCCTCTCTCAAGACTTGTGTAAGGAAACCATTCGTGCTATCAACAGATCTCTTTATCTTCCATAAACGGGGAGCGCGATTCCCCTGCGCCCCTGTAAGACATCAGCTTCCCAAATGGGGGTGCAGGGGGACCCCTCCCGCAGGGCGCAGGACGCGGGGGTGACCCCAGCAGGAGAACAGCTCCTGCCACGGGGAAATGGGAGCTCCTCAGCTCTGCCTGTGCTACGTTATGAAGCCACAGCACGCCCATGCCCTGCTTGCAAGCCCCACATCCTACAAAGTCGAACTGCTTTGTGAGCATGGATTAACTCCGGCAGCTCCGCAGCAGGGCCTGCGCACCTCCACCCCCAACCCCGGCACCTCCACGCTCAGAATGGAGAAACACGGCAGGGACAAAGGGCTGCTCCTGGGACAGCCAGCCCTCACCCGCCACCAAACGCCCCATTTCCCTGCTGCTCACACCGGCACCCCCAGCACCGATGGGTGCCCCGCTCCGAAACGAGGAGGAACGGAGCGAGGAGCGCTGCGGTGCGGGGACGTCCCCCCCCAAACCAAGGTGGGCACAGCCCCGCTGCCGGACAGGGGGCACCCAGCACCCGTCTGTGTTCGGAGCACAACAAAGGGAGGCGGTTTTGGAAAACTTTCGTGCCTCTCCTGGATGTTATGAAACCGGTGAAGGAGCATGAAACTGCCTGCCGTGGGTGGGAACACCCTGGGCTATATGAACAGTGCTCCAGGATTCCTGCGCTGTATGGGAAAGCACGCTGCTCTCCCCCACCCTACACACACCCTGGCAGGAGGTTTTTTATTATTTTTTCCTGAGAGAGATGGGATAAGCATAAACAACCCCACCAGCCCTACACGCAGGGGGTAATTAGGGAAGCAGCTCCCATCACTAACCAAGTCAGGGCAAAGATCAAAAGCGTAACCAAGCGTTAAACCTCCCTGCCACCTGGAACCTCTCCTCCGGAAGGGACTCACATGGGCCCCCCCCCTCTCTTTCTGTCCCCCCACATGCCACCAAGCCCCCCGACCCCGGGGAGCAGTGCAGGGCCAATCCCTGCCACATGGGACTGGCACCAGGGCTGGTCCCTGGCAGGGCTCAGGGCACCGGCTGCCCCCACCGCTGCCCCCGGTGCCGTTCCCTACCCATCCCTTTGGGACCAAAGTCTAATTTCACAAGGGCGCACACAAAGGAGCGGCCCTGGAGCTGTTTCCTTGGTTGATCCGGGGAGGAAAAAATCCCAGAGCCCAGGTGGGCAGGCTGCCTCGTGCACCGGGGTGCTGGGTGCCACCCCAAGCACCCGCAGCCACCGACGCTGCCGGGGTTGTGCCCCTCTCCTTGCCTTCACCACCGCCACAGGGGTGGCTCCAGCATGCCACAGCTTTCCTCCGTCCCCTATCCTTACCGATGAGCTTTTGTTTAAATCTGGGAGAGCAAAAAGAACAAATAAAACCAGTTACCCAACTGCAGCAACAGCAGTGCCCTCGCAGGAGCTTCGGGCACACCCCCATGCTGGTGCAGGAGCGAGCACCCATGCTCCAGAGGGGCGGGAGACGGCTTGGTGCACGATGCCAGCTCCTGTCCTTGCCTCTTCCAGCCCTGACCCTGCCACCTGGCCACGCTGTCACTGTCCCCAAGCCCAGCAATTAGCCACAGCTGGAGTGGGGAGCATGGGGGGGGGGCACGGCGCGGGCACACACGCCGCTCCGGACACGCAGGCAGGGGCGCGCACCCAGGACGTGTCTCCGCAGAGTTTACACCGAGCAAGAATAATCCAAGCTCAAAAACAAACACAGCTGAAGGGGAAATTCCAGCCGCCTTCAGCTCTTCGCACCTCCGAGCCGCTTCCTGAAACTTTAAGCCAAGCAGGCCCCCGCTCTCCCCGGCCAGGACGGGGCTTCGGGCACCGCAGCGACGTGGGGCACACAGCTCCGAGCCCCCGCTGCCCACAGCGCCGGGGGGCCCTGCCCCACCTCGCAGCAGAGCATCTCCTCCTCCTGCTGCCGCGAGGGAAGCTGGAACAATGTGGCACGCTGCTGCCAGCCCCGGAGGGGACAGCCCGTGCCGCACGGCTGCCGCAGGACAATGCAGGGGGCAGACAGCTGCGGGGGGAACACAGCGAGCGCGGAGCCGAGCCCAGAGCCGAGCCCCCAGCCCCTGCTCCACACAAGCAAGATGCAGCGCCCCGTCTCACCGGGCCAGCAGGGCTGCCAGAAACCCCCTGCCCACCACAGCACTTCCCAGACCCCAGGCCACGCAGCAGAAGCATGGGTTGGACCTGTGCTTGCTCAGGGTTCGAGTCAGCAGCACGAGCTCACCGCGCTCTGGCCCCCAAGCTTCCCCCAGGAGAGGGGCCGCTCGCTGATGCATCAGCCAGGCCTTCCCCTCCCACCTCAGGACAGGTTTCTTTTTCATGTTTTCTTAAAAAATTTCCTTATTCTGAAATAATTGACTAATTGGCCAAGCCCCAGTTCTGCGCTCGGAGTGAATTCCAGGCTCGCTCTTGCATGAAGTGTTTATTAAATACATCAGAGCGGGAGATTAGGATAAATCACAACACCGGGCAAGCCAGAGGAACCGGGCGGTGCCCGCGCGGGGAGGCAGCGCCAGGTGGAAATTTCCCATCGCGCCCAGAGGGAGGAAGCCCAGAATTAATCCCGGCCGGCCCCCGCAGCGCTCCCCAGCCCCGGCGGGCCGTGAGTCAGCCGGGCCGGCACGCTGCGGGCCCCCACGGCACACCGGGACACCGCCGCTGCTGCCCCCAGCCCTGCCCACGGCGGGCCAAATCGCCCTCCCTGCGCCGAGGGCTGCCCCCCTCCCTTTAATCCCCAGCGCCAAAGCAGAGCCCTTGTAGGGGAAAGTGTAACGCAATACCTGGAAAATTTCTCCCACCCGCTCTTCGCTGCCGGCTGCCAAATTTAAAACATATTTGCTGCTCCGCGCCGAAGAAATGTAACCTGCTGCTTAATTCCAGCGCATCGATTCTTTGGGGGCAGCGAAAAAATGCGCGCGGCCGTGCGTGGCTCCTCTCCTTACACACCACAGCCCGGGGGAGGGCTGGGGGGCTCTGCAGGGCCGGCAGCACCGGGCACGGGAGGGGACACGGGTGGCAGCCACCACCTGAGCGCACGGCAGCGGGGCTGCTGGCATCGCCCTGGGCCTGCTGTGCCTGGGGGAGGACGAGGAGCAGCGGCGGCTGAGCCGGAACGCTGCTTGGGGACACGCGGGGGCACCCGGGCAGGCTCATGGCGAGGGCACCGCACCCGCCCCAGGGACACAAGCAGAGAGAACAAGGCTGAGAGCATCCTGGGCTCAGCAGAGCATCTGAAAGAGGTACCACCAGCCCCAAAGCCCTTCAGACACAAAGTGGAAGCCCTTCAGCCACCAGAGGAAGGGACAGGAGCCACCCCAACCGCACAGGAATAGGACCTGTCCTGCGGAGCCCGCTCCAAGGACGGTGGCACCGCTCCTCTCCTCGCCTCACGGCCCTGAGCCCCCTCAGCCCGAGCAGCCCCCAGCCCCTGCCTGCCCCTCCGAGGCTGCAGGAATTTTCCAGAGGGGCTGGGTTTGTAAGCAAAGGCTGCGCGAGTGGAAAAAGGCTGCCGAAGTGCGGGCCGGCCGGGCGGGGGGCTGGGGGAGGGCACAATGTGTTTAGCAGACTGAGCGATCCGACAGGGCCCATTAAAGGAAACAATTTGTAATACAATAATTATTATGTCGTTTCTCTGGACTCTTTCCTAAGCCTCTCTTTAAACAGTTAGAGGCTTGACGGGCCTGTATAAAACAGACATGATCTGTGGGGCTGAGGATGCTGAAGTGCCCGCGTGTGTCGAGGCGGCGCGGGGGGCGGTGGGCGCACGGGGATCCTGCGACCGCCGGACCCGCTGCGGCCACGGCCCCCGTGGAGCCGAGCCCCCGGCATCCTCCAGGCAGGGAGAAACCATCCGGCAGGGAGAAACCATCCCTGTGCCACGCTGGGCACGGAGCCGTGGCCGCCACAGCCCCTGGCAGCACGGCCGGGACCCCCAGCTCCCCCGGCTCACGCTGGCTCCGCTTTTATGCTCTGAAGTCCTCGGCCGCACATCTGAAGAAAGCAGCGGTAGCGAACAAGAGAGCGAGAGAAGGGGAGAGCAAGCAACACAAATCCCCGGGATAATGAGCCCGGAGGAGGGAGACGGTGGGCTCTGTCTGAGAAGGGAGCCGTGCTTTTATTGGAGAGGCCTAAAAGGGCCATAAATCCTCAGATTCAAAGGCGAGCTCGAGCTCTTTCAAGTCTGAGGAAGGCCTGGGATGTGTCAGCCGGGAGGACTAACCGCACCGCGTCCCCTGCTGAAGTGGCCTCTTCAGCAAAGCTGTTCTGCAGCTCGGGATATTACACCCAGATCCTTTCCATATGCCGCCCGGGCTGCTGCAGCAGGCTGTGCCGGCAGCCCCCCCGCCTGCCCGTGGCCCCCTCCCGGCACCACCGGGGCAGCCCCGGCCCCGCTGCCACCCACCCAAACCCCGCGCACCGGAGGCACCCGCACGCGTCACCCCTTTCCGAGGGGGATGGCCGCGAGCTGCGCGTCCCCTCCAAGCCAGGTGGGGAAGGGGCTGGATTCCCGGGGGGGCCCCCAGACCTCCCCCTCGCGTTCGGCCGCGTTACTACAGCGAGGCCAGACAAAGGAACCCGGAGCACCCGGAGCACCCGCCGGCCGCTCGGCACCCCGGCGCGCAGCAGGAGCCCACCGCGGCGCCAACGCGGGCGGCACGGGGAAGGGGGCAGCGAGCCCTCGCCTCGCCTCTGCCACCGAGCTGCGTGCGGTGTGTGCGGTGCTGCAGCCGCCCCAAAGCCTCAGCAGGAAGGAAAATGCGCCCGCATTCGGAGCTGTGTTAGCGGTGTGTTCGTGCCCAAAAGCGGCACGAGCGCGCGGTGCTTGCCCGCGGCACGCACCCGGTGTCGCGCACCAAAAGCCAAGCCCCTGCTAGCAGTGGGGTGGCTGCTGCACAGCACAGGGAAAGGGAGGGCACTGCTGTCCCCTCGCTGCTCAGGAGGGACACAGGGCTCGGGAGCCCCCAACCCAGCCACCAAGACCCCTGTCCCCAGGGATGACGCCTCTCCGGGTGCAGACAGGGATCAGGACGGTGCTTCCTAACCCCCCGCCTTCCCAACCATCCGCCTAAGGCCAGGCCCAGGGTGGGGACACGAGGAGCACCCCTCGGACACCACCCTGCGAGCACCAGCGAGCTGCCCACAGGAGCTGGGCTAACAGCGAGGCTCTGGGCACTGCCCGGCCCCTCCTGGGGTACAGCACCCCCAGTTACAGCGGGTACCACCACACACCGAGCAGGATGGAAGGCGTTTGCTGCTCTGCACAGAGCCAGGAAAAGCCCTCCCGCAGCCCTGCCACCATGCCCGGCGTGGGGCTGTCCCCGAGCACCACCGTGCCCTGCTGGACACCGGTCCTGGCACCCAGCCCCGAGCTGTCTGGAGGGCAGCGAGGGAAGTTCACCCACGGACACGTCCAGGGCCCGGCCTCTCCTTCGCTCACTCCAGAACGTCACAACGCTAACAAAACCACAGAGGCTGAACTTCAGATCCAGGAAAAACAGGAAAGGACAACTTAGACTTGGGGGAAAAAGGCATCCAGGGGGCGTGCCACCAGCCCCTCACCTGCTGCGCTGCCACCCCGTGCCTCCCCACCTCTCCCTGAGCGCAGCCCAGGCCCCCTCACCTGCCCCCTTCCCCAGCAGCCAAACCCACGCCACCACCAGCACGGGCAAACCCCCAAAAAACTGCCCCTCGCTGCGGGGTGGGCAGTGAGCAGAGCCCAGGGTGCCCCCCAGGCACCTGCCTGCACCACGCACCCCTCACAACGCACCCGCCCAGCCCAGAGCCCAGCATCGGCACCCTCCAAGCAGGGACAGGGCCCTGCTGCTCCAGTACAGCTACTGGCAGAGCACTGGTGCCAAACTGGGACAGCACAGGGCAGGAAAAGCCTCCTCGGAGGATGCTTGGTGTGCTGCCCAGGCTCAGCCCCACAGCCTCCGAGAGCAGGAGGGGTGGCACCAGCCCGGCACAACGAGACACCTCCTGCTCCCCGGGGGACGCTGAAGAGGCGCCTTCCCTGTTACAGCAACCACCCCGAAGCAGGGAACGGGAAGGGAAATGCAAAAAGCAGCAGAAAGCAGCAAAAAGGAGCCCGGCTCTCCACAGCCCAGCACAACAAAAGCCCCGCACCAGCGCCACATTCCTGCCCAGATGTGACGCCGCGATAGCGCCGAGCCCGGAGTCCTCCTCCTGCTCTCCTGATACAAGCAATCATTAATTAGACACAGAATGGATTTCAGCTTTGTTTCTCCCCACCCTGTTTCGGCTGCCAGACTCCAAGTAGCATGTGCTACTGATCGCTACAAGATGTTTTCCCACCGGACTCCGGCGCTCCTCGGGCAGATCGGCTTCCGAGCAGCGATGCCGCTGCTGCTGCGACGAGGGGGTGCCGCCAGCGGGACGGAGCCAGGCAGCGGGGCCACGGGGCCAGGGATCCCACACAGAACTCGGGGTCAGTCCCTCTGGCCAGCCACCAGTTCCCGGGGAACACCTCTCATTGTGTGCCCTGCGCGGCTCCAGCACCCTCTGCGCCCCCAAGGGTGGCTCAGAGGGGCCCCCTGCCCCACAGCAAACCTGTGCCGAGGTGAGGACGTGGCCACGGCACACCTCTGCTGCCCACAGCTTTTTTGGGAAGGGGACCCACGGGCAGCTTGCAGCTAGGAGACACTGACGCCAGGCCCAGGAGCAGCCTGCCCGAGCCCCGAGCAGGAGCCATACAAAAGCCCCAGCTCTGTCGCCGCTCCCGACACAGCTCCAAGGAACTGCAGCAGCTGTTTTGCTCTGGAGAAAGCTCCAGCTCCTTTTACAATCAATCAGCCACCCCATCACGGCTCTTTTTTGCCTTTTAAAGGAAGCAGTTAAAACCATTTTATAGAATCCAGTGGTATTTACCCAGCTACTGCAATAGCCGCAGCTCGGCATTCACTTTTTTTTTTTTTTCTTTTTTAATTTAAGTTAATGAAGCCATTCCCGAGAGACACACAGGCAGCCCCGGGTGCCCCTTTCCCCCGGGGGGAGCAGAAGGGGAGCTGCGCCCCGAGGACCCTGACAGCAGCACCCAGGGCTGCGCTCCCACCGCGACCTCCTGGCACGCTCGGAAGGGGGCTCCTTCTTTCCAGAGGGAAACATGAACCCGGATTCAGACTGTCCGGGCTTGCTTAATCCAAACCAGTCCTCGGAGATTAGGCAAAGCCCCTCGGATGCAGCAGGCGAAGGTGCACGCACGCCATAAGATCGCTTACGCGGCCATCTGGATGCCCCGGACCCCACGAGCCAGGGGCCGCAGCCACAGCACCCGGCCCCGTGCTCCCCTCAAGGACGACGTCCCCAGCGGCCCCACGAGCCAAACATGTTTTTTAATTAAAAATAAGCAGCGTGTTTTCAATATTTCCCAACTCCTTAGACTGCGGAGCGCCTCATGCGCCCACTAGTACGGTAATTAAATTACATCTGCTCCGACAAGTGTTAGCCCACTGATGCAAAGCTCCAGGCCAACTCTTCCCATCGAAAACAGCTTTCCCGCAAGCACTTTGTCCCTCATAAAAGGCATTAAAAAAAGCAAAGATACACCAGGCTTCAAACTCAATGCTCACAGAATTCAATAGGACACCATAATGTCATTAAAGACAGAATAAAAATACCACAAAGGATTAGACTTTTGTCTGCGTCTGGATTTTTTTTTTTCCCCTCCCCACCCCGCTTACTTTTTCATTTTTTAAATGCATTTGTTTTGTTTTTAGAAAGTTGCTCGATGGCTCCACGGAGCTAGCAAGTGAGCAGATCTGAGTAAAATTTATTTGAGAGAAAGAGAGAAAAGCAGAGCCGCAATGACCGATTCTTAAAAGCTCCATGGATGATGTGTCCCATTTCCCCCACCTCCTTATTAAAATGCTTTCTGGAAAGGCGAATTCCAGCCTGAAATGAATTTTCCAAACCATATTTTATTAGGAATGCTTCCTTTTAACGTTCGGCACAGGAGCCCACCAGGGTCAATATTTCTCCAGAATTACAGTCGGGGGATTTCAGCACAGATTTAGTCAGAATTTCTGTGCAATTCCAGGTTGTTTAACAATAGCGAGCTCCAACCAACAACCCCGAACGCTAACTGCTAAGTAGCAAAAGGGCCGATTAAATCATTGAAACCACACTTCAGCTCCCCCCTCCCATAAACGCAGAGAATGGTTTTCAAAAAGCCCCCTTCAGACATGATGGAATAAAATTAAAACCATATTGGTTCACTGAGACCCCTTAAAGAGGCTCTGCTCACATCCCGAGGAAAGCTCACTCAAAGGGGATCTAATTGAGCCTAAACTTGTCCCAAGCAGAGGTTTGTGAAAATTGTAACCTTTTATCCTGCAAAAGCATTTCTGGGCCTGTTTTTCTTTTCTTTTTTTTCCCCCCTTTAAAGAGGCAGAACCATTCACAACACAAACGCAGTCACGATCCACTTCTGGCTTTTGAGCGAGCACCCAGGAGCAGAAGGAAAGCATTTTCCCCGGCACCGAGTGCAGGACTAAAGATTAAGATATTCCTAACTCGTTTAAGAACGTTAGGAAATTGCTCTCGGTATCAGACGTGTTATCAGTGCCCCTTAATAACAAATATCAGATCAGAAACCTGCCCGTGACACACCGACGGAGTCCCACACTCACGCTTCACAGGAGCAGCAGCCCAGAGAAGAAAAGGGCAGAAAAATATTTTCATTATTTACAGTGACACTATCAAGGCCGAGCGGTCCAGCACGCGACACTTTTTCCTTGTATCTGCTGGAAAATTCCACTTAACGGTGTTATTTTTAAAGGCTTTAGCGCTCTTTACTCTGAAAACAGGCAGGCACCCCGGTGCTGACAAAGGCAGGCTGGGGCTCTCCCCGTGCACCACGAACGGGCTCTGGAGAGCCCAAAGCACCCCGGAGCACACGCAGGGGTTTGGTAATGTGCAGGGCCAGGGAAAGTAATCCCAGCCTAACAAAGAGCGTGGGTTTCCGGCACGGGGCTACTCGCGGCGCACGCTTTCCAGGCCGTTCCTCGGAAACGTGCTCGCTCGATTGTGTTCGCTGGCGAGAGCGGCTCTGAAGAGGTCCTGCCTCATTCCGCACACCCTGCGGAAACCTGAGGAGGAGCACGAAGGCGTTAAGAAGCGAGGAAAAAGAGAGAGGGAGAGGGAAGTTTGAGGGGCAGTGGGTAACGTGGAACAGGAACCAGCCCCAAGACGAGCAAACGCGGACGGAGGGCGCGAGGCACCGCGGCCCAGCCGGAGCTCCAGACGCAGCGGGCGGGTGAGGAACCAAGGCCCCACGGCAGGCACCACCGCCCCGCCACCTCCGCTCGCCTCCACCGCCTCGCCTTCCTCGCCAGGCACGGTATTCACTAGGACACCCTGCACAGAACCCATCCCGTTCAGGCCACGGCACTCCAAGAGCCATTTCTGGGCAGCTGCGCTGCCATTTCAGGCACTTCCACCTCCTCCTGCCACCACCGTGGGGACAAACCAGGCGGTGTCCCCATGGGTAGGTGCCCCCAGACCGAGCCACACAGCCCCACGCTGGAGCAAGCATGACGCCCCACAACTGCCCGCATTTACGGCCAGGGCTCTGGGCGCAGCCACGCTGAAAACCCAGAGAAAACTCAAGGAATGGACGGGTCACCGACTGCCACCCTGCCACGGGGACATCCACAAGGCCACCAGGCCCAGGGCTTCACACAAGGACAGCGGTGGGCAGCTCGCAGGCCCCTGCGGAGGGATTGGAAAAGTTCCCCCCGCACCCAGCCCCAAGCAGAGCCGCGCTGCGCACCAGCAGGGTCGTTACTGCCATGGACGCCTCCCAACTTTCCAGGCCTTGACAATTTAATAAACGCAAACGCCAATAAACCAGGTTCACTCGAGCAGGGGCAAGCTTCCCAGCTGCACACCAGGATCCCCAACCTCTGGGCTCCACCGTGCCAAGGAGCCCCGGGAATCCTCGCCCTGGTCTGGGCACCGGCGACGCCATCGCCAAGCGCACGGCGCGGGGGGAAACAGCCGCCCCTCGCTGCCCGGCTTCACACGCATCTACCTGCACGTTCCTCAAGCTAACACAACAAACTCAAAGAGATTTCTATCTCCCACTGCCCCTTTTGAAATAAAAAGGTGGCGGTTTCTGGAACCAATTTGCTTTTTCCTCGCTCCCCGCCCCCCCGGCCCTTCGTGCTGACATAGCAGACTTATAAACACAAAAGATCAATTCCTACGGGTAAAAGTTCCTTTGCTTTTTGCTTCGAGCTAACAGAGAAATCTTCAAAAGGGAGGAAAAAAAAAATCCAAGTAGGAGAATTTACTTATTGCAGTTCTTAAAACCACCAGAGATCTCTTCCCAGCTTTTCCAACACGCCGAATTCAGGAGTTTATGCGCAGTGAAGTTGCCCCCCACACACACACCCAAAAAAAGATAAATGTTTGGTTTTCGCTTAAGTGTCCAACTGGAGAGGGCTCCCAAACCGTGTCAGTTTTCTCCAACTCTCAAGAACTTTTCTTTTTGTTCTCGAGAAATACGGTGGGGGTGGGAAATCAAGATAAAAAGCTGGATTTTTTTTTTTTTAAACTACGAAGAGAAGGGGCTAAGATAAACAAACAGTCCGCGATTTACAAGATAAAGCCCAGCAAGAGGGCTACCAAAAACATCCTGATATAATCGGTCCCAAAACATCGATAGGTCATTAGTAACCATGTCGAGCGTTTAAACGTCTTTTAAAGCTTTTCCTTACTCTTTATTCCAGGCATGCTGGAAAGGCGACGCTCATTGTCCGCGGTTTTAAGCCCCGAGCGCAGCGGGCAGGGGCTGGGGGAGGCGGCAGCGAGCGCTGGAAGCCCCCCGCGCCCCCCCCTCGCTCCGCCGCCCCCCAAACACAGCCACCACCGGCCGGGGGGCGAGAGAAGCGCCTCTCCCCTCGCCCCCACGCACCTGCTTTTGGGGCCAAAAGCGCCCTTTCCAAGGCTCTGCAGGGCCGCCCGCCCCGACGGGGGGCGGGGGGGGTTGGCTGGGACCCCCCCGGGGCACCGAGCCCTGCCGCCCCCGCCCTGCCGGGCCCCAAAAACCGAGCCCCGCCGCTCTGCCCCCACAGCGGGCAGAGCCCCCCCACGGGCCCCCCCCAAGCTCCGGGGGTGTCCGTGGCCACCAGGCCGGGGGGGGTCCCAGCCCCGCACCTACCGCCCGCCGGCGGCATTCCGCAGCTGCCTATTTATAACAGGGGAGCCACGGGGAGGGAGGAGGAAAAAAAAAAAAAAAAAAAAAGAAAAGAAATAGCAGGCAGCCGAATATAGCCGCAGCCTTCGGCACACCGAAACGCGAGCGCGGAGCCGAGCCCGGGGTGGGAAGGGGGCGGCGAAGGAGCCGGCGGCGGTCCCCTGCCGGCGCCGAGCGGGTGCGGAGCGGGTGCGGGGCGCGGCGGCTGCAGGCGAGGAGCGGCGGCTGCGGGACGCTCTCGGGGCCGCCGGGCTGCCTCCAGGCGGGACGCGACACGCTCCCCAGATTCCGGACAAAAAAAAAAAAAAGAAGAAGAAGAAAAAAAGAGAAAAAAAAAGAAAAAAAAGCCACCAGACGCTGGGGCAGCAGCCAGGCGTGCTGCGCGGCTGGGAACGAGCAAACCAGCAGCGGCTCGAGCTCTGCGCTGGTGCAGCGCTCCGCGGGCTCTGTATTCCAAGCGGGGATTTTTCTATTTCTCGCCGTCCGTAGAAAGCCGCCGCCAGCTCCCGGGCGGCTCCGGCGTCCGAGGCGCGGCCGGCGGCAGGTCCGCACGCAGCGGGCGCTCTTCGCGGCTCCCCCGGCCGCTCCGCTTCCGAGGCCAGAGAGCGCGGGGCGAGATTTTCTAAATACACATACAATTTTTTTTTTTTTTTTTCCTCTCGCTTCGCCTCGTTTTGGTTTTTTTTTTTTGTTTTTTTTTTTTTTTTTTTATTTCGCCACCGGGGGAGGGCGAGGCGGGCGCCCCCCCGCACCCCCCGCGCCCCCGTGCCGCACGTACTTGGGGTTGCCGGCGCTCCAGGAGACGGGCTCCAGGCTCTTGGCGAGCGGCGCGGCCAGGCGGCACAGGGCGAGCAGCACGCCCAGCAGCCACCGCCCGCCGCGGGGCCGCGCCATCGTCCCTCGGCGGCGGGACGGCACCGGGCGTCAGGCGCCCATGCCGCGGGGGCGGCTCCGCTCCTCAGCCCCGCATCGGCGCCGCGCCGCCCGCGGGCAGCGCCCCGACGGCGGCTCCGCTCCTCCGCGCTCCGTGCCGGCCCGGCCCCGCCGTCTCTCCGTGCCGTCCCCTCCGGCGTCCCGGCTCGCACAGCGCCGCCGCCCGCCCGCGCCGCCCCTCTACTCCCCCCGGCAGGCAGCGGCGCGGCCAACCCGAGGCGGCGCGGCCAATCGCCGAGCGCCCCGACGGGGCCTTCGAGCCGCCGGCACGCCCCTCCCCGCCCCCGCCGTCGGTTCTTAAAGCGATCGGGCCCTCGCGGCTCCCCCCCCGCCCCTCCACCAAGCGGGCGGGGCGGGGGGACGGGGACGGGGCCGGGCCGTCGGGGCGCCGCCGCCCGGCGGCGCCCCGACGGCCCGGCCCCGGCCCCGGCCCCCCGCCCCGCCCCCGGGCTCAGCCGCGGTCCAATGGCGCCCCCTGGCGGCCGCGCACCGCACGCTGATTGGCCCGAGTGGCGCGCCGAGATTTGCCGGCCTTTCCCACGCCCCTGCGGACGGAGCCGACACCGGGCGGGGAGCGCTCAGCTCGGACCGGGATGGGGGGGGCGGGGGGGGACGGGAATTTTGGGGAGTTGCCCCCAAAATGAGGAGGTGCCCACCCAAGTGAGGAGTTGATCCCCCAAATGAGGAGGTGCCCCCAAATTGAGGAGGTGCCCCCACAATTGAGGAGTCGTCCCCAAAATGCTGAATTGCCCCAAAAGGAGGAATTGCCCCCAAAATGAGGAATTGCCCCCAAAATGAGGAGGTGCCCACCCAAGTGAGGAGTTGATCCCCCAAATGAGGAGGTGCCCCCAAATTGAGGAGGTGCCCCCACAATTGAGGAGTCGTCCCCAAAATGCTGAATTGCCCCAAAAGGAGGAATTGCCCCCAAAATGAGGAGGTGCCCACCCAAGTGAGGAGTTGCCCCCAAATTGAGGAGTTGCCCCCAAAATGCTGAATTGCCCCAAAAGAAGGAATGGCCCCCAAAATGAAAAGGTCCCCCCAAAATGAGGAATTGCCCCAAAATGCTGAATTGCCTGCAAAAGGAGGAATTGATCTCAAAATGAGGAATTGCCCCAAAATGCAGAATTGCCCCCAAAAGGAGGAATTGCCCCAAAAGGAGGAGGTCCCCCAAAAATGCAGAATCGCCTCCAAATTGTGGACTTGATCCCAAAATACAGAATTGCCACAAAATGAGGAATTCACCCAAAATGAGGAGGCCCCCCCCAAAATGAGGAATTGATCCCAAAATGAAGAATTGCCCCCAAAATGCGGAATTGTCCCATAATGTGGAGTTCCCCACAGAATGCGGAATTGATCCCAAAATGCAGAATTGATCCCAGAATGTGGAATTCTACCCAAATGCAGAATTGCCTCCAAAACTCGGAACAGCCCCAAAATGAGGAATCGACCACTAAATGCGGAGTTCCCCCCAAAATGCGTAATTGCCCCAAAATGAGGAATTGCCCCCAAAATGAAGAACTGCCCCAATATACAGAATTGCCCCCAAATGCGGAACGCGCTGCCTGTGCAACAAGAGGTTTGTCTGCGCAGAGAGAATTCAGCAGCCTGATCTCCCTGTCTGACTGCTCTTCTTTCTCCTTTGTTCCACACTTCCTAAGCCTCAGGGTTGCGTTTTAGCTGTGTCTCGAGGTGTGAGGTGACTTCATCAACGAGAAATCAGAAAGGAACTCGCATTGGGAGGGTGGACCAGATGGTCTTGGAGGTCTTCTCCAGCCTTAACAAGTCAATGTTCATAAACGCACCTGGGATTGAACGTGAGGCTCCTCGCCACAGTCAGTTTACATTCTACTCCAAACATCCTTTAAAAACTCCAAGGTTGCATCATTTTCTATTAACACAACTTAAAAACCCCTTGGTTCACAACAACCTCAAATGCACTCAACCCCATTACTTGTTTCTCATTTGGCTACTTGCGCGTTTTTTTCCTCTGGCGCCTCACATGGCACAATGTTGCCATCAGATTTGGATTGAGCTTTATTAGGTTTCTGTGTTTAAAAAGAAATTAAAATCTGGAATGAAATGTGTTGTTAAATTGAAGCTGTGCAGATGCTTTCCTGAAAGCACGAGTCTGCAGCACGGCCTTGTCCGAGCCGTTCCCTGGCTGCTTAAATTAGGTTATGCCGGGCATTTTACAGAGAGTTAGAGTCCTGAAGACAATGTCAGTTTGATTTAGGCTAAATGAATGAGCCTATCAATTGCTTTTCCAATGACACCTTAATTCAAATGAGACAAAAAACCTCGAGGACGGAGGAAAAAAATATTTTCATTTTAGGTGGGAGGATTTAGAGCCTACCATAATGAATTATATTGCAACAACGGTAATTATTCCAAGCAGGCTGGCTGGGGAATTGAGAACCACAGTAGAGCTTCGGTGACTTCCCTCCTGCGCCTCCCATCGCCGCTTCCCGTGGGGAAGCCAAGCACCAGGCGGGGAGCTGGCAGGGCCCGGGGGGGGCGGTGGCACAGGGCGCTGCAGCCCCCATGCCCCCCGGCCCGGCCAGCTGGCGGGCACCCCTGGGCGCCCCTGCCCAATAATCTCTGCAAATGACATCACGATTAGTTGCCATGGCGACGCCTGCTCTCACAGCACTCCGGCTCAGGTGGGAGATGGGGAGCCGAGGAATTTAGAAGCTGGAGGACTGGAGGACGACGTTTCCACGCCTCCCTCGTGCCAACGGGACCGTGGTGGATGAGGAGGGGACGAGGCAGAACAGCTTGGGGACCTCCTCATCCCCTGCACTGGGCTCTGGCACCCACCACCCTCCTGGAGCCCTTCAGCCACACACACGGGGTCTGGCACAGCACCCACACCACGGTGCCACCGCCGTGCCCCCCCGGCCAACAGCTCTGGCAGTGCCCCCAGGTGCACACCTGTAGCGCACAAAGGCGCTTTGCATTCGGCATTTCACGCGGGTTGTCTCACGGGAAACAAGGCACGGGGGCTGTTTGCAAACAACCCTCTGCATCTCCGAGGTCTTCGCCACCTCAGAGCAGACCAGCGGGGACCAGTTTGGTGCTAACCAATGTCGGCGCATCCTGAGAATGGGGAAAACAAAGCCCTGCAAGTGGGGCGAGTGCCCCGAGCAGCGCAAGCGCCGGCTGTTGTGGGTACTCTTTACAAGTTTAAGATAGGCAATGTCAACAACAAGCATCCAAAGGTCAGCCAGTGCCTCTTTATCATGGATTAAAATGGTTTGTACATACCTGACACACCAGTATAGCTGTATGCTTAAATGCTGTGCAAATATCCAGTTTAACTTCATGTTTTTATCATTTCTTCCCCTCTTGGAATTTCTCAGTGGACAATGGACATGGGGAAAACCAAATACTTCTGGCATGGGAAAGGCACCGGGGATCAGGGAGAGGTTTTGCTCGTTGCAGGCTGCTGGTGTGGAGGGCTGGATGCCCGGCTGTGAGAGCACCTTTCCAGGGTCACCCTTACCACGGAGGGCTCCCACCCATTAAAGTCCCTCAGACACAAAATCCTGCTTTTCCAACCTGGACCAAGCAAGGAAATTTGTGATGCCAAACAAAGCTGATTCCTCAGAATTAATTGCTGAGAAATGAAGGCCATTAACCCACAAATGGTTCCTAACCTCGTCTGTGCTGGTGACTACTGGCAACCAGTGAAACCAGTGAAATCAGACGGTCACGAGCGGCACAGGCGGCAGGAGGAAGGGCTTGCTATTTTGGAGAGGGTGGAGGCAAGGATTTTTAGCAGTTGCCAGGAAGAACATTAGCTGGGCAGGTGCAGTGGAGGCAACGACACCCCATCCTTCTCCAAAAATCCCAGGCTTTGTGAGCTCTCCTCGTGTTTTGACAAGTAGCAGGGAGCGGGAGAGAAGTTGCCAGGAAGCTGTCGCCTTGCCCATCCCTGCCTGTCTCCCCCAGGAGCAGTGGGAATTCAACTCTCCCTTCCCTTTTTCCTGCCTTTCTGCTACTCCCTGGAGACCCAGAGCTGAATCAAAACTGCGGGGTGAAATGCTGAAACAAAGGAAGAGCTGAAGCCCTGCTGCGCTCACATGGGGAAGGGCAAAAGGGAGAGGGCGTGCATGGAGCGTGTGTGCACAGCGAGTGTGTGCACGGCGAGAGGGTGCACAGCTCGGGCACACCTGCTAGCCAAAATTCGCACACTTTGCCACGGCAGAGAGAGATCAGAAGGCTCACGCTGCGCTGGACCGAGCCCCCCACCTGTCAGAAGGATTCGCATGCCATCCATCAGGGGAAGCAGCGCTTATAAGATCCCATGCCAAGGGCACGTATGCGCACACAAGCATGGGGGGCAAATATAAATACACATGCGGCCCAGGCCCGGGCCCAGCTGTACGAGGCATTCCTCCGTGGCACAGACACACAAACACACACGGAGAGCAGACCCAGAGGCAGGCACGCAGCGGGAGCGCTGCGCCGGGCTGCGCTGCGGATAGAAAGGCGCGACGCGGGGCTTGGCCCGCGCTCCCCTGCTCTGGCAGCGAGGGGCTGCTCTCGCTGCCTTTGATGTCCTGAGCGGGGACAGCTGGCGGGCGTATTGGGTGTCACCGGGTGTCACGAGGAGCGGGGAGCTTCAGCTCCTGCTCTGCAGCTCCCAGGACAGAAACGAGCCGCAGGAGGGCTCCCGTGGGAGCCGAGGGGGCTCCAGCAGGCCTGGCGCTTCTCCAGGGTGGTCGCGCATGGCTGTGGGAGAAGCAAGGGCATCGCCCCTTGGATGTGCTCCGTGCATCCAGGCCTAGGGGTTGCCTTGTGCTGCAGCACCACGTGCACTCGCATGTCTGTGCTTCCTCTGCTCAAGCTCCATGTGCCCCTTCCGACCAGCATCAGCCCACTGCTCTCCCCCTGCACGTGCACTCCAGCCTCTTGGCTTCCATCTCCCCCTCCCTTTAAACCCGATTTTAAACAACGATCCAATTCCTGGGAGGATTCACCCCCGCCTGCCCCTTTTTTATTCCCCAAACGTTTTGTTCTGCAGGGACAAGGCAGGGCACGAGTCACTTTGCCCCCTTGCAGGCACCCACACTCCTGCAGCCTTCCTGCAGCCCACCGCCCCCCCGACTCCCCCTGCCACAGCCTTACCCTGCACAATCACACCCTCATCAAGTAACGATCTGCATCACAAAATGTATTCCACAGCCACTTCATATTTAAATTACCTGAGACATTTTAGAGCGAAAGAGTAATGGGATAAAACAGAGCAAAAGAAAAATTTAGGCTGAACACCAGGAAAAAGTGCTTAGTGCAGAAATCTGTTCGGTTGTGGGATGGCTCCCCCAGGGAAGCCGTTTGGAGTTATTTAAAACTCACCTAAATAAAAAGCGGTAGGGAATAAACTCCGCTTGTCCCAAAGGCATGGCCACGGTGGGACCTGGGAGACTTTCCCCCAAACTGCTTTCTGTGATGAGACATGTGAGATGGGAGCCCTCACGCAGCTGAACCCGTGCGGCACGGTTATCCCAAATGCTTCGCAGTCCACCCGCGGAGACGCACGGCCCCGTCCCTGAGCAGAGCCTTTGCAAACAGAAACCTCCCTGCGGTGTGGGCCCTACTGTCGGTAGCAGGTGAATTGGGGCTGAAATTCGGGGTTAATCCAACCCTCTTCAAGAAAAAAAAGGAAAAAGAAAGAAGTGGATTTTTGAAATACCAGGACACCGGCTGCATGGAGATCTCTGACAAGCCTTGTACCTATTAAATAGCAAACAGCCAGGCAAAACGGGTGCCAGAAAGCTGACATTACCCTGCTAAACCAGAGGATCAAATTCAGAAATGAAGGTGATGTCAAGGATTTTCCTCCGCTGTGATTTATACCATCATTCTGGTGCTCAGGCTCCTGGAAACTTGCACCTTCTGCAGATGTGCCGGCTGATTAAAATGACGCAACTTAGTCGCTAGCTGTGCAATATGATTTAAATTAAAAGCCCATATTCTAACCGAAAATCTGCTGCGACTGCCTGCAGCCTTCTCACCGCCTCCCCTCTTCCTCCCGCATGCGTCCCATCCACACGGGGCGGCAGGTGTGGGCGCTGCAGGAGCCCAGCACAGCCCTTCGCGTGCTCCCTGCTCCAGCACAGTTTTTCCAGCCCTGGGAAAAGGCAGCTCCCACCCGCTGCGGGTGCTGGGCTGGGGGAAAGGCAAGGTGCTGGCCGCAGGCTCTTGAGTTGTTGGGGTAAGGAGCGAGCAGGGGAACGCAGCAGCTCGGGGCGGTTGGGTTCCAGAAGGCACATTTTATGGGGCTGAGCAGTCTGCTGCATAATGGTCTGGGGAAGGAAGTATTAAAATCTTTAACCAGTTTTCAGAGACGTGATAATTAAGGTGTTGTAAGCTACAATTGCCTGGAAGAAAAAGAAAAAAAAAAAAAAAAAGGCAAGGAATACGATTTTTATCACTCCAGAAGTGGCCACTCATGGATTTGAGGTTAAAAAGAAAAAAAAAAAAAAAAAAAAAAAAAAAAAAAAAGGATAAAAAAAAAGAATCCCTGCAAGAAAAAGAAAATGTAAAAAAGGCGCCTGAACAAGGGTCTGGCCAGGGGCTCCGGGGGAAGAATGGTGGCAGAAAGCAGGAGCTCAGTGTGCAGCCGCAGGCACTGGGAAGTCAGGGAACCTGATTCAGGAAAGCACTTAGCATTGTCCCGAGTCCGGTCATTCAGCGCTTTAATCAGGCACTCTAATGGAACTTGAGCACAGGCTTAATGCTTAAGCATCTTCAATAGAGCTGCTCTCTTTCATCGGGACCTCTGGGGAGGAAAGAATATTGGCTTAAATTAATGAGGCCTCAGAAATGGGTGAGAGATGTTGAACTCGGTGCTTTGCCCCCTCTCGGGCGCGGAGTTCAGGCGCAGAAGGCAGCAGCTGCTGTGGGACGGGCAGGAGAAACCTCTGCCACTTCCAGAGCTGGGAGCAGAGCCTGTGGGCTGCTGAGCCTCGGAGGATCTGCAAACGCTGCCCCTCTGCACGGCCAGCCAGCGTCCCCCCGGGACACCGAGGGAAAAGGCTGCCGAGCGCCCAGAAGTCAACCAAACGCGAGCGGAACGAAGCGGGGGCCTGCCAGAAACGGATCGACTTGCCTAAGGATTGATGTCAAGTGGCAGGGAGGTATTTTTAGCTCTTTTTAACAATATCGTAGAAAACGTAAAGGGAATTGTTGGAGATGGCTGGAGCGCGAGCGGCCCTGAGCTGAGCAGCGCCGGGGTGGGGATGGGGGGCGAAGCGAGGAGCTCCCCAGCTGGAACAGAGCGAGGAGGTGGAGCCAGGAGGATCCCGTGGGGTTCTGCAGGGGTCATTCGTTAACATCTTCCTTAATGACCTGGCAGAGCGCGTAAACAGCATGTTAATGATCTGGCAGAGAAGATAAGCAGCTTGTCAATGAAATTCCCGAGGATATGGCGAAGCGAGGGACCGTGCAGCTTTCCACAGTCGGGGCAACATGAAAGGGGCCTAAGTGGCTAGAAATATGCACAGGAAACTTAATGATATTGTTAGGGGAAAAAAAAAAATCTAATCTGATCTATCTGGGGCAAGTGATTAAAAACTTGTCCGGGGTGGGGGAGGCGAGGAGACCGTCACAGCAAGAGCTGGCAGGCGGCAGCTTAGCAAGGGCTGCTGCTGAAGGCTTTAATATGCAGCTATGCCAGAGCTGGCTGCACGAGCTCTTCTCATCTACCTCTCCGAGGGAAAACACAGAGTGCATTTTCAGGTCACTGATCCACCAAAAGAAGGAAAAGCCCCAAAAAGGAGCAGAAGCTGGAGGAATGGTATGTAAGCTGAGATTTTCAAACACATGGATCTGTTTTCTTTGGACTAGTAATAACTAAGGGAAGTCACAACAGCATGCAAATATCCCGCAAGGTTCTAACACCAAAGGAAAGATGATTGAGGGTGGCAGAAGAACAGAAGGCGACCTCAGGCCGTATCCTGCCCGTGGGGAAAAGGCCGGGGGCCTCGAGGCCGTGCTTCACAGCGCAGCAGTGTCGTGCTGGGCACATGGCTGCAGGTGGTGGTGCCCGGGGCTTTGTGCTGAGCTCGGAGCTTGGAGAAGCCCCTGCCCTCGTCCCTGCTGCGTCCTGGCACCACGGCGGGTGCCTGCCATGCATCTGGGAGAGGCTGGCTGGTGTGCACAGCCACGTAGTCACGCTACCTCAGCAGGAGGAGACGGGCTGGGAGGGATGAATTCTTCTCCCCTCTCCCCCTGGGGAACCCCCAGGCAGGCCGGGACGGGGCAGGGTCCCCGCAGCAAGCGCAGCGCACACGTACCCGCACAAGTGCCCCGACCGCCTCGGTGATCTCACGTGCATGAGCTAAGAGCTGGCTGGGTCCTGCCAGGATTTACATGGGAGGCTCCAGAGAGTCTGTGTGTACTCAAAACCCTCCTGCGAGAGCCGCAGCGCTCTCCCCGCGGGGAGGAGGAGCGGGGCTCCCTTTCCTGCTTCCCCACCCTGCGCTGCCAGCTCCGGCTTGCTGGCAGCCCTCCTGCAGCCCACGCGGCCTCCCTGCCCCGCCAGCTTCATCCCCTGCTGCCCCGGGCCAGAAAGCCCCTAAATCCTGCACCCTGGGGTCCTGCACCCTGGGGTCCTGCACCCCGCATCCCTGCACCCTGCAGCTCCGTAACCCTGCAGCCCTACAACCTGCGCCCTGCACCTCTGCGCCCCTGCACTCCACAGCCTCTCCTCACCCCTTCCACGGACCAGGAGGGGACCCCAATTCCACCCAGGGCAGCACGGGGATGAAATCCTCCCACCGAGGCAGTGTGCTGTGTGTTCAGACCGCTGCTCCATGCCCTGGCACCAGGGATGTGCCACAAGTATCATCCACGCAGCCCGCACTCCTGGCTCACGGCACGGAGCAGGACGGGGCGAAAGGCGGAAAGAGGAAACTGCAGGAAAGATGTTTTATCTCAGCAATCGCCAAGAGGGATAAACTGACATCATGAGTAGTTGCACAGCAGCATTTCTTTTGTGGGGCTGGTAATTTGTGACAGCGAACATCACTGAAAATATCTTAATTAATGTTTATTTTGATGGCTGTGTAGGTTTGGGGTGACGTGTCCCTGAGTCTGGAATGGGGAAGGGGGCAGGGTGGCAGGAAAAAAGGCAGATTTTTTTTGACTTGCTGCCCAGAACCACAAAAATGTCTTTTAAAGACTCACTCCCTCGCCCTAACAGGCTCATCGGGAGAGGAGAGGAGATCACGGAAAGAAGAGAGATAGAAAGATAGAAACCCAGAGGAAGGGGGGAGAGGGGCAAAGACATGGGAAGGAGACAGACAAACACACACTGAGCAATTTGCATGTTTTATGAGTCTTTGATTTCAATGTATTTACAACCCCAGTGCTAACACCCCGGTGGGAAGTTCTGGAGATTACTGTATTTACCCTCTATTTCTCTTTACATCTTTATCGAGCGATCTGTCTGTCTCGCCTCCAGCCAGTCATTTAACAAGCTGCATCTCGGGGAGGTACCGGCCCCATCGCGAGGAGCCCCTGCTCCTTTTCTCCAGTTCCCAGGAGCGCACGCAGCCGGCGCTGCCCTGGCCGGGGTGCACGAGGTGGCTGCCCACAGCCAGCACCCATGGGTGCCCCGGCTGCCCCAGCCCTGCTCCTGGCCTGCGGGCGGAGGAGGCTGTGCCCTGGGAAACATGGAGATAACCTCAGGAAGCAGCAGAGATCTTGAGGCCTTTGTTTTTTTTTTTCTCGAGGTGCCTCATCTCTCTGCTGCTGCTGGTGGTTTTCCCCAGCCACAAAGATGCGCCACAGCACTTCTGTGGGCAGGCTGGGTGGCTTCTGGTGGAGAGATGGGGTTGTTCCACAGAGGGAAAAGTGAGGCTGAGGGCAGCACTTTCGGTTCCTAAATGGAGAGGGGTGAGGCTGCCTGCCCCTGCTGCCTTCACGGTGATTGCACCCTGCCCTGCTCAGCTGCTCGGGCCGTGCCCTTCCCAGTGCTGACACCAGCTTGTCTTTTTCTCCCATTTCCTTTCCTGTTCTCCTTCTCTTTGAGCCATTTTCTCCCTGCATTCCCTCTAAAAGAACCGAGTTCCCTGGATGCCACCTAAATGGGATGGCCAAACGAACGGGCAGCTCCCGTTCAGACAGCAACGCGCAGCCAGCCGCTTTTTTTTCCCGTTTGACATTTGAAATAGTGACATCCAAATTCTGCACAGCTCCGCGCAGGAAATGTCTTTTCTACCAAGGACATCTCTGCTGGGAGAGCCAATTTTCTGCAGGAATTTCGAGATCGGCTGGAGATCTGTCATCTCGCCGGAGAGCCCCCATCACCCCAACACGCGTCTTGGCTGCGCAAAGAGCAAGCGGCTCGCACCGGGCGTAGCAGCAACATCGTCCCAGAAATCACGCCGTGACCCCAATTAGCACTCAGGAGGAGAGATAATAAGCGCTTTTTCTAATGCCCTTTTCAGCGTGTTTGGTTAGCATGAATCTTGTGATCTGCCTCCATCAGTCAGCGCGCACCCGAAAGTCAGCTATTATTCCCCGACCCTCCGAGCGTGCTGAGTTGTGATCAAGGGAAGATTTCCGAAGGATTTGGCTTCTTTTGGCGCTTGGATTTCCCCCAGAGAAGCGTGATTTCTCTCAGATCCAGACACCCCCACGCACACACAAAGGCAGGACCTGCCAGGAGGAATCAGAGGGTAGCTCAGCGCCTGGAAGTGGTTCCTCCCTGGCTGGCAGGGGGCTCAGAGCAGCGTTTTGCAGTTTGAACCACGAAATCTCGCTCCAATTGGCTGCAAATCCCCCAGCATCATTTCCATGCCTTAATTGGGCAAGCGATGCTCTTCATATCAGATCTTCAGTGCAAGCGCTAACTAGTGCCTGCAAGTCCAACGGCTCTTCGGTGAATAATAAGGAATATTCAAGGAAAATTTTGTACTTTTTCTCATCTCGTTTCTGCCAGGAAACTCATTTTTCGGGATACCTGTGGGAAGCGAAAGCAGCTGAAGCAAAGGCAGCGCACAAGCACAGGCAGTGCTCGCATGACTATTCATGGGCAATCTTCGGAGTATTTGCCTAAATGCGAAGCAGATTTGGAGGAAAAATAGGAAACCTGCAACCCTCTGCAAGCCGGCGCCAGGGGAGCAGCACGACAAGCCTTTGCCTACGACTTCTTGCCATAGCTCTGCCTGTGCGAGGACTAATCATGGCACTGGAGGAAGCTTCTCCGCGAGCTCATTCAGCTCATTTATACCGTGCTGCTTTTTTTTTTTTTTTTTTTCCCCTGACATTATTTAAATCTTGTTCCTTAATAACTCTACAACTAAAAGCAATTAAGGAGTTCAGTGAGCAGCATCAATTTCAGCCGTGCCTCCAAAGCATGTCCAGCCGAGATAAGCCGTCGCTCGCAGGCGGCGGGAGGGCAGGCGGGGGCTGGGGGGGCACTGGGGGGGCCATGGGGGCCGTGCTGCCCCCAGCCCCAGCCAATTCCTTAGGGCAGCCCCACTGAGGATGCCTCTCCCCACAGCCATCACCCACTGCATCTCCCCTTCCCCACCCATGTCTGTGGTCCCAGGGGTTGCTCCAAGCCCCCCCAGGTTTGCAGACCCCTCAGCAAGGTGGGGGCCATGGGGGCACAGCCCCTTCCCCCTGCCCACACACCCTTTAACCAGCAGGTGCTGCTTATCCAACAGATGATGTTTAAAACAAAATGCATAGAAAAAAAAAAAAAAAGCCAATTTTTTGCCAATGGAGCAGCAGACCAGGAGCAGCTGCATCTGCGAGGCAGACGATAATTGCCAGCAGTAAGCTCCCAAACATTTTGGTGACATTTTGGTGACAAACAGGGACGATTCACCTCTTGGGGAGCCCTCTAAAAAGCCGGGCCATCCGACAGCCAAAAGGGCGAAGCGGTGGGGACCTGGGTGCCAGGGGCAGGCAGCCAGGAGGGGTTCCCTTGCCTGGCAGGCAGCTGGTGTGGATGTGGCCGGGTGCCCGAGCACCAGCACAGCCCCGGTGAGGATTTCTCCTGCCCCCTGTCTCTCCTGGACCCAGGCACAGGAGGCCCAGCGGGTTCGGAGCACCCAGAAAGCCCTTTGAGCCCAAACTGCTTTACATCCTCCCTAACAAAGGGCTTTTGCTTCCATCTCAGCAGCAATAAATACCGAGGCAGGAGAGGTAACCTCTTCCCACAGCATTTTAATGAAGAAAACACCCACTGAGATGCAAACGGCAGCGGCGGCTCGCTGCCTGGCGGTCTTCCTTCCGCCCTGGGCTAACCGCCTGCCCCAGCCACACGAGGAAGCACGGGCACGCACAAAACCATGCCCGTGCAGCCAAATGTCCCCAAACCAGGGCGATGGCACACGTGGCACAGGGTGGCACGGGCTGGAGGGACACAGCCACGAGGGCAGCGGGCGGCAGCGGCGAGGGAAGGGGGAGGGAATCTGCATTAATTAGCAGGAGGCAATTTTGCGCTCATCTGCTAATCACCGGCTGCACACGCCGCTCCACAAAGCTAATAACAAAGCAGGGTGGTTTCAGTCCGTAAGCGTGCTTAAACAAAATAGATACTGGGCTTTTAATGTCAACATGTCCTTAATTACCAGGAGCAGGTACTCGATCCGGATAAGCACATGCCAGCTCCCCGGGAAGCAGGAGCAGCCCCACCACGGTGCCAAGAGCTCGGGGTCGGTTCCTGCCCTCCCTCCCCTGGCCCCGTTCCTTCAGACGGCACCAGCCTGGGCTGCTTTGGCTCTGCAGCTCCATCGCCATCCCCGTTATCCTGGTATCACTCCTGGCTGCCCACATCCACACTGCAGCACAGCCCTGCTCGCCCTTGCAGCATCACCACTGCTGAGCAGAAAGTGTGCTGAGCCTTATGGCCCCTGGGGCTCCAGTCCCTCGGGATCCCATCCCATCCCCATCCCCATCCCCATCCCATCCCCATCCCATCCCATCCCATCCCATCCCATTCCCATCCCCATCCCATCCCCATCCCCATCCCCATCCCCATCCCCATCCCCATCCCATCCCCATCCCCATCCCATCCCATCCCATCCCATCCCATCCCATCCCATCCCATCCCATCCCATCCCATCCCATCCCATCCCATCCAATATCCCCATCCCATCCCATCCCATCCCATCCCCATCCCCATCCCCATCCCATCCCATCCCATCCCATCCCATCCAATATCCCCATCCCTATCCCATCCCATATCTCCATCCCATCCCATCCCATCCCATTCCATCCCCATCCCATCCCATCCCCATCCCATCCCATCCCATCCCTTTCCTCCACAAGCAGCTCCCGTGCCATCTTTGTGTCTTGTCTGCAAAAGAAGTGAGTAAAAATGGGAGTGATTTATTGAAATCTTTTGATTTTCCGTGAAAAACTAATGTATTTTTGGTCTCAGAGGTGTAGTTTACAGCTGGGGAAAGTATGAAATGGGTGTAAGTGAAAGAAAAATTGGAGAAAAAAATAAAAAATGGCTGAAAGGCATTTTTTATTACCCAGGTAAGGAGGGAAGGGGAGAGCCGAGAAGAAGCCACATCCCTCTGCCCTCGTGTCCATCCCACCTGCAGCATCGCACCCGGGGGGCTCTGCTGCGGGTCCGGCTCTGTCCCTGCTCCATCCCCGCAGCATTTTCCCCGATCCCAGGGGAGATCCCGGCTGTCTGCACGGCTCCCGGCCTTCCCAGGGCCCCGGGGCTCCCCCAGCCCCGAGATGCGGCTCCCGCGGGGGAGCCCAGACGGGTGAAGCTCGCTTCTGTCAAAACATTTCAGAAAAATCGTCATAAAGCACGGCCAGGCTTCAAAACAAGTTAAAACAGAGCCGCCAAGGTCCGGTCACCTCATAAACCACAGATAAAGCCAGAAAGGCCTCGCGAAGGCAGGTTTGATCTTCCTCCCTTCCTGTATCTCTTTCGTAAACATCTTGGGGAGCCACAGGAGGAGAAGCTTATTGATGAAGTCCGAAAACTAACATCCTATGGGTGCTGGGAGAGCCCCGCTCGCTATCCCACACTTCATCTTGTCTGCCCGACCCCGGCAGGCTCTGCCAGCGCGGCACACCGCTGCCCGTCCCGCCCCAGCTCCTCCTGTTTATGTTAGCCCAGTTCCTGCCTAGCTCGAGAAAAAGAAAATAAAAAATTAAAAAGGGCCCTGTAGCCTCCCTCCGTGCTGTCTGACCTTGTGGGGTGTCGGCCAAAGGAATGGGTAACGTTGACACCGGGGGAAGCATCTCAAGGGGTTTTGTCGAGCCCACGGTGCCTTTCCAAAGCCCCCTCACCGCCCGGTGCTCTCGTGGGAGTGAAGTCGGAGCTCCCAGCCTCCAGCCCAGCTCCTGGCACCGAGGGACGGCTGAGAGATGCAGCGACAGGGCACGGCGGGATGGCAGACAGCCTCGGCGCTCAGCACTGAACAGTGATGGACATGAAAAGCATCGCCCGCGCCGTCCCCGCACACAGACGGGCTCTGTCCCGGCAATTGCTGCGCTTTAAAGAGATCCTGGAGACGCTGCCGGGCTCTTTGAAGGCATCCTTTCAGTGATTAGCCAGAGTCAGAAAAGGCAAGCGGGACATGAAGGGCTCTCGGAGCCAGAAGAGAGAACAAAAGAGGAAATGTCATTATTCCTCCGTCTGGGGCTGAGCAGCTCCTGCAGCTCGGCCCCAGCTGACCCATGGAACGAGCAGAGGACAGGGTGCAGAAAATCGAGGCAGAAGGGATCAAAGGTAGGGACAGCGTCTGCAGAGAGTCAAAATGGACTGGGTCCCTTCTGCCTGGAGAAGAAGATGAAGAGGCAAATAACTGAAAATTACAGAGGCTTGCAGAAGAGTGAACAGGAAAAGTGACAGAGCCGTCCTCGGGTGGCAGCTTTAAAACAAGCAGGCAGAAATGTGGAGAAGTTTGGGGCAGACTGAGTTTGGGGAGGGGGTGCTCCCCATAAACCCTTCATCCAGCTCCTTTCTTGCAACACCCCACTTTTGTCTAGGAATTTTCCAGATCCTTCCAGGAACTCCTCAGTCTAAAGCCTTTCTATGATTTTCAGGGGTTGTTCTTTGCCTTGTGTCTAGCACTTTTCCAGGAACATTCAAGGGCTTCACAGGACTTCTCCAATCGGGAACACCCCAAGGAGTGCCCAGAGCTTCGTTGCTCTCCGTCTGTCTCAACCTTCTCAGGAATTTTCCAGGCTTCCAGGGAGGTTTCTGGTATTTCCTTATCTACAACCCGCCCAGGAGCATCCCTTTGCATCTCAAGAAGCCCACAAGTGCTCTCAAGAAATTCCTCAGTCTAGAATCTTCCTATTAAATTCTCCAAATGCTTTTCAGATATTTCCCCACTGAGGAAATCCTCAGTCTAGGGCTTTCCCCAGACTCTGCCACTGTTTCCCAGAAGCTGCACAACCTCAGACCTTTCTGGGATTTTTTTTTTCCCAATGATTTCCAACCGTTTTCTTTGTGCTTTCTGGGATTTTTCCTCTCGCACTTCAGCAACACCCCCAAAGTTTCAAGAAATTCCCCCAACGCTTTCTAGAAGTTTGCCCCCTGTTCTGGAGGAGTCTCCCCAAGCCCCCTGGTTCCCATCTCATGCCCGGTGAGGTGCCAACATCCCCACACATCCCAGCCCAGTGTGGAGGAACCAAAACTCCCCAAAACTCGGTGCTCTCCTGGGACCTTCCCACGAGTCCCAACCGCCCCGTGCCGTGGCAGCAGAGCCTGAATTCCCCTCGTGGTGGGAGGAGGCCGATCTGTCACCGTCACTCCGAGCCGTCCTGCGTCCCCCATCCATCAGTGCCAATTAGCAGGGCACACAAGGGCGGCAGGCACGGGGGTGCAGCCGGCAGCCGGAGCTGTCCCAGGGCACATGTGGACAGATCTGAGGAGAGAAGGGAAAAGCAAAGTTGTGACAAAAACAAGATAAATCACGGCTACACACCCGGCTTACTGCCAGCCTGCTGCTCTCACTACTGCCCATGACCGCTGTGGGGCCACCATGGTCAGCCCCCACTGAGGTCCCCAGGGGCACAGCGGGGTTTTGGGGTACAACCAGAGGCAGCTGTGAGCACTCAGGGCTCTTCACAAGCCCCCCTCTCTGAGGGTTTGGGATCCTGGCCCCACAAATTCAGCAACAACTCACCAAGCACCCCCTTGCTGCGCAGCTTGGCACCAGGAGCTGTGGGGCGAGCATCCCCCTGAGGAGCTGGGGGCACCCAAGGGTCCCGGCACCCCCCCTGGTGTAAGGGTGAGCTGCAGGCTCTGCACAATGCAGGGAGGAGGAGTGGGGCTGGAAGAAGCAGGGACAGGAGCAGCCGGGTGCTGCTCACCCTGCTCCAGCTTTGGGGAGCCCCCAGGGGTGCAGGCAGGATCCTGCCACCGTCCCCCCCCCCGGCACACCCTGCCTGGTGCTGACTCACGCCGGGCGGGATGGGCACGTTCCTTCTGCAAACATTTTCTGCAATGAGCTAGCCGAGGCCGTGTTGACTCTGTTTATCTTTCTGGCATTATTTATTTCCTACCTGCCGATGAAAGGCCGGGGTCAGCCAGCGCTGAGTGGGTCGCCCGGGCTGTGTTGGCTTTGGCAGCGGGGCAGGGCAGGGTGCGAAGCGTGGCTGCGGCGTGTGGTGAGGAAGAGGAGGCGAAGAGGAAGGCTGGGCTGGGGTGACAAGGGGAGGCAGAACCAGCTCCGGGTCTCCTGGGAGGCACCTGGCGGTGTGCAAGAGGCTTAGAGGGGAGCCGGGGGATTTGTGTCCTGTTTCTGGCTTAATTCCCCTGATATCCGATCCCTGGGGAGGAAGAGAGGATTCCTCTGCCCCCATTATTTAGGGCCAGACACCAAGCAGCCCTGAAGCAGCACAGGAGGAGCTCAGAGCCCTCAGATGTGGGGGTGTCCCCTGGCAGGTCTGGGGGGGCTGCAGGCAGTGCCTGGCCCCGTGCTGCCCGGAGGAGCGGGGCTGGGGGGGCTGCTGGTGGCCACCCAGCCCCGCTGCCAGAAGGAGACGCCACTTAGCAAAATAGATAGCTAATGAAGCCGAGATCGCCTTGCTGCTTAACCAAGGCCATTTTCTCTCCAAATCCTTCCTAATTCCTCGCAGATATTAATTATAACTTATTGTCCCCAGGCCTCGGGAGCGGCAGCTTCCCGCCGTCCCAGGCCCAGCGCCTTCCCGGGGGCCCCATTTGCAGCCAGCACTCCCCGGGCTAAATAAATCCCCGGCCTAATGCGCCCGACTTAAATTAGATTTGGGCCCTCCACCTCCTCTCCGCCACTTTCTTCTCATTTCCCTAAACACGTATCGCAGAGAAAACAGGAGGGATTTGGAGAGGCAGATTTGGCCGCCTCCTCCAGCGCTGCGCATGCGAGGCCAGCCTTGCAGAAGCGTGCCAGCGGGCAGGATGCTGCCCTGCTGTCCCCACCGTCACCCCACAGCCCCGGCAGGGTCTGTCTGCACGTCTGTCCCACCAGGAGCAGAGCCTGAGGCTTGAGCAGGGTGGGCTTTGCGCTCCCCCCAGCAGCGAAGCTCGGCGTGGGCAGCTCGCGGGGGCTGCGGCGCGGCGGCGAGCTCAGGAGGGGTTTGCGCTGACCTTTCGGCTGAATTCCACTTTAATGAAACGGCAGCTTCACGGGAGGGATGGGAGCGAGCTCTCAGCCCATCTGCAAACAGATCGCTCCCCTGGGCCCTGAGCATCCTGCGCCGGGGCTGGGCAGCTCTCCCCAGCCAGCGCACGGCTCCTGTGATGCGAGGAGCGGAGCTGCCCCAAATCGGGTGCACCCAAGGGTGCTGGAAACACTTCATGATGCAAGCAGCCACAGGGCGAGCATGCCCAGCTGGTGCAGCAACCACGCACGGGGTGGTTGCAGGGATCCAAGGAGAGGAGCCCTGGTGTTACGTGGCAGCCCCTGGATTGCTGTGGCCAAGCCTCTGCACAGGCTGTTATTGCAGATCCCCTCCCCAGAGCAAACAGGAAGACCCCCGGGCAGCGCCCTTTGCCCGGCGCCGCTGACCTGTGAGCAACACCTCGCTGCTCCCCAGCCCCGGCCACGCTCCAGAGCCAGGCTGCAGGCTGCAGAGCCCCTCGGCACCACGGGTCAGGGCTGGGGAGGGGGCTGCCCCCCGCGGGCAGGAAGGCATGGATCAGAGCTTCAGGAACACTCCGAGGGATGCACGGGGTGGGGGTGAGCCTCCAGGGCTCGGGGTTCTGCCTGGGGATGGGGTGCCCTGGCCGTGCCAAGAGCACTGAGCAAGCCAGGGTGGGTGCACAGCCCCATTACGGGTGCACGGCCCCATTACGGGTGCACGGCCCCATTACGGGTGCACGGCCCCAGGGTGGGGGACGCCAGCACCCAGCCATTTCCAAGAGGCTCCCCCGTGCTCCAAGGCACCCGTGCTCTCTGCTCCCTCCCCCTGGGGAGCGCTTTCATTCCGCTGGGGTTTTAGTTTCGTGTTTTCCCTCTTGTTAATGTTTGCACCGCTCGGTGCCCGGGCTGGGAGGGCAGCCAGAGGCGCTCCCTGCCACCCCCAGGGCTGGGGGGCTGCAGGAGGCCCCCTCCCCGTCCTCCCTCCCCTCGTGCTTGGGGTCAGGGTGAGCCCCAGTGCTCGCCACCCTGCAGACACCGCTGGTGCTTGGGCACTGCCCTCTCAGCAGCTCTGCTTCCTTCACACCCAGGTTTTCCCAGGTCCCAGCTGGTTTCTGCCAGGTTTCGGGCAGCTTTCCTGCCAGCCCCCCCCCATGGCTGCGCCCTGTCCCAGCTGGTGGCAGCAGCTGAGGTTTGCCCTAGGGTGCAGCCCTTGGGCTCCCATGGGTGCGCCCAGCCGGCTCCCACCTCACCACATCCCCCCGAGCCCGCCTGACCCCTCATTGCTCATTAACCAGCTCTTGTAATGAGGAATAATGAGTCATAAATCACACCTGCAGCCTGCCTGGACTTTACCCGCCAGCCCTACCATGCTGGGAAGTCCCCGACCCACGGCACCCACCCGGCCCCGCTCCTCGGGGCTGCCTTGAGCTTTTTTTTTTTGGGGGGCTCTGCCCTAATCTTGGAGCAAACAGGCGCTGGAGATAAGGCAGCCGAGCGACCCGCCGAGCCCTGCAGCCCTCTGTTTTCCTTTCGCCCTGCCCTGGCGTGGAGCCACCCAGATGTTTGCTGCGGGACCGGCCCCACGGCAGCGGGGTGCAGCAGGGGCAAAGTCTCCCGGGGCAGACGGGAAGCACGGACACAGCCCCTGGCACCCAGCCTCCACCCGGTTCTCCTCCAAAACCCTGCTCCGTGCTCCAGGAAGATAAAAATTCCTCCCCACATTTTCTTATCAAATTCTTTCTCTCCTCACACAGTTTCCATGTCCACACTGACAAAACTGCTGTCCCAACACCAGCACCCCCTGGTCTGGCACTGCCCGTGGCAGTCCCACACTCGGTTCCCATCTGGATGCCCCAAAATCCCGTCCCTGTCCCCCCTCCTTGCGCACGGAGCCCTCGCGCTCCCTTTGAGCCTCCCCCTCCGAGCCCCCTCCCGGGATGCGCCTCTGCTGGGCCACCTGAAAGACATCACCCGGCAGATGCTCAGCAGGAAGGGAGCGCTGGGTGGCTTCAGATGTGCTCGTGGGAGTGACCTGCCTTTGATCGGGACCTTTGCTGCCCTGCCTCTTTCCTCCCCGGTGCTCAGCAAAGCGCTGCGGGGCTCTCCGCACCGGGGGGCACTGAATCTACCCAGGCTGGGGCTTAGCAGCCCTGCCAGCCCTCTGCCAGGGTGTCCCACAGCCCTTACGGAGGTGGCATTTGTGCAGCAGGAGCAGCTCCGAGCTGCAGGTGACCCAGTGGCACAGCAGCTCTCCCCCCATCACCGCGAGGAGAAATGGGCGGCTTTGCGCTCAGGAGCGCAGCAGCAGCCCCGTGCCACTGGGACGGGCTCAGCACGGGGGGGCTGAGCGAGGGGCAATTCTTCCAGGAGCCCCAGGGACAGGAGGAGCCACATCTCTCCCCGTCCCCACGCGCACCCCCGGGGGCTGGGGGGCTGTCAGCAGCGGGCAGGAAGGATGGCTGAGCTAAATCGTGCGTCCCCGCCACACAGGCTGCTGCGCTCCCAGCCCTGGCCCCGCGCATCCTCACGGCCACCCCCTCCCAGCCGGGGCTGCGCAAACGCTTCCAGACACGGTTCAGGACACCGGGGTCTTCCCTGGCCCCCTGCTGTGAAGATGGGAAAACAAGACCCCGGCCTGGCTCTGCTTTACCCCCCCTGTCCAGCACCGGGTTATCAAGCGGACCAGCGGGAAGGACGCAGCACCTTTGGGTGAGGTGGGCCCCAAATGCAGAGGGCTCTGCCCCAGCTCCCAGCACCCTGCCAGCGGCGATGCCAGCTCCATCCGTCCCACAAGCACAGCCACCCCTCCGGGTGCAAACACCTCTTCCAGCTTCCTCTTCAGCAGGAAAAATCCCTTTTCCAGAGGTGCCTCGTGAAGCTCCTCCAGCCTTCGGGTTCACCTCTGCGTGTAGCAGGCATTGGTCCCATGATTAATCTTTGCAGGAATCCTCTGCAGATCCGCTTTGCGCTGGGAGGGGACATGGCAGCCACTGCCCCGAATTTCTCTGGATTAGCAATTAAGACATCTTTTCTCACTTTATATCCAATGGAGGGAACTTCTGCTAGACCCATTACTGCCTCCACACAGCCTCGCTCTTTGTATGGCAGAGATTTCCTCGACGGTCTTTTCTCAAATCTTTCACTAAGGTATTTTTTTTTTTAGGGACCACAGGCTTAATTAAAACATTGGTTAAAACTTTAGCACCTGGTAATGCTTCGGAGGTTTTGCAGGCCCTCTCTGAGCGTCCTGGGGGCAGAACACCAAATGGCTCCCACGTTGCCTCGAGATGAACCAAGAGGAGCAGTTGTGATCCCCAGCTCGTGGCCTGGCCCCCCCAACACTCCCTGACCCTCGGTGCCCCCCCCGGGGCTCCTCGCCCCCAGCCAGCCACCGACCCCAACCCGAGCTATAGGGCAGGACGTGGGGAGCCAGAGCTCAGTGACCGAAATCAGGACATGGGGAAGGGGAAAAGAGGAGCTGAGGACAGTCGAAACGTGCTCTCCCAGTGTTTTCATAAGCTTTTGTTTCAGTCGTGAAGACCATTTATTTCTTAATAAGTTTTCCTACAATTAGATTTAATTTCAGGATGTTTGAGAGAGAAAAAGCTAAACGTTCAGTAATTTGGACAGTTTTTCTCTTTCTTTTTTTTTTTTTTTTTGCAGCGGAAAAAAAAAAAAATCGCAGTTCATGACAAAGTTGATGAATCGGCATTTCTAATAGAAAATTCTGTTCCTTGGACAGTTCCCAGCCTGATGTATTTAGTTTAGCAGCTGAGCCGCTTCATCCTCCTGGGCTCTTGGAAAAGGCTGCCTGTCCTCGGCGCTCGCAGGCTCTCCAGTTATTTTGGGAGCCCTCTCCGGAGGCGGCGGCTCCCTCTCCCCGTGGCAGGGCTCTATCACAGCTGCAGAGGGCTGGGGAGGAGGAATCACCCCTGTCCTCTGCCGTGCCCTTCCCTGCTTGGTTTTGCTCTTATTGCCTCCGGGCTTCTCGCGCCTGCACAAATCCTCCTGCAGGGTTTCTCCCTGTGATGTGCTGGAGCGCTTTGTGCCACAGCCTCCTGGCATGCCCCGAAATCCCCTATACAAATGACCTGCTGCAGCTTCTCCTGCCCTCGGGCAAGCTGGGCTCCTTGATGTGAAGGACACCTTTTAGCTGCCTCCCTGTGGGCCCTGCACTCTTCCTCGCCAGCCGAGCCGTGCCAGCCACTGCTGGGCTCCCCCCATCCTCCCTGCCCCGAGGCTCTGCCTTTCCCCAAGGGCTCCCGAGCCCCTGCCCGAGCACTGCCACCACCAAAAAGCCACTGCCAGGAGCTCTCCAGGCTGCTCTGGGGAATTTCTGCATGCAGGGAAGCTGGCGGCTCGTCCCAGGCAGTGTGGGGCTTGGAGGATCCAGGTGTTGGGGAGGCAGCAGCCCCCAGTGTGGCAACAAAGGGTTTGGGAAAAAATTGCCATGGAGAGTGCATCAGCTACCCAGGGCACTGCTCCCTCTGTGTAACCACAGATTTACCTCCCCAGACTCGTACAGACGGGTGGCTGGGAGCAAGAGCAGGGGACAGCCCGGCTCTCCTCTCACCACCAGCTCTGGGAAGTGCCCACCTCTCCTCCCCAGGTCGAGAGGGGCTGGCAGGGGCAGCTTGTGAGCACGCAGCCCCATACATCAGGAGAAGCGGAGACCCCAAGGGTCCCTGACCTTTCAACAGCCAGATGCAAAATACCCGCTCCTGTTACCCAGGTACTTACTCATTTCCAGTTGATTGAAACATAAATACAGGTCCTCAGCCTGATGAATCGCCTCTGCTCTATGCGGCATTTACCTTTGAGGGGGAGTAAAAAGCAGAGGAAATGGTTTCCTATGCGCTTTCCGTACAGTGCACTGCGCGGGGAGGGCACAAAGCACATGGAAAACATCATTGCTCTGTGGAGAAGATACTGATTTGACTCCTAGACCTGCTGCTACGGTCTTAGGAAAATCATTTATTTCATCCCTTTCTGCCTCAGGTTTATTTTTCCCCATTTGTCCTTGCTGTTTAGATTTCAAGCACTTACGCTGGGTTTAGCCGTTCGCTCAGAGCGCTGTTCGGCAGCCCTGGCACCAAAGGGGCAACGAAGACAAGACAGAAAACCAAGGAGCCAAACCCCCAGGGCCCTTGTAAGCCCCGGGGCCCTTTCCATCCCCAGCACGAGGTGAGCACCCAGAGACCAGGGAGGGAGGCAGCAAGCCTGGAGTGCATCGGAGCGAGGAGAGGGACCCCGGCCGGAGAGGCGATAGCGGGGCTGAATTCCTAGATAACCCCCGGCAGATATACGGCCGGGCTGCAGGGACCTGCCCTCCCTCCTCCCGTGAATGAAAGCAGCCCTGGCTGCCCCAGCACATAAATTAGCGATGGAGACCAGAGATAGCAGCCAGTCCACACCCGGAGGGGCTGGGGGTGGGCAGGGGGCCGCAGGGCGCTGGGGTGCCGCGGCGCGGGGATGCTCCTCGCCTCCCCAACGCCAGCCAGCTCCTCGAGGGCTGGCTTCTCGCTCCCCACCAGGCATGAGGAGCTCGTTAATACCTGCTGACACCGAGGTCAAGGGTCACCACGCCACCGTCCCGCCGAGCGGGGGGAAGTGGCCTTTGCAGTGACACGCAGCCGGCCCGGCTCCGCGCAGTCCCGCGGCTCCCCGGGCTGCGGGGCTGTGGGAAGGATGCGCCCCGCGAGCAGCCCCCTGTGCCTGCCTGCCCCGGGCTTTCTGCAGCCCCTGCTCCCCACGGCCACACTCCTCCGTCTGTCTTGTCCTAGAGGCCAGGCAGCGAGGGGGAAATGTTCCCTGCACACACCTAGCCCTCTTCTCCTTCTCCTCTCCTTGCTGGAGAACATCCCTCCATCTATAAAACCTTCCACTATTCAACCTGAAATTTCTGGTGGAAGAAAGTGTGGGGGGAAATAAAAGACACAAAAAAGTGTTTGCATCCTCTGCCCAGCAGTGCTGCTGGCTGGCCTTGGGGCATCACAGTGGGATATCTCCCCATGGAGGTGCTGGGGCACTTCTGTGTGGCACAAGCCCCCTGGTGAGGGCAGAGACCCCATGGGCAGAGGCATCCTCGCAGCTTCGGGATCAATTTGCACGGGAAGGCAAGTGCAAAACCCCAGCAAAACACACCGTGAAGCCCCCCTCACACGGCTGGGTCCCCCCCACCCCTGGCTGGCAGCGCACTAATAACCACCGGCGCCAAGCTCGGGGCAGCGCGGCCGCCCTGCGCCGCGAGCGCGTGGGTCACTAATGAGCCCGGCGCTCATTAGCCCCAGCTGCGGGGCCGGGGGTGTGCTCCCAGTGCTGTCAGCAGATGCAGGGGGGGGGGATGTTCGATTAGTGCCCCACGGGGCCACCCCCGAGAGCCGAGATGGGGAATTAAACATCCCCTGAGTCCGGCAGTGCCCTGCGCCCGCTGCCGGGTGAGAGCCTCGTGGACCTGCCCCCGGAGGGATGGATGCTGCTGGGCTGAACCCAAAATGGAACAGGCTGGAGCTTAAAAACAGCCCCCAAACCTTTCCCAGCCGCCCTCCCCGGTGTTAACATTTTCCTGAGTGCACGAAGCGCAGATAAGAAGAAGTTAAATTTATCTTCAAAGAAGCCCCAAAAGCGGCTCTCTCTTAACCCCCTGCTCGCCGCCTCCCTCCTCGCCTGAATAAATCTTCCCCTTATCTGAACTTCCAAGGAGCGGGGCTGGGCGGGGGAAGGAGCGGGAGCACGGCAGACTTTTTTAAGCCAAAAAAATCTCTGGTTCGTATTAGAGAGGCAGGATAAAAGAGCGCGAAGGGTCCCACTGCGAGCATAAATAACGCAGGATGGGCCGTTGGCGGAGATTTACGCCGGGCGGCTCTCTCCGGGAGACACAAAGCCCAAAACAACAACAAGGAGGGGACGCACCAGGGAGCCGTGTCCCCAGCTGTGCCCGGGGCTCGGCACCAGGGGGGCTTGGCCCTGTGCTCCCCCCGGCTCCTCCAGCCTGGTGGTGGCCGTCCAGCAGCGTGGCCGCCCCCAGGCTCGGAGTGTTTGGGTCTGAAAACGGGAAATTGGGGTCTCGGGGAAATCAAATCCTGAGCGAAAGGCTGTGGATGGGACAAGGTGTGGATGGGATGGCGTCCAGAAGCCCCCAGCCCCTCTGCTTGGTGCAGCCTCCCCCCACGTGGACCCTGCAGCCAGGAAAAAAAAGGGGAAGGGGAAAAAAGGAGACAGGGAAAGAGAAAGGGAGGGGGAAAAGGGAAGGGGACAGGGGAAGAGAAGGGGAAGGCACCCAGGCCGCGGTGACCCGCGGCTCACACGCGAGCACGTACGCACCCCTGCCGATCGGACAAAGGAAACCGGGCAGACAGAGCCAAATTCCAGAAAATTATTTTTTCATTTTCTCCTTTATTAGTTTTTTATTAGAGGAAAAAATAAACGTAAGCTGACTCTGCCCCAGCGCTGTCTTCACCAGAAAAGCTCCTGGATCCTCAGCGGCTCCCCTGGGGCTCGGGGCGCTGGGGGGGTGGCTGCCCCTGACCCCTCACCTCCCCTGGCCCCCTCCTGGCCCCCTGGCCCCCCGGGGGGGACACGGCACGGGCTGCTTGCACCCTGTCCTGCCTGGGGATGCCCAGCGGGTGCCGGCCAGCACAGGGCCTGCAGGCAGCCGAAGCGCAGGGCAGCGAGTGCCACGGTGACATCCAGCCACAAACTGCCCATCCCGGGGGGGGCCTCGGCTTCTTTCTGTATTTATTACTATTTTGGGTCACGTTTGGGTCAGGGCTGCACGGGAGGGCGGAGCTGGGGCTCAAGTTGCTGCTGGGACCCCCCAGCCCTGATGCTCATCCAGGGGGCACCCACACCGCAGGTGCTCCAACCGGGGGTCCCCAGGAGGGCAGACCCGAAGCAGCCCCCCCCCAGGATCCGTGGCAGATGGGTGAATAAATGCAAACAGGACGGGAACATCCCGGCCAAGGGATGAGCTAACCGCGGGGCCAGGCGCGTTGATGCGATCTGGGGAAGGTGCAGCCCGATGGGAACCGTCGGAAAAAAGTCTTTGACCTCCCTGAACCCTGGGAAAGATTGAAGCAACACCTCCGGCCCGGGGAGCTGCAGGCAAAGAGAAAAGCATGAGCAGATGTCCCCCACGGCGGGGGGCACGGCCAGTGGCCAGGGAGGATGAGCAGCATCGGCAGGCGCTGCCCCGGGCTGCATCCCACAGCCACCGAGGGCAGAGCACCGTGCACTGCCCGGACCCTTCCTTGGCTCTGCTGTGGGCAGGATTGGGCTCGGTGGCAGCTCGGGGAGCTGGGGCCATCCCCGTGCTGTCCTACCACAGCACAAATCGCGCCGTGGCCCCGGCGCAGCTGCAGGTTCCCGCTGGAGGTGGGAAGGGCTGCCAAGAGCCATCACCCTCCTGCAGCAATGCTCCGGGGTCTGGAACCAATTATTCTCCGGGCCCAGGAATTAGCACATTACAAAGGCAAAATGACTTCAAGAACCTGGAATGGGATCAGTTTTTGCTCAAATTGTCACCTGCTGACCCTGCCCCTAGCCTTGGTGCGGGGAGGGGAGGCTGCAGGGCAGCTGCGCAGGGCACGGGGCCCTTTGAGGGCAGGAAAACCCTCGCCCGCACCCGGCAGCTCCGGGCCGAGGTTACGGAGAGGTGTTGGTGCTCACTCCCCGCGTCAGAGGCATTTTTCTCCCTCCCAGCTGAAGCTCTCCAGAGCTCAGCCCCGGCTGAGAAGTGACCTGGGGATGCCGCGCGCTCCCTGCCCAGGCGCACCCAGGTGCTTCCCACCCAGAAACAGATTCTGGAAAAGCAGATTCCGCCCCAAAATGCTGCGGGTGCTCAGGATGAGCAGCCTTGTGTGCAATCCCACCCCATATACCCCAAATACGTCTTCCTGAGCCCGGCAAACCCAGAGGCGGGCGCCTGGGGGGCACGAGGCGGCCCCGGTGGTCTCATCCCACACCACCCGGGGCAGCGTGTGGGTGAGTCTGGGGGCTGCAGTGCCCCGTGCCCTGCGTGACCGGACCCCCCCCTCTGCCTCCTGGCTCCAGCTGGAGAGAAATCCTGCTCTCGCCTCGCGACCGAGCTGAGCGAGCTGGAGAAAATCAACACGGGATTTGCATTAACAGCAGTCGCTACAACAAGAGCGCGGCCAAGCACAATATTGGGAACTCGGTTCCCCCCCTCCCCTGTCCTTAGTGCTTCCAGATGGAGCCCCTCGTGCAGACCAAAGGGTAGGGGCACAGCCCCAGCCCGGCTCTCAGCACGGATGCTTTCTGCAGCCCCGGCCCCGGGGGCGGGGGGGTGAGGAGGGACAGATCTGCCCTTTGTTCGAGCTCCCAGCCCCACGCCAAGGCAGCGGAGAGACCTGCAGCTTCCCCAGCTTCCAGAGCAGCAGATTTATTTCCGCTTACATCAGAGAAAGTTAAAAAAAAAAAAAAAAAAAAAAAAAAAAAAGAGAGAGAGAGAGAGAAATAGATCAGGATATTCTGTAGGTCCCGCGGGCTCTGTATAGGGGAAGACATCCTTGGAATAACATCACTGGCCCCAGCGCTGCCTGCTGAGGCCAGCCAGGACCCGGCCCCTCTGAGCACTAAAATGGCTCTAGCAGAGTGCTAAAAACCTTCACGACCCAGGAGGGAGCCGTCACCGCCGCGGGCCCCAGGTATTAAGTAGGTAGCAAGACCTGGCACGGGCTGCTTGGCTTACACCGAGGCACACGTGCTGGGGTTGGCCATCAGAGCGAAGATGATCCCGAGGAAGGGCCAGACCCCAAAGCCTGGCTCAGCCCCCGCTCCCCCCGCCAGGAAATCCCTTCCTGGCCGAGCTGCCAGCCCGTTCAGCTCAGGGTGCAGCGATAAGGACGGAGCCTCCCCGTGCCGATGCGGGGTGTGCGGGTGCAGCCCTGCCCATGGCACCCTCGGTGCCGCCGTGCCGCTTTGTGTCCCCCCTCCACCGCTCTGCTCGTGTCCTCGTCCTGAAACGAGCAGGATGATTTGTGTCTGGGCTTTGCATGAGACTCTTAATGCCTTGGGCAGCGGCTCCTGCTCCTCCCAGCCCCCAGCTCTGGAAATTTCTTTCGCTGCTTCCTCCGGGCGAAGGGCTCGTCCATCAGCACCGAGCCACCCGGCTGCTGTCCTGGGGACAAAAAGCCCCGAGCGTGAACAAAGCACCTTCAGACAGACACAAAATCAAATTTAGGTCACAGATTTCTCATTTTTTCGCCACCAGCCCCTCCGGCCTTTCTCCACCACGGCGTGAGGGCCCGGGGCAGCCCGTCCTGGTAGCTCTGGGGACGGATGTGGCCGTCCCCGTCCTGTTTAGGCTCAGGCTGTTTTCGGACCGCCGGCCGTGTTTATCGGCCCGCCCGGACCCGCTGCAGACCGGAGGCAGATGCAGCTGCGGGGAGGAACGGGGAGGGGGACGTTTTTAGGAGGATGCTCTCCGGACCGCAGCTTGTTTATGGGGCCGCGGCTTCCCCCGCTGAGCCCCCGCAGCTGCGCCCTGCACGGGGGTGCTCGGGGCCGCCCGCTTGGGCTCGGTCTCTGTGCACGTGGGGGTCTCGAGGCCCTAATCCTGGGTGGGAGGATGACGAACAGGAAGGGGCTGAAGGCAGGAACACGGCTTGGGTCCTTCGGCCAGGAAACCCGGCCAAGTTTTAGGCTGCCAGCGATTTCCAGCGGCATGTTTTACCCCAAAGGGCAGCGTGGGGGCAGGCTGTAGGAACACAGAACCTCTACCCCAGGTCCGTCTGCATTGGGAGCAGAAACCTGACGAAGAGCAAGAAGAGCTCAGCACGTGTGATGCTGCCCCAGCCTCTCGGTGTCTCCAGCCCAGGCCCTTCTGGGAGCAGCAGCCCCCCGGGAGCCACTTTTCCGTGCACTTTTCAAGTCTCCTCGTGCATCTGTGTAAAGGTTTAGGCCCGTGGACTTTCAGAATGGGTTTTTCTGCTGCACGCTTCCCATCACAGCATCTTCTCGCTGCAGATGCGATGCAGGGAGCATGGGGGTTGTGCAGGGCAGGACCACGAGGGGTCTCGATCATGCCCCCAGAGCCGGGGCATGGCCGGGACACGGCTGAATGGTGAGGGCTGAGGGCTGAGGGCTGAGGGCTGCAGCTTTGCTCTGCCCACGGGTCTCCAGAGAGGGGACCAGGGAGCTCTGTCAGCTTTTGCTTTCCTCGTTCAAAGAAGCAGGACAAGCCATCAGCCCAGGAGCCACAGAGCAGCTTCTTCCTGCTCCTACCAAGGCCACCACGCACACGGATCAATTCCCCCTGCTTCCTTATCAGGGCCCAATAAAACCCTGCCTCTCACTGCAAACACTCCCGGATCCTTTTCCTGCGGTGCCCATGGGCGCAGCCAGCCCTGCCCATGCTGGGGGACAGCGGCCCTTGCACCCCAGGAGCTGCCAGGGGCTTGGTGAAAGCACCCAAAAATGGGTCAGAAACTGCTCTTAGCAAACGCCAGGGCTCAGGACCAGCCTGAGCTGGAGGCAGAGAGGTCGGGAGCGCAGGGCAGCACGGGGAGCAGGCAGAGATCTGCGCTCCCCGCAGATAAGGGAGGATGTTAAGGGCTGGTTTTACACACCGAGATACAAAAAGCCAACTCGGGGAGGATAATTGCTCGCAAAACAAAGGGGCGCTTCATATTTCTTGGCTCCCTGACAGAATTAGCGCAGCGAGCGCTCCCTGCTTTCCTTTCATTCTCCTCCAAAAACATCGCTTTCCTCGGGGAGGGCGAGGAGGAGGCAGCGAGCACCGCCGGGCCCCCGGCAGCGCCGAGCATCCAGCTGCAGGCGGGGAGCGGGGCGCAGCCAAGACCCCTCACCTGGACGGGGCCAAAGGATGCTCATCCCGGGGCTGGGGGGATGCTCATCCCATCCCACATCCCAGAGGGGGAGCCCTGAAGCCGGGGTGCCCGTGGCAGCTCCCCCAGCCTGCTCCGCGCTGCCCGGGCTTGTGCGTGTCCGCGGCGGGGAGGCAGCGTGCCAGCGGCGCGGGCTGGTGCGCGAGTGGCGGGGAGGCGAGCAGCTGGGGAAGAGCCTCGGAGGCTTTTTCCCAAGCTCGGCGAGCTCTCTGAAGCGGCGTGGAGCTCGCCCCCGTACCCAGGTGTCCTTTGAAATGGAGCTCGGCAGCCCCAGCGCCGAGCAAGCCGCGGCAAGGCAGGGCAGGGCAGGGCAGGGTAGGGCGAGCGGCCGGCCCGGGGCACCGTGCCCGGGCTGCGGGGTGCGGATGGGCAGGTGGGGGGGTTCCTTGTGGGACGTGGAGGTGGCACTGCCCGGCCCTGCCGAGCCCCAGGCCTGGCAAAGCAGCAGTGAGAAACGTGCCCCGTGGGGTTTGCACCGCCCTGGGGGAAGAAGGGAGGAGGAGGAGGGTGGTGGGTGAGAGGGGAAGAGAGGAACGGGATGGAAAATGGAAAAGGGTGGGTGGGCACTCGGCCCCGGGGTGATGTCTGGGTGACATCCCCAGTGCCATCACCCAGATCCAGCATGGGGAGCATCACAGCTAGTCCCTGGGGGTACCAGAGCCACCTTGATCGAGGCTCGCCCTGCTTTACCCCAGCAGACAGTGCACGTGAGCCCTGTCGTTGTCAGTCCCTGCAGCGGGGGTGCCAGGAGTGGGGGTGACACCCGGTGCTCCCCCTGTGCCCCCCCATAGCTCCCCACCCCTGTGCTCACCCCCCCCAGCCCCAACTGCAGCTTTTCAGGCCTCCCCATAAAGAGTTATTCAGGGCTGGAATTAAAAAGCTGGAGCGTAAAAGAGCGCTAAAGGGAGCAGTGGCAGAACCGGATTTTCTTTTATTTGATTTTTTTTTTTTCTTTTCTGAAGGATGCTGTATTGAGCCGAACATGACAAATATGCCAGGAATGTTTGCCCTCGGGGCTTGGGAGAGCAGGGAAAGGCCCAGAGAAAGGCACCGCTGGCACCTTATCAATGCACTGGCCCCGCTGTTTGTGCAAAGGCCAAGCCCCGGCAGCAGGTCCCTGTGCCCCGCGGGCAGGGTGCCACCAGTGCGGGTGCCTGCGGTGCCACGGGGCCGTGCCACTGCTGCAGCGATGGGTGACCTCCCCTCCGGCTCCACGGCCACCCTGGGCACCGGGCAGCCCCGTGCCCTGCCCCAAATCCTCCTCAGGAGATGAAAAAGCAGCAGAAAATGTCACAGCCTTCCCAGGAGCCGGGAGGAGATGCGCCGTGGAGAAGGGGACAGCACTGCCTGCCTCGGGGGCTGCTCCGTCCATCATCGTGCTGGTGTCCTCCCCGACGGACTCCCCATCCCTCTGCCCCATCCCAAAGAAATCCTTCCTCCCAAGGAGCTTTCTTGGAGCAAAGATCACGCAGCCACTGCCACGGGTCCCCTGTTGGTGTCTCCACACCAAGGAGACCCCCGGCCCCGCCGCCCCGCTGAGCCGCACAGCCCCGGCCCGCGAGGCAGCCCCGCGCAGCAGGCTGGGGCCGGGGCTAATTAACAGTCCTCGTTAAAAATATATTGTGGTTGGTTTAAATGAGGTTCCCCCGAGCCAGAGGAAGCTGGTGAGGGACTGCGGAGAGATAGCGAGCGAACGAGGCGGCCAGGGAGGGGGAGGCGATGGCTGGGTGCATTTATTTCTTTCTTTACCTCCATTTCTAAAATAAAATAAAGTGCCTCTCTGTAGCTGTAGGCGCCCTAACGTCTATTAAAGCACCACATAGGAAATTGTAAAGTACAGGAAAACAGCCCAATCAGCCTGACCCCTTAACAAACTCCAGCCATAGCCAAAGTTGCAGAGTAAACAAAGCAAATCCTCCGCCGCCGCCAGGCCTCGGCCGGGCGCTGGGGCTGCTCTCCCGGCCCCGCAGGGATCCCTCCGGGATGCTCCCACCTGCCCCAAACCCGAGGATGCTCTGCCTGGCCGCAGCCCCTTGGCCAAAAGGCCGGTGGTGAGCGTCTCAGGAGCTCAGAGGGGAAGGCTTGCTTCGAAGCGCGCTGCTTCCTCTCCTCCGCGCTGCAGGGCACGATGCTCGGGGCCAGCCGCAGGTCCCGTCTCCCCCTCAGCCTCAGGCTGCTGTGTCCCCGAGCCCCGGCTTTGTCCCAAGCCCCCGGAGTCCCTCGGACACCCACGGCAGCCGTTAGCATCGGTCCCACCCAGGTATGGCTCCGTTTCCCTGGACACAGATAATTCAGCCAGAACCTGAGCAATTTTCTGCGCATAATAGCCAGAAATTTGCTCTCAGCGGCAGGCTCTGAAATCAGCATCCCAGCGGAGACAGCCTGGATTAATCAGGCCGGCCACAACTCGGAACAAACCTGCTGATTAAGTCTTGGCAGAGGTGCTCAGGGCCTCCCCGCGCCTCCTGCCCCGGCACAGCACGAGCTCCGAAATCGCTCCGAAGCGCCGGGCTGCGTTCCTCTGAGCCGGCTGCCACCAGCGCTCAGCCTCTGTCCCCCATGTCCCTCGTGCCGGGGACACTGGGGGCATTATCTGAGCGTGCCAACCCTGCCCATCCCAGGGGGATCCCTCCGGTGCCACCCGGACCCGGAGGGGGAGGCCGGAGGGGGAGGCAGGACGCGTCCCCCCTCGCTGCGCCTGGCGGAGCAGCCGGATGTTTACGTGACGGTTTCTGGCTGGTGAAGGACACGCAAAGCCTCGAAAAAAAGAAGAAAAAAAAAAAAAAAAAGAAAAATGAAATGGAATAAAGCAAAACAAAACAAAAAAAAATCCCCTGTTGTTCCCTCCAGCGGATGGAAAGTAAACACAGCTGCTCCGCTCACCCCGAGCAGCGCCGTGCGCCCCGGCCCCCGCCCTGCGCCCCGCGGTGGGGACGCGCACCCGGGGGGCCCCTCGCCGCGGGGGACACCCGGCCCCCGGCTTCTCCAGCAGGACGGGATGGAGCAGGAGGTGTTTCTGCAGAGGGCTATGTCTCATAGCCATGGCGTTAGCGTTTTCTGGGTCATTTTTTCTTCCTTGCTGTGATGCCCGGAGCCGATGCCAGGCGTGGCTGGGCTGGGGGTGCAGAATGGGGTCGCCCCCGAGGATGCCACGGGGCCCCCAGAGCCCAGCAGTGATACGGGTGAGGGCTGCAGGCACCACCGCCAGCATCTCCTCCCTTCCTTCTCCCTTCCTTAACTTCCAAGCAGCGGCAGCTCCCTGCAGCGGGGCTCGGCAGCCCCCACCCTGTGTGACCCGAAACCGGGGAGCACCCAAAACCGTTCCCATATTTCCCATGCAACGGCAGCAGCTGCGGGGCAGAGGCGCAGTGGGAACCTCCCCGAGAGCTTCCTTGCCCCCGAGAAGCGCTCGGGGCTGGGATCCCAATCACGCCCCAACACCTCGCAGCCCCACGCCCCGGCACGGGCACCCTGCGCCCCCCAATTCCGCCCCACTCATGGGGGGTCCCGCACGCAGCCCCCGGCCCCACAGCCCCCGGGAGGCTGCGGGGGGCTGCAGGGGGCTGCGGGGGTGCTGTGGGGGTGCTGGGGGGGACAAGGGGTGCTGGGCTGGAGCCTGCTCCCGACCTTTCCATGGAGCTCGGCTGTCCTCTAGTGCCCGCCCGGCTCATGGCACAGCCAGGCAGATGCGCGAATTGGGGACCTCTGCCCCACCGAGCCCGGCCCCATTTCAGCCTCCTCCCCCCTTTTTCTTGGCCTTCTCCTTCTTGCTGGCCTCCCTCTCCTCCTGGACTCCAATTTTTCCGGCCTCCCCACAGCCTCCAGCCTCCCCCACTCCTTTCTCTCCCCCTCTCCTTCAGGCCTCCTCCGTCTCTCAGCCTCCCCCAATTTCTCAGCCTCAGCCCCTTCTTGGCCTCCAACCCGTTTCCAGCCTCACGTCCTGTTCGGGCTGCCCATTTCTCTTTCGGCCTCTATTTTATTTTATTTTATTTTTCCCTCCGGGCTCCCAACCCTTTTCACCTCCCACCTATTCCAGCTCCCACTTTTTCTCAGCCTCCGGGTTTCTTTTTTTGTTTGTTTGTTTGTTTTTCCCCTACCACAATTTTAATTCCTTTATTTGCCCTCCCACCCCTTTTTGGCTGCTCCTTTCTGTCCAACTTTCCCACCCATTCGACCTCTACTTTTTTTCTCTGGACTCCCCACCCCTTTTTTGGCCTCCAGCCCCTTTCCAGCCTCCAGTTTGGGGAGGTGCAGGACGTGGCGCCCCTCAGAGCAGGCGTTTAATCCTACAAAATGAGGCTGTGCCCCTCTAATCCAGCTGACACCCGCCGAACCCCATGGGCTGGGAGCCCAGGATCAGTCCCACAGCACAACCAGTAATCCCCAGGGAGATGATGGGGAGCCAGCCGGGTGTGGGATGTGGGAAGGTGATAAGGAAAAATGGGTAAGGGAGCACAGGGGGGGCACTGCTGGGCTCCCCACACCCGCCCTGGCTCCATTTAAACTCAGGCCAGCGCCCTAGGGACAGACCCTCCCCCGCCTGGGGTCCCCCCCCCCGTGCCATGTCCCTGGGGGGGGGGTTCCCAGCTCCCATTTTCGTGCCGGGAGCTCCCCAGCCGCATCCCCCCCGTTTTAGGGTCGCCCCCGCGTGGGGCTGGGCCGAGGGGCGCAGCGGTGCCGGTGGCCCACGCGGGGGCAGCAGAGGGCCGGGGATGCTCCTGGGGGGGGGGTCGGGGATGCTCCTTGGGGGGGGGTCGGGGATGCTCCTCTCTCCCCCCAGGCATCTCCAGGGCCTGTCAGCCCGAGCAAGGGCATTGAAGCTTTAACCACCAAATAAAAAAAAAAATAGAAAAAATAATAATAATAAAAGAAATTAAATAAATTAATTAATTAAAAATAAATTTAAAAAGGAATAAAAAGAATAAAAATTTTAAAAAATAAAAAATTAAAAAATAAAACTAAAAATGATAAAAAATAAAAAATAAAACTAATAAAACGAATAAAATTGAAAAATTAAAAAATGAAAAATAAAATTAAAAAAATAAAAAATTGAAAAATAAAAGTAATGAAAAGAATAAAAATTAAAAAATAATTTAAAAAAAATAAAAATAAATTTAAAAAATAAAAAAGAATAAAAAGAATAAAAATAAAAAATAAAATTAAAAAATATAAAAAAGAATAAAAAAATAAAAATAAAAAATAAAATTAAAAAATATAAAAAATAAAAAATGAAAAAATGAAAAATAGAAATAATAAAAATAATAAATATAATCAATATAATAAAAATAAAAAATAAAATATTAAAAAATAAAAAGAATAAAAAGAAAATAAAAATTTTAAAAATAAATAATAATAAAAAAGAATAAAAATAAAAATAAAATATTAAAAAAATAAAAAGAATAAAAATAATAAAAAGAAAATAAAAAATTTAAAAATAAATAATAATAAAAAAGAATAAAAAAATAAAAATAAAAATAATAAAAATAAATAAAAATAATAAAAATAAAAAATAGGAGCAGCCGCCCGTGCCCGGGGGTGCCACCTTCCCTTCTGCCCCATGGGGTCGAGCTGCCCTGACCCACGGTGGCTGAGACCAGGTACCGGGCCCCCTGCCCCAGCAGGAGGAGCGCTCCCAGCCCCCAGCCACGGGCGCAGGGGCTCAGCTCAGGTCTGAATCTGCAGCCTGAATCTGCTCTACACACACAGCCCCCCCCCATAGCCCCCTCTCTCTCCCCCCCCCCCACCCCGTGATCTTCAAAGCCAGGGACCTGGCAGCCGTTCTGAAGGGCGGGCAGCGCCTCGGTGCCCCAGCTTGGCACGCAGCTCAAAGGCTCAATTAGCAACATCTGCTGCTGCGGGCTGCGCAGCCCGCTCCCCGCTCCCCTCCCTCGCCACCGCTCGCAGCTGGGAGCAGCATGGAGCGGCCCGGGGGGGGCTCCGCCAGCGGCCCCAAAGGCTGTCCCCAGCGGGGTGGCCGTCCTGCCAGCGTGGCGTGGCACCGCCGTGCTCCTCGTCCCCTGAGACTTCTGGCCCCAGGTGAAGTGGAGGGGCCCCGGTGAGGTGTGCGCGTGCTCATCTCTTGCAGGGGATGGTGAAAAATCTCAGAGGAGGCACAGGGGGGGTGCAGGGGGAGCAGGGGGAGATCCCTCCGAGCGGGGATCGATGGATCAAGGGCAGCAGGACCGGGGCGGGATGGACACGGGTTGGGTTCACGTGGAGAGGACCCCAGGAGGGACCTGCTCGCAGGGTTAGTGGCAGCAGGGGAGCAGTGGGGGCTGTGCCCTGTCCCTCCCCAGTCCTCCCAGTTGCAGAGGTGGCTCCAGGCTGTGGAACAAGGGGTTGGGACCGGCCTCGTGCGCCTGGCAGCACCGGTGAGGGATGAGCCCCTCCAGGTCACCCAGTGAAAAGCCACGGGGCAGGGAAAAGGGAGAGGCTCCGGAGAAAGGGAGCACGGCCGGTGTGCTGCAAACAAAACACAGAGAAACCAAAACGGAAAGCAAACCACAACCAAAAACCTGAGGCCGTGCACCGCGGGTCCCTGGGCACGGGGCTGCTCCGGAGAGAGCCCGGCACGGCTGAGCTGGGAGGTGACGTGGCAGCTCCGGCCGTGGCCCCGCTGGCAAACGCAGCCCGCGGGAGCCCCCCGCCACCTCCCATTGTCTGGGAGCTGAAGCAATAGGAGCCCTGGCCCCAGGAGCCCTGCGCTCTGCAGGCTTTCCCAGGGGGGCCGTATAGAAGCAGGGCTGGGCGCTGCTGACACCGGCCAAGAAACGCGGCCAAGCGGTGCCACGCGAGGGCCACCGGGGTCGGCAGGGGACAGGGCTGGGGGGAGAGGAGGATTTGCGGATGGGGGTGAAGAGCGCGGGGTCCCCCCGGGGAGAGGGGCTCCTCAGCCTCCCCGTGAGCCACCGAGGGCAACTGGGTCCTGTGGGGGATTTTTTGGGGCAGGGGGCTGCTGAGGAGTGGCACCCAGGGGAGCACAGCACCAAGGCACAGCTCTCCTGCCCTTCCATCTCCCTCTGCAGGGAGGTTTGGGGTGTCAGGGTGGCCGTGGCCCTTTCTCCACCTTCTGGCAGTTGTGTGGATTTGCTGCTCACCAGAGCAAGGGCGGCTGAGCTGTGGAGCTCTCAGGGCCTCTCTTTGCACCAAGCAACCTCGTCCTGGCTGCGGGAAGCCCTCCCAAACCGCGGGCATCCCTTTGGAGACCCCGCTGATGCCCAGCAGGATCCCCCCTAGCTGGGAGCTGGCGAGCTCTGTGATGGGGGTGGGGGTCTCCTCTGGCACCTGGTCCCCCTCCTGCCACAGTTAATGCTTGTTTTTCCCAGCAAAATGCCAAGAGACCCCCAAAACACATCACGGAGAGCCTTCACAAGGAGCTGACCGAGCCTTGTTGCGCAGCGCAGCACACAGCAAGACGCTGGCCTCATCTGGGGGGGACTCCCCTGCTGGTTTGTCCCCCCCGATGCCTCTGCTTGAACCCCCGTGTCTCTGCCTGGTGTCGGAGAAATGTTAACAAAGCGCCCTGCCCGCCGGGCGGCCAAAAAAAAGCGGAGACAAGGCCGGGGAAGGCTGAGCAAACGGAGCCGTTTGCTCGCGAGGGGCTGTGTGTACACCAGTATTTTTTTTTTTTTTTTTTTTCTCGGTGAAAGAGCAGGGGCCGGGAGGAGCAGGTAATGTTTTCCCAGCGAGGGAAAGCCGGGGGCATAGCAGCGCGCCCTGGAAACGGCCCCCTCGTCAAACAGGGCCGTGTTTGAGCAGCCGTATCGGGGCTCGGCGCTGCTGGCGGGGCAGGGGCAGGCTCTGCAGCGCTGCCCTGAGCAAGCACAGCTGGGACCAGCTCCCAGCACGGCCCCCAGCAGCTGGCAGCGGGTGCCCTCCTGCTGCCCCCAGCCCCTGTGCGTGCACCTCGTGCACCGGGGGAGCAGGGTCGGGAGGAAAATAGGGTCCTCCGGCCAGGCTGGGGTGGGAACAGCGGGGTTTTGGGGAGACAAGTGGGGGTTAAAAGAGAAAAGGCTTCCAAAGCGGCTCCCTGCTGAGGAGAGGAGGGAGAGCAGAGCGGCTCTGCTGGCACAAACAGCTCCTGGAGTGCTGGGCTGCCCGCAGCCAGCCAGGCCTCCGCAGGAGCCCCAAACCCAACCCCAAACCCAACCCCGCAGGATGCTGTCTCCCTTCCTGCACCAAGCATCCCATCACCAGCACATGGGGCTCTGAAAAGGGAGGAAAATCCTCCAGCAGGGCTGGGCGGCGAAGAAATGAGGAGGCAGGACCCACAGAGGCAGGAGCAGCGCTGGGTTGGGCTGTGTGGCCCTGGTCCCAGGGCGCTGGGGCACTTTGCTCTCAGCATCTCATGGAGCATGTTAGGGTTTGGGGTGCTGCTGTGTGTTAGCCCTTTATAGGAACGACAGCAGCGTGCTTCAGACAAGGGGCACACGGCTCCTGCATCGTGCCTCGGTGCCTCAGCGAGCGCGGAGCTACCTGTTGGGGCTCAGGCTCGGGGCCGTGCTGTACGGACACCCAGGCACCGATCCCCTCCTCCGAGGCTCCCCTGGGTGCCCTCCTGCCAGCAGGACCCGTCCTGGAAGGGGAAGGAAAAGAGAGAAGGAAAGGAAGGAGAGAGCCGCGGGGCTCGTGCTCCATCCCGGACAGGCTGGGATGGGGTGTGAGGGCGTGAGGCTCGGGGATGGCAGCAGCTCGCCCCTTGCAGGCGACTTCCCTCGGGTCTTTGGGGCAAAAAAACACCTTTAGGGGATTCCCCAAAGCTGTGGGGTCCCACCTGCGGCAGCCCAGCCCGAGGCAGCCGAGGCTGGATGTGATGGTGCGGGACGGGGGCGAGCGGCGACCCCCGCGGGCTGCCCCCCCCCCAGCCCGGCTGCAGCCCCACGGGGGGCTCCCGGGGCCGGGCCGGGCCGGGAGGGAGGCGCGGAGCTGTCCTTCAGCACCACGGCACCGGGCACGGGCACACGGCGGGGCTGGACCGGGCCGGGCCGAGCCGGGCCATGAACCGTGCTGGGCCGAGCCGGGCCATGAGCAGTGCTGTGGTGGGCTGGACCGAGCCGTGCCATGTACATGCACCGTGCCAGCCCGTGCCATGCACCGTGCCGTGCCGAACCGTGCCATGCCATGCACCATGCACCGTGCCATGCCGAGCCCAGCCGTGCCAAAGGGTGCCGTGCCGAGCCGTGCCATGCACCATGCACGGTGCCATGCCGTGCCGTGCTGAGTCGAGCCGTGCCAAACGGGACCGAGCCGTGCCATGCCCAAGTGTGCCAAACCGAGCCGTGCCAAACCGTGCCAAACGGAACCGTGCCGTGCCAACCGGTGCCAAATAGCGCCAAACCGTGCCAAACGGAGCCGAACCGTGAACAACCCGAGCCGTGCCGAGCCGCGCTGTCCCCGCTGCGTGCAGGGGGGGCCCGGCGGTGCCGGTGCCGGTGCCGGTGCCGGTGCCGGTGGCGGTGGCGGTGCCGGTGGCGCAGGCGCAGCCCCTCCAGGTGCCGGCGGCGCGGCCGAAGATGGCGACGGCGTGAGGCCGGCGGCCCATGGCGCCCGGCGGCGGGCGGCAGCAGGGGCAGCCGCGGGGCCGGCGGAGAGCGGCGTGAGGCGGCGGCAGCGGCCCCGGCCCCGGCAGCGGCAGCGGGAGGAGCGGCGCCGGGAGCGGGGCCGGCAGCGGGGCCGGCAGCGGGGCATGCCCCCGCGGCGAGCCCGGCCGCCGGTGCGGAGCGTGCGGCGCGGCGCCGCCTCCCCCCGCCGCGGCATGGCGCGGCCGGCGGGCCGGGGGCCGGGGCTGGGGCGGCGGTGGCGGCGGTGGCGGCGGCGGGGGGGAGAGGCGGAGGAGGAGGCGGCGGCGGCGGCGGCGGCACCGGCATCGCGGCCGGCCCTCGGCGCCCCTCGGCGTCCCCCCGGCCCGCCGGGCGCCGCCGCCGCCTCGCCATGATCCGCGGCGCCTGGCTGTCCCCCCGCGGGGGCGGCGGGGCCGTGTGCTGCGCCCCGCGCCGCAGCGACAAGCCGGCGGCCGACCCCGAGCGGGCGCAGAAATGGCGGCTGTCGCTGGCCTCGCTGCTCTTCTTCACCGTGCTCCTCTCCGACCACCTCTGGCTCTGCGCCGCCGCCGCCAAGCTGCGCGCCCGGGAGCGGAGCGGCGCCGGGAGGCCGCGGGGCCGCGGGCCCAGGGCGCTGGGGGAGGCGGAGGAGAGCGGGGCCGGGGGGGGCTGCGAGGCCTTCGTGGGCAACCTGAGCCGGCCGCCGGCAGCCCCCGGGCCGTGCCCCGCTCCCCGCGGCGACCTGGACTCGGCCTGCGCTCGCCTGGGCTCGCTGCAGCGCCTGCTGGGCTCCTTCGCCGGCGGGCAGCTGGCGGGCACGGCCCCGGCGCCCAGGAGCTTGCTGCAGGCGTATTTCGGGAACTTGAACCTCTCCTTCTGCGATAGCTACACGATCTGGGACCTGCTGCGCGAGATGGCCGGCCCCGACAGCCTGGACTGCAGCCTGGACAACCTGATGCTGGACCTGGTGGCGGCGGCGGCGGCCGGGGCGCTGGGCGGGGAGGCGTGCAGCAGCTGCGTCCAGGCGTACCAGCGGCTGGACCAACACGCTCAGGAAAAATACGAGGAGTTCGACCTCTTGCTGGAGAAATACCTGCAGTCGGACGAGTACTCGGTCAGATCCTGCGTGAGGGACTGCAAGGTACGAGGGGGCGCGGTGCGGTGTGGGGCTGGAGGCGAAGCGCGCGGCCCCCGGGGTGCTCGGCCACCCTTGGCCATCCCCGTGGGCATCCTCTCCCCGTGTGGCTTCTTCCTGGTGTCCTGGGAGCCCTACAGGCCTCTAACACAGGCAAACAGGCCCAAAAACCCGGTGGAGGAGGCAGAGGTGGGAGAAGGGGACAAGGCACAGGAACTGCTCACGGCCCCGGAGCTCCTGGCAGCAGGAGGACGGGGTGCTGGGGGCTCCACAGCCCTCCTGCCCCCGTGCCGGGTGGAGCCACGCTCCCTGCGCTGCCCAAACCCAAGGGCTGGCAGCGCTTGGGGACAGGACCAGAGTCCTGGGACAGGGCTCGGGCAGGGCAGGGCAAGCAGGCTTGAAGGCAGAGCCTCCAAACACGACACCGTGAGGCCGTCACCGCCGCCTCTGGCCTGCAGAGAGGAGCTCTGCGCGGCGCCGGGGCAGCCCAGGGCTCTGCCCGGACAGCATTAATCCAGGCTGTAGGGTCAGCGCTGACCTGAGATGAACCAAGGAGCTGCAGCCCCCTCCCCAGGGGCACGGCGGGCACGCGGCCCTTTTGCAGCCCTTTTATCCCTTTGCCCCAGGGAGATGGGAGATGGTGAGCTGCGATCTGCCTCCCCCGGCACCCCCAGCCCCGGTGGGTCGCCCTGGGGGTGCCCCCCGATCTGCCCCGGTGCCGGCAGGGCTCGCGGTGCCCCGACACCCGCTCCTCCAGCAGCTGTCCCCGCTGTCCCCGTGCCCTGCTCTGCCCAGCGGAGGGGAGAGCTCGGAGCAGCGCGGTGTTAGCAGGCACTCGGGGAGCTCTTCGTGTTCCTACAGCTGCGGGGCTGCCTTCCCCAGCACCACACGGATCAAACCTCAGCCCGGTGCTGCCTCTTCCCAAAAGCAAGCAGCGCAGCCGCGCGTCTCCCCAGGGCGCTCCCGCTCGGTGCTGCTTTGCACCCCTTGTGGCACAGGCTCTGTCCCCCAGCCCCGCGGCTCCCCGCGGCCGCCCGGCTCGCCCCTGCCACCTCCCTCCTCACGCAGCCTCCGGGAAGCATGATGGCTCCGTAATTAAACCTCTCCCGGAGCCGTGTGCTGGAGAGGCAGCGCCGTGCCTCGCAGCCAGGCGCTCTCCTTGTGCGCCGCCCCGAGAGGGCTGCCTGCAGAGCGTCCCCTGCTCCCCGGGCAGGGCTCGGGCGCTGCTTTAACGGCAGAGTTTGGAGGGGTGCGTGGGCAGCTCGGGGCCGTGCTCTCCCCCCGGCACGGCGCTGGGGACACGGGGCCTGCCTTTCACCAAGGGCACGGCCGCGAGGTGCTGGCCCCGGCTCTCAGGACCGCGTTTCTGCGCTGCTCCCGCACGGAACCGTTTTGGGAAAGGAGCTGGCGCTGGCGTGCTGGGCCGGCGCCAAGGCAGGTAATTACAATCTGCTCGCCCAAATTCCCCCTGCGGTTTCGGAGCTACGTAGTAGCTGGCTTTGGTGCCGCTGCTCTGCTCCCGTGACCGCATCTGGGTGCTGAATGAAGCAACCCGGCTCCGGCAGGGGCTGAGCGTGCTGTGCGCCTCCCGTGCGTGCAGGCGGTGGCGACTGCTGGCCCCGGATCTCGTGCTCTGGTGCCGGGTGGGCTCGGCAGAAAGCAGGAGGAGCTGGGGGGGATGGAGCGGGCTCCAGGAAGGGCTCGTGGCCACGTGGGCTAGTGGCAGCCCTCGTGGGGGTCCCACGGGGTCAGGCTGAAGGCAACACCCAGCAGTTGCCCACTGGTGTTGAGGGGAGAGCAGAGGAGGGAGAGGTTGGTGGTGGTGGCTTTTCGGGAGAGGGGAAGGAGCCCAAATAGACAAGGTGGGTTTTGGGGCAGAGCTCCCCGCGCCCTCCAGCCCTCGCATCCATCCCCGCCGAGTCTGAGCTGCGTGACCCCAGCACAGAGACCTGGAGAGAGCAGCACACGGAGCAGAAAACCCTCAGCTGGGCTCAGGGGACTCCAAGGCAGCCAGAAACAGAGCCCTGCGTGGACGAGCCTCCCTCGGGTGCCCGTGGGCCGTGAGCAGCCGTGGTGGGAAGGCAGGAAACGAGCTGGGGAGCCGCGAAGCTGGAGCTGGCAGCTGCGAGGCGTGCGGCGCCGCTCCCGGCTCGCGCCCTGCTCACATTCGCGGTTGCCTCCGTGGAGCATCTGCGAGCGGCAGCGCCGCGGCTCCACAGGCGCCACTTGGGAAGCAACAGGAGGCCGCCAGCAGCAGGCGACCCGCGAGGCATTCCCCGGGGCCCAAATTCTCCGGCGTGGGCGCCCGAATCTGCGGGCGTCGACCCCAGCCCTCGCTGCGGTGCACGGTGCAAGCAGGGCGCTTGTTTGAGGCGATTCCCTGCGCGCTGGGGCGCTTTGCTTTCGGCTCTCCCAGCTGACAGCCACAGCGTTCTCCTCTCCTGTGACTTGAGGCCGCCAGCAGCCTGGCCCGGTGCTGTGGCCGTGAGCTTTTGGCCTCGTTTCCCCCACTTTTGGCCTCGTTTCTCCCCCTTTTGGCCTGGTTTCCCCCCCTTTTGGCCTGGTTTCCCCCCCTTTTGGCCTGGTTTCCCCCAGCCTCCCGAGGCTTAGCGGGGGCTGCGCGGGAAGAGCCGGCGGGCGGGAGCTTTGAAGCGCCCTGGGTTTGTGATTGCTGCCCGAAGGCTGAACAACGCTGCACGTTCTGCCCTGTGGTGCTGTGTGTGTGCTGTGTGCTCGGTGGGGTTTGGTGGCAAAGCTGTGGCCAAATGTCCCGGGGGAAGCCCAGGACACGGGCACGCAACCAGCGGGCTCTGTCCATGCGTGATGAAGCGTGGCAGGAGATCCCGATTCCTTCAAATTGCTGCCCCGCCTGGTGCTTGGGGCTGGTTTTCTCCTCCTCTTCCCCTCTCTTCCCAAATTGACGAAGCCCAGCGTCGCCTGCAGCTCGGCTGCCACGCAGTCAGGGCTTTGTGGCTTTAAAGCCGGAGGCTCTGTGCTTGTGCTGCCTCCCTCAGCCCACAGCCGCTGCGCAGAGCGCTCCTGGAAGCGCAAACCCGGCCTTAGCCGGGCAAATAAAGATCTATGGGACCACGGCTGGTGAATTAAGGCCTCATTAGGCTGCGGGAAACAAAGCAGCGGGGAGAGAAGGGCTGACAGGAGGGAGCTGGGCTGGGAAGGGCAGGCTGGACAGGACCTGTAGCATCTCAGCCCTGATTAGATTACCAGCGCTCCTCTGTTTGCTCGGGCCGGCGGCTGTTGCATTGCGCTGCGGCCCTGCCTGGGGCTCCTTCCCCGCCCTGATTTCCCCGTTACCCACATCAGGGACCCCTTTGGGTGCGTGGCAGGGCAGGATTTCACTCCCCAGGATTTTGGGCAGTGCTGGTGGGAGGCAGAGGCTGGTCCCATGTACAAGGCAGCGGCAGCAGGCTCAGCTTTTAGGTCTCGGTGTTGCCCGGTGAAGTTCCCAATGAATTTTAGGTCCTGGGTGGGTCTCCAGGTACAAGGCTGCCACAGAGCCCATCACCCCTGCGCCGTGCCGCCCTGCCACGGGGCTCTCCCTGCATCCACAGGGATGGCGAGGATGGGCTGAAAACCGCTAGGAAAGCAGCGTGCCTTCACCCCAAAAACGATCAAAGATGGGCACCGGCTTCTGGAAGGAGGACAGGAAAGCCGGAAAGGGAAGGAGCTGTTGTTCCGTGCAGACAGGAGGGAGTTTTGCTGATGGTTTCGGTGGTGTTTGCCTGCCTGCTGCCAGCAGTGTGTGTGTCCATCAGACCTCGTCTGCGTTCACCAGCGGTGCCGAAGGGAAGCACGTCCGTGCCCGTGGGGCGCGGGGAGTGAGCGAGGGCTGCAGCTCCGGCCCGAGGGCCGTGGGGCGATCCTTCAGCAGCTACCGATGGGTTTTGGAAGGCGTCCAGCGTGCGGTGGGCCTGTAGGGCTGCAGGCAGCCGGTGGGCACGGCGTGCTGTGTTTTCGGCAGCCTGTATTTACGGTGAGCTGGTGGAGCGGCCTCGCTGCCAGCGCCAGGAGGCGGCAGGCAGGGCGCAGCGCGGTGCCCGGGGGGCCCGGATCGGGGACAGCTCGTCAGGCTGCTGCCCTACGTGATTCCCTAGGTGCTGTGCGATGTGTGCTGGCACAAAGGATCCTGGCAGCATCACCTCGGAGCTCCTGTCCTCGTCCGCGGGGTCGCCACGCAGCCCGGAGCCGCTCCGGCACCCCAGGGTGCTGCACCCACCCCGTGCCTCTGAAGCACCCTGCAACCAAGCAGGCTTCTCCTGCAGCCCCAAAGGCAGCGGGGGCGCCTGGTAGCGCTGCCCCGCGGGGTTTTCCCTCCGCTGGCAGCGGGCAGGATGCACCTGGGCTGCCGGGGGCTGTTCCTGCCGTCAGCGGGAGGCATTAGGATGCGGCTCATGCCTGGCTCTGCACAGAGGAGGCCGGGCTCCGCTGTCGTTTGAAGGGCAATGACTCAGGGACAGCAAATCCATGAATGAGACACGGAGGCTGCCCGGGGGAGCAGGAGCCAGCTGGCCACATGGGGCAGGGTGGGCAGGGGGCACGGTGCCGGCTGAGGCCCCCAGCAGAGCAACTCCTGCCCGAGCCCGGCCCCGCTCTCCTTCCTCATCGCTTTTTGGCTTTTACTTCTCCCCGTGGCCTTTCCTGAGGTCTGGGGGCTGTCAGGTGGAGGAGCAGCCTGCATGCACGCAGCCAGTGCGGGCTCCTCCAAATTCTGGTGTGAGCACGGATGGCAAAAGGCAGCTGAAGGCACCACCTGGCAAGGCTTTGGTGTGCCAGCGCCCTGCCCCGGCGAGCTCCTGGTGCTGGCTAAGAAGGAGGAGCTGCCCCTGGGTGCAGGTCCTGGCCTCCCCCATCTCCTGCTGAGGCTTGGGGCTGGGGACCCTCGCTGCAAGTCCCCTTCCAGAGGCTGTGCGGGCTGCAGCCTGCGGGCGATGTGCAAAGTTTTGGCAAACGGTTTCTCTTTCCTTTGGAAACGCTCAGGATTTCAAAGCCCGAGCCCCTGGCATCACGCAGAGACCCCCACCAGCCACCAGCGGCTGCTGCCCGGATCCCACCGGGGCTGGGGAGATGTCGTGGGCTCTTCAGGGCACACACCATCCCCTCGGGGTTGCTGGCAGGCTCTTCTCTGCGGTGAATTTTGCTCATTTCTTGCCCCTCTTCTCACCTCCCCGGGCTCCTTCTGTTGTTTCGGGGTCCCCACCGGAGCTCACTGCGCCTCCGTGCCTGGCAGTGTCAGGAGATGCAATTAACGGGGCCGCTCAGTGATTACGAAGTCGTTTGGGCTGATTTTGGCCTTGGTGGCACCTGGCTGGGCTTCTCCCTCCGCTGCCCTTCTCGGAGCCACCTCCGTTGGGCGCAGCAGGGGACGAATCCTCGTGCAGTGCTGGGGAGATTTGGGTTTCCCCTTGCTCTGAGCCACTTCTGGCTCAGCCTGTGCCTTGGCAGGGCACTTCCAACCCCAATTCCCCCCAGAGACACGGCGTGAGGCTGAGGTGTCTCCTTGAACCCTGCCTCGTGCTGCGCGCCCTGCTCCGCCGTGCCCTCGCCGCAGAGACCCCGCAGTGCTGGAGAAACTTCTTCAGGCTCCAGCTGTGGGTAATTGATGGCTTGTGGCACTGAAGTGTCTCGCCTTTATTTTTTTATATCCCTCCTAATGTAACAGGATGTTCTCATTAGCCCCATCAATGTTTAATCTGCTTTGGAGCCCTGGCTGCAGCCGTATCTGACGGGGGTGAATTCCTCCAGCGCCTCTGATGGATCGCGGGCACCTGATGGCTGCGTCTGCCCCGGCTCTGTCGGAACCGTCTGCGTCCTCCTGGCTGCCTTTAATCCCTTTTTACTCGGCTTTAATCCCTTTTTACTCGGCTTTAAGCACTTTTTACTCGGCTTTCGTCACTTTTTAGCGGGGGGCTGGCAGGTGGCAGGGGGCTGCGCCTGCAGCTGGGGCTCTCCAAGTGCTGCCAGGAGGTGCCTGCTGGTGGGCAGCTCCCAAACCCTCCCCGGGCTTCGTGCCCCAGCTCGGAGCCCCCAGGGGTTGTGCTCGGGGTGCTGCTCTTGGTTCTCCACACCCTGCAGGCTTCGCTTGCCTTGGACACGCCGCAGCCCCCGATGGATGGCAGCACTGGGGGCGCATCCCCTCTCCCTGACCACGTTTTCTCCTCGGGGCCGTTATTTCTGCATCCAAGCAGCATTTTGGGTGTAGCCGCTCAGGGAAGCGCCGCTCTGGAGCCAGGTCCCAGCCACCATTTGACTTCTGCTGCTCTTCCAGCTCTCACCATCCCCGGTGTGCCCCTCGCCAGGGCCAGGCAGGGCCCGGTGCCGTTAGTTCGCAGTCCTTGGGTTCCTCCTGCAGGCAGCACCGTGCCCCGGGAGCTGCTGGAGCCTCCCAGGCACTGCTCCGGGGTAATCCCATCGCTCATCCATGTCCTGTGGCATCCGACTGCGCCCTGCGTGGCTGCTGGGAGCCGCTCGGGCTCTGATTTTTGGGATGGGACGGGTGCACCCGGACCAGGCGCTGTGCTGGGGACTACCTGCTGGGGTTTGGCACATCTGGATGGGGCAGTGCCGCTCCACCCGGGCGTCTCCCACCCCTCCATCCCCCAATTCACCAGCACACCCTGCTGGGCTCACCCCCAGGCCTCCAGGGTGCCCCTGCCCCTGCTGAGAGCGGCAGGGCCCTGGCTGCTCCCTGCCCCCTGGCCGCGTCCCATCCTGGCTGCCCCTTCCCACGCATACCTTCACGCCGTGCCCTCCCGTCCAGCTGCGCTTTGTCCCCTCTCAAGCCCGGCCAAAAACGCCTCTCCAAAAGCAGGGCAGAAAGCAGCTCTGGGGATTTACAGCCGCCCCTTTTGCCCTGCTGGCTCTGCGTGGGAGCGCGGGCGCTCGCCGCCTTTGCTCTCGGGTCTGTGCGCGCCAGAATTTTCTCAGGACGGGGTCTGTCTGCTGCCCGTGTCGTGCAGCCTGTGGCACAATGGGGCCCAGTCCTCGCCCGCTTCCATAAGCAGCGGCCTCAATGTGCATTTTGTTTACATTCAATCCATTTTGTTTTACAGCAGCGCCTGCAGGCAGCCCACCAAGACTGGGGCCGCGTTGTCCCAGACGCTGTCCAAAGCGTGGGCTGTCGACTGCCAGAAGAAAATCGCGGGGCAGAGAGGACAGAGCCAGGATGTGGGGGGACTGAACACGCCGCCGACATCACGTAGGCTGCGCCGGGGCTCGGCCTTTGTGCTCGGGGGGCTCGCAGGCAGAGCGCTCCCAGCCCTCGCCGGCCCCGCTGGGAGGAGGAACGCGGCGCCCCCAAGGTGGCATTTTGTTGTTAAATCGGGGTTTGGTGGGAATTTGGGTGCTCCGAAGAGGCCGTGTGGGATCAAAACCCCTGCGGCAGCCGGCTGGGGTCTGCCCGAGCAGGGTGGCTGTGGGCACGCGGCCGGATACCAGTGGCAACGGGGTCATTGTGGCAAAGCTAAACTGGGCAAACTGGGAGCTGTGGTGGGAGGGAAGGGGCCCAGGGTCCCTTCTGTCTGCCCCAGGGTGGTTTTTGGGGCTCCTCTCCCCGTGCCCAGCGGGGATGTTCATGGCCATCGTGTTTGTCCTGCAGGCAGCAGGTGCAGCTGTATGGCCAGGGCCCTGTCCCCAAAACCCCGACCTGTGCGCCCAGCAGCTTTCCCGGGGGAAACATCCCACATTTCCCCCTTGCCTGGCTGGAGGTTTGTGTGTGTGCGTGCACAGAGGTGCAGCAGCTCGTTCTCTGCATTGCCAGCTCCACGCAGCGAGCTGAACGTGCTGCAGGCAGGGCTGTGGGGTGTCTGAGCAGGTGAGGGGGATGCGCTCGTGCCCTAAGGCTGCTTTCTTAAAATTTTGTCATAGATGAGCTCAGGGAGCCACTTGTGTCTCGGGCTTGCTTTCAGGGGGCTCTATTTGCAGTGAGAGGGGGCTCTCAGGTGGCTTCCTCGTTCCCTTCTTCTGGGGGGGTAAAACAAAGACCCTAAAAACGAGTTTCTTCATGAAACCACAGAGGTCAGCAGCGTTGGGACTGGATTTAGGATGCCGTGGAGGAAGGCGGCCTCCAGCCAGGGGCACGGCAGGGATGAGGAGGAGGAGGAGGAAGAGGATGCCCCCACTGCCCTGCTGCTGCCCCCTTCCCCCCCAGCACCCCCCGGGCACCCTATTTCTGGCTGGTGGCCCCCGTGGCGAGGTCGGTGCCACCCTTAGGTGCTGGGCACAGCGGGCGGCGAGGAGCCGGCCCCCTGCTCGCCTTCCCCCTGTGAGACGGAGGGTGCCCGGCTCCAGCGCTGTCATCACCAGGCACCAGGCAGCTTTACAGAAAGGAGAAAAAAAAAAAAAAAAAGAAGTAAAAACGCTGAAAAAAGGAGCGGTCGCACGCAGTTCTGCTGTGTTTTTTCCTCTTCCCTGCGCCCCAGAGGGGAGCATGCGAAGGGGCAAGGCGGGGACAGCACAGCCAGGACCCGGCTCCAGAAATACTGAAGTTACCAAAAAACCAGCTGTTGCAGATAGGATGTTGGAACGGCACAGAGCAAGGCTCATGAGAAAAAAAAAATCCCTTGCTCTTTCCAAAGCCCAGCGCCGTTGATGTCAGGGTTGCAGGCGGCTCTAATTGAATCCTTCGGTAATTGGGCGCTGCAGTTGTGTTTGTGACTCCTCCGGGCCGGCCAGCGCCGTTCGCGTTCCCTTAATCCGCTGCCATCATCCACGGGGGCTCTTCTCTCCCCTGCTTTACGTGGCCTGCCTCCCTCGCCGCATCCTGATGTGCCAGAGCTTGGAGAGGTGCCCGAGCGGCTCATTAGCAGCGCTCATTTCCCTGCGTCCGAGATTAATGAGGCGCAGCCCCTCCAGATGCTCATCCCAGGCCACGGTGGAGACGCTCTGCTGCCAGCCCTGGGTGCTGGGCGCCGGGTCCCCGGTGGCCCCGTGGGTGTGCACGGCCCCAGCTCCACGCAGCTGCCACCGGGTCAAGGAGGAGGAAAAGGAGGAGAAGGGGGAGGAGGAGGAGGAGGAGGAGGAGGAGAGGAGCCGTGAGCGCAGCACCGAGCAGCTTCCAGGGCACAGCCACCCCAGCACGCTCCCGGATGGTTCTGCAGAGCCGCCCCTGAGGCTTTCTCCACAGAGCCCAATATTACTGCAATTAAATGCAACCCCGGGAAGCTTTGCCAAGCTCTAAACCCAACGCTGGGTTTCTCAAAGCGTCCAATTTCCCTGCACCTGGTGTAACCACTGATTACGGCCCCTCCGTGGCTCCCTGTCCCTCGCCACCCCTCGGCTCGCTGGGCAGCGTGTGCCGGCTGCTCCCTGCCCGCCCCGGCGGGGAAAGCTTTGTTGCTTTGTTGTTTTGTTGCTTTGTTGCTTTGTTGCTTTGTTGCTTTGGAGCATCCTTTTGATGCTCCTCCATCCCTGCCCTGCGCCTCCCGGAGTGTGGTTCAGACAGTGCCGGTGTCCACAAGGTGCTGGCATCACCCCCAGCCCAATTATTTCAAGGAAAAAAGCAGGAGGTGGTTCTGCGCAGACATCCCGAGAACACAGAAGGACTCTGGGGAAGGTTTTTAGAGACCGGGCCGGTTGTGCTCACATGGCCCGGCTGGGGAGTCTGATCCTGTGATCCTGAGAGCAGCCAAACCCCAAAGCAGAAAAGAGGAAACGCCCATCAAAAGGCAGCTTAATTCCTCCAGAAACGGTAAAGAGCGAGGAGGAGGCACGGGCGAGCTCTCCGCGGTGAGTCAGGCAGCGAGTAAATCTCCTCCTGCCCTCAATCCTCAGGCGTCCCCTGCAAGAGCAGGAGGAAGCTGCGGGGGACGAGCGGCGAGGGGAGGCGCAGGATGGAGGGGCTGGGAGGAGGCTGCGGGCACGGAGAGAGGAAATTGGCTGAGCCTGCCCGGGCTGTGCCCAAACGGGGAGCGTGGTGAACCCGCGGACACCAGGAGTGTGTAAACACGGAGGGAGAGGGATGGTTTGTGGGATGATTGAAGGCCTGAGGCACCTCGCCGAGCTTTACCCAGCAAATTCTGCATCCATCTGAGCAGTTCGTGGGGCGGTGAATGGCTCCCGTTCGTAATCCTGGAAACTGGGGGGGGAAATTCATCCCTCCCCACCTCGGCCATTCGAATTCTGCGCTTGGAGGCACCAATCGGCCCTTGTCCCCGTCTCCATCAGTCCTTGTCCCCGTCTCCATGAGTTCTTGTCCCCGTCTCCATCCAACCTCGTCTCCAGGCTGCTCCCACCACCTCACCCACCGCGTGTTGCCTGCCCGAGCAGGGGTGAGGAGCAAAAGCCGGGTGCTGTGGGTGGTGCTGGAGGGGCCGTGGGTACAGTGCAGCCCCAGCACAGCCCCAGGCCCTGGGCTCGGGCAGTTTTGGCAGGGTTGGGAGCCCCTGCTGGTTGGGAAGTCCACAAAGTGCTGCTCCCCAGGCCCTGGAGAAGGGGATTTGGGAAAAGGAGAAGGCAGCGGGGTCGGGGAAGCGATCGCCCCGGGCTCCCTGCCCAGCTCCCCTCCTCCTCGGCCCCAGGGAATGAGCTCAGCAGAGGCAGATCCAGAACTGGAGCTCCAGGCTCTCCCTCCTGGCCGTGTCCTCGCGGTCTGCTTCCAGAGCCAGGCCTTCCTCTGGAGCTGTTCCCCTCGGCCTGAATAATTAACATCCAGAGAGAAACAGCAGGGCTGCGGCTGCAGCTCCCACATCCCAGCCGAAAGCCGTGGCCGCGGGGCTGCTGACTGCCCCGGGGGCTGCGGCCCGGCCCCCGTTAATTTAAATTTTCTGATGAAAATTTCACCAAAACAACGCTTCCGTGGGAATGCTGGGGTCTGTGAACGGGCATTTGCCAGGGGGAAAAAGGAAAAGAAAAAAAAAAAGGAAAAAGAGAACTTGCCAAGAATTTCCCAACCAGCACGAATCCTGAGACAGCACCAGGGTCCAGACAAAGGGAGATAAGGATCTGTGGAAAACGCGGGGGTTTTGGAAACGTCGTAGGGAAACGTCATGGGTTTGAAGCCTCCAGAACATACAAACCCCTCGGGAAGGAGGAGCAGGGGCTTTATCCCAGCACATTTAGGAGGGAAACTCCTTCCCTCTGTCTCGCAGGGAGCTAGGAGCTGGCTGTGGGCATCAACCTCACCTTAATTTTGCCGGGCAGGCAGCGGGACGGGAGCGCACGAGCCCTGTGAGCTGCTCCCTCCCTGCCTGTCCCATGGCTCATGGGGACATCTCGGTGTGCCGGGTGCCTCGGGGGGAGCTGGGTGCTGCGGGCAGGGGGCTGAGCAGTGGCAGGTCGTCTGCACGTGGTGCACAAAGCTCTCCATCGCTGCTCTCGGTCACTGGTCTCAGCAGCAGTGCCCACCGGGGGGGGGACACGAGTCCCCTGCGGCCGCTTTGCTTTGTTTTCGTGGTGGTTTGGGTTTGGTAGAGCAGTGCTGCAGCCCCTAACGCTTTAAAGGTCTCCTTGAGTTGCTGGATGAATTCAGTGAGTAGCTTGGGTGTGCTGACGAGCTCTGCCAAGTGAGCCAAGCGAGGTAAGAGGCCTCCCCGTCCCCTTTTCCTTCCCTTTTCCCTTCCCCTTCTCCTTCCCCCCGGGGTTTCCGCGGCGCTCGTGCTACCCCGCTGCGTGTGTGGGTGACCCGTCCCCCTCGGTGCCTTCCCTAGGCTGTCTACAAGGCCTGGCTGTGCTCCGAGTATTTCAACGTGACACAACAACAGTGCCGACACCGGATCCCATGCAAGCAATACTGCCTGGAGGTGCAGACCAGGTGCCCGTTCGTGTTACCGGACAACGACGAGCTGATCTACGGAGGCTTGCCTGGCTTCATCTGCACGGGTAAGGACACTGCGGGAGCAGGGGTGGGTGCTGGGGAGCCCGCAGGGCTTTGCAGGCCGTCTGCCAGGCTGTGAGGTCGTTTTGGGGAGGAGAGGAGGGGGAGGCGTGGTGCAGAAACGCACCGAGTGCGTGCTGAGCGCCGAGACGTGGAGCTGGGGCGAGATGTAAGCGCTGCACGGAGAGGGAGCGGCAGGTTTAGCTCGGGAAACAAAAGCCCAGTGAAACCTAAAAAAGTGGGAGGGGGCTGGAGGTGATGGGATGATGCAGGGCCAGGACAGATGGGTGCTGCCTGGGGAGCCCTGACCGCGCCGGGGTCCCTCCCTGTGCACCAGTCCCACCAGTGGCTGCTGCTGGGGGTCTCCGGGTGTGCCGGTGCTGGGGCTGGCACCGTGCTCGCTCCCGCTGCTCGCCGTCCTCGTCCTCCCCGCTGACCCCCTGCTCCCTTCCCGCAGGGCTGCTGGAGACCCAGCTGCCCGAGGAGGAGGCCAAGTGCTGCGAGGTGCAATGGGACTCCTGCGACCACCCCCCAGACAGCAACTACAACACATCCCCCAAATCCACGGCGTCAGAGTCGCTCCATTACCACCGCCACGACCCCCACCTCCATCACCAGCGGCAGAACCACTACCACCTCTACCACCACCACCACCAGTACCACCAGTACCACCACTCCCCGTCCTTGCTGCCGGTCTCCGCAGGGTCTCGCCTGGGCAGCAGCAGGCTCAGGCTGTGCGTGCTGGTCCTGATGCTCCTCCACACCATGGTGTCCTTCTCGAGCGTGCACAGCGGCGGCGGGGGGCTCAGCCTGGAGGCCCTGCCCGCCCTGGACGAGAGCGTGGCGCGGGACGAGTGACACGGAGGGGGGAGCCGACCTCCGAGAACGCCAGATCTTTTTCCACGAAGGGGGGCACATGCTATTCCTCCAATGGGAGGCACGGGATTGGGGGTGACGCACACACACACACCCCCGCACATCCCCCCAAGAGCTGCTCGCCGCGGGGCATCCCCGTGATGAAGAGTCTCTAATGCGCACAGGGCTGCGGGACTCGGCTTTGAGAAGGGTTCGGTCAGGAGCAGCCGGGCGCAGGAGCAGGGGGAGCAGGGGGTACAAAGGAGCAGAGGGGACAAGGGAGCAGAGGGGACGGGGTCCCCCCCTCGCAGGAGGTGGCCCCACGGGGCTGCCGCGCTCCTCCCTGCCGCCCGCCGCGAGTGCCTTGGGCGCCCGCACCTCACCCGCCAGCCACATGCCAAGAGTTTGGAAATCAGCCTGACCCCCCTTTTCTATTTCTCCTCCGTCCACAACGCCCCGCACCCGGCCGGGCAGGATGGAGGCAGCACCTCTCTGAAAATCCCCGTCCTCCCTTCCCATCCCCGGGGAAAACCCCCGCTGGTGCAAGGCAGCCCCTGCGCGGGCTGGCCGGGCTCCTCCTGCTGCTGGTGGGGCTGGAGGATGCTGCGCCACGGGGCCGGTGTCCCCCACGGCCCCACCTGCCCCTCCGGTCGTGCTCGGGGAGGTGGGGAGGGGCGTCCCGGTGCCCCCGTTGGCGAAGCGTCCCGATGGTTTCGTGTAACCTCTCGCTCTCGTTCCCCATGACTCGGAGCGGAGTCGGGGAGACGTGGCTCTGGCAGGGCGCAGGCGAAGCTGAGGGAGTCTTCAGCTCGTGGTGGGATCAGGCGTGGTAACAATTGGATGAAAGGCTTCCGAAGGCGTCCGTCCCTGCTCGGCGGCTGCAAATCATCTGCTGGATGGCAGAAGGACTGGGCAGAAGGGCTGGCGAAATCTGGCTGGTAGGGATGGTCTCCCACACAAAGAAGAGGCGCTAATAAAGCCCAGCTGGGGAAGGGAGTTCTCGCGACTGCTTTTTATCACTGGATGCGCCCCAGATCAGAAACCTTCTAGGAGCCCAGCTGGGACAGCGGGACACGGTCGGGCAAGGTGCTGGCTGGTGCGGCCCGGATCGGCTCGCTTCTTTCCTTTTCACCTGAGCTCAGCGTTTCCAGCCGTTCATCAGCTCCCCTCTCTGCTCAGAAACTCCCAAATTCTCCATCCACCCACCAGGATCTGCTCGCGGGGCGGCCCCAGGGGGACGGTGCCGCTCGTCAGGCACCCGAGGCGAGAGGGGATCCCGTGGGCACGGGGCGAACACCGGGGTGGGCGCACAGAGACTGCTTGCCCGACGTTTCCAGCCCATTTCCAGACCAAAGAGGCTCTGAAAAGCAGCTGAACGTTCAACGCCTGCTTTGCCTTGAAGCTCGGAGCTCCGGGGAGGTGTTCAGGTGCCACCAGTTACCTGTGACCAAAGCCCTGCAGATGTGAAGCCCGGCAGCTCGTTGGCATCGGTACCGGGCTGGAGAACTCGCGTTCGGGGAAGAAGCAGAGCGCGTCCCGAGCAGATTTTGCTGCTGATGCTGCCCAGAGCAGGTAGGGCGGTTCCTGTTTGGGTGTTCCTAACAGCATCCCTACATTTTCAGCCAAGTTTGCACTGGTTGGGGAGCCTGGACACGCAGCGGTTCAGCAAGCAGGAGCGCGGCTCCTGCGCTTGTTGCTGAAAAATCGAGTGGTGCCGCTGCCTTGAGGAATGGTGAGAGCCCACGGCCAGACCGAAGGAGGGAGCGCAGCCGCGTGCCTGCCTCGAGACGGCCGGATCCAGCTCGTCCTGAAGGAAATTAGATTTTTCGTGCGCTGCCAAGAGTTAAGCTAATTCCAGGCGCCTCCTCGGGAGATAGGCTGCGTCCGATCTCGCAGCGGCTCATCTCGGGAGGGAACGGCCCCGGGTGGTGCGTCAGCCAGCGGCCCTGACTCACCGGCCCTGCTCATTGTCTGCCGCACAGCCTGCTCGGGGCCAAGCAGCCCCCGGCCCGCGGACAGCACGGCGAGGGGCACGGGGCCGGGAAAGGAGTGGATCCCGGGCGGCCCCGGGGTGCTGAGCGCGGGGAGCCGCCGGCCCCAGGTGGCCCGAGGAGGCTCGCTGGCCGCGCCAGCCCCAGGGGCTGGGATTTTACCTAGTGTGACTGGAAGGAAAGTGCTGAGTCTTCACAGAGCGAGGCTGTTGGAAGGAGTTCTTTTATTTAGCAAGTCTGGGCTGCTGTCAATAAGTTCTGTGGTTTTAGGGCACCATATGCTGTATTCAACACTTTGCCAATCTCGTTAAGTGGATCCAGACGAGGCTGTTCACAGAACAGGACGGAGCAGCTGGAAGCGGTGTACGTTGCAGTCCATCATTACGGGGCCGTCAGATAAAAATCTTCTCCCCGCTCTGACATTACAACTCCAGGAAGCCTCCCGATCGGCTCTCCCTTTGCTACTCGGGAGGAGAGCCCAGGAAGGGGGCTCTGGCGTTGCCCCCATCCATCCCGCTGGCGCTGCGCCCGCTGCAGCGTGGCGCGGACGTGCCTGGGGCGAGGAGGGGCCCTTTGCAGAGCAGCTCCGGGTGCAGCCCCCAGGGGAACACCCACCCCAAATGCCCTCATCCTCCCGGGAATTGAACCCGAGGTGCTTTCTCCTTTCCCTTCCAGCCCAGTGATCCCGTTCCCTCTCCCAGTGCCCACCGCGGTGTCAGGACGATGCTCGCGGGCAGCCCGGGCGGCGGGGGAAAGGTGGCCGTGGCCGGCCCCTCTGCAGCATCAGCCCTGTGTTTTGCACTTTAATGTAGCTGCCAGTTGTACAAATTAATTAAAAATAACTGAAGAAAAATCCCAAAGAAAGGCCCTGCTTCCTCTGGTGAAGATTAATCATTACTTGAGCCCTTTTCTTATGAAAATACAGATCCATGGTAGCCCCAGGCAAAAGATTCCCAGGGAGAGCCCTCACCATTCGTGCTCTGAGTTAGGGAAATCGCTTTGAAAGCATCTGACAACTAAAGCAGAACATGTTGAGTAACTTGGCAACACTCAGAAAACATCTTGAAATGGTTTTTGTTCAACACATTTTGCTTTGCTTCAATAGGAGATGTCAGGGCAGTTCATTCACTGCCACTCAGGACTGCAGGCGATGCCGGGAGACGGCTCCTCTGCCCTGCCTTTAGAAAAGACAGAAGGAAAATGAAAAATCCCTGATATCTGCTGCTCGGCGTGGCGCTGGCACTGCCCGCTGCCACGTCGCTGCGTCCCGGGCGGCCCCGCGGCGCCTGGAAGGGAGGTGGGCAAACGGGGCGTCCCGCAGCCCAACGCTGCATCGCCCTCAGCCACGTCACATCGGCCTCTAACCCCCAAAAAGTCACGCTCCAGCTTGTGAGAAGGTACAATCTGACACCCAGCTACCACCCCGGAAAGGAGTGCCTATAGAAACCCAGAGACAAACTCAGCGCAGAAATAGATTTGGCAAAAATCTCTGTGAAAACCTATGCAATGCGGCCAACAATTTTGTTTATAGGCTTCTTGAGCTGCCCTGTGGATTTCTATCCACAGCAGTATAAATCTCCCTTAATTTACATCCGAAAGCTGAGGGAGGGCAGATCCTGGTGTGAATAACGACCCGCTGCAGGCTGGAAGGTGCCCAGGTCGTGGTCCCCCTGTCCCTTCCCAGCAGAAGCCTGCTCTGCGCTCCTGGGGCTCGGGGGCTCGCACAGGTCCATCTCGTGCCCTGCCCACGCACTGCTCAGTCTGGGTTTGGGGAGCAAAGCTCCTCAGCAGCTTTTTTCTGGGTGTTTTCCACCCCGTGTGGCTCTGTGGGTGCTGCTACCCCTGCACATTGCTGCAAGGGGGGCCAGGAGCGGGGTGCGGGTGAGGAGGGCGGCACGCAGCGGGACGTGCTCTGCTCCCTGCGGGGAGCAACGGGGCAAAGGAATCACTGCATCCACACACAAAGGTTAAACCCTTTGCAAATCATGTTGTTTTGTTTTTAAATGATGCCTTTTAAAGGTTGCTGGGGTTTAATCTCTCTGTTCCCAACCTGCTCATCGTGTGCCTCCCGCCACCGCGCGCGGGCAGGGTTTGCAAACCAAGCGCCGAGCTCCCCGAGCCAGGCCAGCTGCTGGCGTTCCCCTAGGAGAAAGCTGAACCGTTGCGGGGGGCATTGCTGTGGGATTTTGTAACAGCTCCTTGCACACAAAGCACAGGAGACGGCCCACGGGGTGCCCGGGGAGGCCTGGGTGTAGCTGGGTCCTCGGGCTTCTCGCTGCCCGTGCAGGACAGGATGGTGGCAGCTGTGCGAGGGAACGTTCCCATTGCCAGTTTTTCCCAAACCCCCTAGCTCCGTTTCCTTGGGTTTAAATCCTTTAGGACCTGCTCTTGCTGCCTCGTTCCCTGATCCCCCATCAGCTCCATGCTGCATGGTCCCGACCTGAGGAACGAGGAGCAGATCAGACCCACGGCACTGCCCTGGGGGGCTGTGCCCAGGACCCCCCCAGCCTCGCCAGCAGCCCTGGGTCCCTGCCTCCTGGTGCAGCTGAGCGTGGGGCAGCTGCAGACCTGCCCCAGTTCCTCAAAACACGGTCAGGAGCAGGTTCCAGCCCCCTCAACCTTCAGAACAGCATTTTACGGCGATCCTCCTGCAGGCCGGGCAGTCTGCAACCTTGCCTGTTGTAAACCAAAACTCCCCCCACAATTATCATTATTATTATTATTTTTTAATTGGTTCTGGCTCATGAAATTTGGGTTTGGTTTTACCATTTTTAAATGTATTTTTTTGGGGAACGGGACGTGCTCGAGTTGCAAAACAAAAAGCCATTTCAAGCCAGAGAGGTTTTTTTTTCTTTTCTCTTTTTTTTTTTTTTTTAATTTTGAAACTTGTCAAAACAAGCCATATTGATAATTATGACCGATTTTTTTTTCAAATTGAGAAATGCATCAAGAACAGCCCTTTCCCACAAAACCTTTCATTTTCAAAAAAAAAAACAAAACGCAAAAAAAAAAAAAAAAAAATTATAAAAAAAAAAAAAAAATCACACTTTTTCTGCTCGCACAGTTGGAACTGGTGGCAGCGGATTCGGAGAGAATAGCAATTTGTGAGGAATTCCAACCAGCTCTCCTCAAAATAGCACCCAGCCAGTTTCTCGGGCTGAGCGGCGCGGTGCTGAAAGCGAACTGGAGAGCTTCCTTCCCCAGCGGGGCTCCTCGGCGCACCTTGGGAGCTGCTTGGGGATATTCCCGACGGGGAACTGACGCCGAGGTGCTGCTGCCTGCAGGGCAGCCTCCCTTCTCCTCCGGGTCCTCAGCTGGTGTCGGGTGCCCCCAGCCAGCCCTCTGAGCAAGCTCTGTTTTCTTTTCCAAACCAAACTGAATCCAGCTCCTTCTAGCCTCCAAAGCATTCAGCCGTCGCAGCGATGGGAAGCCTTCAACCCCGGAGATATTCCCACATGTTCATGGGAGTTTAAATTTGGAAGGAATTAAACCCGTTGGTCCGGCAGGGATACCGCAGAGCGTGTGTGCATGGGGAAAAGCAAACACCACGCTTCAACGAGAACCATTTGAAGGGAGAGCACTGCAAAGGAGGAGAGAGCCCCAAACGCAGCGCCCCGGCACGGGGCAGGGGGACGGGGCGCGGGGAGGGACCGCGCGGGGACACCGTTGGGTGCGGGCAGAAAGGGCTGCTGGTGACCGAACCCTTCTCAAGTGCTTGTGAAATGGTGGTGGTTACAGAGCTCAGACCTACCAAAAGGTCCTTTTACAGTACGCGGTGGCGAGGTGAAAAAACAAAAAAACAAAAAACCAACAAACCATACTGCTGAAGTCAAAATATTCTTTCTAATCCCCCTGCCCGGTTTCTCTTTCTTTCCAGCTTTCTTCCTCTGCCTTCCTGACCCTCCCTCTCTGTTCCCACCCCCCTTCTGTTTCTCTTTCTCCCCTCTGTCATAAGAAAGTGACTGTGTCCTCGAGGGGACAGTTTTCTTATGCCATTTTATACACTGTGCTTCATGTTTAGAACTTTTTTGCACTAGTTCCTATTACATTTATTTTCCAAAATGGTTTGACAAAAAACAAACAAAAAAAAAAATACAAAAACAAAAACACAAAACCATGCTATAATTCAGTTGTATTAAAAATATTATCCTACTACTCTCTGTGTTCAATAGTCTCTGTACCTGTAATGCTTTCAGTTCTGTTGTATTTTGGGGCAGAGGTTTTCTCCGCCCCTTGTTTAACCCAGTAAAGAAATAAAATGTTAAGAATTGATGATAACCTCCTGCTCCCTCTCTCTGTGCTTCGCCTCGGGATGCGCAGGTCGGGCGCCCGGCCCCCGCGGTGCCCAGCGTGCCCGTCCGGCGGGCGCTTTCCTCCCCAGCCCCATCTCAAAAGGAGGACAGCAGAGGCAGAGCGGAGGGACAATAACCCTGCCTCGCTGAGTTTGATTTCGTAACCTTTCTTTATATTCTTTTGTTTCTTGCCTTCACATTTTTTGCCATGGGGCTCACCTCAGAACAATAGGGGCAAAGACTGTCACCAAGAGATTCATCAGAGAATAATGACTAAACCAGGGTATCCAAATTTTGCCCAGCTGAAGTCCACACCCACATATAATCTGGAATTAATTCATCTGGACAACAGATCTCGGCATGCAACAGAGCTAGGACACTCCGCTCCAAATTGAATGCTGCATGCCAGGCTGCAAAAGGCCATGTAATAAAACTCTGAAGTTGCGCCTTGGCCATCCCTGCCCCCAGCTGCAAATCCTCCCTCTGGAAAGAGGATGAGGAGCAGGGAGCACAAACGGAATGAGGTTGGACAGAGATGGAAACAATACGAATACAAAGAGGGTGTTTGGTACAGAAGGCAGCTGCCAGGGGGAGCGGGCAGGCGGTGGGCTCTGCCGGAGAACGAGAGGGGAGAAGAAGCGGGGACATCTCCCTCTGCCATCACCTCGGAGAGGCTTCTGGCTCCTTCCTCCTCCCTGCCCCGCTCAGAGCCAGCAGCCACGTTCAGCCCTCAGTGTCCCCAGGCTGTCCCTGTCTGGAGGTGACACCAAACCCCCTGTCAGAAGGAGCCACAATTTGGCACAACCACTCAGCCATCCTCCTGCCCTCCCAGCCCTGGTGCAGGCAGCTGGGGAGATATCACAGGTGGTGCTGACACCCCCAGCTGCCTGCGATTGCCAGCAATGAACCTTGCCAGATAAATTTGCTGCTGGGTGCTTCCCCTCTTGCTGTCCTGGAGAAGGAAAGTCACCTGCAGGCTCTTGTGAGCTCTCCAGAAGCACTAGGTGCTGGTTTCTGACCGGGTTTCTTGGATAACTTCACTGCTCAGGTAGGGAAGTGGTGGGTGGTGTAGATGTGCAGCAGCATTAGTGGTGTAAAATGAGGGTGCTGGGGTCCTTTATGCTAAAATCTGGCTTTTCTGCTTATTGTTTCCTTCTCTTTTTTTTTTTTTTTATGTTTTTTGAAGGAACCTGGAAGCTAGAGACACCCAGTTAGAAATCTCCCTGCACGGTCAGGGATCCTCACCCTGCTCTACGGGTTTGTTCTTTTGGGGTTGCCTGCAGAGCCTGACCCTGCCCAGCTTCTGGGAGTGCTTTAGGGTCAGGCACCTGGCTGTGCTGTTAGGGGTCTGTGGGGGCTTTGGGAGCCCATTTATTCCCCAGTCAGCCATCTCCTCCTCCAGGTAAGAGCTCTGTCACTGCGAGCATCTGTGTGTGCATCAGTGAGATTTGCCACCCAGTGCAGGACCTGAGGTGTTGTCCTAATCTGTCAGGTGCCTGAAATCAGTCAGATGTTTGGGAGGGGAAGGAGCATTGCACTGTGGTGCCGTTTCTGTAAAAGGGGCTTACATCCCCTTCCCTGAAAAAGTCCAGCCTGGAGTGCTGCATTCTGGTGCCCCTAAGCTCAAAAATGAGCCAAAATCCAGGTAATTTCCAGGAGGAAGAGTATGAACATCTGATGGGGAAGCATGACTGCCAGGTGTCAGAAACAGGAGGCACTCGTTTAGAGGGGACTGTGATTAGGCTCCCAGAGAAGCAGATGCTAGAGGCTGTATCCAGAACACCCTCGGGTGTCTCAGCTCAGCAGACGCCCACCCTGTGGGGTGCCACCCTGCGGTCCAGCTGCTGCCCGATGGCTGCAGACCCCGTGCCATTGTTTGTTCCTCCAGGAGTGATGGGGACAGCGTTGGTAGGTGGTGGTGGCGTGCCACGAAGCCTTTTGAACCTGGGTCTTGGCGTTCGAGGCAGGGGGTCCTGCATGCGCGGGCTCTGAGCCCCTCCTGCTCCAACAGCCCCTGCCACTGCCTCCAGCCCCCAGCGCGCACTGAGAGCAGCTCCCCCGGGGGCTTGGCTGGGCCATGGAATAAAAATAATATTAAAAATAATGAAAATACGGTGAAGAGGCCAAGCAGGAGCAAGCTGCGGCCGGGGCCGTGCCGCCAGGGGGCAGCGCCGCTCCTCGGCCGCGCCTGGACAGGGGGCGCCCGGGGGGGGCCCGGCTGTGTCTGGCCCGCGACCCCCAGAAACGGGGGTGGGAGGCGTAAAAATGCGGCATGGAAGGGCTGCAACCCCCCAGATCAATAAATGGTGTGCAAAGCCGAGCCACGGCCCGGGGTTGGAGGTGATTTGATGTGCTAGGTGGGACCCGGCAGGAGCAGGGATCTTGGGGGGGGGGGGCTGGATTTGGTGGTAACCTCTGCTGGGGGTGGTGAGGAGCCCCCTCCATGGGTATCCCCATGGCCTGACAGACCCCGTGCGAGGCGTTGTAGTCTCCTTCTGTCAGGAAGAAAGCAGCCCAGTCTTCATGCACATGCGTCTAGGAATTGCCCTGCCCTCATAACCGGATTTCTGAACAATTCCATGAGGCTTCGTTGTCCCCCCTGCATGCAACAAAACCTGTGAAAATCAGGCAACGTGTTACCAGGGATCTAAATCCGAACTCGAGGGCCTCCTTTTTGACGCCACCACTTGAACGTGTGAGGCTGAATCCTGAAGGGAGCGCGTGCGGAGGACGGGGACGTTTCCAGGCCCTTCAAAAGCCGCGTGTCGGGGACGTGTTGAAACCAGAAGGCCCTGATGTTGGGGATGAGTTCTCCACTCATTTCTGTGATCAAACAGGTACTCCTTGTTGATTTATGGATTTTGACTGGAAAGTTAGCGTGATGCCTCCTCAGAAGACTGATGAAAATCTTGTAGCTGGAGTTGAAGAAATTATTAATGATCATAATTTTCCGCAACTTTTGCCTGGAGCGTTCCTTTGTTCTCCTCTTTGTCTAAAATTTGCATTAAGTAAGAGCTTACAATTTATTCTTCATTAGCACCCCCCTTGCCATCGCAGAGCAGATGTTGCTGGGACGGGCTGTAGGTGACTATATGTTAGATGCCATGAGCTGCATGGGGGCTGCTCTTCAACTTCTCCCTTGCTCCACTTTTCCTGGCCTCTCCTTTGCCCCCTGTAGACCACAACCCCAACGCTGCACCGTGGCCCCTATCGCCCTGCTGGATCCATTCTGGTAACCGAGGAAGGACCAGGTCACACCGATGTTTCCTTCACTGCAAACATCAATGTCTTTAACTCAGATTTAACAGGATTAATTTTAACTGCTGGTGCCGCGGGGACCTTGATTGTGTTGTTCCGTGGCGTTGCCTGGAGCTAGCGGTTTACCTGGCAACCCTCTCCGTTAGCTGCTGGTGCTGCTGACATCCCCGGAGGGCTGAGCAACCCCGTTAATAAGAGCACATCAGGTGAAGCATCAGGTCCCAGTATTCTGGAAAAATATAAATTCAGAAGCCTGTGTGAAGCACTGGAAGCAAAATAACCCTGGTCATTGTGCTCTTGGAGTCTCCAGAAGGGCAGATCCCCAGGCTACAGGGAGGACCGGGTGGCGGTCAGCAGGCACGTCCTGGTGTGTGCTTAGTTATGAGTTACTGAGTCCAACTGTTACCCAAAAGGAGGTGATGTTTAAAGGCAGTCCACTGTTTTTTCATCCCCTGTCAAATGCCCCACTTTCCTTGGGCCCCAAGGAGTCATCTCTTTTTGCAGCCCAGCTCCAACCATGGAAAATCTGTTCCCTGTTCGTCCTCCACAAACTCTGCTCCTTGTTGTAAGGCAGCATGGAGAAAAATCCTGGTGAGAGTCATCACGAGCCTTCCGCTGGTGAAGGTGAGGGCTCACAAGGAGATTCTAGAGGAGAATTTGATGTTGTGTTGGGAGCAATAAATGTGCCCTGGGATGTGTCCAGGATGCCATGGGCGTTCATCTGGTGCTTGGGGATCCCCCATCATGCTGCCTTTTGGGCAGCTTCCTACAGGGAGAAGCCTGCAGGATGTTTCCTCTCTTTGAAGAGGGAAATGTTAAGTGCAAGCAAAGATCAGACCCTCACGGGCCTGATAAACCCAGAGGATGTCAAATCGCATCAGACTTGCTTGTCTTAATGTGAAGAGCCAGGACAGAAGACCTGAGCCAAGTGTCAGAAATTGTCATACACCAATGCTGCTTTAGGGAGAGGTTTTTTTTGTGTAACCCTGGGCACATCACCTCACTTACACCCTGTTTACCTTTTCCCTAATGGTCCTTTCATGTTTCAGTATGAAGTGACAGCCCCAGGCATGCAGTAATTGGGATTACCTCTCTCCTCTCAGGCTCCCCAGCCACCGTTCATGTCTGATCCACCACTCTTCCCGGAGTTTGCTCTGACACACTCTCACATTCTCTTCCCTCCAGTCTTTCCCAGTCTCTCCTTGCAGATTTTTTCCACTACACGGACTTCAGAAGTGCTTGGTGTTGCCCTGTGCCACCTTGGTGCAGCTCCTGGGGACTATTCGATCATTTCTACCCCAGTATTTGTTCCATGCAAAATCATTTAGTGCTCTGTCTTCCCCAAAAGCGCTTCTGCCACCGCTTTATACCAAACCCTGCTTAGCAGCCGAGCCGCAGGTAGGCCTGCAACCAGCTTGGAGGAGAGCTCTGCTGTCAGAAGGTCCCCTGACATGTGGGTATTCATCAGCCTGTCAACATTTGGCTTTTTTTTTTTTTCCCTCTTGGGGAAAATTGCTACTGTTTCTAACACCATCTCAGATCCTCGAGTCTAGTTGTGAACAAGCCTCGCACCAGCGCTAACGTGCCAGATGCCACGGGGACCCGTTCCGGGTGAGCCTACGTGAGAAGCTGTTACTACGTTGGCATTAGTGATGGTGGAGCTGGGAAGCCAACGAGAACCTCTTTTATATAAACTGTAAGTTTTTCATAAAAGCCTTTCTAATTTGTACCAAAGAGACTCTAGCACGCCCTTGGGACTGGTAAAAATAATAATAGCTTAAGTGGTAGAAGACTGTGAATTTGAAACAGAAGGTTATGAGATTTAAAAGTATTACAAAAACGTCAACATTGTATATCAATAAATGTAATTTAGATATACAAAGGAGATAGCGAAGATTTAAACAAAGAACTGTCAAGTTTTACCTCTTCAGATCTCCTTGAAATAAAGCAGATGTCTTCATCCAATTGATCCAGAGAAGCTGGCCTTCACATCCAAAAGCATTTTATTTAAAATCACAAATGAATTACTCATTTCAAAAATTACATGGTTTGCTATTTTTCAATCATTTTTTTTTTTTATTCTGAGATGAAACACATATGTTTGTGTTGGCTAGTTTGGGCTAGAAATGCAGCATTCCCCAATGCTGGAAATCCAGAGCTCGGAGAGCTGTGGCCGCTGGACCTGCAATAAAAGAGATGAAGGCAAATGGCACTCATTAGGGCCGTATCTGTTAGCTGCTTGAAATATGCCTTTGTAATAAGCAGTGTAATTTTTTAGTATTCCATGCTGTAACAAATGGCTACTACCTCTCTCCAAATCCTCTAACCAATATTCTGAATGGTGTGCTTCATCAAACCTTGATCCGGCGTGGAGTCCAAAGAGGAAATTGCTGGTTTAAGACTGTGTTACTATAGGATATTATGTCTGAGCCCTGTGATCTTTCTCCTCGCCTAAATCTCTAACTGCTGGGACACATCTAAGAGCAAATGCTCGGGCTTTTCTTCCCGTGGTTATTGCTGTCACGTAACACCACCAGACCTGAGGCAGCAAATCCCCGAAATCCCAGGTCACCTGCACAGCACAGCCCTCGTGGGGAGGTCCCTCGGCTGGACCCGAGCCTGCAGCTCCCAATAACCCAGGAGTGAGCAGAAGATGACAGCACCATATGAGTTCCTTATGACTGCTCCTGCTTTGATATAAATTCCCTGGATTTACCCTCTTCAAAGCCAGAGCTTTAGGGTGCTTTAGAGGCAATGATGACGCACCATTAGCCCAGATACGTGGTGTGCGCCCATCAGGTGTGGCTGCAGGTGGGGTGTGCAGGATGAATGCTCCTCAGGGGGGGCTAGGAGGGCAGATGGAGCTGGCAGAAGGAAACACACTTCTCCACGGAGCAGGTTGTAGCCCTGGTTTCAACCCTTTGTCAGAGGGAAATCCAACGGGGCGTGTGCTGGAAACCCTCTCGCCTTTGCTTTGTGCCTGTTCCAGCCTCCTTGACTTGTGCTTCTCTGCATTTAGAGACTTGCATTCTGTGGGTAATAATTTAATCAGGGCCACTTCTTCAAAGAGGTAGTTAGTGCCATACATTAGCAGAGACAAATATCAAATGACCGAAATCACTTGCAGATGTAGCAGGGCCACAGTTTGAGCCCCGGTACGAGCAAAGTGTGCCGTGAGACCCGACTGCTGCTGCTCGCAGGGAGCTGCTGAGTGGGAAAGGGGCCGCTTGGGGACCTCCTGCCCAAAACGAGGGGGTCTTTTCTGCCCAGGAACACCAAATCCAGAGCCAGGTCAAGCAAACATCTTAGGGGCAGAGATGCTGGGGCCTGGGAAAGCCGGAGAAAGAGGAGAGGAGCGCCCACCTCCTGGTCCTTCCTCGAGACAGGCGAAGCCTCGCCGCACACTTCTGCTTCCCCGGGGGCTGCTGGTGCCAGGCGTCACCCCCCGGGCGAGGAGCAAACCAGGCTGTGGGCTTTCTGAGAGGGCGCCTGTCACGTAAGACGTATGTTCCTGGAGGCAAAGATCCTCTCCCCTTTCATTCGCAACAATGAGTCCTGAAGCCGGCGCTCAAGGACAATAAGGAGCAGGAATCCTCCGGCCTCCGCGACCTGTGATGTGGGGAGCCGAGGGGTTGGGGGCGATGAGGCAGCGAGTACCGGGGTGTTGTATAATGTGGTGTGGAATATCATTGTTCGAGCCAGGATGAGTAAGAGAACAGCTGACGCTGGTCACCGACTGCAGTTCCATGTGTCTGAGGGAGGGGGAGGCTGAGAGACGGTTGCACAGTTGAAAATAAAGACAATAAGTCTATAAAAGTTTAAGAACTGAATAGATTCCGAACATTTGTTTTTCATTATCACCAAATAACATATAAATAAACATACAACAGAACCAAGAGCAACATCCTAGTTACCCTCTCTAGAAGAAGCTGTGTTTAGGCTTAACTTAGCATTCTTTGGCCAAACTTCCCTCTCGTATGCTCCGTAATGGGATGAAATAGCAAAGCTGGCTGAGCAATTAGGCCTCCATCTTCCTTTAAAACAGAAAGCAAAGCGAAGTCTCTGCAGGAAGCTGGATTTCCACTTGCTGATAATTCTTAGAAGGCAGGGGTATGGGAGGAAGGACATGTGAAAATAAGCAGAGCTGGTCAGTAAACTTTCCTTTTCCTCTGTAAAAAGGACACAAGTGTACATAAGCCCAAGCCTACCTTTCTGTTGTTACTACATGTTGATAATTATTAGTGCATCTCAAACATTTCTGTCAATAAACGGTGGTTCCTACTTTTCTGTTTTTTCATATCTCATGATTTAAAATGAGACCCTCAAGTGAAACTGCACGTTGCAGAAAAAAAATATAATTCAGGCTTGAAATGTGGTGGCTGCTGAGCTGTCGCTGTCATATCAAGTGGTTTCTGATCCTGCTCTGCCTTGCACATCTCAGCCCTGAGAGCTTTGGGGTGAGACTCGGGGGGTGAGGTCCCTGCAGTGACTGCGGCCAGGTGGGGAACGGGATGGAGCTGGGGCAGGGTGGGTTGAGGAGGCTCTGCAGCTGTGGGTTAAGTGGCAGCTGTAAGAGCTCGTAAGTCAGATGAGGGTGACAGACAAACGATCAGAGACAGACAGCGATGCCCTGAGAGGGGAAAACCTCAAAAGCCTCCTAATCAGATCTCAGAAAGATAGCAACCCCATGAATGCAACTGCTCTGTGTGTTGCTCTCCTAACACAAATGTGGTGTTCGATCCGTGCACCCTGGGCTTCAGCTGCATACAGCGACCGTGGCTGCGGAGGCAGAGCTCGTAGCTGCTGCAAATGCAATCTTAAATGATTGCCTACAAGAAACCTCAGCCCTCGCTGAGGAGCATCTGTAGCTGCACTGATGTATGAAGGCTTTATAAAAGTCAGGATCCTTTGTCCTAAGGGCTTATAAACATATCTGAGGACACGTTCTCGGCATGCTATGATGTCAGGTTTCAGGAGACTGCATTGTATTAACGTTGCTAACATCATAGAGAGCAAAAGAGATGGCTTTCCTGCAATTTAGTGGAGCTTTCCTCAAAGGAAAGTCATGAATTCCAAAGCTTTTAGGTCACGCATGTTAAAACCTACTCTATTGCTGCTGCAAATATTGCAGCTGTTGCCAAAACGTAAATGGCAAATGGGCTAAAATCTTATTTGCATCGTGCTTCCAGGAGATTCACTAATCCCTTAAACATGCACAACAGCGGGCACTGGCTCTGCCCCTGACGTGCCCCGAGCTGTGCTCAGAGGGCTTTTCCAACAAGCTGCTGCAGCAGGTTCCTCCTCCTGCTGCTCACTTCGGTGCTGCTGGGACACGAAGGCTGGCTTACCCGCGGTGATGGCAAAGCCAGCAAGCTCAGGAATCGAGGGGAAAAGCCCCCCGGCACCAGAGGCATCGCCTCTGCAGGTCCTTCCTCCCTCTGGCCCCGACCCGTCCTCCAGAGGAGTTTGTCGCGCAGCTCGATCTGGAAGGAACAATGCCTTTATTTTTGGAATGTTTCCTTTTTTCCTAGATTTCTCTCCATTGTTCAAGGGGAAAAAAAAAAAAAAAAAAAAAAAAAGAAAAAAGAAAAAAGCAGGGGCAGCTGGACCCAATAAATTCCTGCAGATATAAAGAGGCAAAATTTGGGTGGGGGGACCTCTTCCTTGTGTAGCAATGCTCTTTCCTGATTAAAAAGAACTGTTCTTTATTTCCCTATTGTGGACCCTGCCTTTGATCAGCCAGTCCAAAGCATTAAGGATCGCTGTCGTTTCTGCACCAGAGCAAAGGCTCCGTGATGAATGCGAGGCTTTTCTCTCCGCCATCCTCTCCTGGGCTGGGACTCCTCGGAGCCACGAGGCCGGGCTACAGAAGACAACTTAAACCTTCGAGCCGGGATGGCTCAGAAAAAGGGGATGAGACCTGTAAAAGAAAGGGCAGTGGCTGCGTTCAGCAGAGGAAGAGGGCTCATGGCTCAGCAAGGAAACACCCATGGCAAGGGCAGGCTCTCCACCACGTGCTCTCACCTAAGCCTGAAGCTGGCAGCCAGGCTTAGCACGAGAGAAATTAAAATATTAGAGAAAGAGTAAAGCCTCGGCTTGTGGGAGTGGGCCAGTGCCACACGGCCAACATGTGAGGACCTCTCTCTGGTCTGGGGCGAGAGATTAATTATATCATCAGGTGTGATTTATCTTTAATTGAGAGGATTTTGTATGATGACCTGCTCCAGGAGGCTTGAGTACTTCATTATTAGGATCAATGTCCCTAATGAGATCCCAGTGGAGCCAGAGAACTGACTTCTTACAAATGGTTAATATTAATTGCCTATTGACCCACCTGTGTAGCGTGGGATTAAGACATTTGCAGCACAGATCTGTCCTTAGGCCCTAAGAACACAGAGTACAAAGTATTTCAGGGACTTGTGGGCTGCCTTGACCTCTAAAAGTCATCCTAAAAGTAACATAAATTACTGTTGAAATAGAGCTAGGCTATTGCAAGTCTGAGTAAGTCAATGTAAGATTGTTTTTAAACAATTTGGATCTTGAGAGACAATAACAACCATAAGTGTTCAGATAATTATAAATGACCCCAAAATAATTGCGGAATTTTGTACAAAGAGGGCCCACTTGCTTTTATTTGCTTTTTGCTCTTGAGTTGTTAGGGTTGGCGCTGGTTAATGCTTCCAGTTTTTTCTACACAAATATTAGGGAAACATTTCTCTCTTAAATGAAAACAGAGACGCTCATGTAATTCCATGACTATTACACAGAACTTAAAAAAAAATATATCACAAATCCTTACTGCGGTAAAATAAGTCTAGGACGGACTACAAAGAGGTCATCTAGTTCACCCACCTCCCCTAAGGCAGCATAAACAGCAACCGCAGTATTCTTTATAGCCATAATCTACGAAATACAGCATCATGAAGACCCCACAAATTCCCAGGCAATGTGTCCCAGTGCTTGGAAGGCTTTTTGCTGGAAAGGGCTGCCTTGCAAAAAGCTTGCCCTGCCTTTGGGATAACAGGGCAGGGGCACCTGGACCCGTGGGGACCCAAAGCTGGGCTGCCTCACGTGTCCTGCAGGTGATGGTCCTGCTGGGACATCTGCAGCAGCATCTCTCTGCTGGTCCAGGTTCATCAGATCCACCCAACCCAACAGCAGCGTCCTGCAGCAGTGCCACCTAGCCACGCGTGCCTCGCCCTGTGCCCACTCGCTGCTTGTTCTGGTGTGCATGAACACTTTTGAGCTCTTTCTTTTTTAATTTGCATCCTATTTTCTTCAGGCCAGCTATCCTCTTTGTTAAGACTGGTGCTGACCCTGTATCCCGACTCGCTTGCAGCCTATGCCATGGAGGCATCACACAGAAACTTGGCCGTTGCCCTCTCCATCCCATCGCCAAGTGAAACCACGGATTGGTGATAGGAATGGGGAACATTTTTGCAGAGTTTCTCCTGATTCCTTGGCCAGCAGCTATCCATAAGCTGTGTCAAGAAGTGCCCATACTCATTCAAACAATCTCCCCTGCCCTAGCACCACTTCTTGCCTTCCTCCCCCATCCCCCAGGCTAGGTGAGGGAACGTGAAAGCAGGATAATGATAAAGCAGCTGATAACCATTTGGCTGAAACTTTGTCTTCCTTGGGCCCAGCTCTTCACAAAAACACTCATTTACCTTCCACCTTCCCTCCTTCAACTCACCTGCTGCTGGTGTTAGCAGTTGCCTGAAACCCAATTAAAAATAAAATAAAATAAAATAAAATAAAATAAAAAATCCATTTCTTACTGGAATAGTCCCAAACCTTCCGCCGATTTCCACTTTGGCTGGTCACATTCCTCCTTGCTGAGAGGAGCCCCCCTCCACCTGCTCTTTCTCTCCTTGTTTGCTGACCTCCTGGGTGACGTTCCTTATCTCTGCCACTTGCTGTTTGTCCTTGCTGTCCCCCGCTGCCACAGCCCCGCTCCCTCCAGCTGTGTCCCCGCACGCTCGTGCTATTCTTTTACGCACGGCGTTAGGAAGTGGCCTGATTTATACTTTCTGTGCGTGTTCCTTATTGTCTTTGAGATGACCAGGCTGATCTCATGCTATTCTTTCTATCTCGCTTCTGCATCGGGATGGTCTGCAGATGTGCCATTGCGCTAACTCTGACAGGGAGCTGGCAACTCCTTGTGTCCTCCCCCACCGCCTCTGTTCTCAGGCACGTAAAGTGACCCAAACTCGTCATTTATTCGCCTGCTTTCTTGACGTCTTCCCTCTCAAAAAGGAACACAAAACATGAAAGGGGCATTGAGTTACTTGAGGGCATCCAGAGGAGCACAGCAAGGCTGGTGGGAGGGCTGGAGGGGACCTGGGCCCTCTGGTGTGCAGAAGAGGAGGCCCAGAGGCGGTTTCTTCACTGTGAGAGTGAAGACCCACAGCATTCGGTGATTTCATGACCATGACTCTGTGATTCCACTCCATCACATCCCATGCCATTCCATGTCACAGCACCACAGAGTACCCCGAGTTGGAAGGGACCCATCAGGATCATGGAGTCCAACTCCTGGCACCACACAGCTCTACGCAAAAATATCCCAGACTACTAGCACACCTTGACCAGCCGATCTCAGCAACCACGCTGGCTCACGCAGAAGAGGAAGTTTCCCAAGTAGCTGCAATCTCCATCACCGAGTTTTTAATTTCTGCACTCTAAAATGTGCCTGGAACAGAACACCAAGTCTGCCCACCCTGTGCAGAATCAGGATGATGCATTCATTCCCTCTTATACTATGCCGTTCCATTTTATACTATCCCATTCTGTTTGACCCCATCCCTTCTATCCTATCCCATTCTATCCCATTCTATCCCATTCTATCCCATTCTATTCTATTCTATTCTATTCTATTCTATTCTATTCTATTCTATTCTATTCTATTCTATTCTATTCTATTCTATTCTATTCTATTCTCCCATTCCATTCTATTCTATTTTATCCTATTCTATCCTATTGCATTCTATTCATTTCATTTCATTTCATTTCATTTCATTTCATTTCATTTCATTTCACTTCTCATCCTATTCTATTTCTAATTCTAATTCTATTCTATTCTATTTCTAATTTTAATTCTATTCTAATTCTATTCTCTTTCTAACTCTATTCTAATTCCATTCTATTCCTTTTCTAACTCTATCCTAACTCCATTCCACTCTCCTTCTACTTCTAATTCTCTTTCTAATCCTAATTTTATCCCAGTCCTCTTCTCTTCCTAACTCTCTTCCAATTCTCTTCCATCCCACCCCATCCCACCGCGCCCCCCCCAGCCGTTCCGTCGGGATCCTCGCTGTGCGCTCCGCGGCCGCTCGGGGCGGAGCGGCCCCCCCCTGGCCCCCACCCCCCCCTACCCCCCACCCCCCCGGCCGCCCCTCCCCGCCGCCGAGCCCCGCCCGCTGGTGGGGCGCTGGGGCGGCCCCGGCCGCGCAGCCCCCGGCGGCCCGGCCCGGCACGGCACGGCACGGCGCGGCTCGGCACGGCGCGGGGCGGCCCGGCGGAGCATGGAGCAGTAGCGGCTGGGCGCCTCGCCGCTCGGACCGCCGGCCATGGGCGCGGAGCGCAGGGGGGAGGCGGCCCGCGGGGGCTGCGCCTGCAGCGGCGGCGGCGGGGGAGGAGGAGGAGGAGGAGGCGGTGGAGGAGGAGGAGGAGGCGGTGGAGGAGGAGGAGGAGGAGGCGGCTGGCGGCTCTTCCTCGGCTTCTTCGCGCTGTCGCTGGCGCTGCACGTCCTGACGCTGGGCTGCTACCTGGAGCTGCGCTCCGAGCTGCGCCGCGAGCGGGGCCCGCAGCCCAACGCCCCCCCGCGCCGCGACGGCACCGCGGCCGCACCGCCCGCGGCTCCGCCCGCAGCGCGCCCGCAGCGCCCGCCCGAGGGCGCCGAGCGGCGGCAGCAGCAGCAGGTGGGTGCCGGGGGGGGCCCGGGGGCGAGCACTTGTCGCCGGGGGGGGGCCGGCGGCAGCGCTCCGGGACGGCGGCCCCCGGGGCGCACCGCGCTCCACCTGCCGTCGAGCCCCGCAATCGCGATCCACCGTCGCGACTCCAGCATCGCCACCTCGGCGGATGGCCCCAGGGTGCGCAGCGGGCTCTCCGTGCGCACCCGGCGTGCTTTCCACACCCCCCCCCCTCCCTCCACCCCCCAGCCGCCCTCGGGCTTCCCGGTGCAGGGGTCCGCTCGCCAGCATCGCCCCCCAGCCAGCACGCCCGGGGGGCTGCACAAATCCGGCGTGCGCAGAGCCACCGGTTTGGGAACTTGTCCTCCCGCACGGCCCCGGGGCGAGCTCGGCCTCCGTGCCCGCACGCAGGGCAGGCTCTGGCTGCCCAAAACCCCTCTGGGGCTCCGGCTTCCCAAAGCAAACCCCGAGCAGCAGCCGAAGCGGGAGAGCCCGAGCTATCCGGCCATCTCCCCTGCCCTTTGTTACTTAAGCGGTGTCAACGTAAAGTGAGCCCGAGCCGCCCGATGTCATGTTTGGATTCTTGGATTGTCTTGTAATAGCATGCGGCTGGAGCGCCTTTCGTGTTATCATGCTAAATCTGCTCAGGCTTCAGAGCTCTTCTTTCCAGCGCATGTTTAATGAAATACCAGAATGAATAGCTGAGGCATTCATAAATTACGGCGTTAGATAATTTGTCTCCGAATGTGTGCCGAGATCCAAATGCTGCTCTCCACAGCTGACATACTCCAGATAAGGTAATGCTAATTATTAATTTATTTCTTTCACATCTGCCCCGTCAGGCGCAGGAGGAAGGGTTCTTGCAGACATGTTGAAGTGCTTGGTCGCGAGAGAAAGTTTCCTGGTAGCAGGAGCAGGCAGGGCTCCGGGCGCGATGGGCAGCAGTTTGCAGCCCAGCTGCTGGCCCCGAAAGCTGCCTGCTTGGAAGCGCGTGCACTGACACCACGGGATTGATGGTACTTGTGGCATTGTTTCTCCCCCGATTCTCACTGACTTTTCTGCATTACTGTCTGCTTGGGTGTATATATGGCTGAGAAAACCCAGCCTTCAGTGTTGCAGTGTTTCACTCGTATACCCGTTTCCTGATCGCAGCAGTGAGGCGAGGTGTTTGCAAACAGCCTTCCCCCAAAAGTGAACTACGGTGTTAGAAACCTCCCAGTGCCTGTAGGATTCCTAGCTGCTTTCCAAGCCCTAGCAGCCAGCCTGCGCTGCTGTTAAACCCCGAGTGCAACCCCATGCAAACGTGTCCCGAGGCACAAGGCAGCAGAACCGAAGCGGGAGTGACTCAGGGAGCGTTTTGGAGGGGTACCCGGGGGGGCTGTGAGCGGTGACACCGCTCCCCACGGGTCGGGGCGTGCAGCGGGGGGGGCTTCAGCGTCCTGACGGACGGCGACCCCGCGAGCCCTCCCTGCACCGCTCCTCGGGACGGTCACCGAAGGAGCAGAGTAAGCACCGCGTGTGCCGCTGCGCTCGTGCGAGCTGCTTTAAAGCCCTTCCCCTCCCTTTTATTTTATTTTCTTCCTTTCTGACCCGAGGCGGGAGGGAGGGGGAGGCCGGGGAGCGATGGTCAGCGCAGATATTTTGGCAGAAGCCTCGCTGGCGGCGTGCCAGAAATGACCTCATGACAGGAGTGAGATTTGGCAGCGCGATAACGCTCTGCTCTCCTATCTTACAGGGTATTCAAATATGTAACTAATTTAAGATACAAGGGCAATTTTTCATGGCAGAGGTTGAGGCATTGTAGTTCACATCTTTGTCCCAGAAGCTGCAGAGGGTTGCATCATCAGTTTGGCTTCTAGATTAAAAGTTCGTTAATGCCGCTTTAATTCATTGACTCTTCGATGGCTGCCGCTCCGAGGCGAGCGGGGCTGGGTGGCGGCCGCGCTGCTGTCATGGTGCGTTGGGCCCCGGCTGGCAGTACAAAATACAAATCATCTCTGCGGATGGGTGTGCTCGTGGAGCACAAAGCGGGTCTGTCAGTGCGCTCGTTAGAGTTTGGCAGGCGCTTCGTTAATGGCTCCGTCGCAGGGAGCAGGCGGCAGGGTACCACATACGGCCTGGTTAAAACTTCTGTGCCTGATCCGGGCGATGTTCTGTTGCCAGAAAATCGCCGTTTTTGTGGCTGAGCACTGCCTTCCCAGGGGAACCCTAGTGCCAGCGACAACCAACTGCGTGCAGTGCAGGATCCAACCCCGTGTTGGTGCCAGCTCCTCGTGGGAGGACAGGTCGGGGCACCGGGCTCTTCAGCGTCAGGACACCCCAGGCCAAATCCCAAAACAATATTTGCAGATTTAAACATGGGCTGTGACGAGGCAGGTGCTGTGGTGTAGCTGTTACAGGGCCAGGGCTGCTGCAGGGGCCCAGCGCCGCGTTCTTGGGGATGCGCACTCCAGGCCAGCGCAGGGCCAAATGGGTGTCCAGAGGCGGGCACAAAAACTGCCAAAGCCTTCTTGGAGTGCGGTCAGACATCCACCAGCCGTGTCAGACCAAGCTCGTCCTGGAGGCGTGCGTGAAGGGCGGCTGTCTGCTTGGGGCTGCCGTGGAGTTGCACCAGCAAGGTGCTGAGCAGAGGATGGATGCGCACGGAGCCCTCTGACCAGCAGCTGGGCACCGGGGCCAGCCACAGGAGCTCACTGCGTGCCAGGACCGGTGCTGCAGGAGGGCACACAGCCCGTGGCCACCAGCACGTCCCACTCCGGGCCATCCTGTGCCAGGAGCTCCCAGCCACTGCTTGTGCCAGTGACTTCAAGCACAAGGTGCGTGCGGGACTGAAAATACATGACCCGAGCACTTTTTGTTTTTCCTTACTGGTCATAAACCCGCAGGACCTACGAGTGCCCTCAGAAGAGGGACCTGTTACCACCGAGGGTTTTATTCTCTGAGCTGTTGGCTCTTTGTATTTGATGATTTAAACCTTTATTTTCGGAAGAGGTTTCAAACTCCCATGGCCAAGTTGCCAGAGTGGTCCCAAATGGTTGGGACGCAGGTGAGGAAGGAGGGGTGGCCTGGAGGTGTCCCCTGGGGTTTGATCCCTGCCCTTTCCTGGAACGCACCAGGTCAGAAGCAGGGACAGACAGGCAGCTGGTGCCCTCTGGAGCAGCAGTTTTGTGGGATTGGGGAACTGCACAGAAAAGCTCTCTTGTCCTCTGACGGCGTGAGGATACCTCAATGTCCTTGCCTCGCTGGTGCAAAATACCAGTTATTATGCTCCCTGACTCAATTCCAGCCCCAGGGCGCAGGTACGATTTGCACAGCAAACCATCGTGTGGCCTAAAAGCTCTTAAAGCTGCTTCAGAAATCTCTCCACCCTTCATCATGCCCCAAACCCACCTGCATGCCTTCATCCCCGTGGCGTGTGCCTGGCTCCTGCACCCTGAGCCGAGAGGCCGTGCGGGTGCACCACGGATCTGCAAAGAGCTAGAGCGTGGTCCTGTTAAGGACGTGATTAATGGTTTGTTTTCCCTCGAATTACACTTAGCAATCCTAATTGTCGCTGAAGGAAGCTTGTACATGACAGTAAAGGGAGACCGCAGCGCGCTATCTGGCTAATAACGCTCGATGCCTTTGGTAACCTTCATGCACATTTTAATGGTGCCCTTCCCTCAGCGGGGGGAACGGCACGCCTGAGGTTGCGTGAGGTTTGGGGGGTGTGCCGGGGGGAGAGGCGCGTAGCGTGATCGCCTGATATCAAATAGAAAACACATTCGTGCTACTATGCCTAGGAATATTCTGTGCAGAACCTGGCACGGGTCCATAAGCTCCAGTTCTTCACGGAGAACATCGTGCACGGCGTCAGGAGAACGGGAGCGGGTGCCGGGCGTGCGCCTCGCGCGTGCTCTGCGTGAGGCTGGGGGCGTGCTGGGGTTTCAGCCTCCCCAGCACCAACAAGCTTGCTTATTTACAGACATACCGTGCCTCTTTGGTGCCGTTTGTTCCCCCGAGTTGCCCCGTGCCAAGCAGGTCAGGCGGACACGCCGTCTCCTCTTGGTGCTGCTTGCTCGCTGACTCTTGCACGATGCCGAGCGCAGGTTTTGCTTTTTGGCTGAGCCTCGGACTGCTGGATGTCATCGCTGCCCAGCTGCTCAGCCCAGCAGGCTCACGCCTGGGGGAAGCCGTCGGTAGGATCGCGCCAACTCTCCTGCCTCCCCGCGCACGTCAGCGGGGGGGACGGGTGCTGGAAAATAGTTGATAACTGTGCAGCACAATAGGAAGCTTTTTTTTTTTTTTCTCCTCCCTCTCCCAGCCAAGAGCACAGGAAAAGTAGATGGGGGACAAGCGTGGAGAGCACTCGGTGATGCGCGGGAAGGAAAAGAGGAAACGCTTGGGATCACGGAGGTGCTGATGTATTGTAGGAAACAGAAACGTGAGCACGGGAGTAGCCAAGAGCTTGGTCAGGTCTCGGCTCAGATACAACACAAAGTGCTTTATCAAACCGTGGTAGTATTTTAACCTTTTAATGTTGTTTTTCTTACCGCATAATACTATAAATCTTCCCTGCTCTTCCATACACATGTAGTATCTTGTAATGCTAATTAAACTGCACACAGTCCTAATTTTGCTCTCATACTAATCCAATATATTTTTCTTGACTCGAAGCCAAGCCCTGAGAACCTCAGAGCATGCAAAGCTCTCAATCCACTCTTATTATATGTTAATGACTTTGTATTTTAATATCTTTCAACACTTAAGAGGATGTTATTTTTTTAGAGGTGTCTGGCTGCAAAAGGTAACCCGTATGCGAGAGGCTGAGGGGTTTCTGCCAACGTAGAGCAGTAAACAAATTCCCTGCAATGAGTGAGTGGTAAGTGCATCTCTGAAGATGTGATCTGTCAGGATTCATTGTGCACAAATACAAATTACAGCGAGATTTGGATGTAATTTGAAAATAGTTAACTGTCTTTATAGGTTAGGAAAATAAAACTCCTGCCTAGGCTTTTACATGTTGCAGTTGTAAGCGCTCTCTTGTTAAACTCTTGGGGAAACGAACTGTTTTTGTATGCTAATGGTGCTGATGCCAGTTGGGCCTGAACGCTACTATAACAGAAATAATTACTAACAGATGTGGGGATATTAAAATGAGCTCTTTCCATAAGGCCAAATAAAATTCTGTTGTAAGTGCAAAGTACTAAATATGCGAGATTGTATTGATGAAATGCCAGTGCTGTAATGCGTTCCAAATGGCAAGTGCCAGCATCCTCTGACTCAAGCTGCACCTCGACTGCAGCTCGGCTCTCCCCACTATGCTCCCACTTCCTCGTAAATGGCTCGCACAGCGGGAGAAACAGAGCAGCCACTCGAAATGATCTGTAGGTCTGCAAGCCATTTAGCTCTGCGCTCTGCCTCCTGTCTTTGCGTGGCGGAGAGGAACGCCGTGCAGAGCTGAGCGGGGTGCCCGCAGCGCTGTTTTCTTGGTCAGATCATCCGGGAGAACTAAATGTGTGCAAGCAGACGTAGGGAGCTCTCCCATGCTGCAGGCACGCTGGTGTTGCATGGCTTTGCAGCAGTGGGCCTGGCATGGTGTCACGGTGGCTTTGTGGGGTGCGGTGTTGCATGGCACAGGGTGCAGCAGCTCGTGTTGCGCGGTGTTGGCTGGCTGTGGCACGGCATCGCCTGGTTGTGCGTGTGGCGTGCTGTTGCAGCAGGTGCTGCAGGGCACGGTTTTGCAGGGTTGCAGGGTTTGCGTGGCCTTGCAGCGGGATGCTCTGGGGCCCAGCAGGAGGCACGGACTAAATATGTGTTAAATCCAGGCAAAGATCACAATAGACCGAGCCACTGAAGTGATGGCAAATGTCACTTCACAACACCAGGCCCTTCTTTTCTCTGCTGTTTACTCCCCCCTTTACAAGAGGCACAATGTGCCAATGTCTCCCAGAGCCTTAGCAGCTCATCAGGCACAAAGCAGGGTTAAATGCCACATCTGCCTCTGGCAATGGGCTGGTGCCGCTGTCCCTGTGCTGCTGTCCCTGTGCGCAGCCTTTGTGTGGCTCCCATTCATCCCCCCTTTGCAATTCATTTCACCTCTGTGTTTTAAATCTCTCTCCAGGCACATAACAAGGCAGAGGGAGGAAGACAGTGACGTAGTTTCTTAAGCCATCACTTGATGGGATATCCACCTCTGGAGCGGGTAACAGCTCTGCAGTCCCATGTGGCACAGGCAGAAGTGCAGATTCCTCACCACGGTGCCACTGCCCTGCCAAGGAAGGGGGGCTGGGGTGCCCAGCACCAGCCTCTGCCAGCAGCGAGATGTGCCCATCTCAGGAAAATGCTGTCCCTGGGCTTTGGGGTCTTGTCCCTGGGCTTTAGGGTCTTATCCCAGTCGGTATTCTCCACCCCGTCACAGTGAGCACTGCCCTGTGGGCATGGGGGTTTTGTCTATTTAAAAAAAAAAAAAAATTAATTAATTGGTTGAAACAAGAGCAGAGATGAGGCAAACACCTGCTGGAGCATCCCTGCACCAGAAGATGCTCTTCTGCCCTCTCTCCCCCCTGATTTTATGGGTAGCCCCAGTGGGGAATGGGGGTCACTTAAGGTAAAATAACGTAATGCATCCAGGTATGCAGCGAATACCCCGCCAGCTTGAGGGCTAAAGGGAAGCACAGGAATTTGAAGGCATAAATGCAGCTTACTGTGAAATGCAGCTTATGGTCACGAGATGCTGGGCCACCCCTGCCACCATTCCCAAACGAGAGCTGAGAGCAGTGCTCCTGGCCTGCAGGGCCCTGGCCCAGGGAATGGGTTTGGAGCCAGTGTGTCCTTCAGCCTCCTGCACCGCTGCTGCTGGCCTTCACCGGTGCTTTTCCTTAACTTCCCATGGGGTAGGAAACCCAGTAAATGATTTACAGATTTTGCTGTGCCACCTTGCTGTGACACTGAGCTGAAAAAACAACTCACGTTGATAAAGGAGATTTTTTTTTCCTTACTGCTATTGTAGGATTCTTTCATTCTGGCTTAGTGCATTTGACCCATTGCCCCCTGTCCACCTAGATCCTCATCAGGGCTTGGGAAACCTGGTGATACAAGTTAGGAGGGGTGCTGGTTTTGTCTGGAAAGCTTTAATTCTCATTCTTTCCCATTAAACATATCTGGGCAGAAAAACGAGAGCGAAACGTGGATTGCTGGATTTGCAATTGATGAGGCGTACCGAGAGAGAGCAGGGTGAAAACGTGTAGAGAGAGTAGCTGGTTTTTCACTGCAGCTGTTACTACCTTTTTAGTGATAATGAACCAAATTGGCTGCTCCTGGCTGTGGCTGGGCTTGCTGGTGCATGTTTGTGCAGCAGCGTTGGCTCCTGGCCCCAGGACCTGCCGTCCTCCTGGCCCAGGGCGTGGGAAGAAGCTGGGCTATCGCCGTGCCTCCAAGGAAATCGTGGGGCATTTTTCTGCTGAAGGTCGAAGGGAGGCCTCTTCTCGTTGCTGGTGAAGGATGGAGTTGAAAGGTATCTGTTGTCGTTTTTAAATGAATATTGTATCTTCTTTTTAGCAACATCTTTATTGCTGGCCTGGAGTTTGGCTTTAATGTGAGTTATCATCTTCATTTCTTGGCATCCTCGGATAACAAACCCATGACGTTATTTTTTGAGTTTATATTGGTTGCAATTCCATCCTTAGCCGTGTCTGCACTATTTCTCCTCTTGCTGAAAGGAGCAGCTCTAACCTCCAAATGCCTGCCCAGCCTAATACTGAGTCACCACAAATTGCTTTATTTTGGTGTTCTTTCTAGTGGCAAAGTTTTCTTTCTGGGAAAGCTTTTAGCACCTGAGCGCTGTCGTGGTGCTGCTCAGGTGTTTGGAGGAGGTGGCGTTCTTTTGGTTTTTGTTTTCCTTATTTTTGTATTATCGTAAATGTGGAGGATCCCAGCAGTGCCACTAGCTAAAGTTTGGTAGCAAAGCTCAGGGAGGATGGAGACCTTCCCTTGCTCATAGATGGCACGCGCCAACCTCTTCCCTTCTGCCTGCTCCCCTTCCATACCTTGTGTGCTTGTGGAGGAGTTCTCTCATCTTTCTTCAGCAAAAAATTAAGTCACTGTTGGACTTTGCACCAGGTCTTAGCTTTCACTGATGCTGTGCTAAGACTCAAGCTCATTCTTCAGTAGAAGCAGTGCTGCTGTCTTTTGCTTGAGGACAAAGACAGGAACATGTGCAGGAGGAGCTGGCAGGTAATGGGGCTGTGGGTTTGAATTCAGAGACAGCTGCCCTACACGACTTCGAGGGCTGTTATGTTGCACGAGGCTGGACCTTGCTGTCTGTGAGAGCTACCTGCCTGCTGCCTGGCAGCAGCAGCTCGCCTGCTTGTAAATGCAGCATCCAAATTTTATTCTACACTACACACATGTGTATATATATATTTTTTCAGTGATTAAGGTTTAAAAAAAAAAAGCAACTAAACATGAAACTCAAATCTCATAATGTGCTTGCTTTTACAGGTCACTTTTTATTGATGCATCACTTCATTTTTAAAGAATTTCTAAGTTGCTTATAGGCTTTTTCTCTTTTTACGAGGAAGCTTTATAGCTTAAAGTACCTTCATGTGATTTGGGTTCTTTTTTAGTGTTATTCGGTATAAAAAAGCACAATGTCTTTAACTGCGTTAGCATGCATTTTTATGGTTTATATGCTCAAATTGGTCGTGCTTCCATCTCCTTGCTGTCTCCCTTGCGGTGGCTGGGCTGGAGAAGTTCTCGTCATGCTCGTTGACCGCAGCTACGCGAACAGCACAATATTAAAATGCCATTCTTGTGGAATTTTGAAGTGGTTTTGATGTTTATATGTGCTCGTGACTCTTTAATCTCTACTTCCAAGAAAGGTGTGACTTTATTTTCTGTGTGGTTTTGTTCTGGACAAGATCTAACGAGCGTTGCTCTAACAACACGGGATTTTTCTGCTGCTCCCCGTGACTGATGATGGCTTGCTTGTGACACAGCGTAGTATTTAGGTGGCCGTGAGGCCCTTTCTCTGAAGTTGTAGTAGTGTTTGCTTCCTAAAACTTGAGTATTGAATCCAGACTGACTAAATCTCTACACAGGAAAATTACTGTATTTAGTAATAAAATGAAACGTGAGCTCGTCGGGTTCAAATGAATGCATTCAGACTCGAGCAGGAGAATTAACTTTCAGGTGCTGTGTTCGCAAAGGCAGCAGTGAAGCACTGGAACCATATGAGTTCCAGATGAATCTGCAGCAGCAGAGCTGCCTGCTTCACGGGGAGGTGCAGCGCTGCTCCTGGACACCCAGGGGTGAAGATCATGTCCAGCTTCAGCTGAGAGTGAGGAGGCAGCAAGAGCATGGTCTGATAGTTCTTCATTACAGACGCATTATTTCTAGGTCAGCTTGAAATTGCTCTGGGTGCTGCAGAGAAGCAGGAGCCCCAAGAAATCAGCATGAACACGAAGGAAATTTCCATCGCAATTATCGTGATCGTGGCTGAAGAGCATGCAGGTCTTTGTTTGTTTGGTATAACGTGAGCCTTCTACTTTTTGTCCCCCATTAGAACTTGAAATCGAGGGCTCTGCTGCCTGCGGGGCAAAGTCATCAGCCAGTTTTCCTGCTGGGAGACAAACAGGGGACGAGCGACAGCACCCGCGGGCTTGGCTCTGCCTGGCGTGCGGTCCTGTGCGAGGGTGGTTTTGGTACCTGGGGTGATGGCAACTGCTGGGTGAGGAGAGGAATGGCAGGCTCCTGTGGCTGCCTCCTCCTGCTGGGCTTAGTCACGCTGACGAGATTAAAATTTAATCTGATTCTGTTATCTCTGTGGCATTAATTAAGGCTCCACAATTTTCCAGCCAAATCCTTGACAGTGCTAATGGGAGCTCTCAAGACCGCTGTGTGGTGAAACGGTGCGGTGAGTTATTCGCATGTGATTCTCCAAAACCTGAAGGAAAACAGTGCAACTTTGCATCAGTTTATTGTCATGTGAGAGATGATGATCGCTTGGGGTGCTGTTTGGCTCTGACTCCATTTCTACAGACAAGTTGCATCACAATGTAGTAATTACCGTGATATCTCAATTAAAAAAAAAAAAAAAAAGATAAGCAGAAACAAAAAAAAAAAGTCATAATATAACTGGCCAAACCCTGCGAGGCTAATAGTAAGAAGATTTTGCAGGGATGCAGCCAAGGGTACCAGATTTCTGAAGGAGTCTGATTCCAACTTGCTTCAGGTATGTTGATAATGGCTCTTGCAGCTAAATGCATTTGGTGAAAGCATCGAGAACAAGGATAACGCTCCTTAAAGCCTTCAAGAGGTCAGTTGTGAGGGCCTTTGGAGGCTCAACACAAGCCTTGCTTGGATTTATGTCTGGCGAGACGGCGGCTCAATGAGAAGCACCAAACCTCGCGCTGCCAGAAACGCTACCGGGCAGCAGCGGTGTGTGCGTGGTGGGATTTTGTGAGGAGCTGGAGAGCCTGTGCACTCAGTGCTTGTGTCGGTGTCTGCAATTTAATCGTATCGAGCAGCTCTGCCCCTGGCATCGCCCACGTGCCGGGGTGCCCAGCACACCGAAGCTGGGGCCGCGCCGCGCTCCCTCGGCCGCACGCTATCTGCAAATGCCGCAAGCGTCAGCGAAGTCACGTAGCGGGGAGCAGCAGCCAGTGCGCGGCTCTGAAGCCGAAAGCAGCATGCCTGTAATAAAAGCAGGCTCCGACTTCAAACAAATGTGTACTGCACAGTTGTTGTTAGCACTCTGATGTGCGGCTGCAGAACTTGGACAATTTATAGTCGTTGCATCAAGCGTCTTAGTCAGTTCCATATGTGCTGTCTTCATGCGTTTGCTGGTATGAAATGGTAGGATAAGATCTCGGAAGTTGAGGTCTTCAAGTGTTAAATACAAAGCATTGCTCCTGCAGGCTCAGCTCTGCTGATCCAAGTGTCTGGCGCACATTTCTAACAACAGCCTGAATTTGCCAAGGAAAATTACGCTAGATATAGCAAATAGCTGTCAACTCTTTCCTCCCTAGTCTGTCAGTCTGCTTTTCGCTCTCTTTTCGGAAAAAAGGGGGATGTTTAGAAGTGAGAGGAGAGGTAGGTTTTTCTTTTCAGCGTGCTCCCAATCTCGGCAAAGCCCCAGCCCCTCTCCTCCATCTCCTTGCCCCCTCGGGTCCCTTTGCAGACCCACTGCCGAGGGCTGCATCGAGCCTGGAGTAATTTGAGTTCTCCTATGCTAACCAAGTATGGGAGGAGGAATTTTGGCTAACGTATTAACTAGCCCTGAGGAAGCAGTTCCTGTGTAACCGAGACTTTGCACATTTCCCTGGCACTGTCACCCTGCACTCGTGGATACCTCCTGTTAAAACAGACGGGGCACGGCCACTCATGGGTGGCTGCAGCTGCACTCAGAGCAAAGTCCCTGGGCCGGTGTCCCCCTCCTGGAGCACTGTGTGCTTCTCAGGGCTTGCTGGTTCTTGGCTCAAAGCTGCTGGAAAAAGAGTCTCCTAAATGGTAATCCTGATAACGACAGTCAGCGGGGGCGGCTGGGGAAGTTGAATTTTTGGTCAGCTCTCAGTCAAACATCTGGGCAGCTTCAAGTGACGTCTGGATCAGGTACTGAACTGGTTAAATATTCCTGCTGGTAAAGCAACGACAGGTATCTTCTGCTGGATCCACATTTGCAGTATCAAATCTGGCAAATAGTGCAAATTTTTATGTTGTGAACAGAAACCATGCCCTGAGGCTACGACTGAAAGGAAAGGTCTCATTGACATATTTACCTAGCAATTTTGCTATCATTAAATATGCTTTCTCGAAAACCCCAAACCCCAGAACAATAGCAACAGAAAAACATTGAAGGTTTTGTGAGCAGATGCAGCTTCAAGATAACAAATTATTTTTGCTCTTTGTTTGACTACTTGGCATTTAAAAGGTAATTAAAATGAGGCCAAGTGTAGTTAGAGAGTTTATTTTAAAAAAAGTCTCCGTGCTTGGAGAATGAAGCAAAAGTGCATTTGTGAGAAATGGAGGCACTGTCCCATGAAAAATCAATATTAATCTTTCACGTTGTAAAGCGGTAACACTTGTTCTGATCCAGCTGTTTCCTTTTCTTTCAATATTAATTTTCACAACAGAGAAGGCTACTGACATTGAAGTTGGTCCAAACTACACCTGGAGCGCTCTGTTAATACTGGCACGTATAACACTGAGTAATAATGCATCGTTTCTAGGAACGGCCTTAGAGGGCTGTTGTACAAAGCAGGGCACAAGAAACATGATACTCAACTGGTGATTCCAGGCAGAAATGCTTTGCAATGGGGAAATTTTAGGTTAGTCAAGGTTGCTTACATGCCTTTCTTCCAGCCGAAGGGCAAATGACGCTGTTAGCGTTAAATGTTAGTCTATGACATCTTAACATGAAATATGCCTTACCTCTCCAAGATTGAGCTGCAGTTATCGCTGTTCCAAAAATTCTTCCCTGGTTTTTATTTTTGGCCTTGCCCAAAAATGGACCCATGTTAAATGCTCATGCTATTGAAGTGTTTGGTTGGGAAGGGAAAAGCACCAATTAAATGTCCTCAAAGGGCCTTGGAGGGCTCTTATCCCTTCGTCTGTTTTGCTCTGAGGTTTGCACCTTTAAAAATTTTAAAGAAAAAAGAAGTCAGATTCTTGACATAGCTGCTAAGTCTTCTGGACAGTGTCTACCTTGGCCCTTTCCAAGGACTGCCTACTTCTGTGGGCACTCATCTATTTTACTGGCAGCGTGGCATTACCAGCTGCCCCCAGCTCATGGCAGCAGCGTAGATCCATTCTGCAGCTGGAAATTAATATTTTGAAGGGACTTTGTCACATTTAAAAACTAATTTTGTTCCATCAGAGGCAGTGTAGCCTATGGCCTGGCTGAGAGGATGCTGTTTCCAGGCAGCTCTATACGTTTTTGGTTGATTCTGCTGGCTGAGGGTGCTGTGTGGCACTTGGCCCTCACGCCTCATGATGCACACGGTGGCTCTTGGGCCTGTAGAGCTCTCAGTTGGGTGGCAACATCTAGGCTGAGCAGTGGTGGTGATAAACGTCTCCTGCTTCAAGTGCTGGATAAAAGCACGTGAGGGCACGTGCACGTTTGTTTTGTGCAAGCATTTCCCTTTCGCTGCCCTTCTCGCCCCATCAGCTCTCAGCTTGCCCTTAGGCCACATCCACCCCCCGAAAGTGCAGCAGGGCTTTGGGGGAGAATTTTTGGCACTTCTGTCCAGAGCCAAAAGCCCTGTGTGTGAGACGAGGAGAGCAGGTTGGCACCTGAGGCCGGGCTGTAGGGCTTGGAGGGGTGCAGAGGCCAGGGTGCGCCTCGTGGTTCCACCCCAGCCTCTCGAGCATCTCGTTGGTAATATGAAGCCTTGGATAGTCTTTAAAAAAATTGCTTTAGGTAAAAATCAGACACGTAGAGTGGATTAAGTTTTAAATTTTCATGCTGGCCTAGTTGGAAACACATCACCATGCATATTTTACACTTAGAGGATCTCTTTGGTGATTATTTTGCCTTTTCCCAGTTCTGTGCTAAGAATGAACAAGTAAAGATTATTCTCATTTTACATTTCTGCTGTCATTGCAGAATGCAGGCATTTTCAGATTGAAAGGAGTTGGGTTATTTCTTACAGAATCCTATTTTCTTTTTTTTTCCCCCATGCTAACTCCATAACATAATTGTTTGCACATAAATTAAGCAGAATTCTTTGGCCAGCTCTTCTGCACACCTGTGCACTCACTCGCATGTTCTGCCAATAAATCGCTACGGCTGAATGTTACTTCTGAAATACTTGCTGAAGAATGACTTTTGAAATCTGAAAATTATTTCACTAATGCTTGAACTACTCAGGAATAGTGATTTCCACTGCTCCCCGCTCCCCTCCAAGACCTAAACTTGTACTACTCTTGTGGTCATTTGCGAGTTAGTGTTATGTGCAGATGTGTTATTCTTGTAAGTAAATGAACTGCTTATGTTCTTTAAAATATAATTTTATCATTTTATGATGGTCCAATGACTGAATTTACCAAAACTGGCACCACAGAATACACCCAGCTGAAGCTGTCAGGAGGGTCCTGCACTGCCATGGGCAGCTGCTTGCTCTGGCAACATCCCATGTGCTTGTGGACACTTTGGGATTAATCTGAGATGTGAATTCAAAGTGGATTGACCTGTGCCAACCCCGGGGTGGTTGCTGTGGTCCTCCACAAATCCCACCCGGCACTGGGCTTGGTCTCCACTGGTCCAAGCTGGTCGCTGGGTTGTGTGCTGCAAGGGGTCAACCTCGGGTTCATTTCTTGCCATTCAAATAGCACAAGAATCTCCTGCAATGTCCAGCACAGCTGAGCTTTCAGGAATTGAAAACCTGTTCATAGTCGATGTTTTCAGTCCTTCTTCCCCCATCTCTGAAAGGCTCCCCTTCTTATTTTGTGCCATTTACTGTTACTTTGTGCATTCTTCTTACCCAAATGAGCGAATATTTCCTCTAATTATTTTAGAAGCTCTTGACTACAGTGATACCTGATAGCAGAGAATTCCCTGGGTTAAACTTGTTAAATAAAGTTAATTATTTGGGGATTTTATTTATTTAGTCTTATGGTTTATGATTATCAGGATGGAGTTTTAGCATTATGTGAAAGGCTATAAATGCATTGGATTTTCCTGTCATCCCCTGTTTTTACTTCAAGCCATTTGAGAGTTGGTAATTATCTGGACTCGCTTAGAAATATCAGAAAGGTAATTACCCTTCTAGTTACGAGCCGTTACCGTAAGGGTGATTTCTTACTGCTGGTATTAATGCTAACCTGTCGAGTTCCTCACGTGGTGGCCGTGCCGGCAAGCTGCTTGTTGTTAGATTAATGAAATACCGTAGCAACGAGCTTTCCTTTCAAGTTTTAGGGCCGCAGCCAGGCACCTTGACACGAAAGGCAGCGCTGATTGCGTTCCACGTGCCGCCTCCAGCCCAGGGGTCTCACGTAAGCCCTTTGTCCCTGTCCTGCCTGCTGACCCCAGCTGGTGCTGCCGCAGGAACCGAGCCCTCCGCTGGCCTGTGGTGACTCTGATGAATATATATGGGATTTTTGTCCTTTAGAACAGCTCTCTGTTTGTAAAGCAGGGCTAAGGTTAGCCAGGGTAACAGGAGAAAAGTGATGAGAGTAGTGCGGCAGGCTGCTGCGCGGTGCAGAGGTAGGTTTTTACAGTAGGAGAATGTCCTCAGAAGAGCGTGTGTTTGTGCCCACAGCCATTAAGCTTAATAATCTTGCTGTCTGTATCGACTTACAAATGAAAGCTTGCAGTAATTTGGAGCAGCATTTGAATTGTGAGTGGTAGTGATGATGCTGAGCTTGTCTTTTAATGCTGAGTTTAGAGTCTTTGAGGTTTGGATTAAAAAAAACTTCAATGAAACCACAAAAAAGACATTGGAAGCATAACTGAACAGGTGGAACAAATTTGTTAAATCTGTTATTGGGAAAACAGCAACTTGCTTTTAAGAAATAAATCAATCTGCAGCTCAGTGTTTCATAATGAGGAGTGGGATAGGAAAATCTAAAAATATCTACAAATGAGAGCTAATGTTCTGAAGGAACAGATCCAAACTAGAATATAATATTGCCCATTGTGGTGACAATAAGTATTTTAAAGTTCATTGAGATCCTTGCTGTGATGCAGATGGGACTTGAAGAGCCAGCATATTTCACTTGGCTGGGTCCAGTTTTTATTTGCATAATAACTTATTATATGTATTGCCAGTAGCTCGCGGAGCCCCTGGTCAGGATTGGGAAACCACGATGAGTTCATACTCCTCTCCATGGTTAGACAATATATTAAACGGCAGATTTGGAGGGCGGTGTCTCTAGTAAGTAATGCAAGTGATTGTGTGCCTAAAATGGCAGGAAAAACCAAATCTTTAACCCCTGCTTTGGAACAGGTGGGTGACCTTCGCGTGGTCCCAGCTCTGTTTGCCAAGTGCCTCTTCGGCTTTGTCGCTTCGTCGTGTTTGTCCCCAGCCTTGGGCACAATTTCCAGGACCAAATCTTAGTAAGGGAAAGGAATTTATCCAGGCAATGTAAAATGCATGCACTGGCACCTGCGTTTTCAGAAGGGTGTCGCTGCATTCTCCAGCTTTTTTAAATTTTTTTGTTTTAAATTTCCACTTTAACGTTCGGGCAGCACAGACAGCTTTGCTTCCATGTTTCTTGGAAAGCCACTCCTCAGCTTCGTGCTGTTCAGCAGGATTTTTCTGGCCTTATTCCAGCGTTGTCCTTGCTCAGCTGAGTCCGAGCACCCTGTGACACCCAGTTGGGCAGCTCTTCAGCGCTGCCACCAGCTTCCCGCTCTGGCCCATCTCCCTTCCCTCTCTGATATTTGCTGAGGGCTTCTCCGTGCTTCTCACAAGTGCTGTTTCAGAGTAGCTGTTCCGAATTAATGGGATCCACACGGACAGCTGTTGCTCAGAGGCAAGTAGGTAAGTGCATCCATACAGCTCCAGCTCTTGCATGACGCTTGCCCTTCGGGGAAGCACCGTGCGCTTGGGAGCTTTTCTTATGGCACTTAAACCAGGAAAACCCTTTCCAACTTCCAAATTCTGGTTGAACTGGGCATAGTTTGGGTGCAACTGGGGCCATGGAGCATCGGGGTGGCAAATACTGCTATCCACACCCACGGTGCAGCAGGTTGGGATGCCCTCGTGCACCAAAGCACAGGGCTGCTGCTGTCTGTGTGTTTGAGATGTTGAACACCAGCATCCACCTGGTGTCAGAGCCTCACTCGGGGCTGCTGCTTTGCTTTGCAAATGGTGCTGAGGGCTTTCACTGAGCTCGGGAGCACACAGGGGGTGCTTCTGCATGGCTGGGATTCCCTCAGTGCATTGCAACACAGCGTTTGCCCCAAAACCCAGCACAAACTTAAAGGACTTTTCTTTTTTCCCAACTGGTTTACCAAAGACCAGCTAAGTTTTAACTAACCGTCATCAAGCTGGTTATTAATGTGCTGCTCTCGGGATGGATCCATGGCTTTGAGAAACTCCCGTCTGTTGCTTTAATGAAGAACGGAGCTCTGCTTTCGGGGCTCGTGTGGCAATTGTGCTGACTCCTCCTTATGCTTTTGGAAACCCTGCTCGCCTTCTGTTTCCGTGGTTTGCGAGCGCTTTTATTTGATGCTCAGGCCCCGAGAGAGCATCTCCGCGGCAGCCGTGCGGAGCTGCACAATGGCACTGGGCTGCGCCGGGCTGCCCCGGGGCGGAGGTGGGGGTCCCGCAGCGGGGCTGGGGGCTCCCGACAGCACCCGCCGCAGGGCGGTGGTCAGCGGCGCGGAGCCGTCACCCATGGGTGCGGAGGCTCTCGGGACGCACCAGGGAGCCTCCTCGGCCGCTCGGTTGGCAATTTCCAAGGCCAGGGGTTCATGGAGGCTTTGTGTCCCTGCTTTGAAGCTCGGGTCTGAAAGTGTTGTAATGAGATTTTATTATGTATTCTGGCGAGGTCTTGTTATTTTGTGTGTGGATTTATTGTATAATGAATTGAGTGATTTTGAAATGTTTTGTGCAACGATTTTTTGGAAGGGACATTGTATTTTGTTTATGGGATGTGTGAGTTTTTATGAAACTTTATTTAGCTTTTAGCAAGAATAATCTTTATTCAACAAATAGTGCAAATAAATCTTTAATTGAACAAATATGTGCCAACTTTCAAACACAGCAACAAACAATGACATGAAACAAGGAAACTTTGGAACAATATACAACTTTAAACATAGTAAAAAAAAAAAAAAAAAAAAAAAAAAAAAAAAGCTAACAAAGAACAGCTCAGGCGGTATAGCCGGGCAGCAGCTAAGTGCACTTATATCTGGGACCTGCCGTGCTGAGGGGAGCAGCGGGGAGCCGCGTGCTTGCTGCCCTTCCCAGGCGGGTGCAGGTGGGGTGGGTGCAGAGGGGTCCCCCCACCCCGTGCCGTGGCCGGGGGAGCCACCGCTGCCAGCTCGCGCCGGGCTGCCAGACGTGACTGGGCTGTGCTAGCGCTCGTAGCTGTGGGGCGATGTGGAAACATGTTCTCCAGCAAAGCTTTCTGCTCCGCGGCAGCTCCAGGAAATATTTCATATATGTCCTTTTCTCAGTGGCAGTCCTGGGGCGGCCCGTGCCCCCTCGCCTTCTGGGTCTCTGCTAGGAGCGACCTTCTGCCGGAGGAGGTGGCTCTGGTGAGCATCCTGGGATGGCCGTGGGGACGGCATCAGCGTGCCTGCACTAAGCTGCTCCCCGGCTCTGCAGACAGCATGAACCACACTGCAGGATGGGACCACGTTGTGGTCACTGAGATAGGTTTGGAGTGACTTGTAACAAAACCACGTCCATGTTGAGTGCAGTTTTCTGCCTCGTAGCAGTGGTGAACCATCCCCTGCTCAGGATACGTGGAAATGGTCAAGCTCGTGGTCATCTCGTGTAGTTTCCTAGAGCTCCACTAAGCCACGTCCTCCAGCTCTGCAGAATTTTATCCTCTCTGAATTCTCCTTCTTCTTGTTGAAATATCTTCATTAGGAGTAAATATGTGAAATTAGTTCTGGATTTTCCAGAGTCTTGCATGAAATCTGTAGAAAAGTTACAATACAAAATGTGTCGTCTATAAAACATACACTGGTTTCCACACACACAAAAAAAAACTCACCACCTTCTATCACAACCTCATGAGTGGCTTTTACTATTCTTTGTATCCTCTGGGCTATCTCAGCCTTTCTGTTTTACTTCACTTTTTTGAATGTTACTTTTTAGGGAAGAAGAATAGGATCCTCTTTCTGTTCATTTCCGAGTCGGATTTCCTTCCTCGTTCCCACACTTTAGTTGGGTTATGCTCTTCACTTTACCTGCTAGTAATTATCCTAAAGTACAGAAGGAGTTTATTAATGGAGATGTTTGTATCCCTATCTGGCTGCAGCTTTCCCTGGGGCTTGTGAAATTCCTATATTGAATTCTTATTTATTTAGAAAGTTTTTTCAATAAGGATGGAGAAAAAAGAATAAAGATGCTGAGGTGGTCGTCATCATTCTTGTTGGGTTGTAGAGCAGGAAATAAAATGCAGAAGACCATGAAAACAAAATAATGTTGGTCTTTATGGCAGAAGGAGACCAAACTCTGCTTCTAAGTGGCTCTCCTGCACTTTCTAACCTTAGAAATATCAGGAACACGAAGCCTGATATTACTTATTTCTGTGGGAAATCTCATGTAGTGAATCCATTGTTACGGGGAGGAGCATTTTCAGCCCTTCTTTGGCCTTTTCAGCCCCTACAAATTTTAACAAAAGAGCTTTTCTTCTAATAGTGAGCAATGGAATTGGGTGTTAATGAAAACAAATTAATTCTGAATGGAAAATTCCTTCTTGTCTGTGTTGTGCCATTCTCTTTTTATAGCGTAAACCTACCAGATCTCTCTCATTGCCCATACTTTTCCAGGAAGAAGAAATTGGACTTATACTTCCAGTACTGTGAGCTAAAGGCATCTCATGTCTCTTGTGCACGCTTGTGTTGAACCTGTCCATCTTTCCACAGAGCTGCTCAGTGTCCCCAAAAGTGTATAAAGTAAATGTTGCTTTTTTTCTGTGCTAGTTCACTTTTAAACATTGTTTTTTCTTCAAGTGTCTTCGAGTCACACGTCCTTCCTCTTTCTTGTACACTGTAATTTATCTACCCAAAGAGTCTAGTCAAGACTTTTCCTTTATGGCTACAAATTCACTTTTTGTTTTAAGTTCTGATATTTTGTGGACGAGCTTCATCTACACTGGAGCTCCCTGGGGCAGGAGGAACCTGTTGTGTTTGGGGAACTGACACCGGTTTGTCAGTAGAAGTAGGTACAGCAAAGACTCGTTTGCCAAAGGCCATGGAGAGCCTTGCAGCCAAGCCAACATTTTGAAACCAGATCTCTTGAAACACAGCCCAGCGTGCTGCGAGGTCATGCCACCGCTTCCAGCTAGACCTCTCCGCCTTTCCTAAAGCTCTAGCTGGCTGGTTTTGCCTTTAAAATAGAGACAGAAGGCCAATTGCGGAGAAAACACCTGACTGCCTGTTTTATTTTTAAATCCATATATTAACTTATGAGATCAATGAGTCAATGTCATTTGCACCACGCAGAAGGAATCAGTGAAAGCCATTGATGTGCCAGATGTTTGGTTGTAAAATCTGCATTCTTCGTGGCCGTGTGGGAGCAGGCGCTCGGCTGCTGTTTGTCCAGGCTTTCTTGTCTTGGGCAAGGAGAGCAAGTAGGGAGACAGACGGTGATGGAAAACCCTGCGGGCGGTGGGCTGCTCTGCGGTAAATCTTCCACTCGAGCCACAGCAGATGGGAAAATTGGGATCAGGCAGCAGTGTTTGGTAGCAGCACACCAGCATTTCAGCAAAAGGTACATGTTTAATACTAATTGTGGGGTCATTCTCTAAACAACTTTTACCCCTCCACAGCCGAGGGACCTTCCTGGGGCTGAGGCCACGTTGTCCCTGCTCCACATGAGGTGCTGTGAGGACCAGGGGCTGATGGCTGGTGTCCTGAAGGGCAGGAGAAGAGGAGGCCTAGCCTCAGCTCCACTTTGGTTGCCTTCATTGTTTGGAGATGAGCATGGATTGAACATGGCAAGGCCACCAGGGCTATCCAGAGAACATGGGAGACATCGTGCTGACCAGCAAGGTGCTTGCGGTCAAATCACTGTCTCACTGCTGACCCCTGAAAAAGAGGATTTTGGAGTCCCTGTTCGTTATCAGGACAGAGTGATGGGATTTACTGGCCCTGCCACAGTGACTTTCTGCGGCCTCTGGGTTTCCCTGTTCCCTATCTGGTGGAGCCCACTGGAGCCCAGTCCCCCCATGCCTTCATCTGAGCTCGCTCGTCCTCCTGCATCATGGCTTCAAACTCAGTAAAGAGTGAGTTCCCTGGCAGCCTGCTCTCGGACCAGCCATGCTCACCTGGCAGGACTCATGGGGCCTTCTCTGTGAGGGACAGGAGTCCCTGTCCTCCTACGAGGAACCACAACCCCGTGTATTTATTAACCTGCGTGCCTTTCCATGCTGCCCCACCAATCTGTCCTGGTGCTGCTCTGTGGGCTGAGGCCCCGTGGGCCATGGTGGCCATGGGCAGGAGGGCACGGGGCTGCCTTCAGGTGTTCCCTCAGGGAGGGAGGCTGGCGTCCCATACAAGTGCTGGCTGGCAGCGGCCCCGCTGTATTTCATGTCAGCAAACAAGAGCAGCCATCACCTGCTCCGTGCTAGAAGCAGTAAGCCTGCCCTGGACCCGTGTCAGCAGGATATCAGGCGTGTAAATGTGTTGGCAGACAACCTTCCTCTCGCTCGGGCTTTGGGATCGCAAGGGGGGGATCAACCAGATGTCCTCCAAATCCTGCGTATCCTGTAGCTATCAGCGACGCAGCCTGAGCGCCGCACGGGGAGCTCGGCTCCCTCAGCCTGCAGGCTGGGAGCAGGTGGAGGTGAGACCTCCCATGTCCTCACACGGAGGAACAGAAAATGCTGAGCTTGTCCTACAAATACTGCTAGTGAACGGTCATATGTGGTCCTTTGGAGCTGTTTTTCCCCCTAAGGTAGGGGATTAGGGCTGGATGACAGTTATTAGTATAAATAAATCCTTGATTTACACCAAGTTCAGCATTTAAATGGTCACGGGGGAGAAGAAATTGTTGGATTCACAGTACCTGTCTAAAGCAGCTAAGTCAAAGCCCAGCAGTATTCAGATGTTTGGGTTTTCAGCGTTCATTTCTTTGATTTCAGACCTTCAGTTTGCTCCAGAATCTTCCTTTGGAAAGAATGTGATGTTCTGCGTCAGAGCGCTTGCAGCTTGTAATTGCTGCAGAGATCCTCATCCTGGTTTTAGGATGGAGATTTTGATCTTAACCTGTGAGTCAGAACACGCACTTCAACATCATCTTAAAGAGTTTATGGTCCAAAGCTATTTATTATCTGTTATAGCAGGCCTTTTATTACACTGGAAAACTAATTTGCATTGCTTGTTGTAATTAACACTGTAAAATGTTTAAACAAAAGTACAGATAGAAATTAAATTTACAGGCATCGAATTCAATAGCATTAAAATAAACCTTTGATTTGTTTTTCTCCTTTGGCAAGAAAGTGATTAGCTCAAATTAAATTTACGGAAAGCTCTCAACTTGGAATGAGTGATTTAATGAAAAAAATACATCACAAATTGCTAGAGCAGCTTGAGGAAGATCCAAGCTTTCACTTGCAGAAGGCCGTTGTAGTGAAACTGAACCATTTTGGGTAGGAGAGGTACAATTGTCTGATAGGGACGCGTTGTCTGATAGCAGCACATCATGCCGTTGGGCATCTTCCTCCTGTCCTGTCAGCTATGGACATGCATCCACTGCTCAGTGGGGATGTGAGGTGTAACTGGGGACATCAGCCTTTTTGACTGCGGGGAGAAAGCTGATCCAGAGCAAAGGGAGAGGGAATGGAGCCACATCGCTTCTGTTCCCAGGATGCTAGGGGCAGCAGTACAATCCAAGTGACCCAATCAAACTACCACGGGCAATAGTAAGTGTCCTGCAAAACGTGTAAGGTGGTTCTGGAAAAGTCTTTCTGAAGACTAGGAGAGACTTCAACATGTTCGTCCTCAAAGTCATCAAAACCAGACCGTTCTGCTCTGATTTATGCAGCAAGCTTTGACAAAAAAAAATATAGTGCAGGCAAATGTCCTCTTGGTAAGGTTTGGATTCTCTTCTATTGTTATGAATATTTATTTTATGGCTGCGATTCACATAGTTATAATTTGTACCGTCTGGGCCTGAGGCTCTGAGTCGTCCCTGTGTTGGTACTGAGCTGCTGCAGGGATGAGTGGACGAGTACGTGTTCCCCAGGGCCAGGCTGCTTGAGTTACAGCTCACAGACCTCTTGGGAACTGCTCCGGTCTGGCTGGCAGAAAGTTATGGTAGTTCAAATGAAAAAAGGTAGGGTGTGAGCATGGCACTGGCCTCGAGTCTTCTGAGATGTCGAGCTGCATGGAAGGTTGTTTTTTTTTGGAGAATTTGCAGCCACAGGGACACTGCAAACCTGGTGGTATTTGTTCAAAACCCATTTAATGGAATATTGCTGGAGGGAGCATTTGGCTAAAGATACAGGTTTGAGAAGCTACAGCTAGGTAAAAGCAAGGTCTGTCCCGACAATTCATGGAGAGTAGGATGAGAATCACTGATAAAGTGGATCGGAAGTTTCAGGTCTATGGCTGCTCCTCTCTCCTTGGCAATTTGGTAGCTTTAAAATGGTGTATTTTTTCCTAAAAACCTCTCCTTTATTGGGGTGAAAACCAATGGTAAGAACATGTCTGTATTAGCGGACTTTTTTTTTTTTTTTCTTTTTGCACAAATCTCCTGTGTCCCTGAAGGAGTGAGATGACAGCAAGTAGAACACCAGCCACAGAAAAAAAGGAGATTTTCCACGTTGCTTTTATTGTAGAATTGCATAGCTAACAGGTAGTGTTAGAGAAAAGTGTATCTATATGGTTGTAATGCAAAGAATTGGCAGAATCCTCATCAAAACGTAGCGATGGCATGACTCTGCATATATCTGGCTGAACTGAAGTAACTGCCAAGGGAGAATGGATGCCAGTGGCTTTAAATATGAGACTCATTTGCAATTAGTGATAGAATCCAGATCTACCAGCTCCACGTCCTGTGCTGCCTTATCTTTGTTGTACTTGCACATCCTCTTGTGATAACGAGCTGGTGGTTAAGCCCGGTGGGTACCGCACGGGCTTTTTGCCCACCCTCCCCTTGCCAAAATGTGGCTCCTCTCCCCCAAACCACCACCACCGTGCCAGCCCTCACGTTCCTGGCCGAGGCAGGAGCTGCTGGTTTCATTTGGGGAACGCACGTGTGCTGCCAGAAATCCTCAGCATCTGTTAGATGCTGATGGGCTCCAGCCTCGATCCCTGCCTAGAGCGTGCTAAAGCCTCGAGGAATGGGGATGGGAATCATGTTTGCAGGGGCACACTGCGCAAAGCGGCTCTTTCTGGACTTTTTTTTTTTTTTTTTTCTTGTAGCAGGTAGTTTTTACTGTTGGTTTCTTCTGTCTTTGAGTATTTTCATTTTTAGATCACGCTCACGTTGCTGTTCAAGCCGCTGATTGCTTCTTGCTGTTTTGGAAATAACAGTTCTTTAAAAGTTCAAGTGTCAGTGCATTATCTGGGCTAATCTGAACAGATTGTCAGTTGATACGAAATCTCTTTCAAACCTTGCCAGACTATTCTGCAACCTTTCTTCTTTTTTTTTTTTTTTTTGTTAAGGCTCTTTGCTTATGTAGGCACTGTGTTTATGTGCTGTTCTTTCTCCAGATTATATTGTAAATTCTCTTATGCAACATATGACTCCAAGCTGGCTGAGTGCATTTCCAACCCATATGTAGATTTGCATTAAAACTGCTTGAAAGGATTGTTGAAGTTGCATCACTCCCGAGTCTGTGCAGAGAAAGGAGCAGTCGGCCTGCCCGTGCACTGCGGGGCAGGAGGGTGCTGAGGCTGCTCGGGCGCAGCACCCAGCTCCTTTTTGCCCCACAGGCTGCTGCTCGGCTGGGTCCTGGAGATGAGGATTAATTTTTTGGAATTTTCATTTTTTTTATATTAATTATAATAAATACCTCCTTTGCACTCTTTTATTGATTCTTCTGAGTGTCCCAGGCACCCAGTACACGAGATAACATCATCCTGTTACCAAAAAGAAGACAAAGAACACCTCAAGCTATGTCAAAGCTCATGTTACAACTATTGTTAAAGTTGTTTTTTTTTTTTGATTGACTTGTGAGGAGGAAGGACGAAGGGTAGTGTTGCTTCTGAGCATTTGCTCTCCAGAAAATAAAAAATCAGTTTTGAACAAGTTGTTTGAAAGGGTTAGTAGGGAAGAAGGAGCATCCTGCTAGCTGCAGCAATGTCTGGCAGGAGAGCACGTTTCTCAGTGTGAGGAGGGATTTGTCATGCCCCAAATGCTGATTGTGAAGCACAATTAAAGTTTTTTTTTCCACTCGTTTTGTTTGGTTTTGCTCTGTAGGGCCCTATTTGGGAGTTTGACATTTAAATCTCTTAATCAGTTGTTAAACTTGTGAAATTAGTGAAAATGCAGCTTGATAATCGTGTCTTAGGGTTTCTTAAAAACACTAGGCTAGAGGAGCTGGGTAACGCGACAAGCTGATGGAATATATCAGAAACACGGGACTTGATTTTTGTTCTGCCTTTTTTTTGATAAAAGATTCTCCATATTTACTGCGAGGTGCTCTGACCTTCTCTAGTGGCATTATTGTTTGGAAACGAGAACTTTGTTAGAGGTTTGGGAGGGATCGGTTTGTTGTCTTGGTGGTGGGTTTTGGTTTGTTTGTTTTGGGGTGGTTTTGTTTTGTTTTGCTCAGGCACTAGAGCCCCAGTTTTCGAACCAGGAGTGCTTGGGAAGCCTCACAGCTGATGTGCCAAACATTACACAAGGTATTTGTATGCAGCATCACCTGGAGCCTGTGCCGAGCACCAAGCACGTGCGTCAGTGCGTGCCTGGGCAAACAGAAGTGGCGTGGGGAGCAGAGCAGCTCTGCGGGTGTTATCTCAACATTACTCATCACCCGATCTTATTCATGGTTGACAGTCCTCAAGCCTGGCTGCTTTTTGGAGTATCTGAGGGCTTTGCAGGGGTGCTGTGCAACAAGAGCTGAGCAGCTTCCTTCCCTCAGACCGGTGCACTCTGTCCTTCCTCTCCTTGGAGCTTCCCTGACACTGGCGTGGCTGGGTTCTGCAGCCACTCACCCTACACGAGGTGGGCTTTCACACTTGGGGACTTCCCACCATGCTGAAGGCTGTCGCCTTGATTTGAGCTCTCAGTGGGACACAGCCATGGCCGTGGAGGTCTTCACAGCACTCGAGGAGCTGGCGGACATGTGTGATGCTGATCTCATGTGCTGGGCTTCTAGCACTTGCAGCCCAGGATTTTGCTGGGTGATATGGTTTTTTTTATTTATTTCTTATTTTTTCACCAGTTGGAGGTTTCGTGATCAGAGCACAGTGGAAGGCATTGATCCCCCTGACCATGTTAACGGGGAGATGGCAGTACCAGATAATGATGCATCTCGAAATCTGCTTGCTAGTGAATAATCTCTCTTCAAGAATAAGGTCTTAGGTTAGTATTAAAAAAGGATGCTGGAAAGTGGAAGAACTTGGTTGCGTTCAAGTGCAGCACAACCGAGGCCCTGGGAGACACGTTGGAAGCTGACTTGCAGATGGTGAATTAGGAACAAAGAGGAGGAACAGCTTCCACCATTGCCTTCTCACACTTTCTCCTGCCCTGTTGCTCAGTGCTCTGCATGCAGTAAATACGTGGTGGTTGCTTGTGGTTTTTTTTTTTATATATTTTATTTGAAGTAAAACGTTTTCAGTTGGAGAAGGTCTGCGCATCTCCTAGGTCACCAGGCAGCGCAAGAGCAACCAGTGTTTGTTGTGGTGCTCCAAACTGTTGCTGCCCTTCATTTGGTGTTCTGCTGAACGCATCTGTAAGGGAATTAGTTCGGTAAGTACACGGTACGAATACTGCTCCTGGCTAGAAGGATAGCAGCTAATCCACGAAAACATGTGGTGCAGCCCAACCTTTTGTGGCTTTCCATTTTGCATAATTCTGCAGAACAGGATATGTCAACACTCAGGTGTTTGACAAAGAGCCACTTAAGGGTGTGTGGATGAAACGATAAACCGAGACCGAAGGGGTAGGTGTTGGGACATGCTGTTGGATATCAAGTCTGCACAGAAACAGCTGTTTTATAAATCCGTCCTCTCCTTTGTTAATGGAAAACTGACAGCATCCCCGAAGAAAGCAAGTTCAGGAGGTGCGGGGTGGTTTGTGCTTTCAGTCAAAGTGTAATTGGTTTCTCAGCGGAGTTAGCTGACGTTGCTTTGGGTTTTACATTTGTGCTGCTGGGGTGCAGCACATGTTTCATCCCTTTCAGATGTTTTCTTCTTCTCTCTTTTTTTTTTTTTTTCTCAGCTAGAAGAGTTGAAAGAGGTTTTTTGTTTCTTCTGGATTTAAATGCTGACCTTACCACATAAAGTCGTCTGACTTTCTTCTTGGCCTTCCAAGTGATATATGGGAGCATCTGGTAATGAGGCTGGGGTGATCGTTAGTTTTTTGGAATTTCCATACCTAAGATCAAGCCTGTCCTTCACTGTTTCTTGCCTGTTTGCACGCAGCTGCCTGTCAAAGACCATGCCTCTGCCAAGCCTTCAAGCTCTTCTTGCTGACCATGCTCTGGACCATTTTGCCCCCATCTGCCAGGCTCGTGCCACTTGGCTTCCTTGCAGCTGCTAGGTCAGCCTGTGGACAGCTATGAGCCAGGACCCAAAGCCTGCTTTGCCTCAATTCTTCACCATCACTTTGCAAGAATTCAGGACGCTTTTCCAGTGGAGTATTAATGGTGCCAAATCCATGAAAATATCCGTGCATGTTGTTGTATTGCTGAGTGTACCTGAATCACTCCAATATCTGCAACCATTATTGGAGTTCTGGGATCTGGAGCTGGGCACCCCAGCTTCTGTAGCAGGAACACTTGGTGGCCAGCAGCGCTCATCAGTCTGGGTTTGGCACAGGGTCGCTTTTTATGTTCCACATTCTGTTTTTGGGGATGTTGTCCAGACACTGGAGCATCCAGAAATTCCCCCATATGTTAAAGCCACCGCCGTCACTCCTCGGTGACTTTGTTCATCCCTAGGACAACTGTAGGTCACTTCCTTCTGAGAGATGTGATTCAAATTAAATGTTGGCTGAGCTCGGCAATGGGTTGTTGACATACCGAGTGTCAACAAAGCTCAATCGACCGAGCTCGCGGTAAGAAGCCCGGTTATACTTTGAAAAGGTGAACCCCGGTCTGGGTAAATATTTACTCTGTCTAGTGCTTCGGTGCTTTTTCTAAGTAGCTGAGTGTTTGGAAGAGGGATTTCACTGCGATTCTGGGGAGGAAGATGAGGGCGAGGGACCAGGCACTGCCCCGGATCCTTGTCAGCTGTAGAGGAGTTCTTCATTTTTGAAGAGGTCAGTCATTTTTGTAAATCAAAAAGCCCACCCCTGGGAGCTCTCAGTTACTCCAGCTGGAGAAGCAGCAGTCCTAAAGCATGGGGCTCCTGAACCTTCCTCTTCCTCCATCCTCCTCCTCCTCACTGCTTTCCAGAGGAGTTGGAGCAGGGACAAAACCAGTCCCAAGCATTTGGGAGCTGTTGGCTTGGTGTAGTTTCCTGTCTTGCCTCCTCATTATTCTAATTGTTTCAGCTGATTTTACAAGGTTTTCCTAGATTTTCGAATAGCTGTGTTGTTTTCTCCAGTAATTGTAACAGGACTTCCAATATCGGCTGGCTCGGAGTGCTAGGAACCACCAGTAAGCCCATAATGTCATCGAGCTGTCTTCTGGGGTGCGTTGTGTTGTACCCCAAGCAGTCAGCTCTTCAGACTCTGCGTGAGACCACAAGGGTGTCTGGATGACAGCAGATATGGCTTTTGGAAACATTTCAATTATAAAATCCCATGAAAAGGCAGGGGATTTCTGTACATTAACATTTTCTGAGTGACGCCAGGCTGAGGTCCCTGCAGGGGACAGATCCCCCGGGTGAACCTGCGGGTCAAGGTGGTACGGGGAGAACCTTCTCAAGATGTATGAGCCCCGTGTGTGACTGCTGCCATAACTACCCATCATCTAAATATTCCAAAATAACCCATTTTACAAGGCTGCTTTATTGGGAGTTTCTATTCTTTGCCACTTTATGGGGTTTTCTTTTTTTAAGTTAGGACAATAAGATCTAGCACAAGAGGCTCATTTCTCACATGGGTGGTATTATTTCTATCTCAACGTAGGCGTTTTTCAGTCTGCTAGTAAAAAAGAAAATAAAAAACACAAATTGCTGTCTATGTGCATGAAAAGCTAAGGAGGGCCAGAGCCATGTGCTGATGCCAGCTGGTCAGTCCTACCCATCGGTGGCAACTTGGCCTCAGGACTCCACAAACCGCCTTCACCATACTTCACAGAGGCACCAGGCTTTCTTCATAACCCATCTGGGGTCTATAATAATCCAAAATACAGCTGTGTGGGCTTTGGTGCTAGAGCTGGGCTGGGCTTTTTCCGCACTGGAGCCCCTCCTCAGCCCACCACCCTGGCTGGTGCATGGGGGGACGAGGAGGAGATGGGACGTTTGCTGTGAACCGTGCGTGTTTTACCCGTGCATCTGCTGTGCTGTCCCCCTGCTTCCGAGAAGAAGCTGATGAAAACCTCTTGCAGGCATGGCATGTTGCTCGTCAAAGCACTCGAGTGTTCACCGACCTTGTTGTCTTGTCCCTTTAGACCCAAAAAGATGTGTGAAGGGGAGATTTTAACTATAATGTCATCAGTACTGATCATCTCTCTCTGCTTTTTGGTAGTCAGTGTCAGACCTTCACGTTACGAAGACCACAAAGCTTTCCCATCCTGGGAATCTGAAGGTCTTAGCGTGTGGGTTTGCGTTGTACATGGCTCACCATGGTGTCCTCGATGGTTTTGGTGTCTCACTGCAGTGTTGTAGTTTCTGCTGTCCTGGATGTTAGCTGTGGGCACTCTCAGGTAAGCAGGTAACGCTTAAAAATTGGAATTTGATTGCCTAACGTGATAAACATATCTGGTGTCATTGAGTTGGGTTGGCTCTATGGGAAGAACTCCCCCAAATTCGGTGCCTGTTGGCACCCCATTGCTGTCTTTGCAGGTTTTTGCTCCTTTTCTAAAAATTCTTTTTTGGTCATTTTTGGGTTTTTTGTCTTGGAGTGTCGCAGAAGCTGGGATCTGGGTTTCTGAAGATGAGAGGGCCTTTTTTGCTCTACCCCATCGTAAACGGCAAGGACTTCAGGCCACAGCAGGTCCCTTCCCAGTGGGTGTGGACACGTCCCATATTTTGTTCTCCAGTCATCCAGTGCAAACAGCTGTTTAAAATGTTCTTCTGCCTTATCTACAGTTGTGTTTACAGCTGCCTTTTGTCATTCCCGGCAGCATCTTGCCCCCTCTGCCTCTTGTTTATTTAAGGTTCTGGTGAAATGTCAAAATACCCCTTTCATCTGGGGGCACTTGGGAGCCTCTCCCAGCCTGGCTGATCCCGGGGGTCAAGGGGATAAAGCCTCATGATGCCGAGATCATGCCAATAGCTTCAGATTGTGTGAGTGCTGCTGGTTTGCCAACTTTCCGGAGATGCTCGGCGGCTGCTGCTCGGGGCTGGGATCTCCGCCAGGTTCTGCCCTCCACCTGTGGCAGGTCGGGCGGTTGCTTGCACCAAAGACTGCTTCTCAGCATGTTTGCTGAGTGCCATGGAGAAATAAAGGCTTCGGGAGGCTAAATTTGTCGTAAAACCTGGCCAGTGGAGCGGTTTTTGTTTGGGTATCTAATCAGTGTGATGTCCCTCTTTGTTTGTCTGTCTAGGATGATTTAGAAAGCCATTTTCAGCTTCAAAAACAAACAAACCCAAGCAAAACTGCCTGAAAAAACCCAGTGAGGATATATTTGATACTTTTTCCTGGCAAAAATCAAACAGTTTCCATCCTCCTTCAGTTTCAAGCCTCCGGAAGGTTTACGGGTCCCCCTGCAGCACATGTTGCTGCCTGTCCTTGCCCACGCTCGCGTGCTGGTGGGTGCTTTTGGCCGCCCGGGACGCAGGTAGGGCTGCACAGAGCTCAGCCTCACTCGGCTTCGTGGCCCCACCACGGCCAAATGTGACCCGGGATGACATTCAGAGTAATTGCAAAACTCTGTCTGTAAACAGTCCTTTTTCTTATACTCAGCCCGAAGCCATGGAGCTGTTCGTCTCACCCAGCAGAGCAGGAAAATGCTCCCTGGCTGCAGGAGTTTTTTTTTTCCTAATTTTCTTTGCTACAGCAGTGTTTCCCATTAACCGAAAGCATGCAGAGTGCCTGGATGAGACCTCTAGCATGCGTGCCGCACCAAGGTGCGTGTGTATGTATGTATTTGAGATACGAATGCGTGTGTGTGTGTGTTTATGTACACATCTGAAGCCTCACAGCCAGCAGGACGTGGGTCAGCAAAGGAGGGCTCGCCTCTTCCACGTCTGCCAGCCAGCAGTTTGCTGGGTAAAAAAGGAAAAAAGGATAACGATAAAGTGAAAGATGAAATACAAAGACAGAGCAGGGAGATGAGATTTCCTTGGGAGAGAATGAGTGGGGCCCGATTCGGAGGAGGTGAGGGATACCTGGCTGCACGGGGGGCACGCTGACAGCTGAACACCAAACTGGAAAAGATTGGGAATGAGCTGGGGGGTTGGTGATATCGGAGAAGACTGAAGAGCCAGCCTGCAGATCGTATGAGCCGATTTAGCCTTTATTTTAGGAATTTGGCATGGACAGTGTTTACTAAATTTTTCTTTCCTGACTTCTTTCTTTTTAACCTTCAGCGAGGCGCTTGATCTTTTCGTGCCTGGCTTTGCTGCGTCCAGATGATGGAGGAAGCACCTTCCGCGGCGGCGGCGGCCTGCGCAAGCTTAGCATGACACCTCAACATTTTAACTGGCTTTGACAAGTCTCTCTGGCCTGCACAAAGGCGTGCTGCTCCCGCATCACAAAGTGCAAACCTGGGAGCAGCGAGCCCCCGGCTCGGCGGCGCAGGCAGCTGTGCAGCAGCTGGGCTGGCTCGCGAGCTGGAAACATCTGGCTGGCCTGACATCCCGCGGACCCCGGTGTCATGGAAAGCTGCGCCGAGGGCTGTCGTGCACAGCATCCTTCTGTCGCTGCTCTCGCCTCGTTAAAAGCCGTGCTCGCTGGTTCATCACATCAAAGTTTAAAGCAGAAGGGCTTGGCTTGCATAAAGGGGAGAGCAAGCTAGCACCTCGCCCTTTTCCTATCGCTTTGCTGCCTCTCCTGCCCACAGCCAGAGGCTGAGCCTGATAAATGGGCTTTATTAGCTAAAAATATAGTCTAATTCCCTCTGTTAGCCTCAAAATGCACTTGCTAGCACTGTGCTCGAGTGACTGCTCACCAGGCTGCTGGGCAGTTGGAGGCGTTTTTCTTCTGATGGCAGTGGTGATTTTGCTTTCGTGTGGAGGGTGCAGGGGGAGTGTTGTTCTGATTGTGGGTCTGTTTGGTGCTCAGAGCAGCGAGTGGAGCTGGGCTCTTTGGCAGCCCTGAGGCACGGCCCAGAACACGGCTGGGGATCTGCACGTTGCTGCTGCTGGGACCAACCGGGGGCGATGGGGTTGTGTGGAAAATTTAGGTGTGAATGAGTTAAAATTCCTGAATTATTCCCAGCTCTTTTTCCACCGTTTCCATGGTGTTGTACAAAATCACATCGTGTTTCCCAAGCCTGCTCGCCCTGCAGGGTGAGGGCTGGTGGCTCTGACCGCCCGGGGTGCCCTCGGCTGCCCAAAATCCGACAGAGCTGGAGGGGCAGTGCGGTGGCACTGCTGGCAGCAGAGGTCCCGACGGCACAGGCTTTGCTTGTGGAGAAGCCGTGTGCAGGGAGCTGCCGGGTTTTCCACCCTTGTGCTGCGGTTTTTGTGCTCCGGGGTGTCTGCGCCTTCCAGCCAGGCGAAGGCAGCCAGGGAAACCAAACAAACAGCAACTCCATTTGAATTTTTGGCAAGAACTGCGTTAATCTGGAGATGAGATAAGTGGTTTCCCAGGTGCCGTGTGCTGTGCCGTGCGAGTACCTCGGTGCTCTCTGCTTTCAAGAGCGGGGGCTCAGGGGACCTTCCCCTTTCCCCGATCCCATGCACCAGCTGAGTGCGTGCTGGGTGGCTTCTCCTCCTTCCAGCCAGCCTTCCTCCCCGTATCTGCCCGGTGGGAGACGCTTTCCCATCTGCTGTGTAATGCACAGACCTTACAGATGCACCCTGCAGCAGGAGTTGCCAAAAACACTTGACATTTTGCTTCCAAAGAGCTGTTTTACGCAGTGCTGGTGGGTGCCCTGCTAGGAACGGGGCAGCAGCGAGCGCTTTGGGACCATTTAACCATGTTTGTGTGTGGTCGTACCGCTCTCCTGACCCTAATTGTAGGGGATCCGATTAATTAGGCAACAGTAGGTGCCTTACAAAAGCAACTGAAGGCGATGGCCTAGGAGTACATAACATGCAGGCTGCCCTGGCCGTGCTCCCTCGGGGCTCTGCAGCTGCTCACCGAGGGCTGGGATGCAGCAGCTACTCGAGGTGCGTGGGCAATAACCTGACCGAGACCGAGAGCAGCTCCCAGCTGCAGTTGGCTCCGTCTCCTTCTTCTGGATGCGTTATTTCATGGATGTTACATTTACAGTAGACTTGTTTTTCTTCTGAAGGCAATACTATTTCATTTGGACTACTTGAAGCCCTCCTCCTGTTTTCTTCCCTTCTGTTTTTTCCTTCCAGTGAAGTGTCATAAAAATTAATCATAGCTGAAGGCATATTTTAACATCCAGATTTAGAAAACAGGATTTGAAAACCCTTTTGCTGGAAGTACAAAAGCACTGTAACAAGAAGTTTTTGTTTTGTTAAGGAGCAAGGAAAAATGTTTTTTAAACTGTATCTGAACAGACTATAGCAAGAAGATTTCAAAATGTTGAAGCTTTCTGAACATTCAAGAAAAAGGGAGAAAAGAAGAGGGGGTGGGAGTGGATCTCTTGTGGCAAGGGCAGAATAAAGTTTGCAGAGCAAGCATCAGTTCTGGTGCCTAACAAATGTCCTCTCCTAACTTCCTACTTCAGGGATGGTTTTAACGAGTAAATCCTAACCCGTTTTTCACTGTAACTAGTCCCATCGAAGGCAATGGGTTTCTGCAGGACTTTGAAAGATAAAGGGAAAAATACCGGAGAACTGGGAAATGGAATAAATTCAGGTACTGCAGCTGTGTGCTCCATGGAGAGCCTTCAGGAAGCTGCTCTGCTCAGCAGCCTCAGCAGCAGGGGCTCCAGCACTCCCATCTCAGCAGAAACATCTGAAAGTGGTGCGAGTTAACAGTGCTGGCTGGAGGAGAATCAGCAGAGCAGGAGAGCAGCACCTTCTCCAGCACGCTGTGTTTCATGCCGTGTGCTGGCTGTGGAAGCCACGCGCAATTGTTGTTTCCCTCGTGGCTAACAGACCGTGCCAGGCGTTCTTAAAACTCTTTTTGAACGCAGGAAAAAGATGCCTCCTCCTCAGGAGAAGACCCGATGGTGGCCTGAGCAAGCCTTTAGAGGCTGGAGAGCCCCCAGTTCTTCATTTTGCAGGGCAAGGGAGGAGCTCCAAGCGGAGCAGCAGAGCCCCGGAGCTCTTGGCTGGAGCCCTGCCTGGCTGCAGGAGTTCCTGAAGAGCTGTTTGGGCTTCAAGGAGGGCTGCGTGATGGAGCTCACGCTGTCCTGGCTGGACTGGAGAAGATCCAGGTGGCGAGGAAGCATGAGCAAAGCACAGATGGAGAAAAACAGAGCAGGCAAGGGAGGAGAAAATATGGCTAGTATCAAGGCGCTGAAGCTTGTGGTGTCTCCCTTCGTGGCCCTCCAAAGCAACCGTGCGCTGTGCTTTTTGAAGTGTGCAAGTGCTTTGATAATATAAACGCTAAAATAAGAAAAGAATTGCTATTGGTATGCAGGAGAAGGAACTGTGACCTCCATATGGAGGGGGACGTAGCCCAGCTGGCTGAAAATGGGGCTGAAAAAAGACTATGAAGGCTAATTAAAATGTGAAAAACTGAGAATTCATGCTAATAGACAGCAGATCTCTGTCTGGCGCTGGTTCACAGCTAAATTTGATTTCCTTGGGAAACGAAAGGAACTGATTTAAGGTCCTTACCTTGCACTGACATTGATACTTTTCAGCGTTTTAACCAGTGTGTTCCCAGGGAAGTGTTGGGTTACTGCAGGTCTGCCTGCCCGCAGAGGGAAGTCCGCAGCAGGAACCTCTTACTCCCGCTACCATTGAAAAATTCAGCACAGGTGTCTGCGTATATGGTGTTAAACTCAGCTTTGACCTTGTTCTACCTAACATCTGGCTTGTGTTTCTGCCTTTCCCTTCCAGTGCCAACAGGTGCAGCACGCTGCGGAGCTCAGCCTGCGCTCGGTGCTGCACGCAGCGCACGCACCAGCGGCATGGCACGCCTGCACCAAGCGCCCTCGCAGCAGGCAGCAGGCAAAATAACTCGGCTGAGAGTGTCTTTGAGACGGGCATCTAGGGAGGTAGTTGTTCCTCGAAGTCGGTTCCCCGTGGCTGACTTTTGGTTGGGACATGCACAGCAAAGTGCAAGGGTGAAGCCACCTGCCCGCGGGCAGCGCGCCGGGTCCCCGGGTGGATGTGGCCGTCGGCACCTCGCCTTGGTTGGGTCACAGCCCACATGTGGCTGCAGAAATGGGACCAGGGATGGTCACACGAGGGGTTGCTCCCGGCGTCGATGCCAGCACAGAGCTGCTTCTGTCTCCCGTTTAGTTGGCAGCTCTGGCTGGGGCCTTGGGTTTTGTTCCCTCAGCATTGTCGGGGAGCTCGTGCTCGTAATGCTGTGGCCGAGGTTTCTGCGTGGGGAAAGCTCTCCCTCTAGGCTAAAGTCATGTACCAGCAGCTGATAATATGGAAGAGCAGTCATGGCTCGGGCAGTAAATATTGTACACCCCCAGGCTGAGAAGGAGCCTTCACAGGACAAGACTTGGACTTCTTCCCCGGGCCAGCACAAAGACCAGGCGTGCTTTTGGCCTTTCTCTGCAGCAGGCTGATGTTGTGGTGCTCAACCTGAAGCGTTTAAAGCCAAGCTGCTTTAAAACCTCATTTTGTGGTGTAATTAACACACACATCCATGGAAGGAGCGGAGCTGATGCTGGTCTGGGGGTTTCCTCTGGGCAGCCGGGGAGCACCTACCCCTGCTGCGTCTCCCCTGCTCCATTTATCGAGGGTTTTGTCTGCCTGCGCGGGGCCGTGGGCTGGTGTTTGTGACAGAACGAGCTGATTAAGCTGCTCTGAGTCACAGCGAAAATATTCATTTGTTCTCCCTTCTGTAACATGAGTGGGGTATTAACAAAGAGCAGTTAGCTGTGTTTGAAAAGTAGCAATGAGTTAGTGGTAGAAACATAAATACTTGGTGCGTTACACGTTAAACTAAAGCGGGTTTATGGGATGCGCAGAAGCTGCCTTGATCAGCTGGCCAAAGCCTCTGGACTTGAAATAGCCGGAGAAACCACCGTGAGACAGTGTTTGGGGTATTTGGTGAGGCATTTTGTGTGGTGAAGTAAGGTTTTATGTCGCAACCTGGGCAGTTGTTGCAGAGGTTTAATCAGGGTACGGCAGTTCTGGAATTTGCTGTTTGTAGGGGATGGTGAGAAGGTGACCGGCTCGCTCTGGCCCCTTGGGAGGGGAGAAAAGCTTTGGTTTAGGTGACGGGGCTGTGTGTGGGGAGTGGGCTGGTGTTTGGATTCCTTTCATCTAGCCATCTACTGATGGGCAACTGAAAAATTAGAATACTGAATCTAGGTGCCAGTTGCCTTTTGTTCTGGAAGGATACCAGTTCTGGCAGAGCCACCTTTCTTTGAGGGTTTGGTTGTGCAGGGAAGTTTACGAGTTGCGTTAGAGCCGCTAATGAGCATTAATTCCCTGCGCCTGGCAGTTCGTAACAAGGCTCGAACTGATAACTGGCAATCAGACTTCATGTTCTGCGCTGAAAAATACAGTGGCTTTCCTGAGTAATGAAGTTAAAATACCAATAAAAACTTAGGAAAATATGCTCCCTCCTCTTTTATTGTTGTCTAATAACTTTATATTACCACAGTGCCTCGAAGACCCAAGAGCATGACTCACTGGGCTCGTATTTAAAAACTGTGATTGCGCAGCCCTCCTCTGAACGGCTTTTCAACCAACCTAAGGACAGAAATGCTCAGCAGATCGAGAGGAAGCGCCTCAAACCAGCTCCTGAGGTGTGATGGTGACACGGGGATGGCCGTGCCCGTATCCAGCCCAGGGGCAGTGCTCAGTCCCCGTGTCAGCACAAACAGCCCGAGTTGCTTCGGGTGAGCTCAGTAGCATTCCTCGAGCATTTATCCCCTGGGTAGGAAATGGAGATTATAGAATTCCTTTGCCTCGTAGCTTTGGGAGGCAAAAACTTTTAAAGTTCACTGTCGAGTCTAAAAACCTCAGCGAGGATGCTTACGTGCAGATTAGAATGAGGGGGAATTGTGTTTCTCTTTGCCTTTTTTTTTTTTTTTTTTCTGTCAATTCAAAGCTGATGTTTTGTGCCTCCGGGACCTCGGGCTGCAGTGTGAATAGCTGGCAAGAAGCGCGACCCGGCTGGCATTGGGAGCGAAAGGGAGGAAGGCTGACGGGGAGCGATGAGAGAGATGAAGCAATCGGGGCGAGAAGAGTTATGGGCGAGCTGGAAGGAGGGGATGATACTTGAGCCTTCGCGCAGCAGAAAAGCCAGCGGAGGGATTTAGGAGGACAGCGTGTAGCCCGGCTCCGATCCCCTGGAAAGGAAGGAGCCGAGTAGCTGAGCTGGGCTGAAAGCACGAGGTGTGGAGGAGGCAGATGGGCGACCAGGGCTGTGGCTTTGGGCACCGTCGCTCGCTGCTCTCCCCACGCTCTGGCTCAGGCTATAGATCGCGTTACAGCAGCTTTGCACCCAGAGCTGTGGCTTGTCTCACCAGCGAGATGTATAAATTTCTGTCGTGTTTTGTCATGTTGAAATGTGGGTTGTTTACTCTTTCACTTCTTGCATTTTTCTAAGAAAAAGGAACGATGACAAAAGCGAGGCTGGAAATATGTTGAATGGCTTTTTCGGCAAAACAAAGCTACCCCCAAAACTTCTTTCTAGCCTGTTTGAACATAAATAATCTACTTAGTATTTTACACCACGTGTTACCACAGGCAAATTTCTGATGTAGGACAATGGGGCTAATATTCAAGTAGCTGTTATTCGAACCACAACCTCCGACTGCTGAACTTCAGAGCGCCAGAAAAACAACAGCATTGCTTGCAAGGAATGCCTCTGAAGAGCTTAGTTTGCTTATTCATCTCCTCACACGAACGATATCCAAAATTACAAATGAATGAGGGAATTTGATTTTAACAGCACCATTAAACAATCATGTAAGAAGACAAATTCATTCTTTCTCAGTAGTGCTTTAAGCTAATGTGCTGTAGGAGAGCATGAGGTTTTTGATTAGATCTAAAGCTGGCTGCTCTCGCTCTCCCGTTATTAATTGGAAGCAAACTTGGTAATGCAGCATGCAGATGAGTCTTTTGTTGGTGTTTTTCAAAGTAATGAATATACTCGGAAACACTTCTCAAGAATGTGCTTCTCGCTGCAGAGCAAACGCAGAGCAGCTCAGTTCTGTAATGCTTTTTTTTTGGTTCCTTTAAAGCGCTCCTCTTGACCCATAACCTCACCTTTCAGCTGCTTTGCAGCCGTGCCACACCACCACCAAAGTTAAATCTCCTCATTTCCAAGCCGTTAGACCATTTGAAACACGTTCCCTTGGTGTCCAGTGGGTCCTCGTTCCCCTACCAGGTGTTTCAGAGGGCTGTGTATGTCAAGGTGTTTGCAGAGAGGTGCAATTGAGTATGCAAATCTTACCAATTAATTTAGCATCCCAGCATTGCTTTATTATTATTATTATTGCCTGTAATTTGTATATTCAGCCATAACTCCATGGCACATCTGAGTTTCATATCCAGCTTCCTATTTCATGGCTCCTTTACATCTATATACACGATATATTTGTATATATATGTATGAAATAAAGCATCTTCATTCCTACTTGTGCAGAGTGAGGCACGTCCTTCCTTACAAAGCAGACTCACTTCTCGGTGACTGCAGGCTGCAGTGCCCTGGCAATTCCTATTGTGTTCTCTTGCCATTCCAGAGCATTCTTGTTCAGCATTTCCAGAGAGGGTTCTGCATGTCGCTGCAGAGCAAGCCAGTGCTTTTGTGTGCATGTCTTTGTTGTTCTTTATTTTGCTGACAGAAACCAAGGTATCTCTGATTCATTCTGGTAAGGCATGCTTTCGCTATTGTTTCGCAGGTTATTTTGAGGTATGTTTTCCCCCAGGGTTTTTCCTCGCTTCGCTTTTTGACCTTTTAGCATCCTACAAGCGATCTTCTTGATTAAACGTAGCAAGTCCTAATGGGTTTACATGGTGTTTCTCAAATGAGGGTAATTTGAGGACTTCAGATTGACGCGGGGAGGGAAGTGGTGATTGTTCCAGACTTCGAGGTGCCCATGGCATAACTGCATGGGATAAAACAGCATTTCTCCACCCCACTCCCCCAGGAGGGGAGCCCACAGACACGTCCTGGTTGCTCGTCACGTTGGGCAGACACGTGAAGGGTTATTTTCAGCAACATCTGTGTTGTAGCGCTGTCCTAGGGACCATTTTGCTGGAGGTAATTTCTCCTCCTGCATCCGTCCCATCCGCCTGGCTGTGCTGTATTTCGCGAGATGGGTGGCAAACATCTGCGGGCTGTGCTGCGCGAAGCCTCTCGTGCTGTGGACACACACAACAACAGGAGAGTAGACGAGGTTAATTCGTGACAACATGCAACCTCGCCTCCAGAGCGAAAGCTGCAGAGGCCAAGAGCCGTGAGCTGCTCTGGTCATCAGACCTCCGGGGTGGCGAATGGAAAGAGCATCGCTGGCTCCCCGGCGCGGTGCAGCTGCGTGGGGACCAAACCAAATTCCCACCCCTGAGGGCCGTGGGCTGCGGAGCATCCCCAGCTGCAGCCTGAGAGCAGCGAGGTGGGGAGATTTGATGCCATAATTTGCATTACTGACATTGCAGAGGGAGTCCCCAGGACAAACTCCTCCGTTCGTCTCGGTACCGGCAGCCTGAGCTTGGAGGACGCGTGGTTGCTCCTCCAAGAAAGCCTGCTTTCACTGGGATTGTTCTCAGACACTGTGTGCTCAGAGCTGGTGTGGTCACAGCCCCTGTCTTAAGCTAGCTCTATTATTTTTCTGAGTAAGTGGTTTATTTGTTTCCCTCACTGTCATTTATCTTTTTGACTTGGCCTGATTAGAAAGACAGAGTTTAATGGTTAGATCTACTTGTAGCCAAGACTAGGTGTCACAGCTGGTTCCCACTGCTCCGTAGGCACTGTTTGGGTTTGCGTTGTATTCACTGAATATTTGAATTTATGAGGCTATCTTTTGATTTTTTTATTATTATATTTTTTTAATCTAAGATTTCACATTGAAAGTAATGCTTATCAGAGCATGCTTGAGCCATGATATTAGAATTTGGTGGTGGAAGGGTATTTTGATGAACTGCACTGGGAAATAAACATATTGCGGCAGTCTCTTGTGTTTCTCCTTCTGAGATTAAAATTAAATGGCTTTGCCCAGGTTATGAAAAGCTTTCTGGTCAAGAAATTTTGCTTCACTGGGAAACAAAACCCCCAGTCAAAATGAAAAACCAAGGCATTTCAGCCATTCTGAGTCCTTATAATTTTTTTTTTTCAGGTGAAACTCTTATCTAGATTGTTCCAAGCATGTTGAAAGCTTTGTTTCTTTAAAGCATGAGAGTGTGGCATATGAGAAGTCTGCTTATACCTGTCAGGAAAAAAAAAAAATATATATATATATATATATATATATATATATATAAATGGCCCTGCTGCATTTATCAATAATCTTTGTGACAAAACAGAGCTATGGAGATCAGGGGAGCCCCGAAATGTCTGCAGCCCTCTGTGTCCCCTGCTGGGTGTTGAATTAACGCAGGTTTACAGAGCCAGCAGGCTTCAGCAAAGGTTGGTTGGAGCCCTTTGTGCTCCCCAGCCGTGAGGTGATCTCTGCAGGCGCAGCCGGGCGTTGGGCGAGCTCCATTTGATGCTGCAGCGTTTCAAAACTCTGGATGTCGTATTAAGATTGTGTTCACAATAGCAGGGAAATGAAACATGTTTGTTTTGAAACAATTAGTGCTGTGCCATTACAAAACCTCCTTGGGATGAGGGCTGTCATTTGTAGCCTTAGCTCTGCCAGCAGCTGTGCCACTCGCTTGCAGGGTTCCTGGGCGCAGGTCCCCGCGTGCTGCTCTTACCGTGGCAGGGCTTTTATTTCATCGTGCTCTGCAGAGCCCAAACCAGATAGCCAGGGAACCATGGCATTCAAAAGCGGCGCTGATGAATTCGTTGGCCTTTTGACCTGACCTACAAAGTAATTTGTTGCTTCAGTTCGTTTTACAGCACTTGGGCTCGCTTGGAGCCGCTGGGCTGGGGAGGCGCAGCAGGATTTCTGCCCGTCCCTCGCACAGGAGGCAGATGCCAGCTCTTTCGCTGGGCTGGTGTGTTGATCTCTGGGCTCTGTGGCTGGATGGGCTTTGCTTTTTGCTCTCCGTTTTCTCTGCTCTGCTATGAAGCCTCTCTTTTGGGAGCTTTTCACTGGCTGCAGCACCCATGCAAAGAGTTCGCAGCCCCCTGGGCATCAGCCCGGCTGCCCGAGCGGCCTCTCTGTGCCTCTGCTGGCGGCTGGGGGCCAGATCCTGCCCGTCCCCAACCTGCCAGCTGCAGAAATAAATAGAAACACGTGCTGCGAAGGCAGGAATTTAAAGTGCAGGAGGTTTTGAATCAGGGTTTAGGAGCTGTAACACCAGCATTGGCTGCATCCGTGGCTCTGTCGGTGCCAACACGCTGACCCAGTAAGTTCAGCCAGTTCTCCCCTTTGTCCTTCAGACCCCTTTTGTGTGCTGCTGCCTGGAGGTGACACGTCCACAAACAAGGAGAAAGGAGGAGGGCAATGACAATTTTAAATGGGTTTTACAGTTTTCCTTCAGAAAAGCTAACGCTTGCGGATTCCCACCTGCCGACAGCGCTGCTTTTCCCTCTTCAGCTCTTTCAGACCCAGCTAGGAAACGAGTGGTGCAAGGCACGGCCCGAGCAGGTGGGTTTGCTGAGCCCACCTCCTGCCGGGGCAGGATCCGGCCCCTCCTGCAGCCCTCAGCAGCTCGCAGGCGGTGTGCGAGCAAAGGGGAGGGCCAGGGCTGGGTGCACATCGGGAGCAGAGAGGCCTTTAATGATCGTAGCGGGGACTTTTATGACCTGCAGCTTCACGAGCCACTCTTTTAACTGGTAGTCCATGAAAGGAGTTTATTCTCCTCTGCTATTTAAAGGATGCTTTTGATGCCGTGGTTTTGTTCTCGGGGCAGTGTCAGGGTTGATAACCTTTGGAGCTGCTTTTTGAAGCCTGTTCGTTCTTCCCTGAGGTGGGCGTGCATGCATTTGGTGCGGGTAGGTATTTGGGAATCAAATACCCGCCATCAAGTTTATTCAGCATAAAAAAAAAAAAAGAAAACCCCATCCTGGTGAAGCTGCCCAGGTTCCTGGCGGGTGCAGCAGCAGGCAGAACGGGAGCATTTGGCTCCTCCTGCCTTCATCTGGTGTGAAATCTCTGATTTTATGGAGTGGAAATACCTGGGGAAGTGCCCCGAGCAACGAGCTGCCTCGTAGCTGGGAGGGCTGGGAAGGCTTCTGAGCCGAAACCCAAGTTTCGGGGTTGGGATGTGTGTTTAATAACTGTCAAAGAGTTTTTAATGCAGCGACTATTTTTCATGAATAGGAGGTCGCTACATAAAATGTTTGCCTCTTGGCAAAAACCGTGTTATAAAGATGTACTTGCTCTAGGTTTAAAGTGTTAATTATGTGGTATACTGAATTGGATTTAAAGGTCCCTGAAGACCTTTGAATCTCAGTAGCTAATGAGGCTTACAGAAGAGGGCTTGAGAGAGAAAAACTTACTGGCAGTGAGTAATACTGGTGAAAGAGCTCCAGGATTGAGCAAGTTTTACAGAGGATAATTAGCAAGGATTGCATCAGCGTTTGGGGCTTGTGCTGATCTCCAGCTCCATCTTCCATGATCTGCATGTCAGTGGCAGCCGGCTGCGGGCACCGAGGTGGTTTTCGTTGGGTTACCAAACCAGAGGGTGATAGAAATGACCTTTCTGGTGCAGCTCAGCCGCCCGGTTGGGATGGGCCAGGCGTCTGTATGCTGCTGCCACGCATCCATCCTGCTGCTGCTGGGCTTGGCAGAGCCTGGCCTTTGGGTCATCCACTGCCACGATGCTTAACCGTGTCCTTGTTCTTCCAGCTGGCCTTGCTGAACTTCTTTCACCCTGAGGAAAAGCTGCACGTTGGAGAGGAAGGGAGACGTGTCCGGCGGAATAAAAGGAGTAAAGGCAGCGAGGGGCCCGATGGTGAGTGTCACTTCGTTCCTTGCTGCTGTGCCTGGCACTTTCGCACTCGTAATCAGGAGGCTGACCTTTATTTTCTGATCGTGGTTATATGCAGAGTTCCGTATGTAGGGGGAGAAAAAAAAAGTGTCATCTGTGGCTTATAATTGTCTCTATATAATTTTGATTGCCTTCAAGATTATTAGTTCCAGCAGTCCTTTTTTCTACAACTGGAGCTCCAGTGAGCTTGCACAAATCAGTGCTACTCAGTACTCTTGTCGTTAGCTCTTCTTCTCCAATAGTGAGGCTCTGTGCTCATTCGAGCTAATAATTTGTACTTGTACACCTGTATTTGTTGCTCTATTCAGCTGTTTTAGATGAATACAACCAGACCTTCTGGTTGGGTTTGGAGGTGGTATCTGAGGGTGCCTCCTCTGCAAGGACCATCCCGTCACCTGCTCCTTGATGGGATGGGATGTTTTTTTTTTTTGTTTTTTTTTTTTTTTAAGTGTTTTAATCTTCAATCTGGAAGGCTCTGGGAGGTGGAGCCCATTCCTGATGTCGCCCATTCCTGCACTCGACCACATCTTTCAGCAGAAATGCTGCTACTGCTGCTACCCTTACCCTAGCATCAGGAGCTGGTATGTGAAACAGGACAGAAATCGGAGTAAGAGGTGCGTTAGGGCAGATTTAGAACAACCACAGCTTACCGAAAGCTGGCCCAGCCGCCAGATCACGTTGCCCCCATCAGACAGGGTCTGCCGAGCAGCAGCAGAAACATGCGCTCTGCTCGGCTCTGCCTTGGCACTGGCTGACAGCGAGCAGCGAGGCTGCCTCGCGTGAAGTAGAGCAAGAAGTAATTAAGGAGTGGTCTGTGCGTGGCTCGGTGCCTGCTAAGCTTGTCAAGTCCTGACGGCGTTTATAAACTTCTCAGCCCGCGTTAGTTTTCCCCCCCTCGGCTTCCAGGCTCGGTGAGCTCCCCATCCTCCCCTCGCAGTTTCGCAGTGGCAAACGCTCTGCGGTGGCTCCGCTCCAAGAAATAGCTTCATGAAACTCCCAGGATTCCTCCTCCCCGAAACGCTGACAAGTATGATGCATTTGGTACAGACTCACTGAGTGATTCCAGCTCGGTGTGGTCCAGCATCCTCAGCGTCGGTGTCGGCCTGATGCTCAGATGGCTCGGGGAGGATCCGGTGCCTTTTGCAGCGACTCCTCGAAATCCATTCCAGCGTCTTCGCGAGGCGCTTGTGCGAGTAGCAAGTTTCCACTCGATGGGAACCGTGTAAATTCAGTGCTGCCGGCAGATGTCTGGTGGAATTAGCCTCGTCCGTTAGGCTGGCTGAGCACTGGCTTCGTACTGACAGATGTGCAGAGAGTCGTGGTGCTGTGAGAAGGAGCTGCTGAAAGCCGCTGGACCAACGGGGGCTTTTCTCCTCCGTGCTGTGCCTAAGAGAAAGCGTGCACTGCCTTTGTGACACCTCGGCAGCCTCCGTGCCTGTCCCACATCCACTCCATGTTCCCTGAACGCATCAGGGCTGAATCATTCCAGCAATCTAGCACGGTTCCACCAATTATTATTATTATTTTTTTTTATAAGTTGTTTTTTGACCGTGAAAGGTAATGGGGATGGGCAGAAGTGCCCCAGTGACAGGTTGTTCTCCTGCTGACAAGAGCAGGATGGGCTGTGCTGGCAGGCGGCTGCTCAGTGTTTGGCCATCTCGGTTTTATGAGGGAGGGAGGCATTTAACAAGTGTAAGCTGTCAGGGTAGGGATTGTTCTTGTAACAACCATAAAATCAGTAAACAAACAACAGAGCTTTCTTCCCTGTGTGACTCCTGGGGTTTGTTTTAGGTTTGCGTGCAGGAATCTGTTTTTCAGAGAAGGCAAATGAATCCTTAATACACACACGCACAAATAAATGATTGTTACGGTATTGATAACACCGCTTGCTTCATGAGTTTTACAAAGGAAAAGCTGATCAGATCTTTGATCTCCAAAGAGCCTCCCGAAGATAAAAGTGGATGCACTGTAACTTCCCAGAAGGAAGGAGATGTGCTTTCCACTTGAGGCCTCGCTAATATTTGTCTGGAATTAATTTTACCAACTTTCAAGTCCCTTCACACATGCAGCGAAAGGCTGGGGCGATGCGACGTGTGAGAAGCCGTGGCTGCAGGGAGGCTGCGAGGCCTCGCTGGGTGCCTGCTGGGGTCCTCACCAGCTTTTCCCAACAAAGCGATGGGCTGGATGGTGTGTAGATGTCAACGATACTCTGGGTCTTTTCCTAAAAGTTCGGGTTCTTTTAGGAAAAGGAGCTTGGGCAGCGAAAAGGGCGTTTTGAGGAGGGCTCAGACGGGTCCCATCCCCTTCCCCAGGGTGGGAGATTGGGGGCCGCCGGCGGTGAGCCCGGTGTGCCGCCTCTGTGCTGCTTTCTGAAAAAGCCCACAAAAAGCTGTGTGCAGCAGGGCAAGGCCATCAATCACGCCCCGCCACTGACAAACACGGCTTGAGTGCTCCGAGGGCTCCTCCTCGGCGGACTGCTCACTTGTCATGTTTTACGAGCGTGTTTGCTTAATTTTTTGTTTGCGCCCCTCCGTGCGCGGTGCCCTGGAACCGCCTGAACAAAGCCGGGGTCGTGTCCTGGGAGGAGCAGGAGGCTCCTCGTGCCTGGCCCCACGGCTCGCCCCGCTCCTGCTCGCCCTTTGCCGGCTGCCAGCCGTGCCGTGCCGCGCCGTGCCGCGCCGTGTCGCTTCGCCAGGGGCCAGCGGCATTAACGGGAGGCTGGTGCCTGCCCCAGCCCCGAGGAGCGCAGATCGTGTTTCAAGCCAGCTTCCTCTACATGCCTCCAAAACCAACGTTTGCACAGCTTTTAAAGCTGCTCCAATTCCTTTCGACTTCTCAAGGCGCGGGGTTAGCCTCTTTACGGCTCCAGTTTATGGCGCTCCGCGTTACCGGCTCCACCTGCCGCTTAATTTGCCCTAGTTCACTAAAACTTGACCCTCTCCGATGTCTCTTTCTTTATTTTCCTCTTTGTGCCCTCCTTCCTTTTTGTCTCGGTGTATTTATGCTGCTGTGGAACCGCTGTAGCTCCCAGATTAACAAATCATTCTGGAGCTGGTAATTAGCAACAGTTGTGCTAAAAGGAACCATCAAGAATGTTAAATTAGTCCACTTTTAAATAAACTGTGTATGAAATGTTAGATCTCTATTCCCAGAGCAACAGTAAAAATGCTGCTGGCTCTTTGCTAACAAAGCCAAAATATGGGAGTAGCATGGTTGTAACTACAGAGACAATTCCGTGCTCTTGAGGTTATAAATAATGACAGAACATTTACAAAGCAGATGTCAATAGGACTCTTTAAAAAACATTGTTTTAAAAAAACTAGTTTCTTTTTCTCCTACTTTCATCTCTGTTCCCAGTTAGATCCCTGCAGTGCCGCTTTCCTGGTTTGTTTGGTTTTTGCTTCTCGGTTTGGGGTTGGTTTTTTTGTTGTTTTTTTTTTTTTTTTTCTCCCTTCCTAGGTTTTTTCATATTGAGCTTGGTGAGAAACATAAATGATTGTTATCCATTCTTTGATTTGGAGCATGGCAGCTGGAAAGAGGCTGAGCAGATGGCTGTCCTTAAGCTGACAACAATTTGGTTCCTACTACTTTGGCAGTCCTTACTGCTGAGGAAAGTCCTTGATGAGAACTCACTGCTTTTAGCGCTGTGAATGGTTTCTGCTGAACCAAAAATTCGGTTCCTTTCACCGGGATGGCAGCAGCTCGAGAAGAGCCCCGCTTTTACCTGGTGCTGGGGGAACAGCGCGCTGGGGCTCCCCTGGGTGCCGGCGGGGTTTTGGCTGCAGGTAGCTGGCCCCGAGCCCCCCACCCCATAGGGACAGGCACCTGCGGCTGCCCCCGTCCCCACGTCCCCTCCTGTGGGGTCGCGCTGGCGGTGCAGCCGGGTTTTTTTTTTTGTACGGATCACAATAGCGACCTTTCCTGCTCGCTTCCTCTGCTTTGGAAAGGGAAGATACATCCCTCCGACTCCAGAGCCCAGAACAATCGGTTCCTTTGTGTCGGCCCCGTGCAATTCCCCAAAGTCCAGGAATTCTCAGAAACGCAGATGTATTAAGGGCGATAGAGCCTTATTGTGCTCAGAAACCATGGTGATGAGCACTCAATAAATAAAGAACATTTCCTGGATACTGGAGCGGAGGAGACAGTCCCAAGGAAAGGCTCACCAGAAAATACTCACTCTTCTCTGATTTTTCCCCCCCAAGAATTTCTCTCTGATTTCCCCCAAAATGGCAGAAGGGAGGAATTAAGATATGTTGCAATAGATTTTTCATTTTTCACGTACAAGGACCATGACATCACTGCCAGTATTTTTTATGACTGTGGCTAAAACTAAGACCCCAGCTCATTTACAGATCCTTACCTACGTGATACACCGAGGTTTATTATAATAAGGTGGGCTGTTTGTCTAAGGTCCCTTATCTTGGGCACTTTCCGTCCATGAAGACACATTGATAAAAACGTAGGAAACTAATTTTAGACCCTGGTCTTGTGTCTGTGCTTGTTTCTAACCGCTGTTTCCACAGAGACGGATCCAGAGAAGCTTAACAACTGTCTGAAAAATCAGAATGAGTTCAGGTCACGGTTTTCAGCTCTCTTACTTAATGCTAGTGGCAGATTAATACCAAGTCATTTCTGGAAACAAGTGAAAATAAAGGGGAAAAATACATTCCAGGGGGTCTTCTTGCTCCAGGTGTAACTTGTAAAAGAGTGTATTTTTAGGCAGCTGAAATGTTTTCAGCTTATCCTTGGCTCAAACCACTCCAAATTAATTTCTTTAATCCTGAAATCACTTTGAAGCCAAATTTGCTGCAGTGTCTGTTAACAGTCTTTGCTGAAGCCCGGCTTGGGACACCATAGGGAGTCATTTTCCACGCAGAAGCATGATGGGGTGTGGGTGCAGACGGAGTCCGGATTTCTTCTTGAACTCTGCTGGTACGCAGCTACCCCAGGAGCCTTCCCTTCCACTTCTGACCTGGCTTGTTGCAGAAGCCCTGCTTCCTTACTCTTAATATTCCTAACGATGGGATGGGGTTGATTAGTTCCATTCACAGAGCTTCCTTGGGGTGTGTTTGTCCTTCTGGCACCTCCCCATTTGTCTCCTGTCTGCTTTGCATGAGCTGGGTGGACCGCCAGGGAAAGGTGTGGGGATGCTGAGGATGCTTGGAAGGCTCGAGAAGGAATCCCCTGGTCAGAACTCCACCCAGATTGCGTTTTCAGATCCTTGTGCTAATTGAGCCTTGTCCTGATGGATCCTTAGTGCCTGACCCAATGTTGTGTGCTGCTGCAGCAGGCTTTGCTGAAACTCGACCTAAACTTTTCAGCTTCTTTTAAAACTCCGTGCTGAGCAGGGTCCAACATCATTAGAAGTGACTGGGGATTCCATCTGAATTCCACTTGTGGAACCGGGCCTTCTCTTAATGCCTCCGGTCAGATGCTGACTTTTTCAGAATCTCAGTTTCTCCTGTTACAAAACATGGTGCGGGCTAATGAGACGAGAACAGATGTCACAGCAAGGCAGGAATGCGATCGCATCTGAGCTGTGCGCATCTGGACCATGGATGCCCTGTACCAGGCATTATAAATGCTCGACGAGTCTGGTAGGTGGTGATTTCTTTCCCACAGTACGAGAGAGGCTCCATTGTCTGTCTTACTGAAGTATTTGCAGCTGAGCTTTGATTTCTGTGCATAAACCGGCTCGCTGGCCACATCCACAAGTACTTTGCAGGCAGACACAAGTTTGCTCAGCACATGCTCCGAGTGCATCTGGTCGCCGATCAGCTCTGACACAAAAGCTGGGGGACTGGTGCCGAGTCGGGGCGTGCAGACCTTCCCAAACGGCCAGGGCTTGGGGTTCAGGCTCAGCGTCCTGCTGCAGCAATTCCAGGGTATCTGCCTTGGGCAGATCCTGGGCAGAATAACCCTATTTTCTGTCCGTGGCAGCAAGGGCGTGACCGAATGGCCAAACCCAGAGCTGCTGCTCTGGTGACGGGAATTGTGAAGTTGTCTTCAGTTGTGGCCTGTCTGGGCGCTCAATAAAACTCTGCTCAGTTAGAGTAGACCAGATACATTAACCATAAAAAAAAAGAAAAGTGCTGTTGCACAAAGCTAAAGAACACCACCACCGAGAAGCTCTTTGGGGAAAAAGTTGCGAATGAGGCATGATAATTCCCTGTTTTCATTAGGGCTTTGTTAGCCATGATGTATAGCAACATTGTTGGACTCATAACCGATCTCGTTAACACGAGCAGGATTTGGTTAAGTACGTTAATCTGTTTGCAGTGATGTGAATGGGTAAACTCGAGGGTTGGCAGAGCCAAGAGCAGCTCCCAGTGTCACAGCGGCTGCAAGGACGGGGCCACGCAAAAGGCACAGGCTTCCCAGAGAGCGGTCTCTGTCCCTTGGATTTCTTTAAGGCTGCTTTTCAGATTCATACGGCTCCAAGTGCACGTTTGTCTTTAGATATAGGTCCCATGCTATTCGGCGTAATTAAACCATCAGATTGCAGGCAGCTGTTCACTGCTGCAGAGGTTTGCAATCCAATTAGCCAGAATTACATGCAGCAGGAAGAAAAACATGTCAGCCTGTGCAGAGATGAGATAGCTGAGTAGATTTCCTCACACCTGCCCTTGATTCCTTGTGGATGGCTGTAGCGGGGAGGCATGCGTTTAAAATCTCCAGCAAACAATTTCGGAGAGTCTTTAATACGCTTGGTTAAAACCTTGCTGCAGCGCCACTTGGGAATCATTTCTACTGGAATTCATGACATATGTTAGTTGTTTATCTTAGTGGGATATGACTTAAAATGTCAGAGTGTTTTGTGTTAAGCAACAACCGAATAAAACAAACAAAATAAAAACACAGCTGTAATACTACGCTTTAAATTGTTGAATTCAAATATGCGGTATTGATAAAGTAAGCAATAGGGTGCAGCGCTGTATAGAAAAATAAGCCTTGTGGGTCCAGCCAGCAAGACAAGAAAAAGCCTTCAGATACTTGAAATAGAAATAGTAATGCTGTTTGTCAGCTCTGCTGTAAAGATCCAGCTTTTGGAATCCAACCTAAGTGCCTGAAGGAAAACAAAAGGCACATCATATTCTTCTTCCATAGCCAGTGAGAGTGCGGAAAATGAAATATGATGGCCACAGGTTCTGGTGTGAACCCCAGGAACTTGGCTGGGACTGATTATGTGGGAACGGAGCTAAGAAGGGTGGAGATTTATGTTTGATTGTTTTTTTCTTTTTGGGTTGTTTTTTTTTTTTTTTTTGAAAAGTCAGTGCAATGTTACTTTGCCAGCAACAGTGGCTCTGGAGTTAATTGGGAGCAGGATTTTGTCTTTGTTCATGAACACATTTGCGCTGCGATGTGCTTGCACCTAGTCAGTGGAGACTGGATTTAAAGAAAAAAAAGGCAACCCTTCATGTTACCAGGAGGCTGTCCTGAGGTCTTGCCTCATCTAAGTAATACATACACGCGTGCAAGGGTAGAGCCCAGTGCCACCTCAGCTCTTGCCAACCATCTCTGGGGCCTCTCTTGCCCCAGATCAAAGATTGAGGGATTTCATCTCAGTTTGCTGAAATTTTTCATTTTTTCAAGCACAATAATGAACACAACAACCTTCAGTATAATGAAACATTTGGCTTTCAGCTATTCTTGTGGCATGGTTTCAAAGGCTATCTCAAACTCTTCAGTGGTTCACCTTGGCCAGAAGAGGGAGGACGGAGCCCGGTGCTGCCCATGGAGCTGTCGTGCGTCAGCCTGTGCCTGTCCCCATGGAATGGAGCAGACCCCGGGAGGTCACCAGATCCCTTCAATGCATGAGCACAATTACATTCATCCTAATCCTTTTCCCCCATCCAACTGGTGCAGAAAGTGTCAACAGGGTGCTGCCCAACAGGGTGCCTTTACCTGGGCAAGTGAAACAGGTTTTTGCCTGATGCTCTCCTAGGTCTGTCCCTTGTGCTCCCACTTCAGTTAGACCATCTTGAACTGCTGTAACTAAAGATTTTTCTCCCTTTAATATGATTAAAGACCGATATAAATTACACCACAACTGCCTGGCTTTATTAGCCAGTATCACTGTATTTCTGCGTTAACTGTCCTCACATTCCTTATGAACTTGACCGAGTTATTCCCCATTGTGAAGAGCCCTGTTTCTTAATCATCAAACCAGGCAGAAATCTCTCTGAAGTATTGGCAGGAGAAAAAAACAATGGCAGCAACAACAAAAAACCTGTTACGTGATGAGATGTCTCATAGTCTGAAGCTGTCTGAGGCAGAGGGATTGTGGCTCTCTGGCATCTAGTGTCGCTCCAGGGACTCGAGAGACGGGGCTGGAATGAGCTGTGCCTTCTCCATTTGTTTTCAGCCCGATAGGCTTGCGTTGGGGTCTGGTGCAGGGGATCAGAGGGATGGGGAGGGAGCAGGCTGCTGATCCATGGATCTCCTGGAGCAGAATCGGATCATCTGGATAGCACATGGACGTAGGCTTGTCCTTTGACAGATTGCTCGGAGGAGAAGAGCAGTGAGGTAGCAGAAAGCCTTTTTCATACCTCATTTACCACAAGAGAAATGATCTTCAGCCTTTGGTGTTGGTGCACAAGCTCTTCTCAGACCCTTCTGGCCAAGCAGCAGAGTCCCAGAAGTGTCGGGGGAGACCTCCGTGTGGGATACTTCCCCTGGAGACATATGGAGACATGGGAAAAGTCCTTAAAGGAGATGAAGAATAGCCTTAAAAGTGCATGTAGCCAAGGGAGTGCCTCAGAAGAGCACAAAGAGCTGCAAAATCCCCATGATCTCCCAGGCTTGAGGAAACTGGTTTGAGCATTGGGCACTTAAGTTCAGCGCCAGGGTGGGGTATCAGAAACCATGGCAGCTCTGAGTTGGTGCCGAGCCAGCCTTGGGCACTTGGCAGCCCACAACTGCAGAACAAGACAGGGTGCTGCTGTCTTTTAAGCTAAGATTCCTGAAATTCGGGGCTTAATGTTCTAACGCATGTGGTTAAAGGCGGTGAAGGTGGAGCGGCGGCCGTTAGATGAAGGACGCTGTCCTGTGGGGGGCCATCGTGGAGTGTCTCAAAGAAGTAACGAGGAAAAGACAATGAAGGGTGACTGTGTCCATGCATGAATTTTGAAGAGTTCAAAACAAAATTGGAACAAAAGCAGAGAGAGAGGCAACAATGGTGGTTGAGAATAACTGCATGGCCCAGGGCTCTGCCTTACATGCTTATACATCAAACGGCACAGTTTCATCCTTTTATTCTCCCTCCACTTTGTACAATAAGCTCCCCTCTCAGTTGTGCAGCATGCTCAGTGTATTTGGATTTATTGAAATCAGTACTAGCCTCGTACCTGCGACATCCCATCCCTAGCTGGGATTCAGCCGCTCTGCCTGTGGCTGCTGACAGCATCTTTCCTCCACACTTAGCAGGAGCCCGCCCTTCCTCATCCCACCCCCCCAAAAAGCACTCTGCCAAGGCATACCAGACACTCGGAGTAGCACATGATGTGTTTTACTTCTGGGACGTTTTCCTAGATCTATAATTCATCGTATTTTCTGGAGTAATCATATCAATAGGAGCTGCTCCTCAAGATCTGCTGCCTTGTTCTCTGGAATTGGTGAAGAAGCACTTTCTTTTTAGGAGAAGGGAAAAATTCATCTTGTTTCAGTATTTGTATCACCGACTGATATTTCAGTAGGGTCCAAGAAGCTTTCATCTGGCTAGACCAAATTTCCTGAAAATGTTGAAAACATATTGGTTCCAAACCTCCCCAAAAACCACATGTTCTAGATTAAGCATGTGTTTGGGAGCTAACATCCTTCTTTCCCCAACTCCACCATAGTCTGGCATTAATAACGCTGCACTTAAAAATATTTGAAAAGCCTTGCATATCTCGTACCCATGTGAGTGAAGTAAATATCATTACACGCCTTCTGTAAATGAAACGACCAAGCTCTAGTGGACTTAGTCAGTACACTTTTAAGTGGACTTTTTGATCTTGCCCATGGAGACAACATATCAAAGAATGTAATGGATTCTTCATCGCTTGAAATCTTACTCTCAGAAGTAACGCTTGAGCTTCTCTTTCTGTCTCCCCCCCCAAGTAAATAAATAAATAAACAAATTAGTCAAATAGGGTTAGGGGAGCTGATGGGAAGGCTCAGTGGGTCAGGCTTCTTTATCACTTCATCATCACAGTGGTTCCTTCTGGTCCTAACACCTGTGGGAGCTGACAGTGCTGGTTAATGCCCGGCTGTAGGTCAGGATTTTACTGCTTTGTCCTTTTTTTTTTGAGGGGGAAGCTCCAAGTGGCAGAGAACTTCTTCTGGGGGAGATGGGCACTTTCACAGCTAGAAGGCGCTTGCTGTCAGAGCAAATACTGAAAAAAAAAAGAAAAATACTTTGCACAAACTTCCATAGCTGTTGAGAGCAGTGGTCATTAAACCTAATGTTCTTCTTCCAGCTACAGCCAGAAGCTCACACTTCAAAGAAAAAGCTGCAGGTTTTTTTGGTAGTGCACAAAGAGAGAGAGTTTTGAAAAAGTGCATATTAGATCAGTCACGTAGATTCCCTGATACCATCTTCAGAATCCGATGGTTGTTGTGAAAGTAGCTGTGGGCTTAATGATTTCAACGAGTGGTAGCATTGCACTTTATAAACGAGTGAGAAGCGATGAGACGTTTCTGGGAGACTCTGTGGTGTTATGAATCACTGAGATTTTGTGTCCAATTCTGTCTGTGCCCTCGGAGGAGGGTAACTTCTCATATCCCAGAGGCAGAGCGGTGATGGTAGTGTGGATACGGTTCGGTTATATCATCCAGACCCACAGATTCCCCAAAGCAGAGCTGTGCTTAGGCGAGGAGATGTGTGATACGCTGACTGGAGTAACTCAGTGCTCAGAAATAGGACAGGAACGTCGTACTGATCCTGGCGAGCAGTGAAAACAGCAAATTCGGGAAGTGGGTTGGCACCGCCTGCAGAGGACGTGGTGGTTTTTGCAGCGCACCTCCCTGCGACTGCTTCCCAAGGTGAGCACCTTGAAGACATCAGCGGATGTCTTTGTTCTGAATTTGATGCGGATGTTGCTCGAAGGCAGTAGTGGTGCTCGCTGGCTTTTTCTGCTCCTGACAACTGCGAATTTGAGCAAGTTCAGCAGCTTGCCTAGGTACTCGCCCTTTGTTTGATGGTTTTCTATAATGGTCAGCCCTTTATAGGTTTTATATAAAATAAAAGTAATTACAAAGATCTGTTCCCGTCAATAAAACCAGTTTGAACTGTTTTGAAAGAATTTAAACTATTTCTTGTTAATCCACACACACAACTAATAAGTGAACGCAGGTTTTTTTTTTAGTGTGCTATTTATATCAGCACATGTCCTAAAGAAGTTTTTGATATTTTTGTATTTATAGTAAATCATAGCAGTGTGTAGCATGCAGAAAGTAAAATCAGGGGGGAAAAAAAGTAAACTCTCTTAATCTTTATAAGCGAAAACATGTCATATGTAATATCCTTGGGTTGCATCACCATCTGTTTTTTTTCTGAAGCCCTTGGAAATTACCCAGCAGATGTTAGGGCTGCAGGAGCAGAGGGCCAGAGCTGTTTCCCTGAAGCATCCATAGATATCTTCTGCTGCTTGCAGGTGCTGTTGTACACAACAGCAGCTCGTCTGTGGCAATTATTTTCATTAGCTTAGGTACGAAGTTTGCTGGCTTGCTGCTAGCACTGACAAAAGCAGCAATGCTGCTGGGAGAAGTGGCTTGGCATTGCCTCAAGCCTCCCCCTCCCACGGGCGCCCAGCTGCTGTCGCTGTGGGCAGAAGGCTGCGAGGGTGGGAGCTGTGTGTGGGTTGGGGTTTTTTGTTATCGTTTGGAGCTGCCTTCTTCTGCTTGTAACTTTCCCTCAGAGTTTGCCACTGCTGCTCTTTCTATGTTCCCTCCTGTTCTGTGAGCCGGCCTTTCCTTTTCTGAACAGATGTGGAAAAGCAGCTTTGGGATGGGGATGGGGCACCAGCGCTATTTGAAGCCAGGGTCCTCAGCAGCCCAGTGCACAGCGTTGTCACTCTGACACCATTTCTGGTGGGGCAAATCTCATCCTGCACTGGAGATGTCATCGGGCAGGTGATAGAGCTGGCGGGGCCTATTACAGCCAAGGCTGGGGAGCCTTTTTCTAAAGGAAATGCAGTGAAAGAGATGATAAATGTTAAAAGCAGATCAGGTGGCTAACTTGAATGTTTTAAGTCAGGGCAGCAGCCTGCTTTGTAGTTTTCTAATTATGGCTTTCAATACCAGTAGGCAAAAATAACCTTGCTACTTCCCAAAGGGACTGATGAGTTTGTGAGACTCAGGCAGTGCCCCGTGATGCTGGGGGCCCGCTCTGAGCCAAAAGATCCCATCCAAACCTGTGCTCACTGCATGCAGACTGTGTCCTCCTCAGCTCCGGCTGAAGAGCTCCACCATACAGCAGAAATCTTGATTATTCCCTGTGTATATATAATTTATAGGGCTACGCAATTTGCATGACTCAGTCTCATCCCGTGCTTATTTCTGTGTCCTTCAAAGCCACGCAGCCTCTCCTCTGATATCCCAGTTCTCTTCTGTATTAGCGGTTCTTGTCAACTTTCTTTCCTGTGCAAAAGAAAGCTGAAATGAAGGATTAAACGGAGCTGAGAGTTCCTTCAAGGAAGGATTAGAGCATAAGCATGAATATAATTTCAGATGAAAGGGAAGTAAAGAAGGGGATAGACTTCCCTACATCTTGGGGTCTGGTTTGACCTCGAGCACAAGCAGAAAGCACGCGGACAGGAGGCAGAGGAGAGGTGGGATTTTTAGGAAGAAATGTAAAAGTAGAGCACAAGCACCTGTGGAGAAAAAACAAACTATGCTGTGGTGATGGTGGCGTTTAATACCAGCAGGCAAGACCACAAGCTTGATCTCTGCTAAGGACGTGCCAGATAGTGAAAGGAGCTCATGACGAGCAGAGGTGATGTCAGAAAATTGCAGAAAAGCAAACTAAAGGTTATTTACATAAATAAGGCAAAATAGCTACTGGGGAGCAACTGGCCGGTCAATTTACTCTCCAGTCCAACGTGTACAAGGCTCTGAGACTAGGGAGGGCGAGGTGGGAGTAGCGGTGTGGGACAAGGCTCCAGCCAAAACCCTGCTTAATTTGTACGGTAATTAACCTGCTCCCTCGATGAGCGGATAACCAGAGGGTGATATGCCTAAAGTATCGCAGCACTTAACAGACTTTATTGTTTAAATACTGGGGAGTGGCCTCCGAAGAGTACAGCAGACAGGACTTTTTTTTTTCCTCTGCACATGTGTTGGGCCAGCGAGTATCTAGAGTCTTTCAAGTCCTGTGCCTCGGCACCTTGCGTGTGGAAGGGAACACACATCTGATATTTTGGTGGAGCTCTTCTTCCCAGCCTCAGTGAGAGACTTTGTTACCGTTTTAGAATAAATTCAGAAAAGTTTGCCATTTTGAGCAAAAATGAGGAAAATTCGGTCTTCTGGTGCATCGGATGAACCTCGTGGCTCTCTCTACAATTAAATTATCCATCCCCTCCTATTGGGAGATGAACAGATGCAAACCCCCGAGACTCAGAAGCTCCCAAGTCTAATAATATTGTGTTTTTTCATGTCAGAAGTATTTTTGTGTTTGTCGAAAGATTCACTTGCACAGCCGTAACATCTCTCTCTGCCGTGCCTGGAACAGATGCGTGTGTTGTAATATAGACTGTGAACATTGACATCACATGTGGTTCTCATTCCTCCCATTCATCTTTGAAGCTAATTGGTTCCATCCATTTCAAATGTGTTTGGCTCGCCGCAGCTATTTGTACTTTCACTCTGGTTATAGCGCTAATGGTGTGATATATATAACATGAAATAAACTCTCGTGACTCCAAGGTCTGAAGAGACACATACACAGCACTTGCATTTCGCTTGCTGCGTTGTTTTATTTTAAATGATGTCCCCAGACAGTTTTTTTCGTTTCACTGAAAATGTTATTAACTAGCTGGTGCCCGCAGGGATCGCCAGCGGGGTCGTGGCGAGTTCTGCATCGCGGGAAGTTTCAGAGCTCAGAAGGGGCAGAGAAACCCATCGGTGTTTGCAGAACATGACAGATTGTACAGTTGGTCCTGATGGTTGGCTTCAGCGTTTCTCCCCAGCAAGATACTGGTATGGGGTTCTATACACACGGGTTTCTATCTTCATGATTCTTAATATTCCGAACATAAGAATTAGTTTAAAAATAAAAAAAATAATAACAAACAGTAAATTAGTAGAGGTAATAAATTAGATAACAGCATAAATTTCCCATGATCCAACATCATAATCGAATATTCCTGCTGGAAAGGCAGGAATGAGGTTACTGGGTACTTCTCTGGTCCTTCTCTCATCTGTCCCCTACTTAGGGAACATGGCACTTCTGTGCTTGTTTGCAATTTGGCTTTCCCTACCACTGCTGACTCGAAGCAGCCTCGCTGCCGTCCATTCCTAGAAGTTATGCAGTTCCTTCACCCACAGCTGGGTTTGCTCAGCATTCGGTGCTGGGATGCTTGTGTCCCCAGTACAGGTGCCCCTTTACCAGCAGGTACGAGCACACCAGGGACTGGAGCTGGACGTGGCTGGGGCATTATTTTTTTGCCTTCCCGGGTCTAATTAGCTATTGGCCTGAACAGAAATTAAAAATTGAACTTTTCACATCTATGTTGAAACCGGAAAAGAGGTGCAAATCAGAGTATTGTACACATTTCTTTTAGCTAAAGGTGAGTTCAGTCTTTGGTGCATTTAGGGATTTGACTGACAAATTGAGAGAGTATTTGGAGATTCTTGCAGTTCATTTCCATTGCATGATTAATTTTCAAGGAAGCAGTGGCACATGTTTCACACTTCAACTTCTGCTCAAGACATCATGTAGTTTCTCAGCTTACCTATAAATATTTCCACTTCTTGCTAGGGAGGTTTGTATTCCCATTGATTAACAGTTTATAGTAATTATTTGCTTCTTTTTTAAATCATATATTTATTTTTTTTAAACAACACTGTTTGCAAGTACTTGGGCCACTGCTTTCAGCTGAGCTCTGAGCCCTGTTACCTTTCTTCTAACCTGTCCTCATCGGGAAGTTCAATGTGCCAATTTTAAATTTTAATCCGTGTGACTTCAAGCTAGCGTGGTTTTAGCAAACCTGCTCTCTGCTGGTTTTGCAGCTTCCCAGCTGCAGGTGTAAGTCGAGTTCAGGGGAATTTTCAGGGCCCTGAATGGCCAGACCTGGATGTGGCTGCGACGGGCTCCGTCCTGGCACCTCAGGGGCCCTTGGGACTGACTCTCCCTGCCAGGTGTCCACCGTGTCTGAAATACGGGGACAGTTTGTGTGCTGCTGCACGGGCTATAAATGCGTCCATTGTCTGCTTGAAAAATAATCAAATAATGTGCTGTGTATGGGTCACATTCAGAAATGGGTTCTGCTAGGTCTAAGGGTTTCTGCTGTCTGAAAGCTTGGAGTGCAGTACTGGTATTGGCAACTTCACTGGCCATGTACAGCAAATCTCTGTGCAGAGATCTGAGCAGCATCGCAGCCGAGCTGGAAGTAAGATGGAATCTGAATAAAATATCTGGTGAGAAGCAAAAAGCTCTACATCTTTGTCTTACTGGTTTTCTCACCAATTTTGCTCCAGCATCGCAGCGACACCCTTCTTGCTAAGTGGTTATTGATGGGGGAGGTTATGTAAGATGAAATGATCACCGAGTCTCAAGTTTTCTTTTTTTTTTTTCCTTTGCAGGTCCAAGTTCAGTTAAAAACAAGAAAAAGGGTAAGTTTGAGTTTTAATTTAATTTTACTTCAATGGCCCCTTGCTGTGCCTGTGTAAGACTGCCCCAGCTATGAATTCTCTTTAACCAATACGAATGAGAAAAGCAATGAGGCGTTCAGCCCTCAGCAAATAGCGAGGATTAACGCAGCGTGTGTTGATAAAACAGGCTGTGTGCTGCTCCTACAAGCCCTTACTGCTACGGCAGGATTGCATTCCCCAGCAGCAGCAGCGAGGGGTTACAGATATTTATTGAAGCCGTCTTTAAGAGCCGAAGGAAGTTAATTGCACTGTATAGGAGTAATTCCAAAGGTGCCGTAATTAAATAGTGGAGCTGTCGTGTACCAGCGATGGCGAGCTGCGTGCTGGTAGCACAGCCATCTTTGCTGGAGCAGCTTTAGTTTTCTTCTCTCTTCTGCCATGGATCTTGCTGCAGGTTGGTGTCTACTTCCAACTCACCAACCGAAATGTGAATATACCCTGCAGCTTTGTTGTGCATTAAACTCATGAGTGTTGCCTTGTTTCCATGCTGAGCGTTGGTCAGCCCGCAGGTATCCTGTCTGACTTTCTTGCCACGTTCCTCAAGCTGTTTGCAAAACATAACTGATTATTTTGTAAAATGCACACTGGTGAGATTCTGTGACTCGGGTTTTCAGCACGCAGCCCTGTGTTTCGTGGCGTGTCTGATGCCATCTCTTCTTGTGTGGGACTCCTTGAGAACATTTAATGGGCATAATATATTTGTTTGCTACCAGGAGCTTAAGCGAGCCAAAGGATCTGAGTTGCTTTATAGACTTACTCTCAAAAATATGCAACAGCCCCGATTTTAGGGAAGCAGAATCCAATTGCCTGTTCTTGCTCCTTGTAATGATCAAAACACTCCTGGGAGTGTTTCGAACCCCACGGTGCGCGCTCCCCTGCTGCAGGTTGCAGGAAAGGCATCGGCTGTGTGCAACTCAGGGGCTCCCCCAGACGTGCTGTCTCTGAACCACACGGCGCTCACGGCTGCTGCTCTGTTACCCAGGGGCTTCCAGCAGAAACCTGGCTGCACGTGCTGCTACGACCCCACAGCCTCACCTCGGTGCTCCTCGCATGCGGCCTCGCAATTTATGGCTGAGAGGTCGGGACCGGCCGCAGTCGGAAGCTTCGCTTGTATTTACCCTCCGAAGCAGCATAAAATTTTATGTTCAGAAAGCTTGTCCTAACAAAACTCTGAAACCCTAAACCCGCGCTCAGTCAGCTGAACTAATAACAAATGGTGCCTGTGGTGTTCGTAGCAGTTTTGGGTGGCTGAGGGATCTCGTAGAGCTGTATTACATACAGCTGTAGTGCTGTATAAAATATTTCAGTTTTATGGTATTGTCACTTTTTTTAAAAAAAGAATTAGAGCTTATTGTTTAGCAAATGACAATTAAGGAAAGCATACTGATGGTGCTTGGTTCAGTTGGCTTGGGGGTGAAGGAGGAGAGCTGCATGGAGCTGGGGAGTGCCACGGGACGTTCTCAAACCTCTGCAGACCCAAGAAGTACAGCAGCTCTGCACGAGGCCTCGTGTGCTGTGCAAGAGCCATGTGCTGCCTGCCTGGCCCAAAGCTTCAACTTTGTGCTCGTTGTTAAACGCTGAGTGCTCTCAGGAGATGGGTTTTGAGAGCTGGTTTCGGCTGTGAGATGGTTTCCCCTGCCTGATGGGAGCACCCGGCACAGACCCCATGGCACACAGGACTCCTGGGAATGAGGACTTCTCACATTCTGCCCCAATAAGTGGCTCTTAAAAAAAAAAAAAAGTGAAAAGAAAGAGGAAGCAATGGCATCTCATTCCCCACATATCCTCCTAAAAGTGTCTGCAGGCTTTCCCAGCTTCCTGGCGCACGGCTTGTTTTGCACCACAGCTCGGCCATGAATGGTCCCCTCAGTGGGAAGATGAATCGAGCTTTATCCGCTCCCAGAACTATTTTTTGCCTTGTGACTTTAACAGGCAGGATTGCATTAATACAGAGAAGAAGTTGAAATTACTTGAAGGAGCAAGAATGCATAGAAAAATAAGTGTCCCTGTGCGGCTTCAGAATTATGTGCAATTGTTTTACTGCTAAACTAGCAGCTAATTTAGTCGCAGACCAGATTTCTGAGACAGATTAGTTAAAACAGCTGTAATGTGTGTCCCTCTTGGGAAGGAAAGCAAGGAGAGACAGCCGCGGGATTCCTGCCTTAGTGCCTGTGATCCTGCGTTGGGATTGTCTAGATGGAAGGGGGCGTGGATGAAAAGAATTCATTAAGTGTGCTGCAGGGGAAATAGGTAAGGGATTGGATTCAAGCTGAGGATTTCCAAGACCTGTCATTATCCTGAGGAGGAGGCGGAGAATTGCTGGATTAGAGGCAGCCTGGCTTGGGGGCAGCTCAGATTCGAAGGCACCTCTGCTAATCTGGGCAAAACCGCTGCAGGTAACAATTTGTCCCCTTATGCCTTTGCCCTGTTTTTGTAGGATACCAGTGTTACCACAATATTATTTTAATTAGGAGTATTTAGCTTGAAGTAGCTTTCTACTTTAAACAAAGCACCCGACAGCATTCTGCTTCCTTTACACCTAGAAACAAAAAGCAGGGCTGGAGGTCGATCCTGTGCAGCTGATTGAGTCTCGGCCCCGTGGCAGTGCTGAAAGAAGCAGCTGGGTGCTGGGGCAGGTGACACGGGAAGGGACCGTGTGGCACACTGCGACTGGGCAGCACGGCTGACCCTTGGCCATGGCTGGTGGCCACGGTGCAGCAGATTGGATCCTTCCAGTTCTGCACAAAGTTCATGTCTTGTGGTTTTGTCCCACCACAGCGACGCATAGTTAGTAGAGAAACAAGTACCTAAATGTATGCAGAAACCATACCCATAGTCTTTATTTTCTATCCTCACTGTTGTCTAAAAAATGGTTTCATTCTGTGCTGTAGCAGACTTTGTTGCAGCAGTTGATGAAACGGCTTTGCCATGTTAGTAAAGCTCTTTGGCATCGAAGCTGTTAGAAAATCGCACTCCAAAAACTACGTCAAAAGACCACAGTTTCTCACGGGGATCTGGAAAATCAGGAAATCACAGGTCAGGTTTTCCCTGCAGACCTTACTTCGGTCCACTGCGTGCGTGCCTGATCAGAGTCTTTGGGTCTCCTTGCAGTCTCCTTGCATCGTTGCACTTTCTTTCCCCATCCTTTGTCCTTGTGCCTGCTGCAAGGTGCTCAAGGAACGCAGCAGCTCTTTGGTGCTTTCCTCCTCGGGGTTCAGCGAGCCCTGCCAAAGCCCAGACTGGGCACTGAGATTTTTTGAGGCACTGAGCATCTTGGTGCTTCCTGCAGTGTTCAGCACCGGGATGCTGTGGGGAGGGAAGGGGCGAGAGCGGGAGCTGCAGCTCGGCTCCGAACTGCCCTCTGGAGGAGTCCCTGGGCCAGGAGATGTGGTGGCGCCCGGCCACGTCCCTGCAGGCTGCTGCTGCTGTTAAAGATTTAGCTATGAAGGCACACGCGTACAGCAGGTGAGAAAGGTTGCAGCTGTTCTACCTCAAAACTCTATTTTCGTTGTAGAAGCAAGAAATTGCAGAATGTTTTCAGGGTTGCCTCTGTGGCCCATCCGGCCGGGTGCTCCTCCTTGTCGGGGCTGAAGTGGGAAACGCTGACGTTTGGCCTTGTTTTGTTTTTTTTTTCAGGTAAAAAGGCCGGTCCTCCAGGGCCCAACGGACCCCAGGGGCCACCCGGCCCTCCTGGCCCCCAGGGCCCCCCCGGCATTCCTGGCATCCCCGGGATTCCCGGCACCACCGTCATGGGACCCCCCGGACCCCCCGGCCCACCGGGCCCTCAGGGACCCCCTGGGCTGCAGGGCCCCTCAGGTAACCGCTCATCCCCATGGCAGGGTGCCCCTCTCTGCCTCCATTCCTGACACAAACCCCATTTCTGCATCCAGACCAGGGAGGTGCTGCTTAACACGGGCACCAAAACGAGAAACCAAGTCACACAGGGTTTGCCATACAAGTCAGATGAAAATGTGTTTTTCTCCTGCAGTCTTGGTTGTGTTTTGCTTTGTGCATGATATTATTCCTCCGTGGAGTCATGTGCCAGTTATTTTGTAAAAATCCCTGGCTGTAATTACTCTTTAAAACGCGTGTTAGTGGAAGCTCACATCGCTGTTGTTTGTGCTACGCACATGAACAGTCTGGTCTTAAAAAATGCTTCTTCAGAGAAATCAGGGCTGTCACCCTATGGCTTGCATGGCTCTCAAAGGAAAACTCAGTTGACTTTTCAGTTTATGTCTCAGAAATTGCTGAAGCACAGGCCAGCAGCAGCATGAGGTCCTTAGCACTCGAGAGTGCTGCCCACAAGCATCTCCTCTTTAACAGAGATTTGGCTCTCGGAGAAAAGAGATTTCAGCATGGAGCTTGAATGCAGTGAATGACCTGCGTTACTGCCGAGTCAGACTTGTAATCTTTGCAGCCAAGAGTCTTCATTACCACTACTGATCAGCAAAAGGGTTGTGCAATTTTTCCTTCTAGTGGAAACTGGTTGAATAACGTTGGGGCATTGTGATGATGCTAGGCAGAAGTGCGGGAATGAAATAAGAAAGAAGTGGGATGAGGCTTTTCCTTGCTTGCATACTTTCTAACATGAAGCCGTACCCCGGATAGCTGTTAACATCCTCCTCCTGCTATAAACGGGTCTTGAATGTTTGTTATGGGGTACAAGGAGTTTTCTCTAGAGGAATATTTACTGCAGCTCCTTCAAGCATAACTCTGCAATGATGTGAAATTGCGTTTTGCAGGTGCCACAGACAAGGCAGGCTCCAGAGACATCCAGGTTGGTTGATTTTCTTTCAAGTTACCGGTTGTTTGCCGACATGCAGAACCCACCCCTTCCCCTCTGTGCTAAATCAGAGCTCCACAAAATGACCGACTGAGCTCTCTTTTCTCATTGCTCAAGAGGAAGCCGTGTTAATCTGGCTTGGGCTTCTCACTTCTTGTCCAGTACTTGAGCATGTTGCTCTCAGCTGCTCCCATCTTCTTTTTTGTGTTTGTTTGTTTATGAAAAGCAGTAACGATCTCAGAGTGCTGTCATGTAGCAGTCAGCAAAGCCGTGAAGCCATGTCAGGTTACTGTAAGATGACGCAGTGTTTCTGACCCCCTTTAAACCCCTGTTATCTCTTTGCAGCCAGCTGTGGTCCACCTTCAAGGCCAAGGCTCAGCAATCCAAGTGAAGAATGGTAAGGATCTCATGATATTGGCACTTACTGAACCTGCCCTGCAGCCCCAGGCACATACCTGGATCTAAGAGCACCCTGTGACAGGGGGCATCGATTGCTGACCGTGACAGCCTGACTCCCAGTGCCCAGACACTGCAGAGGAGCTTTCTGCTCAGTGTCCCTCCCCATTTCTTTTGTGCTCAGACCTCCCAGTTTGTCTCTGTTCTCCCAGAACTCCAGCCCCACTGGGTCTCACTTCCCCTTGGCCCCCAGGTACAGAGTGCCTCCTCCCACCTGTTGTGAAACCATTTTTCCTCAGCCCCTTGACCGGCCAGCCTTCTTTCCCAGTCCATTTTGTTGTTCTTGTTTTCTATTTTAAGCCAGCAGTATATCCTTTTCCTGTCGAAACCCCATTAGCCTGCGTTTTTCCCCATTTCCCCAAGAATATATTTCAGGGGAAAGCGCAGCTCCAGAGGGAGCTGCGGGGACACAGAGACACACACAGCTGCGAGCTCCTCCTGCCTTGCCCCACTGCAAGCAAGCACACCCTGCAGCTCCCCGGCCCCCTGAGCATCCCCCCCATCATCTGTAACTCAGCCCAGCTCCTGCCGAGCCATCCCACATCCACCAGCAGTTCTCTGCTCTCCTCCTTCCTCCCCGAATCCCTCTCCGATTTCTGCTCGGGTTTCTGCTCCTCTTGCCAACAGCTGGGTCTCATTCATTAGCCGCTGTCTCTCGGCTGGCGATGTCTCGCTGTGCTGGAGGGGAGCTGGCTCGTCCCCTGCCCGGACCCCGGGGAGCCCTGGGGACAGGGCTGCAGGACCCCTGCTCACCAAATCCCACACCACGCCTGGGACGCTGAGGGCTGGCCAGGTTTCCCCTTGAAAGGCTCGGTTTATCTCTTCCACCAGGCGTGAGCTGACATTTCTCACGGTTAGGGAAGCGTCCTTCCAGCTGAACGCTACGGCAGGGCGGGGGAAAGCTCCCAAAAACAAAAAAAAAACAAAAAGGAAATCGGCCGTTTCTAACAACAGCACGAGGGAAAAGATGCTGTTTTGCTTATGTGCAGAAAGTAATTATCCCGTTATTAATGGGAAGCGTGTATGTTTACAGAGTGTACGCTACTCTCTAAGAGTGGGAATTACCCTGTAACTGTCCTTCCCTGCTGCTCGGGAACAATCCCCAGCTCCGAGCCTGCCTTCCCTGGGCGCTCAGGCATTAATGCTGTCCAGCTGACAGTCAGCAGAAGCCGCAGCCTGCCGGGCTTGCAGCTAGGGGCAGGGAGCAGAAACGCAGACGAAGACTGGGAGGAAAGAGAGTTGCGTTTGATAAAACCTACAGACTTGGTGCTGTCCTCGGCACGTAGCAGCGTGGCCTTGGGACGTGCCCATGCAGGGAACAGAGGTCTGCTGGTGTCGGTTATCCCACGGGCCTGGGTGGTCGGTCTGTAAACCCCTAACTGTGCTGAGGACCCCAGTATAGGTCCATGTGGTGTGCCGTGGTGCCATATCATGCCTCATTGTTGGTTTGACTTTTTTTAAAATCTAGGAAATGTAATCACAAAGCAGTCGTTAAAACAATGCCAGTTACAAAGTCAAGAATGTTGAAGTCAAGGGATATCAGAATTAAAATCCATCGTGCTACCCTAAATTGGCCTCCGTGCACATGCATGTCCTGAGAGACTATTTCAGGCCATAGTTGCACACCATTTTTTCCATTACACTTTGGTTTATTTTGCTGCAAGGACCGGTTTTCTTCTCGGGAAGATCCCAGGGCTTAAAATGAAGGTGAAGGCTGTGTCTTCGTGCTCAGCAGCACTGAGTGGGGCAGGCAGATTTGCCACATTTAGTCCAATTCCCACAAGGACAGGAATCATTGTTCTCATCCCAGCCTTGCTGTCATCCTCAAGGAAGCTCCCGTCTGCAGCACACTGTGCAAGTTTTGCTTTGTTTAGTGTGGAAACTGGGTAGAGAGGTGTGGGGAGGGGAATGAATAAAGAGAAGGGAAGTCGAGGAGATTTAATAGTCTTCTGGCTGGGTAATGTCAGTTGGGAATCTTGCCTGGAGAGCTGGATTCTGATGCTTCCCTTCTGCAGAGTTTCTTCCACGATACCAGGGAAGTCACCAGCAGCAAAGGGCCAAAACCTCGAGAGGCGCCTGGGGTCTGGGCTGCAGAAGGGCTGCTGTAACCACAGCTACCAGAAGCTGTTTGTGCTCTGTGGCTGAGCATGCAGAGTGTCAAAAACCAGCCCCTGGCCTCGGAGATGAGTTTGGAAAACACAGCAAATACATTAAAGTACTGGCACGGCTTTCCATGTGCCAGTGTCCTTGCTGTGCAGTGGGGATGACAGCACGTAGTCCTGATGAGAACATTTTGTCAGGGCTGGGAAACACTCAGGTACAATAATAGGCTCACCTTAGCCTTGGGAGAAGATGAGCTCGTCTGCATCCGATGCTGGGGCTGAATGCAGTGTAGTACAAAAGGCCAGGTGCTGATTCAGGGCTGAGAAGAGCTGCTCCTGACAAGGATAAGCAGAGATGGAAATCGCTCATCCTGCACGCTGCGTGATGTGGGTGTCCCATTCAGACAGCAGTGAGTGCTGGTGTAATCAGAGCTAGCGCCATGGGAAGGAGTCAAAACTAGCACAGCACAGCCCTTAGTTCTGGGGTTTTCTCGCCAAGTTACTTGATTTTTGAACGTGGGTCTGTGTCGTTGTGTATGAAAGCTTGCAATGTCACTGTATTTCTGTGCTCCCGCGCTTTTCATCCTGACGGGTACTGAGTGACTGCCATTTTCTCATACTGAGATCTTTCAGGTGGAGTCCTCAATGACTGGTCTCGCATCACTATGAACCCCAAGGTGTTTAAGCTGCATGCCCGCAGTGGGGAGCTGGAGGTACTGGTGGACGGCACATACTTCATCTATAGTCAGGTAGAAGTGAGTACGGTCCTAGGCCTAACTCCTATTCTTGTGTTCCAATGGAAGCCTTGCATGAACCACGAGAGGGCTCCAGACAACTAGCAAATGCCAAGAACTTGTATGTACCTTTAACCACTTCATGCTCTAGGAGATGTGTGTCGGAGGAAGAAGTTAGAGTTTGGAAGTGCGAGGTCAGACGTCTCGCCATGACACCAGCTGCAAGAGATTAGTTACTGCGACACGCGCGCAGGCGCCCCACCAAATCCCATATGCCACCGATGACTTGTTCCCCCACCATACTGCCTGCGCAGGCAGTCAGCAGCAAATCTAAACCGTATTGCAGAGCAAGAGTCCCAGCAGGAAGCTGGGCTCTGCGCTTTAAGAGGGATGTAATACCAAAACCCCGACAACTTGTGATCATTGAGAAACCGTGTCGCTCTCTGTAAGCGTAGGACTGCCAGCCTGGGTGGCCTGGCCAACCTCCAGCCCAGGTAATTCCATTTTGCCTCCACGTTCTTCGTGTAGCTTCAGAGGGACACGATGTGCCAGCAGCCTTGTGGTGCAGCAGGATGGCTCAGCTGCTGCTTTAGCTGGTACCAGCGATGGATGTGCAGAGCTGCCTAGGTAGAAAGTACTGAACAAAATAATTCATATTAGGATTTAGGATACAGGAAGTAAAACGTAATTTCCTTTCCTCATTCGGAAAAAAATAAATGCAGGAGGCGTACTGTCATTTAGCGCAGTGCTCCCAGTCTTCTGCAAGTTTCTGAGCAGCTTCTAAGCTGTAGGGGTGTGAGCTGCCATGCTCAGCCCAGCCTCCCAGAGCCGGCAGGGTGTCCGGTCACCTGCGGGCTGGAAATCTGTCCAGGTTCTGGCACAGATCTTAGCCCCTCCAATCTCCTGATCAGGATTTGCCTATATGCAGCTGGCAGGCCCGCTGACTGTACCAGGTGTGATAAAATGGGCTGTGGATGCCAGGTGAGGCAGGGCTCTTCCATGGAGCTGCTTGTGCATTGGCTTGGATGGGGGCAGGAAAAATAACTACATGGGCTGAAATAGAATTGTTCCCCTAGCGCTTCATGCTGATTGCTGGCCATAACGCTGGGCCTCTGAAGCTTTTGTCATTTGTAGCCCATCGAGGAGAAAAAAGGGGACTCGGCCTCATTTAGCTTCTGTGGTCACAGCAGATAGGCTAAGAAGAACTAGCAGATGCATCCAAAAAGGAATAGTTTCCTTTGGGAAGAAGCAGCTCCCTGGGACAGACTGCTCCTTGTGCGGGTCTCTCTCAGGCATCTTGCAGTTCTTCAGAAGCAGCACGTGGGAGATGGTTAAGGAACTGAGCAAGTCACAGTCATGGGGACTTAGCCACTCAATCCAGGAGTTAAATCAGTACAAATACCCTAAGGTCATCCCCCTCCAAGCTGCGGAGGCTGGGAGAGTGTCTTCCCTGTAATAGCTTGTGCCTTTGAAAGCGCCTCAAGTCCAGTTACAAAGAAGGCAGCTCCCAGTCATCTTAGGGCATTTTGATGTCAACACTAAAGGAGGCTCATGGGATCCAGAAAGCAGGACTTGCCAGGTAAGTGACAGAGGACTTCAGTTAAAATCTTTGTCTGTTTGTTGGATGAAAAGCTGTTTGTAGCAGATAGGTTTGTTCTCAGGTCGTGGTAACTCAGCCTGCACAGGTTTGTAATGTTTCCTTTAATGAGCAGGGGCTAACGAGAGGATTCCTAGCTGGGCCATAAAGATACTTGGATTTGCAGACGCTTGCATGCTTGTACTGTTAGTGTGAAGTGAAATACGAAGTTTCCTTACGTTTTGTTGGCTTGAGGGTCTTTCTGCCTGAACGAGCCAACCTCCTGTGAGCATGGGTGGCCAGGGGCCAAGGAAGGGATCGTTAGCAGAGGGACCACGCGTATGCCTTGAGAGGAATGTGGACTTCTTCCTGGTGCACAAATACACTGCCTAACAGTCTTTCTTCTTCCTGCTTCACATCAGGTATACTACATAAACTTCACAGATTTTGCCAGCTATGAGGTGGTGGTGGATGAGAAACCCTTTCTGCAATGCACTCGGAGTATTGAGACCGGCAAGACCAACTTCAATACCTGCTATACAGCTGGGGTCTGCCTCCTCAAAGCCAGGCAGAAGATTGCTGTGAAAATGGTCCATGCTGACATCTCCATCAACATGAGCAAGCACACAACTTTCTTTGGGGCTATACGCCTAGGAGATGCACCAGCATCCTAGATGAACTTGGCATATCCAAGGATACTCACAGAACTGCACAGTGCTGCTGTTCATAAGCGTATCAGTATTTCAGGGGGTTCTGTAATCCGGCCATAAAGAAAACTGATCCAGAGCTATTTATTCCTATATGTGAATGCAGGAAGCACAATGTCTTCTGTGACTCGCATGGAGACTTGGATCAAAAAGCTAGCTGAAAAAGCGTTGTGAGGAAGAAAGGCTGTTGTGTCTGCCTTGTCTCAGTATTTCCAGTATTACTGCACTGATATTCTGCTCTGTGATCTTCACATGAGGCTTGTTGAGAGTGATGTGGGTCTCTGCTTCTATGTTGCACTAGCAAGAGCATCCCAGGCAGTAGCAGGAGAGGACAGACGTCGGTCAGAGTGGTCCTGCCTAGGCTTCACTCCTGCTTCTGCCCGCTAACGAGAGCAAGAAATGGGGTTTCTGCTTTGCTGCCTTCCCGGTTCCAACTGGGAGGGCAGCATGGTGCGAAGGGAGGCGAATAGGACAGAGTCAGTGGCGTTTACATTCATCCTCAGGAGCGTGAGAGAGGAAGGCGAAGAGCTTGCAAGCAGGCTGCAAAAGCGGTGTGTCTGAGAGGAAGCTAAACACTTAACAGAGCAGGCTTAGCACAGAGAAAGCTGCCTCTACATTCCAGAAATTGCAAAGTCCCAAAGATAAAGATGATCCCGGTTCCAGAGCCTCTGCTACTTTCAGCTCCTGCCATTGCCCCAGAGGTGTACACTGCCCTAACGGGGGCTGCCTTAAAGTACTGCTGCTGTTACAGCAATTTGTGTTTTTGTTTTGGTTTGGTTTTTTGGTTCTTTTTTTTTTTTTTTTTTTGTCTTTTTAATTAATGTGTTGCAAACCAGAACACATTTCTACAGGCTTCACAGAGCCATGTAGAGCAGACACAAGTACTTGTGAAAACACTCTGAAGAAGTTTGTCATGTTTAAGAATAAAATATTCAAACAGGAAAGTTTTTTTTTTTTTTTTTCTGTTTTAATAGCAACTGCCCTGCTCTTAGATGTGGTTTTTATCCTTCCTCCCCACACCCTTTTCCTTTTGGCACTCTTCTACCTAAAATGCTCTAATAAGTGGTGATGGAGTCTCGAGCAAAAATGTGTATTTAAGAAGTCTGGTCCAGCATGAAGTCACCACTTTTTCTTTTCTCTGAGCCCTGCTGAGTCTAGTCATAACTCGATTTCTGGTGACTAATAGGGTAGCTGGGACGCTATTGTTTCTTTTGGCTTCTTGAGCAACTCTCTCCCGTTACCTCCCCTCAACTGGTGAGATCTAAAGCTATAAGATGTGCTTGGGCTGGGCGTGGGGCTGGGCCGCTGGCTGCTCTTCGTGCCGTGCCTCGGTTCGGGTTTGGAGGTGGCATTTGCTCGGTGGTGCAGCCGGGTTGCTTCTCAGAGCACGTTTCATTAAGCCAAGAGGGCAGCAAAATTTCAGCCTCTATGGCCAAAAGGAATAGCAGGGCCGGGAGCAAGTCCCAAAACGATGCCTTGGGTGATACAGCTCAGCTCCTGGCCAGCAGCAGAGCTCACCTGCAGGGTGTGGGGTTGCCATCGGTGTGGCCGCCCTGGCCGGGGCATTCTCAGCTCCACCGCTTTTCCTGATCCGTAGCGAGTGATCTCACTTGCCAACTATTGCAGTTATTGGGAGATAAATATTTCTTGGGGGCACCCGGCTTTGGCTTCGGCCTCGCTATTCACAGGAGGCGTGCAGTTTATAAAATAGCTGCATGAAAAATTGCCTGCTATTTCTTTTTCAATATGTTCTCCTCCTTTCTAGCCTTAACATGTTGGACGAGCAAGAGCCTTAGGGGCACTTAACTAGTCTTTGTGGTTTATTTCCTTTAAAATGGATTAAGAAGGACATGTTCCTCTGACAAGAATGAATCAGGACAACTGTGTATAGTGAGAACATTAAGCAAATCATTAACAGAATTGCTGTAGAATACAGTCTGAACAGCAAGACTTTGGGGCAAGCATAAATAATGAAAAGGCTCGGGACAGCACGATGGATGCAGTTTGCATTCTTCGTCCCCCACTGGCAGGATCTGTGATTCGCTTCTGAGGATGGCTGCGAGCAGGAGGAGGCAAAGGGAGAATCCCCTGTTGCTGCAAAAACCCCAGGCAGCGCCGCCAAGCTCCCCCTTGGCATGTGCACGGGGCAGCGGGGAGGGGGGCACGGGGAAGCGATTCCTGCCTCCCTCCTCGCGAGCAGCGGAAGGTTTTAGGGGCTGCTTCTGGTCTTACACCACAGCCTGAGCGCCACGACGTGGGCTCAGAGACCGGGGAGTGCCGGGCTTCGGGTGGCCTTCGTGCCAAGAGCCACCTTCACCGCTGCTCCGAGCGCTCGCCGCATCGCCGGCCCTGCGGCAGCCCCGGGGGTGTTTTATACTTGAAACCCTTGGGCCACCCAGCAACAAGTTCTCGTTGATGAAGTATTGCAGAGCAGGTTGCCTAGGCTGTAGCATAGCTTCTTCTGTATGACACTTCTCTGCACTACCGGCCTCGGTGCCTCTGCAGGTTTCCATTAGCGGAGCCAGGAAGGGCTGGAAGCAGCGCAAAAGAGCTTGAGGAGGATGCGCGTGGAAGAGTCCAACCACCTCCAGCAGGAACAGGGCCTCGCTCCAGCCTTTCCCTCTCACGTCTCCTCATTCCGATGTGTGTCCGTCCCTAGGCTGGAAGCTCCTCACGGACAGACCGACATCGGCGTGCTGGAGATGGTGGCGCAGCGCTGCGGTCCCCCCAGCAGTCGCTGCTGGCCTCCCCTCGGCAGCACTAGCTCGCTCTCACCTCCGTGCCTTAGCTCTGCTGCTCCGTGCTTGGCTGGACTCCACTTGCAGAAATGTAGCAAGCAGCTGATTGGTATTTAATTCGTTCAAAACCCTTCTCCCCCCCTCCCCAAGACCCTCTATGCAGAGACAATCCGTAGGGAAGCCGGCTCTGCTCGTGTCTTCTTGTGTTCACCTTTGGAAGGAAGGATTCTCTCCAGCAAAGGTGTTCGGGCATGGCTCCCTGCCCACAAAAACCTGGCTGTGCTTTCCTCCAGCGCCTTTCTCGCCCAGGTAAGCAGTTGTGGGCTTACTGCTGCCCCCTGCCAGCCCATCAGGGGACTCGGCAGTGTCCTTCCAGCACTTGGTGCTGAGAAAAGGGCGCCTGGGCTGTGTTTGGAGAGAGATGAGCAAACTACATTCGCTTGGGCCTTCTTCCATCCGCTAGGGCAGCCCCTCTTCTGGCAATCAGGGGGGCAGAGAGCCCCGTGAAGGCGCTCACTCTCTCGTGGCCCTCTGACTTACTGTGTGCCTGCCGTGAGCCCCCCTTCACTGTCCCCAAAAGTCCCGGCGTGGGCGTTTGGGGAAAGCGGAGGAGAGGCTGCGTCTCCCGGTCTGCGAAGGTACGGGGCAGATGTTCGTGTGGGAGCTGCTCCCAGGTGTGCATCTGCCGTGGCTCTGTGAAATGCGGACATGCCGCAAGCAGCACGCTCCCGGGGGTGTCAGCTCAGAGCTCGGGAGCAAAAAGGCAGCTGGCCACAGCCAGCCCCCGGCTGCGAGCTGAGCCTCCTCGGGGCCGGCTGCTCGGGTTTGTTCCATGTCTCTGGCCCACGGACCAGACGCTGTCCCCTGTCCAGGCACAGCTGTGTTCAGTTGCTGCACCCATTTGCAAGCCCGATCCCCCCCTGATGTCTGCCTGCATCACGTCCAGGTGTAGGAGGAAGCCTCTCCTCAACCTCCCCAATAAAAGCGTAATGGGAGAGGGGCTGTGGGAACAGACACCCAGCTCCGAGCCCGTTACCTGTCTGAGCTGCACAGAGATATCCTGATGCTGTTTTGTGCTTCGACATCTTTATTCAAGACACTATCTGTATATAAAATATACATAATGTATATAAATTAGGATGTAAGTTTATGTAAATTGTCAATATTTTCTTTGCAAATAAAGCTTTTTCCTGACCTCTGGCTGTTCCTCCGTGCTCAGCACTATCGGCCTGGCAGCTGGGGGGTGCGGAGGAGCTCGGCCCAGGGGTGCTGCTGCCCCGGCTCGGGGATCGCCCTCCGTGGGAGCAGGGCACCTGGAATGATGCCCTAAATGAGAGGCAGCACGAGGAGGAGGAGGAAACAAAAGGTGCTTTGTTCTGGGTTTGGGTTCATGGCTTAGGGTGGCCTTGTAGCTCGGCTCCCGAGCACCTGCACACCCCACTGCTGAGACCTCAGGTGCCGAGTTTTCTTCAGCACGGGGAGTTCATGGGGTCGGGATGTAAGTGCCCAGGGATTCTCTGCAGAAGTCCCTTGCTTCCGATCAGGGACTTTCGGCTGATTTCACCGCCGTGCCTGCTACGTGGGCCCATGCCCGGTGGCCGGGGCGAGGGCTGGGGTTCCCCGGGAGGTGCTGGCTGGGGGCCGGGGCCGTGCAGGTTCAGCCAGAGGTCGGAGGCTGCTCCCACGTCTGCACAGATGTGCGAGCCTCATCCATCCCCTCCGGGAGCAATCGAGGGCTGCTCTCCTGCAGCTGCCTTTGGCCCCGGCTGCAGTGGAGCGCATCCTCCATCAGGGCAGCATCAGGGGAAGCCAGGCTGCTGCATCGTTAGGTGTAAGGGGTAGCACAGATATAAAAATAGGAAAAAAATATTAATATCATTTATTATTCTGCCAGGCACGGCTAGGAGCAGAGCAGCAGCTCTACCTCTGGAGCAACAGCTAAGGCTGGGCAGCAGCCCGGATGCGTTCCTACAGATGGAAAGAAATCAGCCCCCTGGAGCCAAAAAAAAGCAGCAAAAGTCTGGTTTGCAGAACTCGCTTTGAGTTCCCTGTGAGCAGGACGTGGCCACGGCCCTGTGTCCCCAGGGACTGTCACCACCAGGTGGCACAGGGACACGGAGATGTCACCACGAACACACCTGTGTCAGTGGCGTGCGGCTCTGGGGACCCGGACACAGCCTGGAGCTGCCACAGGAGGTGTCCCCACGGCTCCTGGGTGGCACAGCCGCCCCTTTCCAGGCCTGCTGGGGACGCAGGGACGTGGCAGGGAGGAGCCCAGCCCTGCACATCCCGCTGGGGACAGGGGAAGGGCTGACAGTGCCAGGGGCCGCGATCACCCCTGGTCCCCTCTGAGGGCTCTGCTTTGTGCCGGGCACCCCCTGCCCCAGGGACTGGGCAGTGAAAGCCACAGAGGTTGGTTCCCAGGGCACACAGGTGTCACCGGGGAGCCCCGGCTGTAGGGCCAGGGGGAGAATTTTGTCCTTTGGGCACCGAGTTCTGCTGCGGCCCTGGTGTCCCAGAGGGTCCCAGGGGTCCTGGTGGCCGCTGTTGGGGTCTGGGCACAGCCCAGCCCTGGCACAGGGCAGAGGAAACTGGAGAAGAGCAGGAGAACCCCCGCAGCAACCCCCGGCTTTCCCAGGTAGCAGCTTTCCTCCCTGGCACTTGATTTCCACGGCAGTTTCGGTCGATCACCTGAGCCCCTGCGCAGCCCTACCGCCTCCCTGCTCCAGCGGTTTCTCTTTCCCTTCCCTGTGGCTTCGTGCACTGTTTTTCCCCTCCGTAGTCGTATGTCTCTCTTCTCCCACTTCCGTAGCTGCGAACACCCCCCGCGTTATCTCCTTCCCCCATCCCACGCCGAGGCTTATTTATAGCGAGCCCGGCTCGCCGGAGAGCACCGGCGCAGCGGGCAGGGCTGGCAGCGCCCGCAGCCCACCATGCTCCAGCTGGGAGCCCGGCTCACCGGGGCACGATGCTTGCTGCTCTGCCTGCTCCCGGCCGTCCTCGGAGCCCAGCCTGGCTGGGCGGGGAGGCCCAAGCCCCTGCCGTGCCAGCAGGTAAGGCTCTTTCCGAGGGCTGTCGCAGCCCCAGCGCTCCCCGATGGCTCTGAGCTGGGCCCGAGCACCCGTCCCGCTGCGCAGCGCAGGCAGGTTCCAAGCGCAAATCCCCCCGTCCGTCCCCAGCCGGCCTCCGTCTCCTTTTTCCTTCCCTCTCTTCCCACCTTCGTCCTCTCCTTGGCTCTCCTGCCTTCCAGCCTGTTTGCCCAGGGCCCTTCCCAGCCGCTCTCCGTCCTGCTGTGCTGGTGGCACCTCGAGCAGTGTCCCCCTGCTCCGCCACGACGATGCCCTGGGTGCCCTCCAAGGGGACCACTTTGGAGGGAGGGGACGGGGATGCTCTGGCACTGTCAGTGCTGCCCCTGCCCTTTCGCCCGTGGTGCTTGCGGGGCTGCTTGGGAGGACAACCAGACCCCGAGGCTTCTCCTTGCTCAGACAGCAGCAGGCAGAGGTTTTCCTTCCCTTCTGCACAGCGCTTGTCCCCGCGGGCTGGGGCTCTGGGTGTTGGTGACGACCCACAGAAGCCATCTGATGCCTGCCAGCAGCCCGAGGGGTGTGGGCCACCAAAACGGTGCCATCGGTGACACCAACCTGCACCAGGGCAGGAGCAGGTGAGCCAGGCCACTGGCTCAGTGCCACCCCATCACAGGACACCACAAACCAGAAAACTGCACTGTCCACGAACACAAAAGCAAAAGGCTACGTCCCCCTTCCCCTCTGACAGCCCTCGGCCCTGCAGACAAGCTTCTTGTCTCCTGAGCAGCTTTCGGTGGCCTGGCCCCTTCCCATCGCGGGGTAGGACACGGAACGGGGCTCATCTTCCCATCGCTCAGGCACGTGGAGAGGAGCACACCCCCTGGCTGGCGGTGCCTTTGCGCGCCCTGTCCCATGCTGATGGGTTTTCCTGCTTCTCCCTAGAGCCCCACGAAGGTGTCGTGCAAGGGTGCCGGCCTGCACAGGTTTCCAGAGGAGCTCGGCCAAGGAGTGAAGTACCTTGAGCTCTCCAACAACTTCATCCGAAACCTGTCGGAGAGCCACATGAGTGGGTTCGGGCAGCTCGAGCACCTGGACCTGCGCTTCAACCAGCTGGAGGCGGTGTCGGGGGCCGCCCTGGCTCAGCTCCCCCAGCTGCGCTCTCTCCTCCTGGGCTCCAACCGCCTGGACCGCAATTACCTCGCTAACGGGCCAGCCTTCGGCTTGCTCGGCAACATCGAGGTGCTGGACCTGTCGGCAAACAACCTGGAGAGCCACGTGGCGGGCTGGTACCTCAGCAGCCTCCCCACGCTGCAGAAGCTGGACCTGTCCGGGAACAGGATGACGAGGCTGCCCGCGGGCATCTTCTGGAGCACGCCGCGGCTGAGCGAGCTCAACCTCAGCAACAACTACATCATGGAAATCGAGGAGGGAGCTTTTGGGGCTCTGGAGGAGCTGGAGGTGGTCAACCTGGCCTTCAATTCCCTCCACTGCATCTCCGGCTTCAGCCTCCGGCAGCTGCGAGTTTTAAACCTGAGCCACAACGCGCTGGAGCTCTTCGTGTCGGAGGAGGGCGAGGAACCCTACCTGCTTCAGGTGCTCGACCTGAGCCACAACAGGCTCCTCTATTTTCCGGAGCTCCCCAGAGCGCATTACCTCACGCACTTAAACCTCTCCAACAACCTCATTGCCTCGCTGGCCCCGAGCTCAGGCCCCCCGGCAGCGCTCACGCTGCACTACGACGAGATGGGGAGGTTTAACGGGTCCTCGGGCACCACGGCTGGCCTCACCCGCGTGGCCGACTTGGATCTCAGCAATAACCAGCTGCAGCTCTTCCCATTTGCTTTCTTCCGTGGCCTGAGCTCTCTGCACAACCTCAGCGTGGCCATGAATTGTCTCCAGGACGTAACGAGGGAGACGCTTACAGGTGGCGCAGCAGGGGACAGCGTGGCCACGTTGCAGGGGAACGTGTCCCTCTCCGTGCGCTCCCTGGACCTCCACGACAACCTCCTCCGCGCCCTGCCGCCTTGGTTCTTTGATTTTCTGCCCCAGCTGGAGACGATCGACCTGGGCTCCAACAGCCTCCAGCCCTGTGAGAGCCGGGGAGGTGACCGTGGGGGGACGTCGGGAGGGGACCCTCGAGGGGCAGGACCCTGCACCGCCTTCTCCAACGTCCCCCAGCTGAAGCACCTCAGCCTCTCCAGGAACAACATCACCCGGCTGCAGCCCTACGCCTTCAACCAGACCTCGCTGCTCTCCCTGGACCTGTCAGAGAACGGGGGCTTGTCCCTGCCCAGGACAGCCCTGGGGGGGCTGGAGCTCTCCCTGCAGCAGCTCTGGCTGCGGGGCAACCAGATGGGGGACGGCTCGGCGGAGCTGCCCTGCCTGGGCGCCCTCAAATCCTTGGACCTGTCGGGCAATCGCTTCAGCCTTTTGCCCGCGGGGCTTCTCTGCTCCCCGCTGGAAAGCCTGGACGTCCGAGACAACAACCTGCCGGCGCTGGCCGAGCTGGCCGTGGCGAGCTGGGCTCGCAGCCTGCGGGTGCTGTGGGTGGCCGGGAACCCTTTCAGCTGCTGCGGGCTGGGCTGGCTGGATGCGCTGCGGGCGGCACGCGTGCGCCTGCCCGACCTGGACCGGGCGCTCTGCGCCTACCGCCACCGCCGCGGCAATTTCTCGGCCCCGCTCAGCAGCCACCCCTGGGGGCCCTGCCCGCGTCCCAAAGGGGCTCTGCCGGTGCTGGTGGTGGTGCTGAGCATCCTGCTGTGCCTGGGCTACGGCGCGTGCTGCCTCCTGAGGAAGGGGCAGAAGCCGCCGGGGTGCGGGGCTGTGCGGGGCAGCAATGGGGGCGGCTTCGTGCCCCATCCCAGAACGGGGCAGGCAGCCAAGGAGAGGCCAGCAGACGGTGACACTAAAGTGTAGGCGGGTGCTGGGAGCTGCAGCTGTTGGTCGAGATGCTAATTGTTATTAATATTATTATTAATATTAATTTGGGCACACGTTTCCACAACTCGCGTGGTTTGCAGAGCAACGTCGGGGCTGAGCCCAGCGCTGGGCAGGCACCAGGAGGGGCTGGGTTCCTGCAGCCCCCTTGCTCTTGAGAAGGAAGGTGTCCCTATCCACGCTACTTTGTGGAAGAAATTAAATAATTAAGAATTAAATGATACTTAAATAAGTAGCCGCAGGGGGGGTCCTGCCCTGCCCTCCAACGTTTTCAGCACTAAGGAGAAGAAAACCCAGCTGGTGCTGCTCTGTCCCTGCTGAAAGCCGCTGTGAGAAGGTGGCTGCCCGCACAGCCTCGCAGCTCTCCCACCATCCAGGGCCGGGGACCAGCTCTGGGAAAGGGAAAAGATCAGGGCGTGCCAAAAACCTCGTGTTTCACATCTCTCTGCTTCCACCTTGAAAGTCCCCAGCCGGCCCAGCGCACGCCACCTCCTCGTCCACACACCTGTTGTGCTGGGGGATGTGAGAGCAAAAGGGCTTGGAATTCACTCAAAATCCCAATTACCTCTTTCCTTTTTTTTTTTTTTTATTTTTTTTTTTGTTGTTGTTCTCAAGCTTATCATGGTCTTACTGTGAAGCAAAGGGCATTTCTGGCAGCAAAAAGATTCGTGGTGCAGGGTAAGAGGGGTGGAAGAGAGCTGCTGGCTTAGCCAAGGGGCTGGAGAGGCTGCCAGGGCAGGGGGCGATGAGCCTTAACAAAGGAAAAGAAAGCCTGGAGAAGCTTCTTCTTGGTTCAAACCGAGGTTAAGAGATCTGTAGAACTTGGAGGTTTGAGCAAATAAATGATTATGTCAAAATGTCCTGGGTTTGTGCCAAGCTGTAAGGGTATAAATCGGAGCCTGACATAGAGCAGTGGTGGTTAAAATCTTCTGACCGTTTACAACTTTTCTAGAGAATTAGTTGAGAAATCCAGCAAAACTCATTCTTTCCAGTGGAAAGCTTTCGCATTTCACTGAATCAGTCCGTTTTCAAAGCAAAATAGATTTTATCAGGAATTCCCAGCTAGCTGTTCTGCTAACTCGTGTGGAAATTACCTTGTCTGCGACCAGCCTGAATTCAGAGCACGGTTTTGGTGTTTTCCCTTTTTCTCGGTGAGGGATGCCCTTCGGGGTGCTGCGAGGTGTGGGACTGTGTGCTGTGCTGCCCCTCTCCCCTGCTCCGTGATTCACCCTTTCGCCACCACCGAAGGTATCCCTTTTATTGCATTTTTTTGGGGTGATGTTTCCGTGCTCCCACGGGCTCTGAGGAAGCACCGTCCCGGCACAGCAGCCGGGCTCCCCGTGGCAGGCTGGGTTTGATGTCTCTTCGGGATGGGACAAGGGGCTGGTGGCAGCTTCCCCGTGCCAGCGGCCGGTCCCTCCCTTTCGCAGGACTTTGCCACCCCTGCTTTCCATTATCGCTCGCTGCCACAGCCCCTTCTGCGTGACTCAACACAACTCCCGCCAGCTATTTCCATCCCGCTTGGCGAGGCCGGGCGTGTTATTCATGACACTTTCTTCCTCTCTGGTGGGGCTCCGGCCGGCCGGGGACCTGCCGCCGAACCTCCGGCACGCAGCCTGCCCAGCCCGCAGACGCTGGCAGGGATAGGGGCTGGGAAAGCAGCTCCCAAACCCTGCGGCAGCTTCGCTCGTCCCGGGCTCGCAGGCAGATGTTGTGCAGCTGGGTGCCCCCACCCTGCGGTCCTGGGGCCCTGGGGACAGGGCGTGCTGCCGCAGCCGGCCCCGATCCCAGCAGCACGGAGATGTCCCCAGGTGCCCCGTTCCCCTCCAGCGTGAGCCATCCCAGCTGCCAGGCACCGCTGGTCCAGGCACAGCACCCTCTGGGCACGGAGGGGAAGAGGGCAGGAGGCGTCCCCGTGCTCCTGGGGGTGCTGAGCTGATGGAGCAGCTCCTGGCAGGTCGCTGCCACCCACGGAGCGCTTCTGGGTATCCATCCCGTGCTGAGGTCACCGCCCGAGCGTGTCAGAAAGAGGAAGGGGGGCGGTTTCCCTGCGGGAAAGCAGCGTCCTGCAGCGGGACCGTCACCTGCTGCCACCGCAGCCACCACCAGCGCCACCAGTCCAGGTCCCATCCGTGCCCCCAGGACGGGGCTGGAGGTGGCCGGGACACCCGCAGCCAGGCTGGACGCCCGCGTGCCACCACCCCCGGCGTCACCGCAGCTGTCACAGCCTCCCAGACACGGGGCTGGGGTTCCTCCCCGGCGGGTAGGTGAGCGTGGGGTGAGGAGGGCACTGTGTTCTCCAGGGGCTTGAGAGGGGCACCTGGTGGGAGGGAGCCCGTGGAGGATCCTCAGGTGAAGCTTCAAAGCTTCCCAAGCGACTGCAAGCCGGGACAATGCGCGGTGAGGGATCGCCACGTGCTTGCCCAGTTCACAAACCGGAGGGACCCGGCTGGTCACCGCTTCACTTTCTACCCCAGGAGCTGCCTTTTGCTGGGCCGGGAACCCCCTTCCTCAGCCTCCTGCTGCCCCGCGGCAGCCCGACGTGGAAGTGGAAGGGGTATTTTTAGTGCTCGCCCTGCGCTTGCTTCAAGGATGGAGCTAAGAGGAACTGACATCAAACGAAGCGTTGCGTTTGCTTTAAAAGGAAGCCTTTTTTTTCCTGCCGCTCAGTCATCGCTAAACTTTTCTACGAAGAGGGATCGGTGAAAATCACCTCTTGTAGGAGGCAGACGGAGGTTGGCATCAGAAGCCTGCGGACGCTGTGCCCTGTGCTGGCAGCGGCTTCTCAGGAACCCGCCTGCGTCCCGCGGTCACCTGGCGCCCAAAAACACACCCGAGGAAACAAAGTCCCTCGGAGATCAACACTTACGACTCGGATTTGGGGGGAGGTGGTGGCCCGTAAGAGCAAAGCCGCTGGCCAGAAGGTGGCAACATGCCCTCTCCCATCGGGGCCTGGCACAAAGCACAGCCTCAAAGAGCTCTGTCCCGGTTGGGAAGCTCTGACCCCGCTCAGACCCAGCGTGGCTCCAGCAGCGCTGCGGTTTCACCTAGCCCCAGGTCGATACGACCAAAATTTGGGGTGCAAAGCCCCGGGGCCCTGGAGGACACCACGCTGAAGCTGGGCCAGCGATGTGCCCTCGCAGCACAGCAGGATGGTGCTGTCAGCTAAGAGCCAGGCACCCGCAGAGCCCAGGAGCCTCCCCACACCACCAGCAGCAGCAGGGTTATCTCTGCTTGGCAATTCCAACGTGTGCTGGGTTCAATGCTGACTTCCCTGCGAGGCTGCGCGCATGATGCACGGAAAAGCACCCGATCCCCTCCCGGCCCCGCCAAGAGCAGCTTTTCCTGGTCCAAAAATTCCTCATCCCTCCAGAAGCTGCTCAGATTTCCCCGCGATGTCCCCCTCCAGGCGCAAGGCATTTCCCCATTCCCCAGGGCTGCGAAAGGGAACTTACAGAGGAAAACATTTCACAAGATCAGAATCTTCGGGGCCGGAGCGAAAAGGGCCCGTACGGGGCCAGCGGGAGGGAGAAGTGGGGACACCGCAGCTGATTCTGGCCAAGGTAGGAGAAGGATCTGCAAAAAGCCACGCTGGGAAGGTGGGATGTCAAAAAAATATCAGGGACTTCCAGAGCGCAGAGCAGCAGCACCGAGCTGGTGGCCACAGCCGTGGAGCTGCTGCCTCATCCCACGCAGCACAGTGCCTGGCCCAGCACCGGGTGCTGCTTTTTAGGGCTTTATTTTCAGCCAGGAGCAGGGAGGTTAACGGGATCAGGGCCAGCTGATGCCAGGGAGCCATAAAACTGCGCCTCTCCCTTTCTTTTCCCTCTTTTAGCCCAGCCCCTCGTAGCTCTGCTTGGGATTTGGGAGTGACCTCGGCCCTTTCCTCGGGGACCCTTCCTCATGGGCCGCTGCCCAGGCACAAAGCACCCCGGCCTTTGGGGCGCAGGAGCGAGGTTTGGGAAGGTCACCCAGTCAGGCTGCGTGTCCTGGCCCTGGTTCAGGGGCCAGCAAGTCAGCGGGAGGTCACGGGGGGGATGCTCAGCAGGCGCCCAGCGCAGCCCTGCGGAGGGAAAGCACCTTCCTGCCAGGAGGGAAGTTGCACAGCGAGGGAGAAAGTGAAATCCCAAACTAGAAGTCCTAGACAGAGCAGCTGCTGCCCGAGGAGGCCCTGCTTTCCCTGCCACATCGCTGCTGCCCGCTGCCACCGAGTGCCCGGGCACCACCCCAGCTTAAATCCTCTCACCGTGTTTCCTACTGGGTGCCTTTAGCTTTGGGGCTGTCTCAAGCCCCTCTGCGCAGGGCATACAGCGGCGTGCGGAGCTGGGAGATGTCGCACCGCATCCCGTCGCCTCCCTGCAGCAGTGCTTGAACCAGGTTACGGGGAATTTGCTCGCAGGCTGCGCTCAGGGTCCCTTCCCCGCAGCCCCTGCTGCTCGCCCTGGCTGTCAGCAGCCTGGCCCTCGGGGCTATGAAACCCCTGCTGGTGCCCCGCCGGAGACAATGGGTCAGGAGCGTGGGTTGGCTGCCAGCACAGCCCCGCAGCGGCTGTCTGGGGGCAGGATTTCCCCACAAGCAATTAGCTCCAGTGCTGGAGCAGCGCTGGGCTCGGGGGCACGGGGGTCCCGGAGTGCCCACAGCCCGCACAGCTTTCCCTCTGCCGGCCCCCGGGGGCTGGGGCTGCTCCAGGCCCCTGAGAGCATCGTCCGTGCCCTTGGCTGACCCGCGCACATCTGGAGCCCTGCTTGCCATCGAGTCCTCCCCGTCACCGTGGGGCTGTGGGGACAGAGGGGGCAGGCAGCTCAGGCTTTCGCTCTCTCTGGGTCCAGGAAAATGGATTTTATTTTATTTTTTAAAGCTCTGAGCAAAGAAAATAAGGAGAAAAAAAAAAAAAAAAAAAAAAAGAGAGATAAATTAGCATCAGCCCTTGCCAACCCCTTTTGTCCCTTCCTAATGTCATCCCTTTCTGACTCCTGCCAGCGTCCCCTGCGTGCAAGGACAAGTTTTTATCTGCTGAGCAAAGAAACACGTGTTTGCTTTGCAGCCCAATGGCTCTCCTGGAGATGCCACAGGTGATATCCGCTCACCTGGGCGAGCAGCGCCTGCGGTGCCGGGGCCTCCCCCGTGCCCTGCTGGGCTGAGAAGTGGGCTGTGGCCGGGGAGCGCTTGGTGGGGCGCAGGGCAGAGCCCAGGCACCCTCTGCCACCACGTTCATGGAGCTGCTCTGTGCCGCCGTGGCTTTTTCCCCAAGGAGATGCCACTTTGGGGATGAGCGGGGTCCCCAGGCACCCAGGCTGGGGGACAGGGGCTGGGGCGGCCTCCCCAAGGGCTGTGAGCTGTGAATGGCCCCGAAACCGCCTTTGTTCCCCTCCCCGGGGGGCAGGACGGCAGCGTCCGCGGGTATAAAGGGGGCGGGGGCCCTGATCCCGGCCCCATCCCCATCCCCAGCCCTGTCCCCAGCCATGGGGCACCCCGCCGTGCCCCCCACCCTGCTGCTCTGCCAGCTGGGGCTCGCCGCGGCCATCCAGTGGCTGTGAGTAACGGGGAGCAAAGGGGGGAGGGAGGAAGGGGAAGGAAGGATGGGGGGCTCCCCGGGGGTCCCCCGCAGCGGGGCTGCCCCCTGTCACCCTCTCCCCAGGTCCCCGTTTGCTCGTCACCTGCGGTCCCCATCCCCTGGCCCCCAGCCCGGTGCCCACGGTCCCCTCTCCCCTCTCCTCTCCCCGCAGGGGGCTGGCGGAGAGCGGCAGCGGGGTGGCTTGGGACGAAAGCCACCACTGCGGGCTGCTGGCCGGGGTGGTGCCCGAGCACTTCCAGACGTGCCGGAGGAACCTGGAGGTGATGCACAGCGTCGTCCGGGCGGCCGCCGAGACCGTGAGCGCCTGCCAGAAGACCTTCGCGGGCATGAGGTGGAACTGCTCCTCCATCCTGCGCGCCCCCAGCTTCGGTCCTGACCTGCTGAGAGGTAAAGGGGGCTCCCCTCGGGTGCTCACCTCCTCCTCCTGCTGCCCCGGGCAGCTCCCCGGGCCGTGCGTTAGGCAGGGCTTTAACGGTGGGTGTCAGTCCTGATTTAGGTGCAAAAGCCGCGCTGCAAACCTGCTTTAGGATTTCCTTTGGAGAAAACATGCTGCCATCACCCCGCTGTTAATCCCGTGCCACTTAGACCAGCAGGAATAACTCACACTCAAGCAAAAACAGCTTTTGGAGGCTGCAAACAAAGGGGAAATCAGGCTGTCTGCTGCGAGCAGGACACAACAGCAGCACAGGCTAAAGATACAGCCCCCAAAGGGCGTCAGCTCGGGGCTTTATCCCGTCACACGAAACAAAACAAGCCTCCTTCCCTTGTGGGACGCGAGATTCCCTTCTCTTTCAGGGACCCGGGAGTCCGCCTTCGTGCACGCCCTGGCCGCGGCCGCCGTCACCCACGCCATCGCCCGAGCCTGCGCCTCGGGCTCGCTGCCCCTCTGCTCCTGCGGCTCTGCCCCCTCCGAGGCGCCGGGCCCCGATTTCCGATGGGGGGGCTGCGGGGACAACCTGAGCTACGGCCTCCAGCTCGGTGCTGCCTTTGCCGACAGCCCCGTGAAGTCCAGCGGGCCGGGCAGGACGGCTCTCAGGGCCGTCAAACTGCACAACGGCGCGGCGGGCAGGCAGGTGGGTGTGCGCCGGGACCCCCACTGCCTGCTGCAGGGGGGCTGAGAAACGGGGGGAGACCCCAGGCAGTCCAGGGGGTGCCGTCCTTAGAGTGAGGAGGCACCTACGTGGTTAAATTGGAGGTAGATGTGTTTGCAGAGACATTCCCCTTACTCCTCCTCCCCAAAAAAATGTTGCCAGCCCACCACAAACTCCTGCAAACCCTTCCCAAGGGTTATGTGCTTATCACCCCTCAATATTTATTAAAAGCAGGCACTCTGCTGTCCCAGTAGCATCGTTTTCTTCCACCCCTAAACAAAATGAGCTCTCCTGGGTGGCAGCACAGCTCTTTCATCTCTTAAAACTTCCCGTGGATGCTCATCCAAATTGGTGTGGTGGGCGCCAGCCCCAGGCAGCACGTTCATCCTCTTTCCAACCTCCACAGGTGCTGAGTGACTCCTTGGACACCAGGTGCAAATGCCACGGTGTTTCGGGCTCCTGTTCGGTTAAGACCTGCTGGAAGGGGCTGCCAGGCCTGGGCGAAATCGCTTCCGAGCTCAAGTCCAAGTACCTGGCAGCCGTCAGGGTGACCCACCGGCTCATCGGGGCCAGGAAGCAGCTGGTACCCAAAGAAACAGGCTTCAGGCTGCTGAAGGAGACGGATCTGGTTTATCTCATCAACTCCCCCGACTACTGCGTGCCCAACGTCCCCCTGGGGTCTCTGGGGACGCAGGACAGGTAAGGAACTGCTGCAGATGTGCTCTGGCAGCCTCCCAGGCAGAGCTTCCATCCGGCACGTGGAACCAGGAGTGCTCGGTGGCGGTCGGGGCGATCCCTTTGCGTGGTGGCAGGGGGGTGTGAGGAAGGTTCGTGCAGCCCCCAGTGCTGCTTGCATGGGCAGGCACGGTCCCGACCCCTCACCTCTCTCCTCTGGGCAGGCAGTGCAACAAGAGCTCGGTGGGCAGCGAGGGCTGCGACCTGCTGTGCTGCGGCCGCGGCTACAACGCCTACACGGAGGAGGTGGTGGAGAGGTGCCACTGCAGGTACCACTGGTGCTGCTACGTGGCGTGCAAGAGGTGCCGGCGGCTGGTGGAGAAATACGTCTGCAAATAGCGCCCGGGGCGGCGCGGGGCACGGGAGGGCTCCCCCGGGGTGCAGCTGGAGACTGGGCAGCAGCCGCTGGGGATGCGCTAAATTCGGCAAGGAGGGGACTATGCTGGGAGCCCGGGCTCCAGCACTGCCACGGAAGACCCCAAACTGAGCAATGATGGGAAGCCGAAACCCCGAGCCCGACCTCTGCCCCTTCTGCCCGGAGCAAGACAAAGGGCTGCCCTCCCGCGGCACAGCGGGGGCATCCAGCGCCCGTCTCCAGCTGGGGACTGTCCATTTATCACTTCGCCCTTTTCTCCAGGGGTGAATGGGGACCCTGGGCTGCCATTGTCCTGTCGCGGGAGGTTTTTGGCAGTGGCCTGAAAGCCAGGAGTGATGGATGGGCAGGGGGGAGCGAGCTGCCCGTCGGGAGGAGGCTGCAGGGGAGGAAAACTGCATAGGGTGAGGGGGTCACGGGCAGCTCCCCTGGCAGCAGGTTTCTGCTGGGGGTTGACCCAGCACCATTAAAACCTCCTGGTGGGCAAACACTGCTCCAGTGCCCTCTGCAGCATCTGGAACGACACGGCTGGGACGCAGGCAGAACCAGGTATGGCTCCAGGAGCCAGAGCCCATCAGTCCCCCCTACAACCTGATTCTCTCACTGCGAGGAGATTTCAGCCCACTACTCTGACCCCTTTGATACCAGGCGAGCTGGCACTGGCCTGGAGAGAGGACAGGGCCCCAGGGACATCAGAACAAGCCTTTTGTCTCCATACTTGGTGTAAGCAGGATTCCGGTGTGTGCTTCTTAAATAAACCTATCGTACCATTCCCCTCTGCGACAGCCCTCTGTGTTTCCTAAGCCCACCTCCCTCCAGCTCCTTGCCATTCACAGAGAAAATGAGCCTGGGGGGGAGATCCTAAAACACAAAGCATAAAAGTTCTGGTAGCTGGAAACTGAGGTAGCTGGGGCTTATTTCCTGATCCCAGTGCATGTAGTTTGGACTAAACAAGTGTGCCTCACGGATGGGGTCCCGATCTGCCTTTTACTTCCCTCTGTTGCCTCGACTGCTTTTAGCACAGGGGTTGGCCGAGTGCTCAGATGGAATAAGAGTTTCCAGTTCGTGCAGCCTTTGGAGAGAAGGGCCGAGCCTAAACGCACACGTGCTGAGGAGAACCCACAGCATGAGGGGCTCAGGTAAATGTGACCGAAGTCCCAGGACGGTTTCCTGCAGCTGCCACCGTGCCCGAGAGCCTCGGCCAGCTTTGCGTGCGCCTTGTGTTATTTGTGGTTTGTACTGAATGGAGCTGGCTGTGCTCAGCCCCGAGTCCAGCTGTAAGATTACTCATTTCCATATTCACTCAATCATTTTTAACAGCCTCTGCTGGGTCACAGAATCAATTCATAAGCTTTTACTGTAAACCATCCCCTCCATTTAATGTGCTCCAGGTTTCCTTATTAACAATGACTAATAGCTGGGAGCCCAAGGTGGCTCGAGAGGAGCCTGGGAGCTGGAAGCTGAAATGCTCAGGGGTGAAGCAGATGCTCACACAGCTAACTAAGCGAGTTAACTACCATTATCAGTTGTTAATGTGCCGCTGACTCGCTGGGGCTGCTGACACGCAGCCTTCCCAGGGTGACAGCAAGGCCGCAGCTGCGAGGCTTCCGCCACAGCTGCGCAAGGCCACGAAGCTCTCTGCAGCTTCTCTCTTAAAATGCAATTAGGAGTTAGTCACCAGCATTCCTCGGAAAAGGGATGCTGGGCTGCGGTTTCTGTGCCCAGAGCCAGGCGGAGCACAGAGGGTGCAGGTACCTCGTTAGGAGGGTTGCTCACCCCAAAAGCGCCGCAGGGCCGGATCAGAGGGAGGTGAAATCAGGAAGGGCTGCCAGCTCCCCCCAGCTCCCCAGGGCATTGCAAAACGAGCTGGGGAGAAGAAAACAGGCAAAGGCCGCTGCTGCGGAGGGAGAGAGCCAGCCAGGAGGGTGGGAAATGTGATTTGCATTTGGTAACTCCAAACACACAGCGCCTGGGGCAGAGAAGAGGAGCCACAATAGCGAGGAACGCCCCGGGGAGATGTCGCGATCCCCTCCTGGAGAGGTCCTGTTTGAGTTTCTGCCTGGGAAACGGCAGGGGCAAGGGCTGAATATGCGGAGCCCTCTGCTCCTCGGGCTGCCTGCATGGTCCAGGGGTGAGCTGGAGGGGTCGAGGTGCAGCGGGGGCACTGGGCTCTGCTGATGTCCTGCGGGCAGCGGGGAAGTGCTGTAATTATCAGAAGGGTGCCGAGGGTCAGGCTGGCAGGAGGGGCTGTGGGGAGGTGACAGCGAAGTGACAACGTTTAGAGGGGGAAGCGTTGCAATCTGGGCCCGCAGCTGGAATCACCAGCTTTGTGAGATCTGCTGGGCTGGAAGAGTCTCCCAGGGACTGAGAGCCAGAACAAGGCAATTAATATCCGGCAGTGGGTCCGGGGGGAATAAACCACCCACTTGGCCCCGCAGGCTGAGGGGATCCATCTGACTGGATGTATTTTGTCCAACTCTGCCGGCAGGGAAGCTAGCATAAAGGCTGCCAGGGGAGCACAGAGCCCTGACCCCTGGCACAGGCCATCACAAGCATCCTCCAAGGTAAAGGATGGGAAAACCTGGACCCTGACATCACCCTTGGGTGGCTTCCAGCACTAGTCAGTGCAGCACTGCCAGCGAAATAAATCAGTGCTAGCAGGTCTTTCTTTAGCTGTCTGCAACTTCAGTCCCCCCAAAAAACATCTCAGGCTCTGTTAGGTACCTCTTCGGGACCTGAACAAACCTGGGCACGGTGACAGCAGTGTCCTTGACACTGGGAGGATCTCCGTAACAATTATGGCTTCGCAGCCCTTCAGACACATCCTCACATGTTTCTCTTGCCCCACTTTCACAATCAGTCCTCCCCAGACTGTGGTAGGCTGCTGTCATTACCCTCTGCTTCATGAGCCCTCGTCGGGCTCGCTGCTAATGTGACGGATCTACCTCTTTGACTTTCCTGTCACTAGCCATTTTTCCCTGGGTCTTGTGGCTTTTTGTTTATCTGTCACTGGAAATGAGAATCCCAGAGCTGAATTCTCTATGGTGGTGGCAGAAGTTTTTCACTTTCTGGTGCTGTGAGCTGACATGGGAGAGATGGCTCTGAACGTGGCCTGCGCACAAAATAAAACCAGCCCTCTGCATGAAATGTGGTGAGAACCGGGCAAAGGGTTTGCTCTGCAAAGCCTGCCCATAGTTACTACTTGACTTTTAGTTTGTGTTTGAAAGGAGTAACACTGGTGTGAACGTGATCCTTCCCTGCTGGCCAGATTGTGCAGACAATGAAGTCTGGAGAAAGGAGAGTGGGAGAGTGATCTTCATGGGCTCTTTTGACCTTGTTGCTAAAGCACTTTTTTTTTTATTTTTATTTTTTATTATTATGTATACCTGTAGAGATGCTGCATAACTTATTCCAGGTGGATAACCCAAGCCAAGGCAATAAGATGTTGGTAAATAAACAAAAGTTTGGGGGTAAGAATGACACTAGGACATGTTGGGATATTTCTCTTTCTTTTCTCTTTCCTTCTGCTCGTCACAAGGAGACCTGAGCTAGAACAAGGAGAAGACGCACGGTGGGGCCACTGCCTCAGTGCTGAGCTGTTGATCAACATCTGCAGTGCTGTAAATATCTGGGGGATGTTACTTTGACCTTTGGGATGGTTGGCGCCTCCACTCTCGCACCACAAGACACAAGCATGAGTAAAGGCTTTGTATCTAAGGAAACTCCCTTGCATCTCTCTTCTCCTTTATTTCTGGGGTGTTCCTCAGGATGTCCTGAGGATGACAAGTAATAGTAGGGATTGCCCTCATGGGGATCTTCAGCTGAGAGACAGGGACAAATGAACGTAGGTGAGTAACAGCCATGAGACCAGAGGGGGAACCAGACTGCAGTCTGAGGGCCCCTGGGCATAGCTTGAAGGGCGCTTGTTGCAATGGCTGTGCTGGGTGGACTCATCAAATCACCTTTATGCCAGTGCTGAGGAAATGCCATGGCCTCATCAAATAGCAGCATTTTTCATTCGTGCACCCCTGGGGAAAATGAGCTACGGCAGGGTGGGAGCTGCAGAGCAGCCTCCTCTCCACAGCAGGAGCAGCCACAAGCCCATGAGCCCACGACGTGTGGGTGCCTGCAGTTCCTTATGCTGGGGCTGAAGAGCAGGCAGACGACAGGTAATTTGGTCACTGGCCCTTACTGATTTCATGCCTCTGTGGTATAAGTGAAACCTGTTCTTGACCAGTTGGGACAGCGGGTAAAAACAGGGCTAATGAACTGCTAGCAGGGAGATTCAGGAACTTCCATCCAGCTGACAGGTTCACCGACTTGGCTCTTGCAAGCAAAGCCTTCTCCGTCTCGAAGGAAACAGAGCCTCACATAGATTTCCTGCTCCCTCAGTCCAGCGTGGCTGCTGAGCAGTGATAATGTGTGGCTCAGGGCCTGTCCTGTGCTGCCCCTGATAATCTGGGTCAAAGCTGACACCACCACCACCACCCCGCCTCCAGTTTTAAGGGAAGGGGAAGTGGGCTGAGGTCCGTGCTGCATCATCAGCCTATTCACAATTATTTGGAGAGCAAGCCAATAACTCCCTGTGAACCTATCTGGCTTGCTCTGAGAGGTGAAGGCCTCAAGGAAGAATGCCCAAAGGAGATGTTTGCTCAAGATTAAACAGAGATATCCTATAGGCAGGGTAATCCCATAACTGCTGAGGCTATCTGGGTAACACAAAGGCTAAGGCACTGAAGGAGTTCACTCCAACAGTGTCTTTTGCTCCGATCCTCAAAAATGCTGTTGAAATTTAGAATCTTAAAAGCTTGGGAAGGGAGGTGGGGGAATGATTTGATAGGTTTACTGTTGATTTTAACTAATGCATGCGAGGAGGGAAGATGCTGCACAGACTGGAGCGTTTGCTCTCTGATAAAGGTGAACTGGCCGTAATTGCTGGGGGTGTCATAGCATCTTCTGCTGGTGAAGGAAAAATGGCTGTAGATTTCTGGCCTCATTCTACTTCCAATTATTATATTAATTATTTTTTTCCACTGTTGAGCGCAGCGTGGTTCTTCGCTTCCTGCCTGGTGCGCAGGAATACCACAGAATGATGTGTTAAACTGTTGACATATCTCATACTACCGGTGCCTGCGCTTTCAGTCTGAGCAAAACAGTCACATGGAAGGAGGATGACAGGAGAGCAAACCCGTCAGGATGTACTTGGGACACGGCATAAAGGAACCTAAACCCACAACTCCTCTATCTTCTACGATTAACTTTTTATCAAGCTATCTCGTGTACGCATGAGGGAAACAAACAGATTAAGTCATAAACTGACTCATCTGTGGAAGTTGAGTGCTTCCAGCCTGCCCTGAATTATTATCACACCATATAAATTTTTCACATCTAGGTCATTAACTTGTATTGTGTTTCTGCACGTCAGCTTGTAAAAGCCCAGCTTTAACCATTACCTGTCTGATGCCTGTTTTAATTTCAGAGATACTATTAAAAGGGACTCAGGAGCTAACCAAAAAAGAAATGATAAAGGGTCCTTATCCTACTTTTGTTATAAAAACAACACATGGAGATGAAATGGACACTGCACTTAAATAATAAAATGTAGGACTTTGCTGCGGAGCATCCATGCTGGGCACTGTGTGTTGCCTGGATGGCCTGCCAAGTTCTGATCCCATGTTATGCAGTGATAGCTGTGTGCAGTACAAGCCCCTAGTGAATTCCAGCCTTGACATCCTAAGGGGCTGCCAAGGCTCTCCCAATAGTAGGAGAGGACCATGTGTGACCTACCCTCCCAGGTGGAGCTCCTGCCCTAGCACCTGGGTCAGGCTTTTTGTGACAGCAGTGACTTTGGGGACCCCACGGAGCGACCCTAGGCTAGCGATGGCTTGGCTCCCTCTGGTGCAGCCGCATGGGCAAAACACACCCGAGGAAGGGAGCTGAGCACCCTGCAGAGATACCAGCATGGGGTTCTGGGGCAGGGTGGTTCATTAGTACGATCTTTGGCTGGGCTTGGCAGGACACTGCTGATTGCACTGCTAGTTCGTGTCTCTGGAGCCAATGCATTTAATTCCAGCTTGGCACCTGATGCAGGGTGCTGCATTGTGTTGTGCAGACAAACTCCAGCCTTCTGCTGCATTTTTAAGATTAATTTTAAGATTAATGGATTATTTTTTTAAGATTAATGGATTAATTTTAAGATTAATGGATTAATTTTAAGATTAATGGAAAGAGACACACTGGTAAGATTAATGGAAAGAGGCTCGCACCATTAAACAAGCAACAACCAAACCTGCAAAACAATAACCTGCAGAGGTGCAGATAGCGGAGGAAAGTCAAAGAAGAGGTGATCAGAGGGGCTTGGGGCAACCCAGGTCCATGTGGTCCAGGATGAGAAATTTGTGTGCGTCATTGTTTAATGCTGTTAATTAAATAGACCAGGGATCTGCTCCTTTATGGGGGCGGTGTAAATTGGAGTAAATGGGGGGCTGAGAGGCGAAGGGGACCAGCACTGTCAGCTTCACTATGACTCTCTGTTTTTTTTTGATTTAATGTTGTGATTTGGACAATTCTTCGGTCCCGCTGCTCTGCCCGGAGCCCAATTTTAGCCGAGCGCGGACCTCCCCCCTTCCCTCAGGGGCCCCTCGGGCCCCTACCAAGATGGCGGCGGCGGCGCCCTCACGAAGATGGCGGCGGGGGCGGGCGCGGGCGCGGGCGGAAGCGGCGGGGCTGAGGGGGGAGGCTCGGAGCCGGGCCGGCAATGGCGGAGCTGCCCGGCGGCGGGGCGCGGCTGCCGGAGCTGCTGGCCACGGGCTGGCGGCTGTGGGAGGAGGTGGATGCCGGCACCGAGCCGTCCTCGGGGGCTCCGGCCGTGCAGGAGAAGGTGCGGCAGGGGCTGGGCGCGCTGCGGCAGGCGGCCGCTATGGTGGCGGAGCTGGAGCTCTTCAGGTGAGGAGGCGGCGGGGACGGGGCTGGCGGCGGGAGGCTGAAACGGGGGCTTGACGCCGGGGCTGTGCCTTGCAGCGAGAACGAGGAGCTGGACGAGGTGGCGTCGGCCGACCTGAGGTACCTGGCGGTGCCCGCCCTGCTGGGCGCCCTCACCCTGCGGCAGGTGGACGCCAGCCGCCGGCGGGAGCACCTGGAGGCGGCCCGGGCCCATTTCTGCCGCTTCCTGCAGCTCTGCCGGGCCTACGGGCTCAGCGCCGCCCCGCCGCCCGCCGCCCCGGGGGCCGAGGAGGAGGAGGACGAGGAGGAGAAGGAGGAGGCCGGCAGCACCGGTGCCCGCGGCCCCGCCGCCCAGCGCAGCCTGCTGGCTATGGCCGCCGGCCGGCAGGCCAAGATCGAGAGGTGAGCAGGGCGAGGAGGCCGGGGCTGAACGCGGTTCAAGGCGTTCAAATGGGCCCTCAGTGGGCTGGGGTGGCCCGGGGGTCGTGGGGATGTGGCTGTGGCTGTGGTGGTGGTGCCCGGTCCTCAGAGAGGAGTCACGCAAAAGCTCCTCGCGGTCAGCTCCCTAATAACAAGCTCTGTGAAGCCGCCCAGGCTGGAAGCTTCCTCCAAATGTCCTCATCTGAGCTTTAATTCAGGGGCCGTCGATGCCCCTCCGTCATGTTTGGGATGAGGATTGTGGCAGGCAAACTGTTGCTTTGTGCGGTGACACTGACAGGCCCAAGGTGGCCTTGAGAGCAGTTTAAATTACATAAATACCAAAACACAGTTTCTGTCCTAAAAGTAACCCAGGTGGGACGGATTTGGGGTAGCAGGATATGTTGTGGGGCGGTGCAGCACGGGCAGCCTGGCACTGTGCGTGAGGCAGGTCTGGGTGTGCTCGCCAGCCCTGCCATCAGCAGGTTCCTACCTGACCTGACTGCAGAGCGAGGCGTTGCAGTTATGTCAGCTCCCAGTGAAAAGCAGAGGCAGCAAGATCACCGTTTTCTGACAGCCTGGATCCTCACGCCGGCTCCAGAGCTCTCGTCCCAGCTGCCCTTCTCAGTGGCTGACTGCAGAGAGTTTGCCCTGCTGCCAACAGCCCAGAAGGGAGTGGTTTGCTTTGCCCCACAGCAGCACAGGCAGATGCTCGTGTGCTTAAGATGTATTTTTAAGGGTTCTCTGTGGAGTTACTGAGCATGAGTCTGTTTTATAGAACAACGCTTGTATGCTGTGTCCTTTCTCTTGGACGTCCTCTGTGTCAGCAATCCTCAGCTGGGATTGCTGGCCTCTTAGCACAAAGAAAATAATTGGGAGGGGCCCTGTCTTTAAATTTAAATTGTCTTCCTAAAACTTCCTAACAATAGGAGCTTCATAAATTAGATCGGTAAGTCATCAGAACCTACCTTTCTGTATGCAACTTTCATTTGAAACACGTGAAAGTATCTTAAAGCTCTTACACAGACTTAAGCACTGTATCTGGGCCATGCTAGAGAAAGTTTACCGAAATTATGTCCTTTAATTCTCTTTGAGCCAGGTACAAGCAGAAGAAGGAACTGGAGAACAGGCTGGCCTCTATGAGAACCTTTGTGGACAGTGGGCAGGCAGATGAGGATCAGATACGGGAATTCTACCTACTGCAAATCCAGAAATGGGTCAACATCAGCTTTGAGGAAATTGAGAGCATTGACCATGAAATGGTAATCCTGAGGAACAGAGATGCAGCGAAACAGGTATGAGATATCTCTATCTGCAGGTCCTGTGAACTCTGCATGGTTAGACCTGATGACAGACACTGTTGTGGGTAGATGAACCTCAGAGCAATTCATTAGCAGAGTTTCCTAAGTTTTGTGCTGTGAATTCCAGGTTAAAGTCTAGCTCATGCACAATATAAATGGACAGGGCGTGGTTTAGTTCCGAACAGCCAGTGGTCTGATTTTTGCATTAGTGCCTGTCTGGTGCTATCGCACGTCCTAGACAGTCACAGCGTGTAAAATGCTCGAGCACTGAACATCAGAGCTGAACTGATCTGTGTGCAGAGGCTTTTCTCCGCTTTGCTGGGTTGTACCAGACCCTTAACTCTAAAGAACTAAATACATTTGTCATTTAAAACAAGACCCTGGTGATTTTTTTCTTTCAAGCCTACATTTCTAACCTACAGAACATCGTGATGTTACAGAAAAAACATGCCTGTTCTGTATGAGGAAAACAATTCTTGTGTGGCACGGTGTTTCTGGGCTTTATGCTTCTCACCTAGAACATCTGTCTAGAATTAAAAAACTAATAATAATGTGCCTAAGTGTGCCATAGTCCAGCTTTGCTGGCACGGCTGGTTTGTGCAATTCATTACTGGCATTGCAGAGCTCTGCTCTTCTGTAGTGCCCTGGGTGATATCTTCATGAATGATGAGCTCTACTTGCTTCAGAGTGCACTGTGTTTGATCCATGGAAAAAATAAGCTGTATTTCATGCTTTGATCTGAGCTGATCTGGTTTAGCTCTGTCAGCTTTCTGCTTTGATCGGAACGGGTGTAACAAAGGCACAAAGAGAAGTGATTTGTGGAAGCTCACAGATGGAGTTCATGATTTAAACTGGATTAAGGGCTGAATTGTCCGTCTTGGGGCATTGCTGTGACAGCAGAGGCATCTCTTTTCTACAAGACCCTTAGTAACTTGTCTGGGGGGTGGGAAGCCAAGAAGGGGACTCTTATCTACGTGATTATTTTGTGACTCTTGTTTGCGATTTCAGTCTTCAGCACCACCTCACGGTACTGCCCGGCAAGTCAGAGCTCCACTGAAACCTTTCATTCTTACCCGGGACGTTGTTCAGTCTAAGTATGTTTATTTTTGCTTACTTTAACGCGCTGTGATGCAGCGCTCTGTTCCCACGTCAAACCCAAGACACTCTTTCAAAGGCAGAAGCACAGTCGTTATCGTCAGGCAGCGTGTCGCATCGAGACTGCATGTGTTGTGCATCTGGGCAGGGGACGGGGAAACTTCTAACACGTTTCTTCCACTTTCTGTCGTTTCTTCTGTTACCAGCATGCTTCAGAGTCTCGGCTGATGCTGGTTGTTCTGTTGGGATGGCAGAAGAGGAGACCGTACTGAAGTATTACTGCGTTAGTTTATGGGCCCTGTGCTTGCTGTTTAGTAAGCTGTGGAAGAGGCAAGGCTTCTCTGCCCCTCTAACCTCGATGTGATATAACAGGATTGTTCTTTGCTCTTAAAATAAAGAGCATGACATAGAAAAGCACATGCAGTCACTTAATCTAATACAAACTCCGGAGGATTTTGGTGGGTTCAAATTAGTCATCTTTGGGGCTGAGAAGCTGTGGTACCCGCCTGGCCACCAGTTCCAATAGCCTGTTACTTAAATTTTTTTACCATAGGGCTTTCCGTAGGGTAACAAGATCTCAGCACTTCGTGGTGCTATGAGATTCTTGCAGGTGATACAGCAGCTAAACCACAAAGTGGGCTAGAAAACAGATTTCTTGTGGTTTTGACATTATCTGATTTGAGGGTTACAGATACCTCTTTAGCTAAGCTGTGCCTGATTCAGTTCTCGGTGTCCTCATGGGCAAGCTGAGCCAGCGGACAGCATTCTTCTAGGGATTGGACAAATATTTCGAGATCTTTGGAACAAAGCAGTCCTTGCCTCTCTAAAGCAGCAGAATTAACTCCTGCAGTGCTATCCTGGCTATGTTTCTGAGCAGTCTGCTGCTGAAGGCCCAGACTGTGGAAATACCCTCCTTGGGCAAAGTCTTGGTAACACGCCTCGTGCTATCGATACAAATTGGAGATCTACGGGGTAGTTCTGTGCGCTGTTATTGGTGTTTCTGCAATTCATACAGGACGTGACGTGCCTTCCTCGACCCTCTCTCTCTTCCTGCAGGGTGTTTGGTGCTGGCTATCCTAGCCTCCCGACTATGACCGTAAATGATTGGTATGACCAGCGCAGGAGGGAAGAAGCAATGCATGGTCCGAGTGCACCTCAGAAGCCATCAGGTAAGGAGGGGTAGGGCAAAAATGGAAACAGAGAATTCGTGAACCCTCTTGAGGAGAATGGTGCGTAGGGGATGTGCTCAGGGTGTAGAATACCCTCTGGCTTTCTCCACTAGGCTTCAGGATAAACAGATTGCTTGGCTGCTCCTCGGCATTTCCTGCTTTGTCTAGGCTGACTCCAGGAGGGATTCTGTTCGGAGACCCCGACTTGTCATTTCCCATTGTCTTACTGTCCCTCACTCTTGTTCTTGACCTTCAGCAGATACAGCTGATGAAGAGTTGCAGAAGCAGCAGCAGGAGAAAAAGGAGGAGGAGGACGATGAGGAAGCTCTTAAAAAAGCTCGAGACTGGGATGACTGGAAAGATACACACCCGAGAGGCTACGGCAATCGGCAGAACATGGGCTGATGCTGTGGCAGCAGAGAGAGCAGGGCCTGGAAATCCTGTCAGAATTGCCTGTGTCTTGGCGATATAGGAATAAATGCACTGTACATATGCAGAGGTGTCCTTGGCTTCTCTGGGAGTCACTGGAGTCGGAGGAGGAAACACGACAATTTGCTTTGGTTTACATGAAATGTCAGACTGAGAGCGAGCTCGTCATGGACAGTGGCACCGCAGAGCTCCTGTCAGCGGGGCGCTGTCTGAGGGGCCAGACTGCCTCTGCTCTCCCAGTCAGAGGAAGTCCTTGAAAGAAAAGTACATGCATTTGGAAACTTCTCTTTGTATTGTTGGTGGATGTATTTATTTTTTTTTTCCTCTATATTTTAGACTAAATAAAATCTCTTGTTCTGCCTAGTTCTTGCTGTGAAAATCCCTTGGGTTTTTGTTTGTTTTTTGTTCCTTTCAGAGAAAATGTGCAGGACTGGTTGCTGGGAGTTGGGGGTGGCAAATGTCAGATGGCCTCTTATTTTGGCCAGGGCTACTGGTGGCCTTTCCACAGCCTCATCATCCCCAGGCTGGCAGAATGAAGGGTTTGGGAGCTTTGGGGAGCTTTGTGTTAAGCAGGGCAGATATTTTAAGGGCAAAGTGTTAAAATGCTGGTAGTACACATAGTACAGATGCCTTAATATAAATGTTTGTCCCTTTGCTTGGTGTGGTGGGCTCTGTGCAGCTGTAGATGTGTTGTGTAGGTACACGTGGTGGTGTGGGTGTGTTTGTGACCCTCGTGGAGTGCTGCAGGGACCAACGCTGGGACCAGCAGCGCCGTTTTCAGAAGAGCAGTGCGCTGGTGGTCAGCGTGCTCTGCGATCTGCTTATGGGATGAACCTGAAGGGGTGAAAACTGTGTCTGCAGTCCTCCAAACAAGCTTAAATTGCAGCTGGTGCTGCTCCTTGACTGACTGGGAAGAGAGAACGTGACGGCTGTGCTGTACCTGCACCCATCCAGAGAGTGGCACTGCCATTGCCAGGTGAGCAACGGAGGAACTGCTGCTGGGGGCTCTGTGCCTGCCAGCTGTGGGCCAGCAGCTGCTGGTGAGATTGTTCTAAACCTGTTAAAAATGCAAGGAACACTAAAAATTGAAAGCACTCAGCTTTTTTTTTCCTTCATATTAGCATGATTCAGGCACACCTGAGCAGCCAGCTGGACTGAGGAGAGCTTAGACATTTACACAGCCACGGAGCCCTCCCAGCTGCTCTTGAGTTCCCTCAGCGATGCTGAATGTCGCTTGCAGTGGATGGAGTTGCCCCTTTTTTTCCAGATATCGTTTCTCTGATTTACTAGAAAAGATCATGTGGGTGTGTGTGTTTGTTTGTTTGTTTGTTTGTTTTTCCTTGTGGGTTCTGCACCTTCCAAAACTTTTTTTTTTTTTTTTTGCTTTAATAATGAGCATTCTTACACATCAATTTACCCTTCCTACATTTGCTGTTAGCCTGCTCTTCCCGGCAAGTCCTTCTGTGAGGGCAGCTCCTAAGACGCAGCTCTGCTGGGTGAGATCCCGCATTTCCTCCCTGTCCCTTTGCTGTTGGCCTGGAGCCCCATCTCAGGGCTGCTTCTGCTGCTTTTGCTTCATTTTTCTTCACTCTTTCTGAACTGTCTCTCTCCTATTTTTTTTCCTTTATTTACCCCCAACCCCTCTAGTCTCACCTGCCTGTTTTCCAGCCAGAGCCACGGCCCGCCGTGACGGCTGTTTGGTGAGCTGCTGCAGAAGGTCCTGTCCCCAGGCACCTCGCCAGCCTGCCAGACCCCACGGAGCACAGGGGGGACGTTTTGGGGCGTCCCTCGAGGGCGTCACACCATCGGAGCGTGGCAGCGGTTTGTGAAATACCCACGGCACGGACGCTACCATTCCCTGGGGGACGGCGGCTGCCGGCACCAACGAGGAGCCCTGCTAATTGTGCAGGTCCAAGCTGCCTTTTTTGGGGGCTCCTCGGTGCTCTGCGTGGCTTCTCCTCCTCCCACAGACCCCAGGATTTGTCCTGGCCCCTCCGTCTGGCTCCGCTCCGCTCCCCTCCGTGCGTGCAGCCTCCCTCGGCTCGGCCGGGGCGGTCACCGAGGCTGGACCAGCGATCAATCGCCGCTGGGATTTCCAAACTCGCCTTTTAACCTGCTGAGCTGGGCTGTGGAGCAGAGCTCCCCGCCACCATGAAAACGATCATCACAGCCTGCTCCCAAAATCTGAGTGGTAAGAAATACCCGAAGCGTGTTTGAGGGCTCCTCACGCTCTGGTGCTGTATCAGCTCCTTGCTGTCACTCTTGGCTCTTTGCTTTTGACTGCTCAGGGGGGAAGGGGGGCGTTTGGGGCAGTTTGGGGTTAGTGGCACCAGAGGAAAGCACAAAGTTGCTCAACGGGAGTGGGATTTCTGCAGTTAATGCCGACCGTGCGGTAGGAAACGTTGCTCCTGCGAGATGCTGTGAATTCTCCTCCGGGTCCCCACGGAGGCCAAAATCCTCGGAGGAGGCTCCGGGGGTAGCTGGGGACTGGCACAGTTGCTGGGCTCGGTCGATGGTTTTCGTTGTGTGGCCTTGGAGATTTGTGGAGTGCTTGGGGTGCGGGGAGGCGGCATGAAAACGTCTAAAAACGCAACTTTTGGGTCGGCACAGCTGGGCCGGGCAGAGCTGTGTCCTCGCTGTAAACATCACGGGGCTTGGGCAAGTTAAAACCATGGGGCTGGAGGATTTCTGGGGATATGGTGGAGGAGCAGGGGGGTGTTCAGAGTAGGGCCAGTGCTTTGGGAAGAGGGAAGCCCATCCTTCCCCGCTGGAGATGGCTCTGGCCTTCTGTTCGTCCCAGTTGCCCCACTGGTGGTTGGGTTTGAGCTAGGATGAGCTGAGCCTGCGCTGCCTGCTCCCCCCGGGGGCTGGTGGCCGGCCTGGATGGGGACAGCTCCGTCCCCCCCCTCCTGCCCTGCGCGTCTCTTCTGGGAGATTTTGGGTTGTTTTCCCAAGCCCCGCTGCGTGCCATTGAGGCGCTCTCCGGACCTTTGCCCGTCAGGACAGGCGCCTCGGGCCCGTTTCGGGGAGGAGGGATGGGGCCGTGCGGTGGAGTTTGGATCCTGGCACCCCGCCGGGGTTTGTTAATGGTTCACCAGGGCCAGCCGGAGCGAGCGGGGCCGCGCTGGCCCCGCGGGGGCTTGGTGCTGGGGACGGCCACCCCTCCCCTGCCTCACCCCTCGCCGCTGTCCTTGGCACTGCTGGGGGGTGGATTTTGGCCTCGGGGCTGGGCATCCCCCAGCCCATCCAGCACCGGGTGGACCGGGGCCACCCCCAGCTCGGTGTCTCCGCACCGGGGTGGCCACTTCTGAGCCGTCCCGTCCCCGCAGGCAGCCGTGCCAGCCTCCTGGCCACCCTGCGCACCCTGCTCGCCGTGCCCTGGCCCTCGCAGCGGGACGTGCGCGCCTGGCTCCAGCTCCTGGCCGTGCTGCAGTGGGTGCTCAGCTTCCTGCTGCTGGGTGAGTGGGGCCGTGGGGGGCGGCGGGGGCGGCCAGGCACCGACTCACCCATCCTCATCCCCGTCCCCATCCTGCAGGCACCGTCAGCCTGCTGCTGCTCGTCTACCTGGTCTTCACCAGCTTCTGGCCCATCTCCGCGCTCTACCTGGCCTGGGTCATCTTTGACTGGGACACGCCGGAGAAAGGTACGGAGGGATGGGGCACCCCCGTTTCTCAGCGCAGCAGACAGGCCAAAAAAATGGCAGAAGGAGGGATGCAGCGGGCCTACGTGGATTATTTAGCAGTCAGCTTGTTGTGATGGGCTTTACTTACCCTGTCCATCTATGGTTTGCAGGTGGCAGGAGGCTGCCGTGCTTGCGGAGATGGCCGGTGTGGAGGCACTTTCGGGATTATTTCCCCGTGAAGGTACGGAGCGGGGTGCCGGGTGGGGATGCCCACACCCAAAAGGAGGCACCGGGATGCCCATGCCGGGCCAGGCTCCTTATTCCACGTGTCCCCTGCTTGCAGCACGCGGTGCTGCCGTGGGGACCGATCCTGGAGCCCTGGTGCCCCCTGCCCCAGCCCCGTTTTGCCCCCGCAGCTGGTGAAGACGCACGAGCTGTCCCCCAGCCACAACTACATCATCGGCTCCCACCCCCACGGCATCCTCTGCGTCGGCGCCTTCTGCAACTTCGTCACGGGCTCCACCGGCTTCGCCGAGATGTTCCCGGGCATCCGGCCCTCCCTCACCACCCTGGCTGGAAATTTCCGCCTGCCCCTCTTCAGGGAGTACCTGATGAGCGGGGGTGAGCGGGGGCAGCACTCGCGGGCAGGGGGGCTCCCCCGAGGTCTCTCCCGCAGCAGGGGGACCCCTTTGCCCTTTGGGGTCCCTCGCGGGGTCCCCGTCCCCGCGGCGTTGCGCTCAGCTCAGCGCTGCCCTCCCCGCTGCAGGCTTGTGCCCCGTGACGCGCCGTGCCATCGGGTACCTGCTCTCCAAGAACGGCACCGGCAACGCCGTGGCCATCGTCATCGGCGGCGCGGCCGAGTCGCTCTCCTGCCGGCCTGGCATCACCACGCTCATCCTGAAGAACCGCAAGGGCTTCGTCCGCATGGCCCTGCAGCACGGGTGAGCACGGGCGCCGCCGGCGGGGAGCGGGGTCCTCGGTGTCCCCTCACCTCGTGCCACCTCCCCTCCGCAGGGCCTACCTCGTCCCCTCCTTCTCCTTCGGGGAGAACGACCTGTTCCGCCAGGTGGTCTTTGAGGAGGGCAGCTGGATGAGGAGCATCCAGCAGCGCTTCCAGAAGATGATGGGCTTCGCTCCCTGCGTCTTCTACGGCAGGGGCCTCACCTCCGTGCGGTCCCGGGGCTTCCTGCCCTACGCCCGGCCCATCACCACCGTGGGTGAGCACCTCCGGCGGGTTTGAGGGCGCGGGGAGGAGGAGGAGGAGGAGGAGGAGGAGGAGGAGGAGGAGGAGGAGGAGGATGCCCTGGGTGGTGTTGGAAGGCACAGCCCAGCTCGTGACCCCGATGAGCTGAGCGCTGCCCCGCGATCTGAGCGGGTTCCCCCTTCCCGGCAGTGGGCGAGCCGGTGACGGTGCCCAAGATCGAGGACCCGAGCCGCGAGACGGTGGACATGTACCACGAGCTCTACGTCCGCTCCCTGCTCAAGCTCTTCAACGAGAACAAGACCAAGTACGGGCTGTCGGAGGCGGACGAGCTGCGCATCGTGTGAGCGCGGCGGGCGCCGCCGGGTGGGGGTCTCGGCCCCCCTCCGGCGCACGGGGGACACGCGGGGACGCGGGGCTGGTGCGTGGCCCTGCGGCTCCCCCTCCTCCTCTTCCTCCCGTGGCACCCGAAGGCTGGCGAGGACCCGTGGGGGTGAGAGCCGGCGGTGGGCACAGTCCCCCCACGCCGACCAGGAGGCCGTGAGCGGAGGGAGGGGACGGGGTGGCGTGAGGAAGAGGAAGGAGCTCCCGGGGGTGGCTTCCCCATGGGGGGCAGGAGCAGGCTGGGGAGATGTCCCCCCGTGGAGGGGGGGAACGCCCGGGCTTGGGGACGGGTGGCAGTGACCTCGGCACGGCCGGGTGCGTTCCCTAATACAAATTTCCACCCCCTCCCTGCGTCCTGCTGGTGCTGGAGGTGCCGCATCGGACAGGGCACAGCACTGGGATGTGTGGGCATTAAGGGGGGGGCTTGGTGGTGCTGCAGGTGCCAGGGGGACAGCACGGGGGGGACACCTCGAGGATGCTCTGGGCTCCCTTTCCCCGTGCTTGGGGAGGACCGGGGGGGCCGTGGGAGGGCAGGGACAGCCCCGTCTCTCCCTGTCCCATCCCAGGCTGCCGTGGGAGTCACCAGCGCTGATAACCATCTCCAGCCTGCTCCTCTTTACGCAGGCACCTGGTTAAACAAAGGCTCTGGGCAAACATTTGGAAAGCAAACACCCGTAAAGGCAGATTCCCCAGGAGTCCTTCGCCACCTGTCCCTCGTCACGGCAGTGCCACCCCCTCCAGCAGCCTGGTCCCGTGCCAGCGCGCAGAGGGGCCGTGCCGCTGCCCCCTCGCCGCAGCCACCCCATCCCTCCTCCTTCTGGCACGAGGAGGACCACGGCACGACGTGGAGAGGGGGAAGGTGCTTTATTGGGGTCGTGAGCAGCAGGACCCCTCACCGCCTCCCTCCCCAGCCTTTCCCAAGGGTCCCCAACACAGGGACCACGCAGGGCAGCAGCAGTGGGAGGCTCGACCCCCAGCCCCATTCCCTGGCAGCATTGGGCTGAGTGGCAAAGGCTCAAGGAAGACCCCAGCCAGGTCCGTGGCCACCGCCCCGGCTGTCCGTGTGTCACTAACCCCAGAGGCAGGGGTGCTCCTTCTCCGTCCCCAAAATCAGCCTGGCCCCTGCAGGCTGCCATCGAGCAGACCAGGAGGGCCACGTGTGCCATCTTCCCGGTGACCTGTCCATCCTCGTGTGTCCCCAGGACCGCCGTGGGGTGGGACGTGCCCCACAGCCGCCCACCCTCGGGCCTGCAGTCAGTACTCCGGGCAGATTTGGGGGGACTGGGGGTCCCACGCAGCACTCCCCCGTCCCCCCTCACCGCCCACCTCCACTCCCCGCTGTCCCCATCCCTCGGGGGTTGCCGGTGCAGCAGCTGCCCCCCACGCTGCTCTCCACCGAGGGGGACACCAGGGCCAGGAGCGAGGTGGGCGCAGGCCGGGGGCGCTGGGCTGCCCCCCGGCGCAGCCTCCCCCGGTACTTGTCCCCCGCCATGAAGTACAGGATGGGGTCCAGGCAGCTGTTGATGCTGGCCAGGGGCCTCGTGATCTTGTAGGTGAAGTTGATGATGTTGAGGGTCTGGCAGTCGGCTTGGAAGTAGCGGGAGGTGTAGTAGAGGGTGCGGGTGATGTGGAAGGGCACGAAGCAGAGGGCGAAGACGGTGAGGACGATGATGATCATCTTGATGGAGCGCTGCTTGAAGGAGGGCACGCGGGGGCCGGGGCTGGAGAAGCTGGGCTTGCAGAGCCGCTTGGCCATCAGGCAGTAGCAGACGACGATCACCAGGAAGGGGACGCCGAAGAGGAGGGCCATGACGGAGGAGCTGTAGTGCACGTAGTGGTCGAACTCCTCGGGCTTGGTGGTGTCGTGGCACAGCGTGCTGTTGCCCTTGGAGCTGGTGGTGACGAAGACGAGGTTGGGGATGAGGCAGACGGTGACGACCAGCCAGGCGCCCACGCAGATGAGGCGGGCGTGCTTGGTCTTCACCCACTTGAGGGAGCGGATGGGGTGGCAGATGCCCACGTAGCGGTGCACGCTGATGCAGGTGAGGAAGAGGATGCTGCTGTAGAGGTTGGCGTAGAAGAGGAAGCGCACGATCTTGCAGAGCGCCTTCCCGAAGGGCCAGTTGTTGCGATCGGCGTAGTAGTAGACCAGGGTGGGGAGGGAGAGGACGTAGAGCGTGTCGGAGACGGCCAGGTTGAACATGTAGGTGGTGGTGGCGTTCCAGGGCCTCATCCTGGAGACGAAAATCCAGATGGCCCAGCTGTTGAGGGGCAGCCCCACCACCAGGACGATGCCGTAGGAGATGGGCAGCAGGATGAACTTGAACTCCTCGTTGAAGACGCACTTGGCCTCCTCCTCCGCCGCCGCCGCCGCCGTGCTGTTCCCTCCCGGCCAGGCCGTCGGGGTCGGCGTCCACAGGGCAACTGGGAACATCCTCGCTGGGACTGCCATGCTCTCCCGGCCGGAGCTGGGGGAGCAGTTAATAACCACACGTTAGCTGCTGATCCCGGCCCATTGTCAGGCACAAAAAGCAGGGGGAAGGCGGCCAAAGACGCCAGATTTTTTTTCCCCCCCTCCAGGAGCTCCGGCCACTTTGATGCCATCTCTGGTTTTTCTCAGCTCCGGGCTCGGAGCCTGACACGTCCTCCCCTTCGGAGCCCCCCCAGTGACACCCGCGGACCGTCCCTCGGAGCGGCGCGCCGTGACACCCGCGCCGCGCGGAGCCGGGCAGGGCGCCCGGGCCCGGCCAGCAGACCCGCGGCGCGGCGAACAATGAGGCCTTGATGAGCACCAGCAGCCCCGCTCGCTGCCAGCCCGGCCTCTTGGAAGCCGGCTCAGCCTAATTGGCACCATCCTGACAATGCTGCCGGTCCCAGGGGGGGGCCCTGCCAAGAAGAAAAGCGGGAGGAGAAGAAAGGCTTGTCTGGGGGGTTTGGGGAGGGGTGAGGGGGGTGGCGTGGCCCGGAGAAATCCTCGGGGGGCTGTTGGAGGAGCCTTTGGGAGAGGGTCCCTGCGCGGCGCGGGGCCTCCAGCTGCCGGCTGCTCTCCCTAGGAGGGCGATGAGCTCAGCGGGGCGGAGAGGAGCTGTGCCCGCGCCAAGCCCCGGCCCCAGCAGCCCCAGACAGCGCGAGTTCCCCAAGGAGCCATCGGGGACGTTTCCCCCTCGCACGTTGTTGGGATCAAAGCGCGGGATCCTCAGCGCCCCGCAAAGCACTCCCCGGGGACGAGGGGCGAGGGCGAGCCGTGAAACGCTGCCATTGCCCTCTCCAGGCATCCAAAGCTCAGCTCCTGCTGCTCCAGCAGCCAGAGGGAGCTTCTCCGGCTGCTTCTCCACCCTTTGGGCAGGGGGTGGCCACAGCACAACCCCCCAGCCCCCCGGCACCGGGGAGGTGCCCCCTTTGTGCCACCTCTGCTGGTGGGCACCGGGCTGGCGCAGGGCTCGGCGCTGCGATGGGGATGCCGGTTTGCCCCCGCTTTTCCCCCCCATCTCCCTCTCCCCCCGTCCCCTTTACCCCGTCCTTCGCCACCACCGCGCCGTGCGGCTGCTGGCAGGGAGCGTGCTTGGCAGGAATCTCCTGCAGGGCGCATCCGTGGCTCAGGTGAGCTGCCAGCTGTCCTGCCCCGGCCCCACGGGGACAGCCCCGAGTTGACAGAGATGATCATAAAGCAATCCAAGGCAGCTGGGCAGGCACCCCCCAGCTCTTTTTGTTTGAGTTCTGGGCTGAGCGCGGCTTTGGGGCCAAAGCAGGAGCCCTGGCACGGCCTCCCCACCGCAGGCAGCCTGGCGGTGGGGCGAGTTCAGAGAGCACAGGCAGGTCCGGATCAAACATTAACAGCAGGAGCTCGCTCAGCTCCCCTCAAACCAGAGGGGAAGCAGGGACTGGGAGCCCTGCCCGGCCGGGACCCCCTCCGGAGGGGTTGCTGCCGGTCCCAAGCCCACTGCGGCTCGTCCCCGAGCCGTGATGCTGACGGGGACAGGAGGGACCACGAGATTTCTTTCCTCTTCCCACCTCTGAGGGCGCATGAGCCGAAGCAGTGCGCCACGAAGCCCTGCCAGAGCAGCCGTGCCGCGCATCTCGGTGACCAAAGCCGCTTTCCATGAAGCAGGTCAATAAATGAGTAAGACACGAAGAATCCAATTAAAATAAATAAATAAATAAAATAATCTGATGCTAGAAACACGCAAGGAAAAGGTGTGAGCAGCAGCGTGGGGCTGGATGGCCCTGCGGAGAGGGCAGCTTCTGGAAGGGCCCATGGACAGCCTGCCCGTGGCACCCCGAGTGAGCTGCTCCCGGGCAAGCGTCCCCTGGGAAAACCTCTGACAAATCCCGATGCGAAAGAAGAGGACATTTGACAGTCGTGCTCTCAGCAGGCAAGGTTTCCTGCTTCCTCATCTTAGTCACGATCAAAGTCAGCGGTTTAAACTGCTCTGATTTACACCCCCCACCCGGGGCCACGTCACCACCCGCCCGCTCCAGCCCGTCGGTGATGTCCCCGGCGAGGCTCTCCCTGCCCGGCACTGTCCCCGTGCGCTCCTCCAGGAGGGTTTGGGGCCGAGCAGGGGCTCCGAGCCCGGCGCTGGCTCCCCATCGGGGCTGGCAGGGAGCTGGAGGCTCGGCACGGAGAGCCGTGGAGCTGGGAGCGTGATGCTGAGCCCTGCCCTGCCCGCTTTGTGGATGCACGAGGCATGAAACCTGCCTCCCCCTTGCTCCGTGAGCTGCTGGGGGGGACAGCGGGATGGCACACGGGGGGGCAGAAAGGACTGGGGACACCAGCAGGGCCACACGGCAGGGCCACGAGGTGCCCGTCGGACACGGGGCAGGGGGACAGAGCCAAGGGGCTCGGGGTGGCGTGAAGCTGGGGCCTGGGACACACGGGGCTTTTCTTCCCTCTTAAGCCGTTGGAAATTGCAAAACAAGGGGGAATTATGCAAAACGCACTGCAGAAGGACCCTTGTCCCTAATCGCCACGTGGTTCGCCCAGCCAAAGCCCTGGCAGCAGGGGAGCGTGACCTGGTTTCTGTCCACTCCTTTTCCGCTCCCAGGAGCTGCCCAAACAGGAGCTGTGCCCTCCCCGGGGTCCCCAGCAGCTCTGGGGCTGTGCAGCGCCCTGGGGGCAGCCCACCACGTCCCCCACCCCCAGGCCTGTCCCCTGCCCCGAGGTGGCTCTCAGAGGGACAGCGGGGGACAGGTTCCTTGCTGCAGGAGCCGACAGCACCGGGCAAAGCTTTGGCAGCCCAAGGGGCAGCTTTGCCCTCGCAGGAGGCAGCACTTGGGGGGGATGAAGAGGAAGATGAAGAAGAGGAGGTGGCTGCACCGGGAGAGGCGAAGGCCCTTGGTGATGGAGGAGCACCGCGGTGCGTTCCAGAGGATGCACCGAGGGATTTAGGGGCGGCAGGAGGCATGGGGAGGACGGGCTCATCCCCCAACCCTCCACCCCAGGATGCCCCCTCCACCCCTGGAGGGGCCAAAGCAGTGCCCACAGAGCCCCCAAAAGTTTGCAGGGCCATGGTGGGGCCATCCAGCTGCCCCCCACCCACCCCAGTGCCCCCAGCTCACCTGCAGTGCGGGGCTGGGGTGGCTCTCAGCCGCGGGGCACCCCCGGGGAGCACCCGTGCGCCGTGGGGCCGGGGGTCCTGCCGCTGTGCCACCCCATGCCGTACCGTGCCGTGCCGTGCCGTGCCCTCCCGTGCACACCCCGCTCCTGCTCTCCCACCGCTGGGAGCAAAGTGCCCGGGAGAGGCAGGGCTGGAGGCGGGCGGAGGCGGGGGCAGGAGCCCGCAGCGCACCCAGCACCCGTGCCAGGCGCCCCTGCCAGCCCCACTGCTGCCCGTCCGCTGCCCCTGTAGGTTTCGGGCTGGTTGAGGCCCCCGCGGCAGCCCCAGAGATATGGGATATGTGTGCCTCCCCTGTGGGGACACAGCCTGTCACCCATGGGGGAAAGGACCCTTCATTATGGGGACCCTCCCCTCCGGTGGCCGTGGTCTGTCACCCATGGGGACCTCAGCCCCTCACCCTTGGGAACCACGGCCCTTCTCCCACGGGGACCTTGCCCTTCAGAGCACAGTCCCTCACCCCTGGGGACCATGGCCCCCATCCCTTGGGGACCTCAGCAGCCCCCAGCCCCACAGGCTGCCCCATCCAGCCCCAGCCGTGGGGTTCCCAGCAGCGCCCTTACCCCCTGGGGTGCTGACCCTGCCCGGCACCCCAGACCTGCAGGGCTCTCCTGGGGACAAAGGTGGCCACTGCCACCTTGAGGCCAGCCTGGGCATAGTGTCCCCAAACCTGGGGCCATCTCTGGGCACGGTGTCCCCAAAACTGGGCCCTTCCCAGCACCCCAGCAGCGGGAGGGCAGCACCCAGCCGGGTGCGGGCGCTCCCCGTGCTCTGTGGGGTCAGCGCGTGCCCCCGGCTGCGCACACCAACACGCACCCCAACGTCCTCCGAACCCTGAGACTTTATTGCAGGTGGGAGCTCGTACAGAAACCACAACGCAGCCCCGGGAGCATCCACTGGAGGAGAAATCCTCAGGGATCCCCAGCCAGGCTGGGCGGCGGGACGAGGGAGCGGCCGATGCGGCCAAGGCATGAGGGTGCCCAGAGCCTCCGGGTCCAAAGCATCCAGCGGTCCCCACCTCCTGAGCGGCCTCCGTGAGCCCCATGTCCCCTGTCCCCTCGCTGGGGGGCTCAGCAGGGTCCTTCCAGTGCTTTGGGGAGGTTTTGGGAGGCCGGAGATGCGCGGTGACAGCCGGAGAGCATCCACCCCCATGGCCACGGGCACTTCCCGAGGCTGTCCCGAGGCACACCAGGCAGGTCGGGCACACGGCCAGGAGGTCCAGTCCTGGGTGCTGGCCATGCTCAGGCAAGGTGGGTGACAGAACCCCTGTGGGATTCCCAAATCCCACACCTCTGGGTCTATGCTCTCGGCTCGAGGCGGGCTCCCCAGGGGGCTCCCAAGCACCTCGCCACGGGGGGCGTTGCGCTGGGCAGGGCTGAGCCCCCCGGCTTCCAGCAGGTCCCGCTCGGTGCCGTCCCTACACACGTGGCCAGAGGGATCCCCTGCCGGGAAGCCACTGAGCAGGAGCGGGGACCCCCCAGGCCTCCACGAGGACCTGGGGACACGGCGGGTGCGCCCCCGGCCCCCTGCGCCCTGCCCTGAAGCTCACCTCTCGTCCCCCCCAGGGCGCGGGGCCCTGCCAGGGACCCTGGGGGCAGCGGTGCCGGGCTGCTCCAAGCCCCCTGCTGCCAGCTCCGGGGCCGGGGGGTACCTGAAGAACTCGGGGTCGTCCCAGCCGTGCACACACAGCCCCTCCTGGCCCTGCTGCACGCCGAGGTGGCTTGACCTGTCGCAGGGCCACTGGGGGGAAAAAAAGAACAGGGAAAGGCTTCAGCAGCACCACGGCAGGACCAAAAGCGCCCACCTGCACCCGTGGGTGGCCCGCTAGCCAAAAGTTTCCCCCCCTGCCCTCCCCGTGGAGGTACCTCTCCAGGGTGGCCGTGCTGGCGAGCATCCGTGGTGCGCCCCGGCAGCCCCGGGGAGCGCCGGGGGGGCGGCTCCAGGGCGCTGTGGGTCTGGCGCAGCTGCACCTTGTGGCTGTGCCCCGCACGCTCGGGGGCCAGCCGCTCCAGCTGGCTCAGGCACGAGGCCATGTGCAGCGCCGTCAGCGAGCAGTCGCCCATCGCTGGCGCGTCCCTCTCCAGGACGGCCGATTTGGGGCGTTTCTGCCTGCCCGCGCCCGGGGGGCTGAGCAGGAAGCCACGGGGCGAGGGCACCCGTGCCCTGAAGGGGCTGTGGGGCCGTTGCCCCCACGTCGGGCTCTCTGCCGGCGCCCCACAGGCCGTGGGGAGCCCCTCGAAGATGAAGTAGGCTGGGTTGGTGTAGCTGCTGGCCTCCGGGAGGCTGTGGGGCCGGCTCCTGCGAGGCGCGGCGGGGCAGGGCTCGGCACGGCCTGGGGATGGGGTGCGTGGCAGGGCAGAGCCGGGGGGGAACCTGAGAGGTGGTTTAGGGCACGGCGGGGTGTCCGCTGCCGGAGTTTCGTCCTCCTCCTCAAAGCTGATCCACTCTGCAGGGGCACAGAAATGTCACCTGTCCCCCCGGGGGGGTGCCGGAGGGACGGGCACCGCGTGGCAGGAGCAGGGTGGCAGGGGGTTGCCTTACCGTAGAGCCTCTCGCGGGTGCTGTGCCTCTCCTTGGGGACCCGCACCTTCATCCAGCCCCGCATGGAGCCCGTCTCCTCGCCCCGGTGGAAGAGGAAGGTCTCGAACTGCTGGGCCGTGCTGCCGATCATCGACCTCATGGCGATGCAGCACTCGCCTGCGCGCACAGCCCACGGTAACGGGGTGGCTCCGGGGGGCCAGCGAGCCCCCCCCCCCCCCCCCACAAGGCACAGCAGCTCCCTGCCCGCGCCCCCACCCCATGCACGCACCGTAGGACTCGCAGCTCTCCACGCCCTTGATGCTGAGCAGCAGGTGCTGGTCCCCCAGGTACTCCAGGTCCGACAGGATGGGGTTCAGCTGCACAGGGAGAGAGCGGGGCTGGGGGGGTGCCACGGGGCAGGGCGCACGGCTGGGCTCTGTCCCCGGGGACGGTGACAGCCCCCCATGCCCCTCGGGGTTCACCCCGTGCAGGGTGCGGGCACGGCGGGGTGAGAGGGACGGGGTGAAGGGGCAGGAGGATGAGTGAGGACACCGCAGGGTGCGGGGCGTACCACGGGCAGCTGCTTGGCCGACCAGCCCATCCTGAGGAAGCCGGGCACGTCGCAGCTCTGGGAGTTGTTCTCCCCGCTCCGCTGAGCCTCTGCGGGGACACAGCCGGGGAAAGGGGGGCACAGCTCCAGCCCCGTGCCGGCAGCAGAGCGCGCCCACCCCAGGGACACCCCCCCGCGGGGCCGCCTCACCCTCCAGGCAGTAGGAGTGGAACTCGATGTAGCACTTGCTGCGGCTGGCGGTTTTCACGATCACCTCGATGCTCTCCCACTCGATGCAGGCCAGGGGCTCGGGGCTGCTGCCGGGGGCTGCGGGAGGTGCAGGGGGGCTCAGAGGGTGCAGGGCGGGTCCCCAGGTCCCCGTGGGTACAGACCCCGTCCCCTCGTCCTTACCGCTCTTGGGCACGAACTGCGACGTGACGCCCACCTCGAAGGTGGCGAAGACGGGCGAGTGGTCGCTGGTGACGATGTCGTCGGTGCAGCCTGGAGAGGGACGGGGACACTTGGGGACTGTCCCCGAGCCCCGGGCAGCTCGGGCAGCACCAGGCTCAGCCCCAGCCCCGTCCCCGTCCCGCTCACCGTAGGAGTTGCAGACCAGGTGTGTCTCGGGGTGCGACTTCCAGAGGATGCGGTCGCACCACGAGGGGACGTTGATCCTCACCTAGGAGGAGAAGAGCAGCCCGTTTGGGTCCCCCTCCCCGGGTCGGGCTGCTTTCCCCCGGGGTGGTGCTTTGGGAACTCACCCCCGTGGTCTTGAACTTCTGCCACATGTAGCTGTCCCGGGAGCCCCGCTCGTACCGGTAGGTGGGGGGGAAGGAGATGTCACCCTCTCCTGGGGATGGAGACACAGAGGGGACATGGGGACGGCACCTCCGGCTGTCCCCAAAGCTGCGTGCTCCCGTGGGGACGCTGCCCCGGGGGGTCCGTGGTGCACACCGACATCCCCCAGGTTTTTGGCATCTCGCACAGAGCTGTGCAGGCACCGCCACGCGCCGGAGGGGGCACCAGGAGAGCGTGTCCCTGGGTGCCACCAGCGTGCCCCCTGCACTCACGGAACTGCAGGAACACCTTGTTCTTCTCCCGCTCCAGGGTGAGCTGGTCGACGGCCAGCAGGACGCCAAACTCCTTCTTGGTGACGTGGTTCAGGATGTCCTGGGCGGGCGGGCGGAGGGCGAAGCGGTGAGCGGCGGCCCCCGGGGGCACCCAGGGGGGGTCCCGGGGGGCACCCACCTGCACGTCCATGTCCAGGCGGTAGTTGAGGTCCCCGAACCAGAAGAGGTGGGTGAAGCGCAGCGTGAGGTCGAAGGCGCTGAGCCGCTTGTCGCCCAGCACCAGGGAGCGCAGGATGTCGCTGTAGTTCTGGTTCCTCCTGTGCCGCACCGGGGGGGGACGGCAGCCGCACATCAACCCCCCAAAAAAACACCCCCGGGGCACCCCGTCCCTGCCAGCTGGGGACAAGGACAGCGGGGCACCCCATAGAGCCACCCCGAGCCCCCCGTCACCTGTGGGTCTTCTCACTGCCGGAGGCCAGGTGGCAGTTGACGAAGCCGAAGGAGGTCCCGTTGAAGAGGAAGGAGACACCCACGGCCCCCTTGTTCCCTGCGGGGACACCGAGCTCAGGGGGGGGGGCCTGGAGCCCCGTGGGGCAGCCCCCCCGGCTCCGCAGGGTCCCCTCCGTACCCAGCGTGTTGGCGATCCCCGTTTTGACGCTGGAGGTGTGGACGTGGCTGATGCGCCGCTCGTGCTCGGGCTTCACCAGCACCACCATCTTGATGCTCCACAGGCACTGCAGGGCGACCTGCGGGGCACACAGGGGGTGTGAGCTGCCCACCCCACAGCGGGATTAGGGCTGGGGGGGGGGTCCCAGGGGGTGCCCGTTACCACGCGGTAGTCGATGGCCATCAGCGTCTTGAGGGAGGCGCGCAGGAACTCGACCCACTCGCGGTCGCCCAGGGAGTTCTCCTGGGTGCCGATGACGTAGATGTCGTGGGGGATGCAGGCGGTGGTCTCGTCCTGCGTGCGCCCCAAGCCCCGCGAGGTCAGCCAGGAGGCGAGGGAGCGCGGCGGCGGGGCGCTGCCTGGGGGATATGGGCAGCGGGTGACTTTCCTCGAGCCCCTCGCCGCCCCCGGGCCCTGCCCCGTGCATCTCCGGGACCCCCCGGGGTCAGCACCCATCACGCCAGCGCCGTGGTCCATCCATGAACACCTCAGACCTGTGCTGGGGTGTGAAGCCCTCCAGGCATCCACGCCTCCAGCAGCAGCAGCGCAAACCCCAAAATGGCCAGGCTGGGGGCTGGGGGCTTCTCCGTCCCCCTCCCCACACCAAGGACCAGCTCGGCCCCTTACCCATGTTCCACGTCCCGACGTAGACCGAGATGAGGTCGGGCTCGTCCAGGTTGGAGTGCTGGATCTTCATCAGCTGCAGCAGCTGGCAGAAGGCTTCTCGCTTCTGTGGGCGACACGGGGGGGCTCAGGGCACATGGGGGGGCTCAGGGCCCTGGGGCTGGGGCCAGGTGTAGGGGAACAAAGCACCCTAAAAGGCGGCTGCGTCAGGGGGACGGCACCCCCAGGTGCCAGAGACGGCTCACGGGAGTGGCCTGGACCTTGAGAGTGCCTGCTCACTGCGTGGCTAAATAACGGGTCTGTGTTCCCAAAATGGCCTCTCCGAGGAGAAAAAGGGGGGAAAAAGGGGCTGGTGGTGCTCACCCGCGCGCTGGGGAAGACGAAGTCCTTGCTCAGGCTGCGCTGCGGGTCGCGGCCGTACACCAGCCTCACCTTGCTCTGCACGCTCTGGTATTTGATCAGCTGCAGGACTGAACGCCGGCCGTCAGGAGGGGATCCCCCAGCGCGGGGAGTGCGTCCCCCGGCCCCCGACCCCGTACTTTTATCCTGCGGGATGATCTCCTCCGGCGACCCGCTGCCCTTCTTGGTGACGGTCACCGTGCCCAGCTCCACGTCCACCCTCAGGGCTGCCCGCTGCGATTTGCCCACCTTCACCTGCGGCACCAGGAGGGGTTCCTGAGGTCGGCCCCCACCCAGGAGCGACGCTGGCTCCGAGACCACCCCGTGCCCTCACCTCGAAGCTCTGCACGGCCAGGGGCTTGGTGGCCGGCGGCGGGGCCGCCAGGCTGGGCAGCGCCAGGTTGTGCCGCGACACCGTGTCCTGCAGGGACCTCAGCACCTGGCAGCGAGAAGAGAGAGCTTGGGGATGGGATGGGGGCGGCTGAGGGGCCTCCAGTTTGGGGGAATGGTGGGACTGGGAGCCCACGGCAGGGGATTGTAGCCGCGGGAAGAGGCCGTGGGGTCTGGCTGTGCCCAGCTCCCCACCCTGCAGGGAGCAGGCACCTTCTTCTCCAGCGATGAGAGGAGGTGGTTGACGGCAGAGATCTTGTTGAGGAGCAGCTCCAGGTCGGGATCACTGGCCAGAAAGCCCTGGGGAGAAGGAGGGGCACTCGCTGGGCTCCGTGCTCCCCCCCGCCGGCTCTGGGTGCACAACGAGGCGGGCAGGGACCAGCTCCCCCCGTCCTGAACCAGGAGTGGGGACACATCCCTGCCTGTCCCAGCAGGGAGCCACCCCGTGTCCCCACCGGGCACACGCAGCACCCTTGGGTGCACACGGGCACTAAAACCACCCCAAAAACCTTCCCCGTGCCCGGGCGGGACGAGCCCCCGGGGCCTCACCTGCTCCCTGGCCGGGCTGCGAGGGGACGCAGGGGGGTCGAACACCCTGGCCAGGGCCTCCAGCCCCGCCAACGTGAAGTCGATCTCACTGTGGAGAGGTGGGGGAGCGTGAGAGATGGAGTGGGAACGGTGACACGCCGGGCACAGGCTGCCCAGGGGGTGGGGATGGGATTGGGACAGGATGGGGATGGGATGGGGATGGGATGGGATGGGGATGGGGATGGGGATGGGATGGGGATGGGGATGGGATGGGGATGGGGATGGGGATGGGGATGGGGATGGGGATGGGGATGGGGATGGGGATGGGGATGGGGATGGGGATGGGGATGGGGATGGGGATGGGGATGGGGATAGGGATGGGGATGGGGATGGGGATGGGGATGAGGCGGGTGTCCCCGCAGTGCCCGTGTCCTGTCCCCATGCCACTCGCCTGTGCAGCGCCCTGCAGGCGGTGACGAGGGCGGTGCTGAGGTGGCGCAGCTGCAGGTGGCCGTTGCGCAGCGCCTCCAGGTCCAGCTGCAGGTGCTGGGTCAGGTACTCGGCCATGAAGCCCATGAAGTCGCTGGCCGGGCTGCGGGGCAGGCAGTGGCTGGGAGCAGCGGTGCCCGGGTTTTGGGGCAGAGCCATCCCCGGGCACCTCGCTCGGGTTTTACGAAATTCCTACTTTTTTGGGGAACCACCAGCACCCCCTGCTCCTCTCCCCGTGGCCGTGCCCACCCCTCGGGAGGGAAGGGTCCGGACGTTACCTGCTGTGCACCTGCTCCTGCAGCCTCAGCTGCAGCTGCTGCGAGATGTGGGGCCGGGCAGGGGGAGCGCCGAGCCCCGTGCTCCCCCCGTGCCCCCCGGCGCTGCCCGCAGGGTTCCCTCTGCCGTCCTCCCCGTCTGCGGGCACAGCACCCCCGGGCTCAGCACGGGCACCCCCGGCAGCCCCCAGCCCTCATCCCGCAGCCCCCGGCCCCGCTCACCCGAGTCCTCGTCGGCCGCGTCCCGGTGCCGGTGCACGGGGTAGAGCAGGGGGGTCACCAGCCCGTTGTTGGGCTGCTGGTAGGCGCCGATCAGGTCGGGGAGCGTGCGGAAGCACTTGGCCTGGATGCCCTGGATGGTCTGGGGGAGGCAGAGGGGATGCTGGCACGGGATGTGCCCCCCGTCCATGGGATCTGAGGGATGGGGGCACCCCCAGGCAGGTTGCCTGTCCCTCAAAACGTGCCCGTGCCGAGCGGTGGGTGCCAGCTGGATGCCAACCTTGCAGGGCAGCAGGACAAGGAGGGGGAGGAGATGAGGACATCCCCTTGGGAAGCAGAGCGGGGCTTTTTTAGGGCCCCAGGAAGGGTGGTGGCAAAGTCGGGAACCAGGAGAAACCACGCGGGGACACCAGAGGGGAACAACGGGGCCAGGCCAGCAGCGAGCGGGGCTGCGGGGCTGCTGTGGCCGGGACGGTGAGAGCGACAGGAAAGGGGAAAATATTTTGCAAAGCTGCCCCAGGTGCAGCAGCAGCAGCAGCAGCAGCAGCAGCAGGCTGCGAGGCTGCCGGGGCAGCACCGTTCCCAGCCGGGCTGCAGAAGGGCTCGGTGCAGAGCTCGCACATCCTGTGCTGCCGCTGCAGCCAGCTCGTGCAAAGAGCAAACCGCACCGCTCGCCGGGCGCCCTGCTGCAGAAGCAGCTGGAGGTGGCAGCAACCCCCCCAGCCCTCCACACCCTCCCCACCTGCTTCCTGAGGGTGCCCGGCGAGCCCCCCGCCACCCACCTGGACCGAGAGCAGCCCCTCGTCGTCGGGGAGGATGCGGTAGGTGTGGACGTGCCGCTGGAACCTGGGGGAGAGCCCAGCGTCTGCACCGTGCCCCCCTCGGCAGGATTTGGAGCTGAGCTCCTGCTTCTGGACATGAAATCAGCGTGCCCTGCACCCCCGCGCTCCCCAGCACCATGTGCTTGCAATTTGGACCTCGCGCCCGGCCAGGAAAAACCACGGGGAGCTGGGGGGCAGCCGTCCAAACCCACAGAGGCACCGCCCCGTGCCACAGCAGCCCAGCTCTCCTGGCCCCACCGACGTGTCCCCGGGCTGCAGGAGGGTCCTGGAGGACCAGCAGCGGTGTTTTGGGGCTCGGGGTGCCGAAATCCTGGCATGGGAGAAGTTAAGAGCAGGGGCTGGACGGAGAGGGGATGTCTGTGTGCGCCCAGGGAGGGCTGTCCCCCAGCGTGGGCACCCGAAGGTGGGCAGCCCCAAAGGGCTCGGGGTGCTGCCCCCCATCCCCTGGGGGGGCTGGGTTTGGGCTGGGAGCCCCTGGTGCGGGTTTCTGCCAGGATTTTCCCTGGATCCAAGCTGGGCATCACCCCAATATCCCGCTGCCAGAGAGCTGAGCGAAGCAGAACCAGCACCCGCGCCCCGCGCGCATCCCTCCGGCTGCCGGATAACTCCCACCCCCACCCCAAAACCCTGCCCTGAGGGCCCCACAGCACCCCCAGCCCCACCAAACCCCACGGAGACGGGGCCGGCTCCTTCCCCAGCCAGCCCCCAGAAGGATGCGGAGAGCAGAGCTCGGGGGGGGGGGGCACTCACAGGAGGCAAAGGGCGTACGCCCCCGCCACGGACTCGCTGTCCCGCACCAGGAAGCAGCCGTCCCTGCCCGCCTTGGCCAGCAGGTCCTCGGCCACCACCCGGCTGATGTCCCGGTGGTACCAGCTGGCCGCTGCCATCCCCCGGGGCGCCAGGGGGCTGCCGCTGCTCCCCGCTGCTCCCAGCCCCACATCAGCCCCGCAGCCGGGCGGCGAGGGGGCAGCAGGAGCAGGGAGGCTGCGGGGGGATGCCGGGGGTCCGGGGGGTCCTCATGCCGGGGGCTCCGACCTGCAGGGCGCAGCGGGGGAAGAGGGGCGAGCGTCAGGGACCCCCCGGCAGGGTCACCCCGTGCCGCCACCCCAACCCCGGGGCCACCACCCCGTAGGCCGTGCGGGCGCCCCGAACATCACCAGCGGCACTCACCCCTCCCTCGCGGCTCCTGCGGTTCCCGGAGGGCGCTGGGGGCAGCGAGCGGAGTTTTTTGGGGTGCGGCCCCGAGCCCCCTCCCGCTGTGCCCGCCGTGCTCCTGCCCCACGGGGCAGCGGCAGGGCAAGGGGCACGCAGCACCCTCCCCGGTGGCCCCGGTGCCCCCGTCTCAGCACCACGGCGCCCGCCCGCGCTCTTCCTCCTTCTCTGCGCTCTGCTCTCCCCGCCGGCCTCCTCGCTCCTCCTCCCTCTCCAGCCCCGCTGCCAAGGGGAAGCCGGCGGCCATGCGGGGCCCAGGGCCCCGAGCACGGCGGGGAGAGGCTGGGGGGGCTCCGCCGCCGCCCCGCTCCCCGTTTTCTCCGAGCCCCCTTCCCTCGGCTGTGCGCCGGGAGAGGGGCTCAGGGGGTGCCCCCCAAAATGCGGGGGCACCGCAGCCCCCGTGGGGCCGGCTCCAGACAATTTGGGCACTGGGTGCCCGAGGGAGCCTGGGCATCCCGAAATGGGGTCGGGGGGATTGGAAATGGGGTGCGGGGGCTTGGGGGCTGCTGGGGCTCACGGAGAGGCTTCGCTCCTGTCACAGACACTGAGCGGGTCCCGCACGTGCTGGGCAGCTCTGCCCCGGGCTGCGTTGGTGATTAGCACTGCAGTGTTAATTACAGACGAGCTGCAGCCACCCTCTGCCGCAGGGACCCACCTGCATTTCTCCCCATTTTTCTCTTCGCACAGCCCAGGGCTGTTTGCAAGGCCCCCCTGCAGCAAGGAGCCCCCGGCACGGGGCCACTCCACCACCGCCGTCCGCCCAAACCTCTCCGAGGCTTCCCCTTGCGCTGGCATCCCCCGGGCCCACGCCACGGGGAGGAACCCGTGGCCAGCGCCACCGAGAAGTTGTGCAGCCCGGTTAATTCTGGGCTGGCGGCTGTGGGCTGCTGGTGCCCGCGTCCCTCGCCACGTCCTGAGCGGGGCAGGGTGGTGGCAGAGCCCCCGTCCCCCCCGCTGCCCCTGGCTGTTACTTAACAGCACGGCAATAATTCCCCGCGGCCCTGGAGGCGCCTGGCTTTGGGGGCAGGTGGGATTAGCGCCGTCCACGGCCCCTAATCCAGATCAGGGGAGGAAGACCCGGAGCTCTCAGGGGCTTTCAGGAATCGGCGCCGCCTGCGCCCGGCAGCCCGCCCCGCCGCAGCGTGGCACGGGGCCCCGGAGGGCAGGCTGGGACGAGGCAGGCAGCTTTTTGTGATCAGGGAACGGGAGAAAGGCATCAGCGGGGTCAGGCAGAGGGCTGGCTCCCCTCCTCGTGGTGCCCCAACCAGCGGGGTGAGCGCAGGGATGGACGTGGCCAGCCGGGACCCCGGGCAGCGCGCTGGAGGAGGGTGCCCGGGACCTCTGCCACCGGGAAGGTCGCAGTTCACGTGTCCCCTGCCCTTGGCAGAAATAGCGCCCGCTAATCTGCAAGCTAAGCAGCTCTCCTGCGTGCAATTAACAGGGATCACCAGCCCCGGCCCCGCTCAGCACGTGCCGGCAGCTAAAACAGGGCTGGGTGCGGGAGCGGAGCACTCCTGAGAGCACTTCCCAGCATCTCCCAAACCAGCAGCTCGCTGCTCTCACCCACCGGCGGTTTTTGGGGTCCCCCCAGCAGGGTTTAGGATTTAGGGAGCCCCCAGAGCTGGAGGTGCCATCCCCGTGGGCACGTTGGCCGTGGGGCGAATCGACCAGGCAGCCCCTTCCCTCCCCTCCGCCACCGAACCTGGGGCTGCCCCGGCTCCACGTGGGCTGGGAGCGGTGCTGGGGTGATGCCGGGGGGAGCGGGCACCCCTGCCCTCCCCCTGCCCTCCCCCTGCCCACCTCAATCAGCATCACCCTGCCCCTAAGCCCCGCCAAGCCCCGTAAGCTGCTTTCTCGGGGCTCCGGCAGCCGCCGTATTGATGGCCCCACTCTTACTCGCGGAGCGTCTCCCCGGTTAATCGATTAATAGGATTCCGGCCCCAAAATACCTCTCCCCCACACACACACACACGACTCATCTCCAGCCAGGAGGGAGCTGGGGGAGGGTTGGGGCAGGTATAAGAGGCCGCAGGACGGGGAGCAGCCGCGGAGAAGGAGGAGAGGAGGAGAGCAGCACCCAGCCCAGGTGAGTGCTGCCTGCATGGCCCCGGCTGTTTTTTGGGGTGCTGTGGGGCAGGGACATCGGTGACGGACTCAGGGCTGAAAGAAGAGAGGCTCGGGGCTGGAAGGAGGGAGACTCAGGGCCGAAAAATCTCCCCAGATGGCTTTCAGCATGGGCAGAGGCATCCGTAGCGGTGCAGGAGAGCTGAGCCAAGCCAGGAGGAGCCCCAATCCCCCCTCCGTGAGGCTCAGCACACACAGAGGAGGCTCCAGCTCCCCTCTCCCCTGCCTTTCACCCCCTTTTCCCCAAATCCTGGCCCCCACAGCACCGCTCTGCTCCCAGGCCCTTCGCGCCTCCTCGTGCTGCTGCCCCAGGGACCCCGCAGAGCTTCGCAACCCCACAGCCCCCGAGGGATCACAGCCCCTGTGTTTGGGACTAATCCCTTGTTTCCCCATGGGGACAGGGATCAGCATCTCCCCCGCTCCCTCCCCACGGGTTCCTTTTTCGGGTTCCTTTTTCCCCCTCCAGCATCGCTGCTTACGTAAAGGAGCACCTCTGCCCACACGGCCCCGGGGCGTCAAATCCTTAAGCCCCGCTAATGTCCGAGCAGCCTAAAGTTTAAGAAGCCGAGCTCATCCCTTCTAATCTCCCCGCAAATCAGCGAGATATTTGCCCTTTAATTCTGGACGCTGGGCTTGGGCAACCAAAAGGCAGGCAGCCCCGGGCTGGCTGGGAGCAGGGGGATGGATGCGCCGGGCTCGTGGGGCAGCCGAAGGGCTCTCAGCTGCTCTTCCTGCGGCTTCCTCGCCCTCCCGCGAGCAACGGGACCAACGGAGAGCTTTCCTCTTGTTAAGTCGTGGCAGCGAATTCCCTGCAGAGAAGAAAATTTATAAACCCAGCGCGCCTTCGAGCCTCTCCTTCATTTTCTTCGCTTTTCCCCCTTTTTCTCCCCGCAGGTCCGAGCCGCGTGGCAGCTGACTTAAAATGGCAGATGGAGCAAAGTGAGTGTCTGTAGGGGCTGTGCTGTCCCCGCTGCGGCTCCTGGGGACGCTCCTCTTGCCCCAGGCTTGCCGTGGCCATCCCAACCTCTCCGTGTGTGTGTTTTCCCTGCAGGGTGTTCAAGAAGACGAGCCCCAACGGGAAGGTGAGGACCTACAGGACCTACAGGGCCGCCCCCGGTGTGGGTGGGGGGACACGGTCTGGGTTTTCCTTCCCTTGGAAACCTCCCGATTTCTCTCTACCTGTCCTGGTGCCACCAGTGGGCTCACTTCTCAAAGGGAGTGTTTTGAAACCCCCTACGTGACCCCTTAAATGTGGTGCCTGGTCCCACACCGTCGATGCCTGCAGGGTCAGTGAGCTCTGCAACGCAACCCGGGGCTTGGGAATTCGGGGCAGTTGGATGGCAGTCACTAACCTGTTCCCTCTCGCCACGTGCTCCCCTAGCTCTCCATCTACCTGGGGAAGAGGGATTTCGTGGACCACGTGGAGTCCGTGGACTCTGTGGGTGAGTGGGGTCCCCGCATGCTGAAAATCCCAGCGTTTTCCTACAAATACCTGAAAAGAAATACCTTTAAAGATAAAAGCCCTTTGCAAACAAGCACTGCTGGGGGGGATGCTCAAGGGAATGCCACCGTCCCCATGACAGGCAGCTCCCTCCCAGCCGATGAGCAGACGGTTTTGCCCTTAAAAAGCACAATATTATTACAAGGATCTTCTCTCCCGCTGCCGTGCCGAGCTCTCTGCCCCTTCCTTTTTGCTTATTTGCAGATGGCGTCTGCCTGATCGACCCGGAGTACCTGAAGGACAGAAAAGGTATTAAGGGGCAGGGACAAAAGCTCTGAAGTTGGCCGTGCCTTGAAGACAGATGCGATGGATCTCGTTAGCTCTCTGCTTGGGGCCAGATCTTTAACACGGTCACATTGCTGTAGATAACCGGCTTTTAATGCCAACGAGATATAAACACAGCTCCTCTTTCCTCCCTCCTTTCCCAACCCTTGCCTTCCCGGCACCCCCGCGGCGTCCCCAGTTTACGTGACGCTGACTTGCGCCTTCCGCTACGGCCGGGACGACCTCGACGTTATCGGGCTGACCTTCAGGAAGGACCTCTACGTCCTGACCACGCAGATCTTCCCGCCGGTGCCCGACCAGGTGCCCAAAACCCTCACCCCTCTGCAGGAGAAGCTGATGAAGAAGCTCGGCGAGAACGCGTACCCCTTCACCTTCGAGGTAGGGGCTGCTCCTCCCCATCGCCACGGCTCCGGGGCTCACCTTGGGGCACGTCCTTTATCTGCTCCTTCCCTCTCCTGCCCAGGTTGCCACCAACTTGCCCTGCTCGGTCACCCTCCAGCCGGGACCTGACGATGTGGGGAAGGTCAGATGCTGTCCCCAACCCGTGTCCCCAAGTCGTGGGGAGGTGGCCGGGAGGTGGGGTGAGGGTTGGAGGAAAGGGGCAGGGGGATTTGGGGCTGGGATCTCCCGGGATGTGATGGAGGAAGGAGGGGAACAAGCCCAAACCTCGGGCAGCTCGGAGCCCCCCCTGCTTTGTAACCCGACGTGTGCCCCCAGGCCTGCGGCGTGGACTTCGAGGTGAAAGGGTTTTGTGCTGAAAACCTGGAGGAGAAGATCCACAAGAGGTATTTGCAGGGGAACCCTTTACTTCCCCGTGGCCTAAAATTGAACAACCAGACCGTTTTGGGGTGGCCAGCTCAGGGCTGGGCCAAGGCTGTGCCGTGGCACACTTGGACTGGGCACTTTGCCCGTAGGATGGGTGCTGGTCCCCATGCCTGCGCCCTCCCCGCCCTAAAAGCAGGCTGTAGGTTGCATGGTGTGACCAGAGGAACTGGGATGCCCCCAAAGACAAGCCCTGTGTCTGTCCCCCTGTGCGTGGGGGTGTCCGGCAGCGATGGTTTCTCGCCCCGCAGGAACTCGGTGCGCCTGGTCATCCGCAAGATCCAGTTTGCACCCATGAAAACGGGCCCCGCGCCCAAATCGGAGACCACCCGGCAGTTCATGATGTCTGACAAGCCCCTGCACCTCGAGGCCTCCCTGGACAGGGAGGTCAGCACAGGGGCTGTCCCCTGCCTCGTGCCACCACGAGCACCCCCAGAAATGGGGACCGGGACGTCTCTGTCCCCAGCCCCGCTGGCTGGCCACGTCACGGGCTCTCTTCTGACTGCAGATCTACTACCACGGAGACCCCATCAACGTGACTGTCAACATCAACAACACCACCAACAAGATTGTGAAGAAAATTAAGATCTCAGGTGAGAGCGAGTGCGAGGGGCACGTCCTGGTGCCTGCTGTGCTGGTGTCGGGGATGGGGAATGCGCACCCGGGCCCCTGCCACCACACCGACGCTGCTCCCTCTCGTCTGCCTCAGTGGATCAGATCACGGACGTGGTTCTCTACTCGCTGGATAAATACACGAAGACCGTGTGCATGGAGGAGATCAAGTGAGCAAAAAAAGATCTGGCAGGCAGCGTGGCACGGGGGAGAAGAGGGAGGAAGCGAACGAGGAGTGGGTGGTGACGGTGGTTTTAAAGCGGGCAGCAAAAAAAAAGAAATCAGTGTTAGAAGAGCAGATGCTGAGGAAGCAGAGGAGAGGGAAGGCTGTGGACACCGAGCCCCCCAGCACAAGCTCGGGGATGTCCCTGGGGGAAGGTGCACAGCTGTCCCCAGGCTGCTTCCTCTCCCCATTTTGCATCTTGAGGCCAGCTGCAGTCAGGCAAGGCCCCTGGGCCCCTGAAAAAGAGGAGGGACAGAGCAAAGGTGGAGGGGTAAAAAAAAAAAAAAGAAGTGGTTGTAGAAAGGAACAAAAGGAGGAAATGAGCCCAGACAGCTGCGGCGGGGAGGATGGGGCAGGAAGGGGGCCCTGCCCTGCCCTGGTGTGGTGCTGAGCACCCAGCAGGGTGCTGCTGGCCCTGAGCTTCTCCTCTCCTGCCCCTTTCCAGCGAGAACGTGGCGGCCAACTCCACCTTCTCCAAAACCTACTCCGTCACCCCCACGCTCTCGGCCAACCGCGAGAAGCGAGGCCTGGCTCTGGATGGAAAGCTCAAGCACGAGGACACCAACCTGGCCTCCACCACCATGTAAGAGCCGGGCTTGTGCCGGGAGAAATCCCCACTCAGGGAGCTGAAGTGGCCTCCAGAAGTTTTGTTTTCGGCCGTCCCTCCCCTCTCTTTGGCTGCCACATTGTGCTGTCCCTCCCCACTAACCCCAGTGCACCCCACACCAGTTGGGGCATGGAGGCAGCCCCAGGAGCTGTCACAGGGCTAGAAGGGATGGTGGCATCTCATCTGACAGGGGTAGAAGGGATGGTGGCATCTTCCTGCTCTCTCTCCTAGCCTGAGGCCCGGCATGGACAAGGAGGTGCTGGGGATCCTGGTGTCCTACAAAGTGAAGGTCAACCTGGTGGTGTCCCGAGGAGGGTGAGGCTCAGGGACATCCCCTGCTCCCCGTGGCTGTGGGGGAAGCTGAGTCCCCTTGGTCCCCTCCAGCCCCATTACCACTGCCCTTCATGCATGCTAAAGCATCTTCTAGCTGATCTCAAAGCAAACTCTAACATCTCCCCTCCTTTCCTTGGCTGCTTTCTGTCCCTTCTCTCTGTGGAGCAGCATCCTGGGGGATCTCACTTCCAGGTAAGCAGGGAGGTGCCTGCGGGGCCAAGCCCTCAGCACCAGCACGGTGTGGTGCTCAGGGCCCGTGCTGAGTGTGGTGCTGGGGACATTCACTGAAAGAAGAGCTTTCCCTTCCAGCGACGTTGGCGTTGAGCTGCCCGTCATCCTGATGCACCCGAAGCCTGCGGACGGTAAGTGGCACCTGGGACGCAGTGAGAGCACCCGGGAGGAAAAGGCAGATCCCGTTCAGATGGGAGCTGGTAGCAGTGATGGCACGGGGCAGCTCCAAAGGTTAGGCGAGGTGCTCCATGGAATGAGCCAGCAGGCCTTCGCTTCAGCCACACCACAGTGAACAGTCCCTGTTCTTCCCTAATCCTCCCCAAACTCCTCCGTGCTTCCCACGGGCACCCAGCCGCTGCTGGGTTTCACACAGCAGTCACCCCGCTATCCTGAGCACGGGGGGAGCAGCTCTGCCCCCACTGCCACCCGTCCGAGTGTCTGTCTAGAAAAGCACCCGAGCATTAAGGGATGTCTCCTGAGGGCCACTGCTGCGTGAACCTGCATGTTTGTCTCTTTCCACCCCTGCCTCGCCATGCTGTGCGCTCATAAACGGACTGCAGACAAGCCAAGGTAAGCGGGGGGGACACGAACCTTGTGCAGCCATCACTGAGCTGTGTGGGACTGTGGAGGTGTGCTGGGACAAACCACCTAAATTTGTAGCCGTGTCACAGTGTGCTTGGACAAAACACCCAAATCTGTGCCCTTGTCACCGTGTGCTTGGATAAACACCCAAATTTGTGGCCGTGTCACAGTGTGCTTGGACAGAACACCCAAATCTGTGGCTGTGTCACAGTGTGCTTGGACAAAACACCCAAATTTGTGCCCGTGTCACAGTGTGCTTGGACAAAACACCCAAATTTGTGCCCGTGTCACAGTGTGCTTGGACAAAACACCCAAATTTGTGCCCGTGTCACAGTGTGCTTGGACAGAACACCCAAATCTGCACCGGTGTCACAGCGGGGTGACACTCAACAGTGTGACACCTGCTGTGGCAGCATGGGCGTGAGGATCGGGGTCACGAGCCCATTCTTCCAGCCCCATGCCCAGCGTTGCCTCCCAGATTTGTGGGGTGTGGTTGTGCGTGAGTGTGTTTAACACTGTGATGGGATCTGAGAGCCAGGATTTGGGGTGTGGCAGCCCGGGGCTGCCCGGCGGAGGGCAGCTTTCTGGGGGGCACCCCCTGGCTTCGCCTTCCCCATGGAGCCGCCCCATTGCCCCGGCCCCATTTTGGCTGACTCCTTTCTTTTCGCTCTTTCTTTCTTCCTTCGCTTCTTTCTTTTCCCCGTCGCCGCCCGGCCCCGCTGCGCGCTGACAGGAGGTAACTGAGCCCCGCTGCCCTTTCCCCTTAACCCCCATCCCCGGGGGGCCGGGCGCGGCGGGGCTGAGCGTTGCCATGCCCGTGCCTTGCAGCGAGGAGGACATCGTCATCGAGGAGTTCGCCCGGCAGCGCCTCAAGGGGGAGCGGGACGACGACGAGGACAAGGAGGAGGCGGACAAGGAGGAGAGCTGAGCGCCCGCCGCCATCTTGAGACGCCCCCCAGCCGCCATCTTGGGACCCCCCCCCGCCATGGCGGCCCCCTCCCCGCAGTGGCCACGCCCCCCGCCGCCATCTTGGGCCCTCCCGCCCCCCATCGTGGCCACGCCCTCTCCGCTCTGACCACGCCCCCCTCTCCGCCGTGCCCGCCCCCCTCCCCTCGCCCGGCGTCGTGACGTCAGCGCGTCGGCGGCGGAAGTGACGCGGGCGGGGCGGCGGTGGCGGCGAGCGCTCGGTGGCGGCTGCGGCTCCGGCTCCTCCTCGCTCCCGGCCCAGGCCCAGCCCCAGCCCCAGCCCCGCCGCCATGTCCGGCCCCGGCAGCGGCGGCGACTTCGGGAACCCGCTGCGGAAATTCAAGCTCGTCTTCCTGGGCGAGCAGAGCGGTGAGCGAGGCGGCGGGCGGGGCAAGGCCTCGGGGGGCCGTTACCGGGCCGTTACCGGGCGGGGAGGCGCTGCCGGGCTGCGGCGGCCCCGTCGTGCATCCCCTTCGCCCCCCCGCCGCCTGGCTCGGCCCACGGGCGGGCCGCGGCTCCGGGTGGCCTCGTTCCGATCCCGCCCCGCTGCCGTCGCCCCCCGGTTACCGGCCGGCTGCAGGTCCCCGGGGGGTTTCCAGGAGCTGTCCGGGCCCTGGCAACCGTAGCGAGGCGCGAGCGTGACAGCCTCCCGTCAACCGGCGATTTATTCCCTTTTTCTCCTCTCCCCGCGCCCTTTGTATTTCCCTTGGCCTCCTCCCCCTCCCTGGGAGAGAACCCGAGGTCTGATCCTTGGTTCCTGCTCCTCTCCCTTCTGCCCCTTGCCTCTAGGCGGTATTTGAATACGTAAATTTAAACTTTTTAAGCGAGCTGTCAAAGTTTACTGTGTATCAAAAACCTCGTTCCGAATAAAGTTTGTAACGTCTGAAATCCAAGTCGTAAACGTTGCCCTTCTGTGGAGCCAGAGGCAGCTGAAGAGCGCCCACGTTGCATCCCCGTGCTGGGTTCTGCTGTTTGCCTCCAGAACCCCTGGGCTTGGTGGTTACATAAGTGGGAAAACGTGAATAACAAAGCAGGTTTGGTGCTGGCTCAGAGCAAGCAGATAACTGTCACACGCATCGCAGCACATCTCAGCTGAGCACTGAGTTTTCATCATCATTCATTTTTCCCTTTCATGTGTTCATTTGGCCTAGTGCTCTTTTGCAAAATCACCAGCTGGGAAATTATTCACAAAATGCCAGGAGCCGGTGCCCGGGGAACGGCTTTCCTCCGGCAGCGTGGTTCTGGTGACCGGTGCTCCCGGCACGTCACCTGCCCCAGCAGCAGTTATTTTTTCCCTCTGCTGCTTGGAAGTAATTTTTCCCTCTTCTTTTGTAGTGGGGAAGACCTCTCTGATCACCAGGTTTATGTATGACAGTTTCGACAATACTTACCAGGTACGTGGTGCGGCCACTTCTGCATGAGTGCCTCTCCTCCCCGCTCCTCAGCGAGCTCCTGGGGGAGCCGTTAGGGCAAAGGCAGCTCTGCAGGAGATGTCAGCTCGGTGTCGTTTCTGAGGTGGTAATGTGCCTTGAAATGTAGATGAGACCTCGTGGTTCAGCCCAAAGATCTTGTATATTACCAGGGAGTGTGGTGTACAAAAGAGCAGCGAGGTTTAAATCCTGCCTGGCTGTTTGAGAAACTTGAGGAAAACGGGGAGAAACGGTGGTTTGTGGGGTCAGTGAACAGAGAAGACAATGGGGAGGATGGACGTGAAGCATCAGGAAATGGAGAGAGACAATCAGAGAAAAATGTGCTTACGATAGGTTTTTGATCTCTTTCATCATTATAGACTTTTCCATTTCAACAGGAATAGTTGAGTCCAGAGCGCAGAGCTGGATCCACAAGATGTCAGCATGGTGTATTCTCTCTCTCTTTTTTTTTTTTTTTTTTTTTTTTTTTTCTTCAACTAAAAGGCTATAGATAGAAAAAGCCAGGGGAATTTTGGCAGGGAGGGAGTAGGGTAGGGATGGAGAGGCTTCAGGCTGAAAAGCTGAGGATGTGTAGGAGGCCTGAAGATTTGGGGAAGAGCGAGTTGCATCAAAAGCACTTAGTGGTATTTAAGGGAGTAGCAAATACCTTTAAGGAAGACAAAACTGGTGTTTTGTTTTAGTGCAGGCCAGGAGGAGTTGTTGGCTCAGATTGGAGTCATTTTAAGCTGGCTGTGAAAAGAGAAGGTGGTTTTCTGGAGGACAAGGCACTTACTGAAGCTGGATCTTGTGCTTTCTGCGTGGTTCTTTTATTCCTGACTCTTGTAGGGCGCTGCAGTGGGTTTATCTTGTCACCGTAGTTGTTGTAAATTGTGCCTGGGCTGCAGAGAACAGGGCACCTAGAATCGGGTGCTAAGGACAGAAATTGATGGTTGAGGTCTGTTGTGCTGTCAGGTGGTTCACGTTCTAGTGGAGTCCTTCCAGGACACATCAGGGCAGTGTTTGAGTCTGGGGATGGCCTAAAATACTGAAATGGGGGGTGGGGGTGGGCTGGGACGCCTGCTTGGTTTAAATACCTGCGAATGTTTAATTCTCAGTAAGTTTCTGTAAATGTTTCTGCACGGGAATTGCTGTACAGCGACGGAAACATGAATGGAAGGAGGCTGGCAGGAAGAGCTGCCTGGGAAACGAAGCTTCTGATTGTCGCTGCGAAGGAGGCGTGCTCTCGATCGGAAAGCCCTGAATCACTGTTACTTTTTAGGTCTCAGCACATTGCTCACAATTTATGTAACTTGTTCCAGCTTCTGGGTATTTCTAATCAGAGAAGTCTTAGCAGGCTGGATTGCTGTGAGCCAGAGGGAGATGACGGGAGAGATAGGATCTGAGTTAAGATGCCTGAGTGTCTGAGAGGCAAAATTGGGCTCTGGTGTGGTTCGGAGGTGTTGGGAGGATAACGGGAGGTGAAGATGGTGGAGATGCCTCGATGGCTTTGTTTGCATCACCTCTATTGAATGCAAATGACTTCAACAGCTTAATTACAAGCTGGGGAGCGTTTTTTAGAGATCGTATGGAAAGATCTGATGTGCAGACGCTGGGAGGCGACTTGCAGTTCCTGATGCTTTTCTTCTTTTTCAGGCAACCATCGGGATTGATTTCCTGTCCAAAACGATGTATCTCGAGGATCGCACGGTGAGTGAGGCGGCCGGGTGAGAGCACAGCAACTGCAGCTGCTGGGCGTGCGGCTCTGCCTGCCCGCTCCTTCAGCGCTGCTGAAATCCCCCGGCAGCCTTGGCTGAGCCTGACCCAGTCTCCCATTTCTGCTGCTTACTAAGAGAGAAAACCTCCAGAATGAAGTCAAATCCCTTCGTGCAAAACGGGGGCGAGCTCGTGCCCCTCTCCCGGGGGAGCCAGCTGTCTGCTGCACCTGCCTGCCCGAGGCGTGGTTTGCTCCCAGAATTTGCAGCTCTGCCTCTGGGGCTGGCAGTGGAAATGGGCATGGGCACGCCCCAGGCGGCTCCGAGTCCTGAAGTCGCTCAGGATAAGCAGCGGTGGCACAGTTCCCCCTGGTAGAAAGGCTCCGTTTGTAACGCAGTTTTGCCTTCCTGTTAATAAAGCAATCCTGCATTTAGCTTGCATAAAGAGACCCCTCACGTCCTTCTCCTGTCTTTCAGTACTTGTCTTTTTGCTAGCTCAAGTTTTGCTAGACCTTTTCCTTTTGCTAATTTTATATCTGGCTGAGAAGAAGGAAGCCGTTGGGAGGAGGGAAGGGCGGGTGGTGCGGTGGAGGTCCTCTTTGCTTGGGGTCTGTTGCTTCTGAAGAAGTCTCATCCCTGCGTGTAGTGAGATTCGAGAGTGCTTCTGCCCCACCTTACCAGTGATCTGCTGCTAGAAGAGACCTTGTTCAGCCTTTGTTTGAGAGAAACTGCTTGGATAGCGTTCTCCAGCGTTGTTAGCAGGGGGAGAAGATCTTGGGAGTGCAGGTACAGGGGCCTGCAGAGCCCGCAAAGCCCGACAGAGTAACAGAGCTGCTGAACGGGGGTAAGGGGAGGAGGAAAACCAGGAAAATTCAGGCTTTGAAAGAGTTTCTCAGCTGGGGCTCGTGTTGGATTTTGCAGTAGTGCAAATGAGATGAAGAAGGCGAAGCCTCTAACTGCAGCAGCTGCTTCGACACACTTGATAAGCCTTTACACTCAATGCTAGATCCCAAAATTCGACCTGTGCTGATCCCCCAGCTCTCAGGATGGCCTGGGCTGCATGCGCTTGCCAGCAGAAGGAACAAAGAGATGTGAGCCGGGTTCTGTGTGTCTGTAACACCCAGAGCTCTCTCTGAGTAGCTTTCCCCAGAGCGTGACCATGGTGTGGTGTTTCTGGTGTGTAATTAGTGCCCAGGGAGCTGTGGTGCTACCGGGGCCGTGAGGAGCCCCATCCCTGCTCCTGACAGGCTGGCAGCTCCACGTTACAGCTACACCATGCTTGGAAGCAGAGCGCTTCCTCCCCTCCCAGTTTATTCCCAGATGGGTGGGTTTCAGCAGGAGATGAGCCAGTCCAGAGGGTGGTTGCTGTCCTGGCTCGCACCCGCTGCCATGTTTGAGCACTTCACATCGGGCTTTCCAGCAGAGTAATCAAACTGGCGGCTGGGTGATGGGCTCCCGACAACCAGGAGTGCCCACACCTCTGGGAGGTGTTTTCGGGCTATCTTGGGTTTCTGATGAAGTGGAAGAATGTGTTCATGCCTGCGAGTTATTACCAGGCTCGTGGAGGGGGAGGTTTCTCTGAGGTGTTAGGCTGAGCTGAGCACAGGTGGAGGTTTCGGTGGCTCTCTTCACACTTCTGTTCCGTTTTAACTTTCCTTTTGTTGCGTTGTTTTTGCCTTGCAGTTTTTTTTCTTTTTTTCTTTTCATTTCACTTGAGTTTCGGTTTTGTTTTCCATTTTCCTGCTCCTTCCTTTCCCTCCTCCCCTGCACTTTTCCATTTCCCAGATCAGGCTGCAGCTGTGGGACACAGCCGGCCAGGAGAGGTTCCGCAGCCTCATTCCCAGCTACATCCGTGACTCTGCTGTGGCTGTCATTGTCTTTGACGTTACAAGTAGGTATTGAGCCCGAGTGGCTGCAGGGGCCTTGCTTTTCACGGGTGCCTGGTATGCGTTGGAAGCGGTGATGGTGTGTGAAGGGAGTTAAGGCAGGCCCCAGCACTGTAGCTACGTGAGCATCCTCCCCCACAGGCACTGCTAACTGCATCTCGTCATCCCCAACCTAGGGAATCGTTTAACTCTGGTCTGGTCAAAGCTCAGGCTGTGGGAGGCAGAGGAGCAGCAGAGGGGCGAGCAGGGGTTGTGACTGCGTGTCTTTAACAACCGGAGTAAAAGAGGATTAGTAGAATTTGGAAAGCTTTTTACTTTTTCTTTTTAGTTTTAAACCTCCCAAGTCCTCTCCGCTCCGGGTAACTAGAGAGGTAGTACGAGGAACCTCAGATGGCAAACAAATGAAATCCTGTCGGATTGGGCAAAGCAGCAAATTGCAACACCCATTGAAATGGAAGCTGTGCTGTGCCTTGTGAGGGTTCCAGCCTCCCATTTCATTGAAGAATGGAGCTGGCAGTTCATCCGAGTCACCAGAGGGCTTTTGAGAGAGACACAGCCACCATCATTTCTAAAGAATAAACAACCTTAAAGGGGAATTGTCTGTAACTCCTGGCAGCAGTATTTAAGTAGTAGATATGAATAGAATTACTTCATTATAACTTGGTTTCTGACTCCGCTTGATCTGTCTTTTTCAATTAAGCTACAGTATCAGCACACATAGCTAGACTGGGTTCATACCAGTGAACAAAGGAAAGAAAAAACTGAAGATTTAAAAACAAATAAAAGCCCCACAAACCTCTGGCCCAGCTCCATTCTGCCCCAAATCGAGGTTATAGCAAGTCCTTCTGATCAGGGGGTTGTTTCACTTCGTCAACAGAAATGCCTAACATAATAACAGCCTGTGTGAGATTAATCACTGCACGAAATAATGACATGGGCGCTGCTCCAGTCCTAGAGCTTGAGTGCCTGACTCGAGGAGGATTTGTGGCACGGTGCAAAATAATGTAAAACTCATCTTTTGGGATGTGCACGGGATGATTTATGTGCTGGGAAGGGATCTGGGTGAGACAGAGCAGCAGGCTGCCAAGGTCAGCAGCTTTTCCTCCCCACTGTTGTGGCAGCTATAGGATGCTATTTATCCAGGCAGGTGGGAAAATTTTGCCATGGTCTAGGCTGTTCTTAATGGCTTCCAGACATGTCAGAAATAATGAAGTGATAGCTGATCTCATTGTGCTTCAGTAATGGTCTGATCTTTTCAGATAATTTCATTTTTTCTTGTTACTGCTTTTTGTTCCGATCTCAGCCACTAAGAGGCTTTTAGTTTGCTTGTGTCAGCGAGGGACCAGGCTCGTGCTTCGAGGGCACGATAATGGTGGCCGGCGGGATTAGGAAAACAGTTTCCTTCCTCTCTGAAGAGCTGTGCATGTGCATTTTATTTAACATAACTGCATTTTAGAACCTCAAATAGTCCTCTAACTCAGCGCTGGTCATGGTAGGGCACAACAGGGACAGTCCTACGTGGCATACTCAGGTACCTGCCAAAATGCTCTAACTAGAGAGAAACTGCTGGCTAGCGTCTGGTGGGCTGGGAAAAAAGAAAAATAAAAAAAAAAAATGTTTAGTTGTTGTTAATTTTTGGGCATCCCAAGGTGCGAGTGGCCTGTGGGATGATCAGTGGTGGAAACCCCACGCTGCAGCTGGGGCCGCTCAGCCACGCAGTGACCTCGTTCCTTAGGGAGACTCCGTTAAGGCTTGGCTGGGGACTCTGCTCCTTCCAGACCAGCAGTGTGTTCGTGCACACTGTCATGTGTGAGAGGGTTATTTATGGGTTTTCCTCCAAAATGGGCACACGCGAACTTCTAGAAATGACAGACCCCAGGAATATTGCAGGTAATTCCTTGGTTCCCTTCAGGGGAGCCCGCGTGGTACTTGCAGGACTTCCCTCACGTAATTTTTCTTTGACTACAAGAGGATTGCCAGGGCCAGTTCCTCACCAGTCTGTGGTACTTCCTCTAGCTGCCTTTTTGATGGTGAGACTGGGGGTTGGAGCATTTAAATCACCACCAGGGTAAATTTTCTGGTGTAGCAGTGATGTCCTGGGGTCTCCACAGGGATCCTCACTGCGAAATCTGAAGGCAAGAGCCTGAAGCAGGCGTTAGCATCAATCCGTTCTGCCAGCACTGCTGTAAAACTGGCCCAGTGCTTGCAGGTCCTCACCCTGAGTTTCCAGGGGTAGGGCAGAGCCCTGACTTTGCTCCTGCAATCAGTGCTGCCTTCAGACCCAGGAGCTAATTGCTTCAACGGTAAGCCCTCACCTTCCTGAAGTCCCAGGGCAGTGTTTGCAATCTGCTTGTAGCAAGACGTTTTGCAGACACGTGCTCTGCCCAGCATCTATTCAAATTTCTCTTAGAAGCAAACTACTCGCTGGTCCTTCTGAAGCTTCTGCTCCCTTGTAGCCAGTGCCCTGCAGGCTCCTTCCTACCCCTGAACACCTAACCAAGCCATGAAATGCAGCAGGGAACCAGTAAGGGACCAGTATGGAAGCAGCACCTGCCCACCTGTGAAACTCGTGGCTGCTTTCTGCTGGATTTCTGGCAGTGTGGCGCTGCTCACACAGCCAGCTCCGTGGGGTAAAAGCTCCTGAGGAAATTGCATCGCTGCCAACTGCTGAAAGCTTTTGTTGGGCATTCAGTGGGCTAGTTGGGTGTTTTTTAGCTGCTGGTGCTTCAAGTAGGCAGGGCGCAGCACCACGTGGGCGCAGTGATGGTTATTGCTGTCCCGTATGTGCACCGGCTGCTCCCAGAGGTTAGAAGATGAGAAGGGTGAAAGAGGAGAAATAACCAGGCATGAGTGAAATAACCAGCAGCTCAGTCTGGGTGTAGCTGTGGCTCTGGAGGTGAAACTATCAGAGCATTTGGTACTTGATTCGTAACCTTGCCCCTGTCAGGAAGGGAGAGCCCCGTGTCCTGTGTGATGCCTGCACTGCAGCATTGCTTCTGCGGGACCTGAAGGTAGCAACTGCCTTAACCCTGCATGGAAATGGCACTGCCACGGACACCACCATCTTCTGGCCACTCGGTGCTGTTGTGCTGCTTGGTGTCAGGGCTGGGGGAGCTGCGTGTCTGCCATGCAGGAGCTGCCCAAAAAGCTTCAGTGTCAGATTTGATGTCATGGGGGGCTGGGGGTTCCGTGGAGACCCCGTACGTACCCCGTAAATAATCCTGGGTAGCCTGGGAAGATCAGCTCTGCGTTGCGTGCCTGCTACCACTGGCAGCAGCGGCTGGAGGTGTGGGTCACAGCCTTCAGCTCCTCAGTGCCACGGCTGAGGGAGTGGGAGAACCTCTAGGCAGGTAAAGGAGGTGGTGAAAGCACGTTGCCTACAAACAAAAGCAGAAGAGCCAAGTTGTGTGCTGTTTGCATATTCGGAGTTGGGTTGCAAGGTCAGCCTGAGCTGCATGCAGTTAACTGTAGCAATGGCCTTTTCTCTAAAGGACAGTTTCCTCCTTTCTTTTCTCTCCTGCGCTCTCTCTCTGCTCTCCCTGGCCTGGTACCAGCAGGTTCGGCTGCAGCTCTGGGACACAGCAGGCCAGGAGCGGTTCCGCAGTCTCATTCCCAGCTACATCCGCGACTCCACTATTGCTGTGGTAGTGTATGACATTACAAGTGAGTGCTGCTTCGCTGTCTCCTTATTTGAAGTACCGCATGTCAGCAGGAGTATGTGACCTCCACAGGTTCTGCAAAAAGTCGATTGGGTTTTCTGCCCAGGCAGAAAACGATTTGTGGGTCGTTTGTATGTGGTGCGGGGACACCTCGAGAGCACCCGCATGCAGGTGTAGTTAGTTTCATAAATGTTCTCCCTCGCTTAAAACAGGCTTTGTCCTTAGCTTTCCCCTCTGTTTCCTCCCCGCAGACTTGAACTCTTTCCAGCAGACCTCCAAGTGGATCGATGACGTTCGGACAGAGAGGGGCAGCGATGTCATCATCATGTTGGTGGGGAACAAAACTGACCTGGCCGACAAGAGGTAATGGGGGGGAGCTGGCGGCCTCACTGCCCTCACCAGGAAAAGCAAGGAGCTGACCAGCTGCTTTTTCTTTGCATGCGGAGATAAAACTTAGCTCGGATCAAAAAGATGCCTTGCAAAACCAAGGGAATTTACCTTTTTTTCCCTGGTCGTGTGAATGTGACCCTTCCTGTGTGTGCAGCTGTAAGATTGTAGTGAAGTTTCTTCATGTTACAAGATGCAGCATGAAATATTCCCATTATCAGTCTAAAAGGTTGATCTCTGAACATAAATTGCGTGCCGTAATGTGACACCAACTGTGATGTTGGAGGTGTGAGAGGAAACTAGATCAGCAAAAGCAGACTTTCCCGAGAGACATAAAGTTAATTAGACTCTTAAAATCACATGGATTCTGTGTTTTAGGACATGTTGTAAAGCATTCTGCTTTTAAAACCAATCCTGGAGTGCTGCTTCAGCTAACAGAGCCAATGCAATAGATTCTTACAGGGCTGCAGGTCTGCACTTCGGCTTTTCTATTTCAGAATCATTTCTTGATTGCTGAATTAACAAAACTTGATTAATGTTTTCAGAGATTTTCCTTCTTGATGCAGCCATAAGTAATACTGTAGATAAGGAAGATTTCTCATTTCAGCGGTCAGCTTCACTGGCAGTTGGCAAAGGGCAGTCGGTGTAAGCCACACAACTGCTCGCAGTCCCAATACTTTAAAGGGTTTCACACACCCCAGCTGTTCCTAAAGGTGTGGTTTGTGTATCGGGGGATATACGAAGCGTTGAAGTGATGAGGAATTTTTACCTGGTACAAAAGAGAACATGTCAGAAAGCACAGCTGGGAAATACACGGATCTCATAGCAAAGTGGAGTCTCTTAAAATCAAAACCTTATTCTTTGCCCGGTCATGAGACACTTCTGTTCAAAAGATAACACCTTAAAAAGCTGTTCTCTTCAAAAAAATCCTGCACTAATCTCTCAGTTGCCTGCTTGTTCGCTCTCCTTGGCATGATGGGCCTAACAGGCGTCTGGTTGTTTCATTTTGGATGCTGTCACATTTCTAATTCTAAACCTTGCTTCACTCACTCCTGGTGTGTAAATACTGCTTCAGAATGTATTTTGGATTTGTTTTTTTCATTGGGTTTTTGGTGTTTTGCAAATGCCTGTGTGAGACCACGGGCAGCATCCCTGGCTGCACAACATGGTGTTGGGAGATGCTTTTTGCCCTTTGTCTCTGCGCAAGTCATGCTCTCAGTTTTTAGTTTGCAAAGCAGGAAGAGCACAGACAGTACTAAAACTGACAGGTGGTTTGAGTCAGTGGGGAAAAAGATAACGGGAAGCTTCTGCTGAGTGCTGTGCAGGCTCTGCGCTGATGACACGTGGTGAAACCTGTCCTGTGTGCACCACACAGACCACCTCAGCCTTGATGTGTATTTTGCTTTTCCCAGTTCCAGTGGAGGTTGTTCTAAGTGACCTGTGCCTTGCGTGCCAGAAATGTTGGGGGAAGCCCGGTGCCTCAGAGCATCAGAAATACGATAAATGTATGGAGCCAATTTGGATTAGGAGACCCAGGCAGCAAGAACTCAGAGCAGTCTGGGCTCTTAAGTCAGCTCACAAAAGCAACTGAACAAAGTCTGGGATGTTGTCCTTGAGACAGCTCTGTGTGTTGGCCAGGTGCACAAGGTGCACATGTTGGTACACAAATTCGTAGCAGTACTATTATCATCATTGCTGTTGTTATTATTTTTGTTATTATTATTTTCCTGTCTTAACAAACTGTCTCTATCTCACCTCATGGGCTTTACTTTCCCTTTTCTCTCCCCCACCCCAGAGAGGGTGAGCGCACGGCTGCGTGGTGTTTAGCTGCTGGCTGGGTTAAACCACGACGCTGCTTTACATCACTCCCCATTTTCTTTTGGAACAGGAAAACCCAGTGGGGTAATTTCTGCCTTGATGTATTTCCAGGTGGTTCAGAGGTAGAGTGTGTGCACAGGACAGCTGGCCCAGCGCTGCCATACAGATAAAAATACCAGAAACGTGTGTGAAAAATAGTAACAGCTGGGCTTCGTGTAGCACTAAAAATTCCTATTTTAGGAGTTTGATGTAAGTGTCAGTCGTCCTGGTCTAGGCATGAGTGTGGAATTAGGGCGTGTATTCAGCTATTGTTAAAAGAAACCACTTTGCCTTGACCAGAGAGAAAGTTAGATCTGTGGCGGGCTGAAATGCTGGGCCTCTTAAAGCTGGACAAAGCCACAGGATCAGCTTGAGCCTCAGCACATCTTTGGAGAAAAACAAAAAAGAGCAAATTGGAAACCATTCACCCTGTGGTAACAACCAAGTGATGATGCAAGTGAAGTTCTGGTGCCAGAAAGCTGAATTCAGAATAGGGCTGCTTTCATTTGGTGCAGCCTGTTCAGTTTTTCTCTCCTACTAATGTTGCTTCAGTTGGTAGCTGTTTGGTTTTTGTTTTTTCCCTGCAGTTTTTGTTTCTTACCATTTTTGAACTGTCGTTTTTTGGTTCGGTTTGGTTTTTCTTTCCTGTGATTTGTTCTCGTTGCTGTAGACAGGTTTCTGTAGAGGAGGGTGAGAGCAAAGCCCAAGAACTGACTATGATGTGTATTGAAACCAGTGCTAAAGCAGGATGTAATGTCCACCAGGTATGTACAGGGTGTTGGTCAGAGCATTTCCAGGTGCTGGCTCACACGCAGCAGCACAGCTCTTGCCGTTGCACTTGCTGCTGGAGCCTTTCTGATGTCGTTCTGTAATCTCGTAGAGTTCCCTTCTGGTGACTTTTGGGAAACTGCAGCAGGTGCAGCTGCTGGGGATTCTGCTTTCCCTTCAGGATGCTGTGAATGAGCCTCGGGTGTACCACACAAACTTCATCCTGTGCTGAACGTCCTTTATTAACGGTCCTGAGTCCAGGTGTTCCCTGAGTAACTTTCCTGAGGTTGTTTCTGTCTTAGCTGGAGAACCCAGGGGTCCTAAAGACTCAGAGGTCCCGAGGTCTCCATCTGTGGGCTGTGCTCTGTTGTAAGGGGTGGTGAAGAGGCCCTCCACTGCCAGCATTTCAGTCACATATCTCTAATTCCTCCTGTCTGATTTTCCTTTTTGTCTTTCTGCTTCTGTTTGCACCTTTATCCAGGCAAATCACTACGGAAGAAGGTGAACAGAGAGCCAAAGAGCTGAATGTGATGTTTATCGAGACGAGTGCAAAGACTGGATACAATGTGAAACAGGTAGAGCAATGTTCTGTTTTATAGACAGGAAATGTGTGCTTTGCTGTCTGCTCTGTGGGAGGATTAATGCTGCTTAGGGCTCGTATTCCCCCAGATGCCTGTATTCTTTATTGCCAGGCCCCGAAACGCTTCTTGCCCAGCAGTCAGTGCTGCTGCTTTTCCTAGTGGAAGCTTCCTTCCTGTTGTCTCAACAATCCCCTGTTAAAGCAAAGGAAGCTTAACTCGCCTTGAAAGGAAGGAGAATCTAAAAGCAGCGTGTGCTGAGCAGCAGGAATGTCACTGCCTAGTGCTGCCTGTCAGACACAATTCTGTGTTTCCTTTGCTTTTGTTAACCGGTAATGCACTGTTGTCTAAAATTGCTGTTGACATCAGGCAGGGTAATAGCATGTGCTGATGCACTAGAGTGGAGGTTCCCGGCTCTGTTGGCAAGCTGCAGAGAGAAACCATGGAAGGATTGAGGTTGGAAGGGGTCTCTGGAGATCATCTAGGCCAGCCCTCACGCTCCTAGTGGAGTCAGCTAGAGCAGGCTGCCCAGAACTGCCTCCACTTGGGTCTGGAATATCTCAGCAGATGGTGACTCCATCTCTCCAGGCAACCTGTTGCAGTCTTCAACTACCCTTACATTAAAAAAAAATAACAGTAAGGCCACATTTTTTATACGTTTAAAGAAAATTTCTTGTCTTTTGATTTGTGCACAATGCTTCTTGCTGTAAACTCGTGAGGCCGTTCACCCCTGGTTCAGAAATTGCTCTGAAACACGGCAAAACTTGAAGGATAAGGCAGCTGTGAGGCCTGGGTATCGTCAGAAAGCACCAGCATGGTTGGTGTCAGGAAGCTCCTGGCTGGGATACGCACTTCCTAGTTTGCTGCATACCAGTTGGCTGGGAGAACCGGACAGTGGGATTAGGAGACTTTGGTTTTGTTTCTTTGAGCTGTTCTGGATATAATCCACTTTAATCTTTTTGGTTCTAATTTACTGTTGCTTTATTTGCTTAGTGGGTGTTTGCAGTGAGAATTTCTGGGGCTAAGATTGTTAAGGGCAGGTACTGATGGCAGCAGCTTGTTCGTGCCTCAGTGGCTTGATTTTCCAAGTAATGCAATTTGGAGATGTGGATGAAAAGCCCTCACCAAGCTACTGTGAGGGAAAAATCATCACCATCAGATGATTCCTCTGGTTCTTTAAATAAAAGATCTTTGCAGCATTTTTCACCACCCGCCTCATGGTGTCTGTATGGTTTGCTGCTTCGTTAATGTCAGCAGGAGGAGCTCTAAGCACTGACTAGAAAAAATTATGCAAAACCATTTTCTGTTTTTCTGGGGATACGCTAGTCATTCCCAGCTCTAGCATATCCGTAGTAGCTTATGTGTAGCTCACTTGAGCCAGCTCACAGCAGGACTGAACTGAAAGGTCAGCTGTAAAACCTTACTTATTCCATAGACTTCTTGAGCAACCTCCCAACAGACCAAAGGTTTGTCAGCAGTCCCAGGTACAGCACTGTGACGTTGCTGTGTGCAAAAGCAGCTGAGTCTGGAAATGGGAAATTGTAGCCTCTGACTTGCTTACCGAGTGCAGGAGGGAGTTCTTCCGTGCACCCCTAGAAGAACTGTTTCTGTTGAAGAAGAACTCCATGTTCACCTCAGTTAGGAACAGAGAAACATAAACCACCTGCTCTGCAGGCAGTGCATAACTTCATTTGTTTAACCAAGCCTGTTGGGTTTCTTGTGGAAAAACATATTTGTTCAATTCTCAGATCTGCTGCAGAGCAACGTTTTGTTCTAACATGCATTTCTTTCTGACAAGCTTTTCGCTTACCTATTGCTATTTTTCAGCTTTTCCGTCGTGTGGCTGCTGCCTTACCCGGGATGGACAGCACACCAGAGAAGAGCAAAGAAGACAGTATCCTTGTTTTCTCAACGGCAGATCTCCTGCTGTCACAGGGTTTGGCAGTTACCTTTGGTCAGATTGGGCTTACGGGCTTATTTTTGCACATTGTAGGGTTGGCTTTTGCTGGGGTTTTGCAGACACATGGCTGAAACCATGTGGTGTGGTGTTTACCTGTGCCCATCAATTGTGGCCCCTGCTTGTGGTTTCTGTATAAATGTACATAAATATTAGAAGCGTGAGCACTCCACTTAAACTTGGAGTAAAGCTCACACGGATTTAAAATACTGTAATATTTTCCTTTCTTTGCACAGGGCTGTTGTGTGTGCAGACAGGTCCAGCTGGGCTCTGTGCTCTAAATGGGTTTGACATACCCAGTCCCCTGGTGTTGCGCCTAACCCTGTGCAGCCAGGATGTGTTCTGCTCAGCTCCAGGGCAGCTGGCAGCATTTTCAGATACTGCTGGAGTTCTCTGTTGTCTAGCTCTTGGCTTTTATTTTATTTCCCTCGAGACGGGTGATTTCCTTAACCCGTCCCCTTTCAGTGATCGACATCAAACTAGAGAAACCTCCTGAGCAGCCAGTCACGGAGAGCGGCTGCTCCTGCTAACAGGCCCGCTCTGAAGCAGCACGTTCCCCGACCGGCCAGTCTCACGGAAGAACATCACTGCTCATTGCCTAGGCAACCCTCCTGTGGGCTGAAAACCAACCTACTAAGCGAGCGAACTCCCTGTTTACTGGTGGGGAGCAGCCCCGGCCGCCCCTCTTACTGCATGGTATGAGCCTTGAGTGCAGAATGAGTGTCCTGTCTTTTATTTTGGGTTATTTTTTATGTTGGTGCACTTTGGCACTGTGGTGCCCTTTACACTCTCTCTTTCTCTCTCTCTTCCTCTCCCTCCCTCCTCCACCTCGAGCCTGTCTGCTCAGATGTATCTTGTGAATGCCGTGGAAAAGCCACCGAGTTAGGGAAAACAAGAATAAAGCTTGGGGGTGGGTTGTCCACCTTCCTTCACTGCCTTGCATCTTAACTAGCTCCCTGCCCACTCCAGCCACGTCTGTCCTGCATCCCCACTTCCTCTGTTTCAAGGCTGCTCCTTCTAAACCAGTCCGGCTGACTTGGCCTTGCCTCTCTGGACAGCACAGGTTACCCGGTTCTAGGCTTTTGCTTCCCGCAGGGCGCACGCAGCGCTAGCTCCTCGGTTTCTCCTTTCTGTGGATGATCTTGGCTAACTCTTGCTCACGACTTCTGAGTTTTGCCCTACGCTCAGCCCCTCGTGACACAGAGCCCCGGCAGCCCCCAGACTGATAGCTTCGACCTTGTTGCTCCCGTTTGCGTAGCAGAGCCACCCCGCAGGGCGCTCCCTTCAGTGGGAATACCTTCCCGTCTGGAGGCTGCTGGTGCTTGGTGAGTGCTGGCTGTCAGATGTGGGGGAGGAAGCGGGTGCAGAGGCTTCGCAGCACGAGGCCGGGTGGGGAGAGATCCTCAGGGTGGTTTGTGGGCTCCTGGCTGCCAACAGCGAAGGAAGCAGCTCTGTGGGGTCCATCGCTGCAGGAGCAACACCTGCCCCGGGTGTCACGGATGCCTTTCAGGTTCCTTTCCTCCTCTCCGTCCTGTTCACACTCACACAACCTCAGAGTTGCTTCTCGGACGCTGGGAGAGCCCCAGCAAAGTGAAGGCCAGTGATAGCTTTTCTGCTTCTGTACCTAGGTTGCTGCTTGATGAAATCACACACAGCTGCTTCTGCTTTTGTAGTAGACTTACAGGGGGGGTAGGGGCTACTAGACACGTCACTTTGGGAATCATGGTAAGCTGTGACATTGCCAAAACAGACCAGTGGTAGCAGGGACTTGTTACCAGGCACGGCTAGAGGAATGTACGCTGCTGAAGTGCGTTTTGGTGTCGCTTCTGGACCTCCAGGGTTGGAAAATACCTCGCTCTTCCCCCAGCTCTCTACCCCTGGTTTCCAACAATGTTAGTAGAGCTCTTCAGAAACCTTTCTTGTGGGTTTGTGCGTTTGTTTTTTATCCCCCCCTTCCGTCTGCTCCAGAAGTCAGGAGGTTTGTCTGTTGACAGAGAGGAGAACGAAGCAGCCAGACGGCTGTAAGCCATTCCCTGTCCCTTTTCTCAGCCGGCCTGTGTCGGGGCTGCTGGTGGGCAGGAGCAGGAGGCACTGGGTGCTCAGGGCACGACCCCCTCGCGGTGTTTGGCGGGTTGGTGACACTCCCCCAGCACGATGCCTGGTCGGTCACTGACACAGCGTGTGCACTTTGAAACCTGCGGGCTGGGGATGGAGGGGAAGGGGCAGCCTTGGCCCGGGAGCTGGAGGAGCTGCAGGTGCCTCCCAGCTGCGTCCCTTCCCCTCCACATGAGCCGGCTGCAGGAGGAAGCTGGGATGTGGCTTCCCATTTCACTCTGGAGTGTCCCCCCCTCTCCCCTCCTTACCCGCCGTCCCAGCCGGGTCCTTGGTGCCCCGGCGGGGAGCTCGGCCCCCTCTCTGTACATAACTCCTGTCGTGTGGGAATTGCTGATGTTTGTCGGTGTGTCTGTCTGCCGTAGAACAGGTTTTGCTCTCCCCTTCTTTCTCACGGGCAGGCGTGCGCGGCCCCTGCTCTCGTATTGTTCTGAGTCACGGACCTGGGGGGAGGGAGGGGAGGGACCGTAAGTAACGGGGGGGGGGTAACTAGTGAAATAAAATAGTTCACTTCCCGCTGTCTTCTCTATGGATGTGTATTATATTGAGTGTGTGTCCGGCCCTGCTGTCTCCTAGCTGTTAGCCAAGTAAGTGTGACTATTACTCTGAGTATGGACTGTCTGACCACAGCCGTGTATCACACTAAATAAAGTTATTTCACCAACGCCTCCTCTCTCCTGCTTCCCGAGCCAGCCGGGGCTCGGGGCGGCCGCTGGGGGCGGGCGCAGCGGGGGCCAGCCCGGAGGAGGGTGGAGGCCGGGGCTCCGAGCTCCGTCCCGGCACAAGGAGCGGGTGCCCCGCATGGAGCGGGTGCTGGTGCCCGACGCCGATGCCTTCCACGCCTTCCAGCAGCGCTGCCAGGACGGCGACTGGCAACGGGACTGCAGCGGCCTGGCCGTCTGCCTGGAGCCACCGCCACCGGGCTGCACCGTGCACCAGCTGAAGGTGGGCGCCGCGGGCGGCAGTGGCAGCGGGGTGGGTGGGTGGGTGGGTGGGCAGAGCCCGGCCCCTGAGCTCTGGGTGCTCCCCGCAGTGCCGCATCGACATCCCCGAGGTGGCGGCGGGGACGGTGTACGACGTGCTGCAGGACGGCGAGTACCGCCGCCAGTGGGACACCAACGTCATCGCCAGCCACGACATCGCCCGGGTGGCCGCCAACGCCAACGTGAGCTACTACGCCTGTGAGTGGGGCCCTCCGCTGCTGGAGCCTCTCACGGGGCCCGTCCTGCTTCCGTTTGGGGCATGGCTCAGGGTCACTGCCATGAGAGCTGCGCTGGTGACGGGCACAGGGACACCAGCTCCGGAGGGTGCTCGGGCAGGGCAGAAGCCCCTGCAGTGGCTGTGAGCCCCGCATGCTGCTGGGGCACGGGAAGCAGCTTCCTTTTTCTTCCCCCCCTTGTCTAGGGCGATGCCCAAAGCCCTTAAAGAACAGGGACGTGGTGACACTGCGGGCCTGGCAGGTCGAGGATGGCTGTCACACCATCATCAGCTTCTCGGTCAAGCACCCGGTGAGTGCTGGGGGGGCCGGGCTGGCCCTGAGATCCCACATAGGATAAACCGGGACCCCCAGAGCCCCTCGCAGGTAGGGACAAATTCCTGGCCGAGTCCTCAGCCCGAGGCAGCTCCTCCAGCCTCATTGCTCGGTGTATTCAGTGCCAAAATAGAGGGAGAGGGCCGGGAGGGTGGAGGATGGCGCCTGACGGCCTCCTGTGCCCACACAGAAATACCCTCCGCGCAAGGACCTGGTCAGGGCGGTCGCGCTCCTCATGGGGTACCTGGTGCACCCCACCGGCCCCAGCAGCTGCAGGCTCACCTACCTGGCACAGGTGGATCCGAAAGGTAACCGCTGCTGCTGGCCTCGGGGTGCTGACACCAATCCTGCTCCGAATTCCTGAAATCCTGCCTGGAATTCAGGGGGCAGCCACGTAACGTGGCCCTCCTCTGCTCCAGCCCCCCTGGCGTGTGTTGGTGCTGACGCTGGGAGGAGCACGGCCCTTCCCTGGCACACTAACTTCTGTTTTTCCTCCCCCAAATCCATCAGGGTCGCTGCCCAAGTGGGTCGTGAATAAAGTTTCGCAGTACCTGGTGCCGCAGGTGAGCGGAGCGCTTCCAAATTTCCAGGGGCGTGTGCCCAGTGCCTGGCTGGAGCACGGAGCTGTGGGGTGGGGGCTAGGTGGGAAAAGTGCCAAGCTCTCAGCTTCCACCGTTGTCCCCCCTGTGCTTCCCCGTTTCTGAGCAGATGTTGAAGAGACTGCACAAGGCCTGCGTGCAGTACCCTGCCTGGAAGCAGCAGCACGGCCTGAACGTGAAGCCCTGGCTGTACCCCGAGCAGAACGAGCTTCCCGAGCTGGCGCTGTCGGCGCTGGCGCTGCAGCACGCTGCCTCGCTGGACGACATCGACGAGAGCGGCCTGGCCGAGGCGAAGGACGAGAGCGGCGAGCACGGCGGCGAGGAGAACTGATGCTGCTCGTGGTGCTGCTCAGTCTAGTGGGTTACAATGAGGTGTGGGGGGCGGACAGGGAGATTTTACGCAAAAATCCTCATGTTTGTGGCCTTTTCTGCCACGAGCGGGCTGCACCCGCCTGGTCTTGGGACACAGCCTGTCCTGGGGCTGGCACTGCTGCTCCAAGAGGTCGAGCCGGGTGCTGTACCTCTGCTGGGCTGATTTAATGGCTGGGGAGTTACTCATTGACAGAGCGAGGCTGCTCGTGGCCTCTGCCACTGCTCTGTCAATTAATTAAAGCTACTTAAACCCTGGATGGTCCTGGAGAAGAATCTGCTCCTTCCAGTCGGGGCCATGTCGTGGTGCTGCCGCTGGGCAGGGCCAGGCTGCCTGCAGCTCTCCCCGGCGAGGCCCCAGCGCTGCCGGCCTGACCTTCCTCCTCCCCGAGAGACGTGTGGGTGCTGCAAAGCTGGCGTGAGCCAGGAGACAGACAGGGCTCGTGGAAGATCTCTCGGTTGACCTTCTCAGGCTGTTGCTGGGGGTGCTCCTGGCTGCTGCTTTCCCTGGCAGAAAAACTGTTGGTTTTATTTTTCTTACATATTTTTTTCCCTAGCATATCTAATTCTACTGGCCCAACTTTATCCCCCCGTGTTTGAGTTAAGGCAGAGCTGGAGCTGCTTTAGGGTTGCTGCTCCTGCCTCAACTGAGGCGCTTTGGTGCCACCACAGCCAAAACCCCACGTTGCAGCCCTTCCTCCTCCTGCCAGTGCCATAACGCCACTGCAGAGTAATCACAGGCCGACTTCCATCGCAGCCGGTGCAGAAACACCCCGGTGAGTGAGTTGCACCTGGCACAGGTCCCACAGCTTCCTCCTGCAGGCTGCAAGGCCAACTGGAGCCAACCTTTGTCTCAGCCGAGCCGGGCATTTCCTCGGGGCAGTGCTGAGGGTGGCAACGAATCCTCCTGAGACCTCCTGAGTAGGAATGAGGCAAGCCTGGCTGCTGTACTAGTTTTATTATTTCAGTTATTACAGGTAAGTGGAAAACACCGCGGAGAAGGCCAGAGCGAGGGCTGTCCCGATACCATTTACAAGGTGATACTACCCCAACCTGCACCCAGCTTTGCTGATAACCCCGAAGTTTTCAGCTGTGCCCTCCCAGCACAGGGCCCAGCAGGCTTCCTCCCCTTTCTCAGCAGGACAGCTGCCACCCCACCCCTTCAGCAGCAGGAGGGGGAATTGTCCCAGCAGGAGAGGAGATGGCCGAGGAAAAAGGGAGAAATTTATCTCCGAGTAGTAGGGAGTTCTGATGGGAGCACCTGGAAGGGACAGGGCTGTGCCAAGAGAAGAAAGCAAGTCCAGCAAGTGAAACCCTTAACACAAGCACCATGTGTGAGGGAAGCTGGCTGTGTGTCACTGCAGCTTAGGAACGTGCTCCAAGTGTCCTGGTCCTGTCCCACAGGGGTCGTTAAGCAGTGACACGGTACACGCACGCCTTGAAGACGAGTGCAGCTAGAGATGTGCATTGAGTTTGCCTGGATTTCACTCCCATTTATGTCCCAAGCAAACCCAGGAGTGTAGAGCAGAGGTAGGACAGTGGAGAGGGAAAGGATTTCATGTCACCAGAGAAGGGAACAGGCTGATCTCTTGGAGGACTAAGGCCATGCTCTGCTCCAGCACTCTCAGACCCAGCCTTACATCCTAGCAACAAAAGCTGGATCCAGAACCTGCTGAGCACTCCTTTCAGTTACATCCTACAAGAAGAGAAGCACAGATCGTGCTGGACAAGCTGTCCGCTGGTACCCACTTCCACAGCAGCACCATCAGCTTGTTTCCCCACCCAGCTGAAGGAGTACAGACTGAAGCCTCATCCATCTTCCAGCTAAACAGGCTCTGCGGTGTCCTCCGAGCAGGAAGCAGAGCCGAGGCCCGCGCAGTTGTGCCTCCAGTGACAGCTGAAATTTGACACGGCATCTCAGATGTTGAGGAAAGGGAGTGGAGAGTTTTTCTTGCAGTACAGCCGCTCTGGAGAGGACCCAGCAGACAGCTGCCTACTAGTGAACAGTTCTTTCCTTCTGTCTCTGGTAATCTGCAAGAGAGAGAGAAGGCAAGGCTGAAAGGGCAGAAGTGTTTGTCGATGGTGACTGTCAACAGTGAGGGGGAGTTAGCTAAGATGAGCTGGTTTTAAAATAGCACATTTCCATCCCAGCCATTGTTTCAAGTTATTTTAGGACACGTAGAAAAAAAGTTTGCTTTGAAGTCCTCCCTTCCCTTGCACCTTAATTTCCTTCACTTTCATTTAAGGATCAGTTTCCATTTTATGAAGAATCCTTGTCTGGCTTCCCTTGACTTTCCTCCCTCCTTCCCCTCGGTATCTGTGGGCATTATGTGCTCAGCAACCAAGAGTTAAAAACTTGTTTTTTTTTTTCTCATTTTGACAATATTTAAAAATCCTTCGAGACAGAGATCAGGCAGACGGGCCAGGATGCATGGTGGTCTGCTTCCCAGGGAGAAATGCCGCAAGGTGAGCAGACTCGGGGCTGGCAGGCACTTACTGTAGGGGAAGTAACGCACTCGCATGGTGATTTCACGGGCTGTCTTCAGGATCTCCACAGCCTGAAAACGGAAAGAGCTGATCAGTGACCAGGGAGGGCTGAGGATAGGAAAGAGCAGCGCATCAGTTACGTGGTGCTGTCGGCTGAGAGGCAGAGAGATGTTGGGGTGTGCACCGCTTCCCCTCATCCTGCTGGGTCAACGAGAGCACGCTGAGGCGCAGGCGTGCTCACCTTGCTGTGCTCGATGTCCTGGAAATCCACGTCGTTCACGGACAGCACCTGGTCCCCTTCCTGCAGCCCAGCTCGGTGCGCGTCCGAGTCGGGGATCACCTGCGAAGGGCAGGGCAGAGGCAGCAGCTCCGGCTGCGTGCTCGCTCAGCACCACAGCTCCCTTCCCACACGGGAGAGGCTGCCTGGCCCCGGGACCCTTCACCGTGCCCATGCAACACATTCACGAGGGGAAGGGGCTGGGGGACACAGACATGACCTGTGCCAGTCCCCACAGCACCCATGGGACACACCTTGGAGATGAAGATGCCCAGCTGCGAGGCCTTCCCTCCACGGATATTGAAGCCCAGCTGCAAGACAAGGCACACACCACCCATAGCACACAGCAACAGGCAGGGAGACTCCCAGCCACGGGCAGGGAGCTCCTTGCCCCCCTCACCCCTCTCCCCTTCAGCTCCAGGGGAGGGGATTTGAGGAGGATGAGGGGGTCCTGGGGGGGGGTCCTACCTGCGCCCCGGGCGGCTTCTTGAGGACGACGGTGCGGGGCAGGAACTGCGTGAGCTCGTTGTTGTAGTCGGGGTGGTAGAGCCGCTGTGAGGGGGAGAAAAGGAGAGAGAAGAGGAGAGGGGTGAGGCAGCAGCAGCCTCCTGCTGCTCTCAGCCCCTCGCTGCCTCCATCCCCGCGTCCCCCCCCACCTCGTGCGGCGGCACCCATGCTGGGGGGCTCTCGTAGGGCGGCAGGAACACCACCGGGAAGTCGTCGTAGGGCAGCCGGGCCTCCATGGCGCCTCTCTCTGCTCTCCTCTCCTCCCTTCCCCTCATCTCCCTCCCCTTGCCCGCCCCGCCGTGACGCGCCGCCATGCCTTTGGCCGCCCCGCCCCGCCGCGCCGATTTGAACGCAACGGCCCCGGCCGCCATCATCTCCTCAGCCCGGCCGAGCTCCGCCGTGTGTCCCCCTCCCCAAAAAACAAAAAACAACCCCGGGCCGCCCCTCCGAGATGGTGCGGGGGGAGGACGAGAAGGGCATCCCCGTGCGGGTGGCGCTGCGCTGCCGGCCCCTGGTGCCGAAGGAGACGAGCGAGGGCTGCCAGAGCTGCCTGTCCTTCGTGCCCGGCGAGCCGCAGGTGGTGGTGGGCAGCGACAAGGTCTTCAGCTACGACTTCGTGTTCGACCCCACGGTGGAGCAGGAGGAGGTCTTCAACACCGCCGTCGCCCCCCTCGTGAGGGGCATCTTCAAAGGTGGGTGCCAGGAGGAGCCGCGAGCAGGCCCCGCGGGGTGCTGCGTCCTCATAAAGCGGCTCTCGGGGCTCTGCAGAAGCTAAAAGGATCCAGGAGCTAAAGGATCCAGGAGCTAAAGGATCCAGGAGCTAAAGGATCCAGGAGCTAAAGGATCCAGGAGCTAAAGGATCCAGGAGCTAAAGGATCCAGGAGCTAAGCTACAGGGACCAAGATCTAAGCTGAAAGGAACTAGGCTAAAAGGTTCCGGATCTAAAGGACCCCGGATGTAAAGGATCCAGGATCTGGGATCTAAAGGATCTGGGATCTAAAGGATCCAGGAGCTAGGCTAAAGGATCTAAAGGATCCAGGATCTAAAGGATCCAGGAGCTGGGCTAACGTGTCCGAGATCTAAAGGATCCGGGATGTAAAGGATACAGGAGTTAGGCTAAAGGATCTGGGATTCAAAGGATCCAGGATCCAAAAGATCCAGGACCTAGGCTAAAAGACTGTAGTGGGTTTATGTGGCAAGGTTTTGGTAGCAGGGGGCCGTAGGGGTGGTTTCTGTGAGGAGGATCTAGAAGCTGCCCCATGTGTGGTAGGGGCCCCACTGCTGACCAGAGCCGAGCCGATAAACGATGTTATTTTGCACCTCTGTGAGAGCATATTTAAGACAGGGAAAAAAAACGCTGCGCCACACAGCAGCTGGGAGAGTCAGGAACAGCCTTGCAGGCTCCAAGGTCAGTGTAGAGGGAGGGGGAGAGGTGTTCCAGGCATGGAGCAGAAGTCCCCTGTGGCCTGTGGTGAGGCCCATGGTGCAGCAGACTGTCCCCCTGCAGCCCATGGAGTACCACGGTGGAGCAGGGTCCCACGGTGCAGCCCGTGGAGGAGACCGCGGTGGAGCAGGTGGCCCTGCACCGACGGAGGCTGTGGAAGACCCCTGCCCGAGCAGATCCCAGGCTGGATCTGTAGCCCGTGGAGAGGAGCCCACGCAGGAGCAGGTGACCCGGCAGGAGCTGCTGCCCGTAGGGGAGCCAGGTTGGAGCAGTTTGCTCCTGAGGGATGGACCCCGTGGCACGGACCCATATCTGGAGCAGCTCTGGAAGAGCTGCTGCCTGTGGGAAGCCCACGCTGGATCAGTTCATCAAGGACTGCATCCCGTGGGTGGGACCCCACAGCACAGGGGACGAGAGTGACCGAGAAGGAGCGGCAGAGAAGAAGTGCTGTAGACTGACCATAACCCCCATCCCCCATTCCCTTGCGCCGCTCGGGGGCAGGAGGTGGAAGAGGGTGGATGGGGGGGAAGGTGCTTTTGGTTTCTTTCCTTTGTTTCTCACTTCTCTAGCTTGTTAGTAATAAGCAATAAATCTTACTGTCTCCCTATGCCGAGTCTGTTTTGCCCGTTACAGTAATTACTGCGTGATCTCCTTGTCCTTACCTCAACCTTTGAGCCCTTTTCATCATATTTTTTCCCCGTTCCTCTTTGAGGAGGGGGAGTGAGAGAGCGGCTGTGGTGGAGCTCGGCTGCCCACTCGAGTGGAACCACGACAAAGATCCATCCAGAAACTAGGCTAAAATGTCCAGAAACTATTGCAAAGTGCCCAATCTTGCCTGTTTACAGCCACTGGTACTCCATACTGACATCAACATGACCTGTCTGTGGTCACTGGATTATTTTTGTACCTGAATACATATTTTTATGAAGCAAGAGAGGATTTTCTTAAGAATAATGCCGTGATTTAATAAGCATCCTGTACCAGCAACTGTTTCTGTTGCTGAAGTGCAGCTGGAATGACAGAAAATTTACATTGTGTTTCTGTGATCGCTCTGTTGCTTTACTAGAGGTAATCTGACAAAAAAAAAAAAAAAAAAAAAAAGCTGGTATACTAATTTTATGTATGTTTTTTATTAACTTCTTTTCTCCCTTGATGTTGCCGACTGTGACCGGTGCATAAAGGTTGTATAAACTGCCAGTGAATGATAGTGCTTGTTTGGAAGGATGCTCTTCCTGGAATGCTGCTTTGCTTGCCTGTTTCTTCTGGTTTCTCTTTGGCTCTCTGATCTGGGTGTTCTTTGTTCCCCTAGGGTATAATGCTACTGTCATAGCCTATGGACAGACAGGATCTGGAAAGACGTATTCTATGGGAGGTGCTTACACTGCCAGTCAAGAGCATGATCCAAGCGTGGGGATCATCCCTCGTGTAATCAAGCTGCTATTTCAGGAGAAGGAGCAGAGGCAGGACTGGGAGTTTGTCCTCAAAGTCTCCTATTTGGAGGTAAACACTGTTGGTTTTTAAACTGTTATAAACTTATGAGCTGCAGGTGAAGTGAGTTGTTCTCTGGAAAAGCTGCCAACTCTGAACTGCTGTTTTGATGCTTTCAGATCTACAATGAGGATATTCTAGACCTGCTCTGCCCATCAAGGGAACGGTCTTCTCAAATCAGTATACGGGAAGATCCTAAAGAAGGCATCAAGGTCTGTTAGAAAGAGGTTGAAAAGGGAAGGGGACAATGCTGCTGGGGACAAATGTTTCAGTGGAAGAACTGCCAGTCTGCTTGAGCACTGCTTTGTATTTGTACATATGAAATCACAAAACCTGCTCCTTCCTTTCAAAATTGAGCTATTGATGATCTTTAAATTTACTTCAAGTGTAATGCTAATAGGGTTAGCCACTCGTGGCAAAGTCACTTGAAAGTTGTGATCTGACTTTTCATTTGAAGGCTAATTTAGGCGAATACCTGAAAATGTTGTAATTCAGGTCCCTTCATCAAACTTCAAACCCATTTTCAATTTTACTTGCTAAAGTCATGTGCAACAAAGGGATCCTGACAGAAGCTGGTCAAATGCTGAAGTTACTTTCTTAGCAATTTCCTACAGATGCATGTTTATAGCGTAGAGCAGGAAAAACCCTTGTGCTCCTGCATGCTCTGTGTATGTTTTGTAGTTAAACCTATGTCCATCAGTTATGCTTTGTTCACATAGTTTGTCTGTAGTGGTGGGGAGGCTGTTGTCATACCCAGCAGGTAAGCGTACAGGACACCTGGCGCTTTGATCTGTCAGTATTTTGTGTGATCTTGTGCTGCTCACTGTCACTGCTGAAGAGCAGCGATGCAGTTCCTCCATGAAGTGAGACTGATGCTTGTGAGGCTGTGTGTACACAGACTTCACTTCGCTGTTGGCCAAGGCAGGAGATAACTTTCCTGATGTAGAAAGTCAAGGGTGAAGAAGAAGGAGAGGATAAATGATGCTTTCTTCCTGGGTATAGATTATAGGATTGACTGAAAGAAGTGTCGCCCATGCACAAGATACTGTGTCCTGCCTGGAGCAGGGGAACAATTCCAGAACGGTGGCCTCCACGGCAATGAACTCCCAGTCTTCGCGGTCCCATGCTATCTTCACCATTTGCATCGATCAGAAAAAGAAAAGTGACAAGTAAGTGATGCCAGAGCTACTCGTAGCAGCTGTTAGAGTCAGACTTGCTCAGGATTTCATTCTCTTGGATTAATGCAGCTGAGCTACTCTTGAGGCACTTTATTTAGTGCTTTCTGGTATCAGGGATTCTTTGAGCACTGGAGCTCAGCTGTAGTAACCACTAGACAGTTCCTTTCCTAACTCTGTATTTATTGGAGAGAGTAAAATAGTCTTGTTTCTGCCATAGGAACAGCAGTTTTCACTCCAAGCTACACCTGGTTGATCTTGCTGGCTCTGAGAGACAAAAGAAGACCAAGGCTGAAGGAGACCGACTAAAAGAAGGTCTGTAGGAAAAGGACTGGTGTAGCTTGGGTTTCTTTTGAGTTCATAAATCAAGTCCTTATCAAGAAAAGCCATGTAGTTCTTTAATATTTAAAATAAGCACTCTTTTTTTTAATTAAAAAAAACTTCGTTTTGTAGAAAGTGCAGGAATTGACCAGTTCCTAGCCACTGAGGTAGCTCTACTCACCATCATCTATTTGTGTGCAGGTATCAACATTAACAGAGGTCTCCTTTGCCTGGGGAATGTGATTAGTGCTCTAGGTGATGAAAATAAAAAGGGTGGTTTTGTCCCCTACAGAGACTCAAAGTTAACAAGACTGCTGCAAGGTAAGAAATGGATCACGACAAAGCCTAAATCTGCTGAGGCATTTTAAAAAACCATCAAAAAACCTAACAGCCATACAACTAGAGCCCAAAGTGGGAACTGCTGTTGACAGTGATTGCATTTGTTGGTTTGATTTCTCTTCTCGCTGTTGCTAGACCTCTTCTGGTCTTTTCTTTTTAGGTTACAAATGCTTTCAAACAGGGACTCTTAAGTCTTGCTCTTTCACAGTTACTCTGTGATGGGAGGAAACATGATAAATTCAGTGCAGTTGTTCTGGTGGGGAGAAGGAGGGGGAGAATTTTCAATCTGGAAGCAGCAGAGATCTGTTGTTATATCCTGATTAAAACCACTTACTGGAGATTTATCACTACCAAAATGAAACTCATGCTGTCTGTGCTTTCAGTGTGCTCTTCAAATATTTGTGTGTTGGTTTTTTTTTTTTTTTTTTTTTTTTCCCTTAATTCCTTTTCTTCATGGTGCTTATTTTTTTTAATAGTTGCAATGGTCTTCTAATACGTGTTATTCAAGATAATCTTTAATGTGGGTGTATCTAGAATAATGCAATTTACTGGGGATTTTTGGATAGTTGAGTGATTTTGTACAAAAAGATAGGCTTTCCCAGTATTTTTGTATCGGCAAATACCTAATGCAAGGAAACTGGATTATGCAGAGCTGGATGTGGGGCCTTCTTCTCTGGCTGCAAGCTTTAAGTAGCCAATATGTGTTAGTGTGAAACCAGAGGAGAAGATGCTGTGCAGCTTGATGATCTGAACAAATGTGCTAGTCAGTGCTGCCTTGGATTGCAGAACAGTGTGAATTGTGATGTCTGGATATCCATGGAGGTCTTGAGTAATACTGTGTGGGAGGAGGGAGGGGAAAAACGTGGAAGAACTATACCAGAAATTACTTAGAAATTATAGTAGTTACCAAAATTATTCAACGGGACAACAATATCCCCGGAGCTTCTGATGTGAAAACATTGGTGCTCAGAGTTGAGGCAACTTTGGGACTTCAGTGTTCAGGAAAATGCTCCTGAGACAAAACTACACCTAGATACAATCCAGCTGTAGTACGGAGATCTGCTATGCTGCCTTAAGTATCTTAATAGTGATGTCTGGCTAATTATTTTTGCTCTCTGTCGGAGCACTGACTGTGTCCTGTTTTCCTTCTCAGATTCTCTGGGTGGTAACAGCCACACTCTCATGATTGCCTGTGTAAGCCCAGCAGATTCCAATCTAGAAGAAACTCTAAGTACTCTGCGTTACGCTGACAGGGCAAGAAAAATAAAAAACAAACCAATTGTCAACGTCGATCCCCAGGCGGCTGAGTTGCATCACCTAAAGCAGCAGGTACTGGACGCTTTCTTCATGTGGTAAGACCAGATTTAGCCTTTTGGTAATCCGCTCCGTGAACACCAAGCAAAGAAATAGGGCACCTACACAGAATATGGGGAAATATTCACTATGTGTTTCTCCATCTCTTGAGATGACTGTGTAAGTGCTGGACAGGGAATACGTGAGTGCTTCTTGTAATTCTACAGCAACCGTTCCTTGTTACAGTAAAATCATATCATTAATGTGATTTACATTTGCCTTCCACTGGACAAAATATTGCCTGTAGGCTAACAGGCAGGTAAAGATAGAGATACAGTGATGGTTGCTGTGCTGCCTTCACCTGCCTACATGCAGCAGAGTGGGAAGTGAAGAGCAGCTTGTGGCCAGCTTCGGAGGAGATAAGTTGTATAAACTGGAATTGGTTAAATCCAAAGCTAGAAGTGCTAGAGGGCTTATCTACTAGAGATAGCTAAACCAGGCTCTCCATGCTCACTTGGCAGCAAGTATATGATACAGCTTTCTTAGCTCTTCCTAGGAACAGTCAATAGTCTGGTTTGAAATTCAGCCAGTAAAGTGGTTTTGATTTTGCATACAAGCATTTGCTAGAGTTTAGTGAACACATATTAATGTACTGTAAACTCAAACCCTGTATTCAAGTAGCTTAGGAAGGCGAAGGATCTGACTCTATCTCACATGAAATGCAGCAACAGAGCATTGGTCCAGTGAAGTGTGAGACCTTCTCTTTGACTCAGTGGGACCTCTGGCACCCTGCACAGTGGCATGTTAGCTGCCTGTTAACTGCATGCTGTGATCTGAGTGCTCCTGGTGAAGAGAAGGTCGTTTTGTTGGTTTTGTTTTTGTTTTTTATGAACAAATTACTTCAAATACAGTAGAGATGTGATCCCTTCCCACAGGAAGCAGTAAAACACAATCCTGTAGCAGGTGACTCATTAAGACTAAGGTTCCGAATTGTGTTCTTTCAGCCAGCTAGTTACTGTATGAGAGAAGCTTACAAGCAGTAATTGTTTGTGTTTCTAGGTACAACAGCTGCAGGTGTTGCTGCTGCAGGCCCATGGAGGGACCCTCCCGGTGTCTATCAAGTAAGCTTTGTAGATTATGCTCAATGTAGCTAACAGCCATCACACACCAGCAAAGGCTGTAGATCTCTTTTGCTCCAGACAGTACTGTAGAGTGGGGGTAAAGCAAAATTATTGCTTCCTAAGAGGTTCTCAAGATTTGTTTTCTCTTTCTGCACGTTTTGTCACGCTTATTGAGATTCCATGCATGTATGGGTCACACAGTTTTGTAGAAAACCCCTTAGGATTGCAATTGTAGGAAATAAAAAAAAAAAAGGAATTAGGCAATTAATTTTAATTATGTGTTTCCCAGTCTATCCATCTCTCCTTTCTTCCTCACCCTTATACCTCTAAATGTTTGGCACCTCTATGTCTATCGATCTTAAAAGAACAAAGCAAATGGAAGAGTTTGAACTGTGTGGATGTTGCATAAGGATGTTTCAAAATCCGTGTTAATGTAGTTTACAGGCTTAGCATTGGTTAAACAGCATTATTTTTAAAAAGGGGTCTGTTTTCTTCTCTTGCAAATGTCTTCTTTCAGTATACTGTATTCTTCAGAGATTTTCAATTCAGATTAGACTTCTCCAGTCTTTCTATTCATCAGCTACAACCTGTATATGCTGTAAGTTACTTAGGAAACTTGGAGGTAATTTCAGTGCTATTACAAACCTTTGAAGTCATGCTCACCAGCAAACTGGTTCTTGATATTTCAGTAGTATGGCACCTTCAGAGAATCTGCAGTCCCTGATGGAGAAGAACCAGTCGCTAATGGAGGAGAATGAAAAGCTGAGCAGAGGGCTGAGTGAAGCTGCTGGTCAGACAGCACAGATGTTGGAAAGGATCATTCTGGTAAGGCTGAATTACCTGAGAGGAGCCTTAAGTTGTACGACTTTCCCTCTTAGCTGAAGATTGATAGCAGCTTTTGTACTAATGGCATGCTAAGAGTGTGTATTCCTGCCAAAACTGGTGTTAGGGCTTCCAAACTAGTGGAAGAAATTGTGGAAAACGTTTTGGTGCATTGATTTGCAACAGGCTGACAGCCTGTCCTTTGCTACAAATAAATTAGCTGTTTCTTACTTTTGTCTCATGCTTCCTATAATTCAGTATAATTCTGGCTTCTCTTAGACAGAACAAGAAAATGAGAAGATGAATGCCAAACTAGAGCAGCTTCAACACGCTGTGTAAGTCTGTTTCCATACCTTGCTTGTGCTGAGGAAATGCCTTTTAGCATTAAATGTTCATGTTGGGATAAACTGGATGCTGTCTACTTACATTTGTTCATCCCGAACTCATTTGTATGTTCTGTTGGGAAGTATTTTTTGTTGTCACGTGTGACATAAACCTGCCACATAGGACTCACGGACTTATTCCTATGTCTGCATTGCAGATGCAAACTTGATCTCCAGAAGCTGGTAGAGACTGTGGAAGATGAGGAACTAAAAGAAAACATAGAGGTGATTTGCAATCTGCAGGAAGCGTTGGTTCAGCTGCAGGTAAAACTGAATTTGAGGAGATAAGAGTGTGTGCCAAATGAGTTTACTAATGGAATTTAGTGCTCTTATGCTGATCCGCTTGAGCAGTGGATTTCACTCAGCAGAAGCCTTATTTAAGGAGCCCAGGAATTAGAAGTATTAAGTGACTCTTAACATCCACTTCCAAACAAGCTGCACTTTTAATGCAACAGCAAAGCTACTCGTGGTTGGAGAATAACCTATGTTGTCATTACAGACCAACAGGTTGCTATTAACTTCATATTTTCTACCTTTATACCGATATTTTTTTCCTCTGTCCTATATAGAGTGAAAGAGCTGCCACAGTGGAAGCTGTTGCGGAGATGGCAAGCCCTGAACAGGATGCTATGACTGTAAGTGAAAGGAGTCCTTAGTGTGCAGTGCAGACCCAGCCAGGGCATGTCTTTATCCCATTCCTCCTCTTTTATTTATGTCTATGCTTTTTTTTTAATTCAAGTGACTGGTAAATAATACATCACATTTGTATCTGCTGCTTTTCTACACCCTTGTTTGCTCAGTTAATTCAAGATCAAAAACCTGCTCTAATTTCTGAATATCTATTTTTTTAATGTAAAAATGATTTGAAGTGCTCTGCAAAAACTAATCACGTAGTCAAAGAGCTTTAGATTGGCCTCTGCAGCTCATTGCTATGTCTCATACAGAAAGCAGAAACGGGACAGGATGTCAAGAGATCTTCAGATGACTTCAGCACGCAACATGCCCTCCGTCAAGCACAGATGTCCAAAGAGCTGATTGAACTGAATAAAGTCCTGGCTCTGAAAGAAGCACTTGCCAAAAAAATGTCACAGAATGATAGTCAGCTGGAGCCCATTCAGTCCCAGTACCAGGTAAATTCTTACAGATCCTTACAAGAGCTTTTTCTTGAAGTTTCTTTTTCCCCAATTCATGGATTCGCTTTATGTTGAGGAAGGAAGGGAGAAGGAAGATCTGTCCTTTCACGTGTTTTACAGCCTCTTGGAAAGAAACATGGTTCCTTAAGGTCTTCCATCTTAAAGCTTTGTCTCTGAGATTGGGGTTTTGAGGTTTTCCTTGTGAGTCTTACTACTCCTGTCCTTTCTAGACTAATATCAAGGATCTGGAATTAGAAGTCAGCAATCTGCAAAAAGAAAAGGAGGAGCTGATCCTTGCTCTGCAAATGGCAAAGAAGGATGTCAACCAAGCCAAGTAAGACTGACTACACAAGCTGCATGGCTTATAGCACTCAAAATTGTGTTAATGCACATGAAAAAGTTCGCTGTCTTGGCCTTACTTCAGCTGTATTGAAAAGTTCTTATTTTGGTGTAAGCACAGAATTAAGAACAGTTCTGAGGTGTGAAACTGGAGAACTAGATAGAATATGAAGAAAAACTAAATTCATCTAATGTGGACAACTCAGGCCCTTTGTGCCCTAGCATCTCTTTTGGTAGCACTGTAGTGATCTTTTTATTGTGAGTCCTGACTCTGAAAGGTGCAGGATTTTGTAACGAGACGAGGGGTCAGCACAAGGTGTGCTTCAGCTCCTTAGTGCTGAGTCACTTGTAATAACTGGCCTTTTGCCTGAGACATTCTTAGTTTCCAGAAGATCATTCCCCCGCCACCTGAGAAGTAGTCATTGAACCGTGAAGTACGGGAGGCTTTCTGGGCCTAATCTTCCCTTTCCCATGCCATGCGAGTTGTATGAATTGTAAAGAAGCCTGAAAGGAGCAGTGGGAAACATGATACAGAATTGCATCCTTTTTCATGAAGTACCTCTGAAGTTGGAGAAAACTTGAGAGTAACAGTAATTAGGGGCCTGTTCTTAAAGGGTGGTTTCTTTACAGGCTGAGTGAACGGCGTCGGAAAAGACTTCAGGAGTTGGAAGGGCAAATTAATGAGCTGAAGAAAAAGCTGAATGAACAATCAAAGCTCTTAAAGCTGAAGGAATCTACAGAACGCACTGTCTCCAAACTGAACCAGGAGATCAGGGTAACTAACCCTAGCAGTTCTCAGGCTCACCCCGATGTAGACAAAGCAGTTTCCAGACAGAAGATATTCACGATTTCTGTTTATTAGACTGAGGGCACCGGTCTTTTGGTGAGATGCTTTTGGCTACGGGGCCATCATTGCTAGTGTGATGCAGTAGGCATCACACCTACAGTGATGTGGAGGAAAAGAAGTCTGAAGTGTCTTCTGACTATCCTGATAATTTGTTGCCTTAGTCAAGTCACTTCATTTTGAGTCCCACGAGTGCATCGTGTGTATATATGTTTTCCTTTTACATCTTACAAACGAATTCCTGGACTTTAGCACTTTGAAAGCATCCTTAGGCATATACTCCTACTGGGCAGCATATTGTGGTACTTCCTGTCCTCCACCACCCCCTGACACCCATATCCATAAACCCACAGCAGGGAAATATAGGTCAAAACTATCCAGAGTCAAAGCATTAGGCAATTTTTCCAGCCATTTCTATATTCCAGGAAATGAAAACCCAAAGGGTACAGTTGATGCGCCAGATGAAGGATGATGCTGAAAAATTTAGGCAGTGGAAACAACAGAAGGACAAGGAAGTGATCCAGCTGAAAGAACGGGTGAGCAAACAATAAGCCCCCAAACAGTACCTCCCTCTTCAGAGTGAAACAAATCATTAATGTCTTTGCTGTGAGGCTTTGTTTAATTTGCAAGCATCTGGAAAAACATCTGGGGAATGCTTTGAAGATAACAAAACGTTAGCTCATACGGTTACCACCTTTCACCACTTGTAAAAGGGCTTGCTAATGTCTGGAGCACTTAAAACTATCAAAAGTCATCAGCATTCAACTCAAGTAAAAGCCAAAAATATTTAGTACTTTTAAGTATTTAAAGTTGTAGGGTTGGGCCACAAAATGGGAGGTCTTCCACCTTTCAAGGGAATATTGAATCTCTAGGTAAACAGCGAGTTAATTAAATACATCTGGCTTGTAGCATTCACGTGTAATGTAGAACATACAGCTGTACGTCTTGCTTTCTGATCTGACAGGAATTCTTGCTGTAAAAATCTTACTCCAGTATTTTGGGATGATATGTTTTAAGCTCATGTTTTGCAGTCTCTTACAGCATTCAGTCTACTAAACCTTTTTTGGTGGAAACTGTGGAGCCTCTTCTCTAGTCATTTTAAGCCTAAGAGTTCCCCATGGCACTGCATGGCTTAAGCTTGTAATGACCAGTGAAATCATTGTCATGAAGCTCTTAACGCTTATTGTTCTGTAACGCATCTCTTCTGTTTCAAGAAGTGTGAAACTGGCCGTAGGTATAAAGGTGACACATAATTTTCCATCTGACGTATTTCTGCAGGATCGCAAGAGGCAGTATGACCTACTTAAGCTTGAACGAGACTTTCAGAAGCAGGCCAATGTCCTTCGACGCAAAGCAGAAGAGGTAGGGAGTCAGTACCTGCTACAAACTCCTGACCGGTTCCCAACTGTCTGCAAAATGTGGTTGGAGGTTGCAATCTGAGCACTTCATGTTTTCAGTCAATAGATATTAAGTGCCATATCACTTTTTGTGTAAACTCTTTTGCAGGCTGCAGCTGCTAACAAGCGCCTAAAAGATGCTTTGCAGAAACAACAGGAGGCTGCGGATAAACGGAAGGAGGGTCAAAATCGGGGCATGGAAGGAGTTGCTGCGCGAGTAAAGGTGTGTACCAACTTTTTGTGCATCCCAATAAGCAGTAGGCAAACTTAGCTTTGTTAACTCATGAGGTGCTGCTGGGGTTGATGGCTGGAGAGCAAGGGGTTGGAACGTGGAGTTACTTATTAAGGGAAGCAACTGGATTATGCAGTTCAGCTGTGAAGGCATTTCAGAGCAGGAGCCAGTCCTGAAGCTGAGACTGCAGTGACCCACTGTACTGCTTTTCCTGCAGGGCTGGCTGGCAAATGAAGTAGAGGTTCTCGTTAGCACTGAAGAGGCTCGACGGCACCTTGCAGACCTTCTGGAGGACAGAAAGATTTTGACACAGGAGCTCCTTCAGCTTAAAGAGAAAAAAGACTCTGGGGAAAACCCACCTCCAAAGCTCCGGGTAAGAGGGAAATGCCATGTTACCTGTCCCACATCGATGATTGCCTGTACCTTACTCTTACTCCTGTTTGACCCCTTCCCTCAGAAGGGAGGTAGTGATGGTTCCTTTTCAGGAAGAAAGGATTTAATGTTCTTACTGTCCTGTGACATGTCAGGGAAGAGCTGCTTAAGTAACCTGTTACTTAATGCAATGAATCTGATGGATGTGAGTGGGTCACAGCTGTTACCAAAGACTATTGGGAAGGAACAATGGGATTTCAACTGAAGAAAAGCTTGAAGGCTTTTATAATACTACTACTACTTTTTGCTGAAATGCCTATAAACGAAAGATTGGCTCCCATGCATTGCTTCAGATATTGCTCACTTCTGTCTATTGCTGTAATTCTTTAGAGGCGCACCTACTCCATCACAGATTTAAAGGCATCAGAGGCAGACCTTTCTCTATCAAAGCAGATAGAAAGCCTGGAAACTGAGATGGAGCTCAGGTAAGATATTACTATAAAGCTGATTTGCAGAGCTTGCACCTTAAGCTGGTGGCTTTTTTTTAACCTCGTTTTTATCTGTAGCTGTACTGTGAGACAGAAGAGAAATTGAAATAATTCATTCAATGACAATGATAGTTATAAAATAAGACCATATGGTTTTCCTGGTTTTATTTATATATTTTTTAATGCAGGGATTTAAGGACACAACTCAGTCACTAAGATTGTTTTATTCTTAGCTGTTTACAAGCATTTGTGAGTGAGGGAAACGCTTCTCTTTTAATTGGAGGTGTCGAGGGGAGGAGAGACTGATGTAGTGTGACAGCCAGAGTCTACATTTCTAAGCAGTCACACTATTAACTTGAACTATTTCGTCTAATATTCTGATAACAACAGTTTTAGCCCAAGTTCTCTCCTGTGTTGTGACTTCAAATATGTGTATTCTTTCAAAGGAATGCCCAGATAGCAGACCTACAGCAGAAACTGTTAGATGCAGACAACGGAGATCGTGCGAAACAGCGTTGGGACAATATTGCAACAATTTCTGAGGCTAAATGTGCTTTGAAGTATCTCCTTGCAGAGGTAAACTGAGTCTACCTATTTTAGAACTTCCATTTTTAGTAATGAAGTCTGCTTAGCCAGGAATGAAAGAAGTGAATCATAGGCTGACAGCAGAGATGATGAATTCAAGTGAAGTGTTTTTCTGAATGAGGTTTATTTCCCTCACGACTTCTGATTAAAATATTCTTCTCTACTGCAGATCATTTTGGGGAGTGAAATTGAAAAAGATCAGGGAAGAGGGAAGCAGTATAGACATGGGTCTGGAGGTGCCAGTTAAAGCTGTGCTCGCAGAACACGTACATGATAATAATAAAAAGGAAGAGACAAATTTCAGAGGTGGAAGATAAGAGGATGAAGTACCTAAAAAAAAAATAAATAAATAATAAAAAAATAGTAATTCCTGAATAAATAGGAAATCTGCAGGAAGAAACAGGGCAGTACTCTGAGATCAGAATGGATGTTGGGAGGGGAGAAGATCGAACGAGATTGTCATTCAGTTGATTCAGCGTTGGTCCGATTCTTACTCTTTTCTACTGCCAATTATGTGGCAGTCCCTGGCACCTGGAGACTAATGGAAGAGAATAATGAAAACTATATGGAAGAGCATTTATTTGGGAGGGGGTCATCCCTTCCCCCATGTGCTCGGATTTAACATGCTGCAGGAAAGGAAATGAGGAACAGTTAACAAGGACTCCTGCTATCTGTTCTGCACTTCCATAGTGGCTGTCAGATGTCTAGCTCCGGATGTCTCACCTACTCCCCTTGCTGAAGTGGCTGTTCCACTTCTTAGGGTGGCTGGCAGTTAAGCAGAAGTGCTACGCCTTCAGACTGTGTTATTTCTGTCCCAGTGCACGCTATGAAATGTGGAACCGAGCAGTCACCTTGCTTTTGTCTTTCAGCTGGTCTCCTCCAAGGTGCAGGAAAGCAAGCTGGAGAGCAGCCTTCAGCAGAGTAAAGCTAGCTGCTCAGACATACAGAAGATGCTGATTGAAGGGCAAAACTACATAACAGAAATGGAGGCTGAATTCCAAAATCAGGTTTTGGTACGGGAACAACAGCACCAGGAGAAGGTAAAAGAGGTGGGCTCTCAAGATTTCATTTGCTTGCATCTTAGAACTCTGATTCCCAGATCTGCTCATAGATAAAGGCAGTGGAGACGTGCTGAAACTGATCTGTTACTTTGTGGTTGTTGGAAATTTGTTGGACTCTTGCAGGATAGGTAACAAAAGCCAAAGAAATCTCCCTATTCATCTTCTGTCCCTCACAAGTTATCTTATTCAGTAACGTCTCACAGTGTTTGAAGTGTGAATGTTATATCTCAGCATAAGATGACTTTTAAAGGGGATCAGGGCAAAATAATGCTAGAAACAGTGGGAAGCATCTTCTTTCTGAAACTGTCTGGGCCTTTCATGTCTGAGCTGCCAGATATCTCTTTAGGAATTCACACCTCTTTGTCTGTTATATTAACTTGCTTTTAGGTTCTGTACCTGCTTAGCCAACTTCAGCAAAAAGAAGCAGCGGAGAAGAGACTGGAAGATTCAGTAAATGAGAAGGAGAAACAGCTGCAAGAGCAACTTAAGTGTCAGGTAATGTCTGGATGTGTTTGTTTTTCCAGAGGCTACTCGTTATGGCCACATGTTAATTGGAATAATTGCTTTACAGTGAGGAACATGCAGAGAAATTTGAGGGCTTTTCCAGTTGTTGCTAAGATTTATACATTTACAGTTATTTAATGGAAGAAGAGACATTCTTATTGAGCCTGAAGAGCAACTGTACTCCAAGACCTACAGAATCTAACTGGCTCATGCAGACTTCTGTGCTCAGGATACCTTCAGTTGAGGTGGTCAACGTGTTATTACTAATCTTTTGCTGAGCACAGCTCCACTGCGTTATCAGCAGGAGAATAGCTTTAGCTAGACCACGTTAGCATGGTACACACTGTACCTTGTCTCGTCACTTCCTGCAGAAGGGCACATTCAGTGACACACTGGGGTAACGTCAGTCGTAGGTGCACCTAATTTGCCAGTAAGCCTTGGCAATAGAGGAGATTTTAGATCCTAAGTTGTCAGCACAACTGAAAGGATCCAATATTATGCATAAAACTAGGTAGTAGCACTAATGATTCTCCTGATCTAGAAGTCAGACCTGATGTCTTATTGTAAAATACAGAGAAAACCCCTCTGCTGTTACAAGAAAGACCCAAACATAAAAATCTGTCCCAAACTACTACTTGTCCTACCCCCATGTAAGCCTATAGATTTCATTTTGTATTGTGAACAGGAGGAAAAGCTGGAGAAGATCTGCGAGAAGAACCAAGAACTTCTCCAGGAAAATGACACTCTTAAACAGGTAGCGATCTGTACAGACATAAGTCACATGGGAGCATCTTGGCAGTTGGGTTAGTATGCTTTACAAAGCTAACTTTTGTCCCTCCTAACAGAAATTGCTGCTTCTCCAACTTGCCAGTGGACAGAAGTTCCATCGCACTCAGCAAGAGCCGCCCGAGTCTCCAGATTCTTCTTTTGATTACATTCCACCCAAAGTAAAGTTGCTGCATACCAATTTTCATTCTTGTATTGTACCTATTTTTTTTTTCTGAATGTTAATGCCGGCCACTAAAAATCTTGGTATCTTTCACCCATGTTGCTTTTTACAAAGCATCTTGTTATGCTTATTTTTAATAGGCCTGTTCTCTACATCAGATGGTCCCTAAGGTTTCTGTTTTCAAAATAATTCTGAAAGTAGTTTGCATTTTTTTCCATCTTAAAAAACAAAATAAAACAAAAAACCACAACAGAACAAAGCTCAACAATGACAAAACAAACAAACAAACAAACAAAAAACAACAACAACAACAACAACAAACATTTCCTCAGTTTAATTATGTCTGACTCTGTCTGCTTCCTAGTAATCCAGGTATCCAGGTATTTTCTCTGTAGCATTTCTAGTCTTTGAATCCTGGAGCAAGGTACCTGGTATAGCACACTTAATCATGGCTGTGCAAAAGATCCAAAGCTTAGTGCTGAGAAGAATAAATGAGACGTGTTATAGTCTTGGCAAAATAGTTTTATGCTAATTTTTCAAGGATTTGTCCATTATATTTTTATGGACTCTAGCACTTTAAACTGACTGCTCAATTGAACTTTTAATCCTTGCCAGTTTGATCATTTGTTTCTTCCTTTCCCTAATCTTCTTGGCTGTCTTGAGAGGAATGGGGATATGGTGGCTGGATTCTGAAGTGCCTTAATAAAATGTAAATCCCCTGACATTTCTTCTGGGGCCTCAATCTTTGTAATTTCTCTGTGTGTAGCCCAAGACCCGCCGGCAAACAGTAACAAAACCCCGCGCACCAACCCCAGAAATGGATGTAGAAGAGCTTTTTTCTGACTCTGCGGAGTCTGGAGAGGAGAAGGAAGATGCAGAATGGGTTCCAATAAAAGCAGTCAAAGGAGGAAAGAAGAGCATGATGGGGGTAAGATCTAGTTACTCTTTGTCACTTTTTACTACTAAGGGAATCACCTGCATCCCTGAGCATCTAGCATGTGTACAGCACACCAGTGAAACTGCAGTGTCTCCACCAACTGTTTATTATAACAGTATTATTATAATAGAATGCTGATATGGGTTATTTATGATCTTCAGACAGAGCAAACATTGTCTATAGACAGCAACACCTGCCTCAATAGAAGATAAATTGTCCAATGAAAAAACTACCACAAGCGAAACACGCATTCCCTCTTACTTCTGGGTGTGCAGCTGACCTAGATGTTTTAGACAGCAGCCGAATGTTGAGCCCTAGCAGCTCCTTTGTTCCTTCTTGGAGCCTCTTTTAGCAGGGAAAAAGGGACGGTCTGTCACATACCTCTATATACTGTTCCCACAGTGGTGTGCTGTGGGTCCTTAGTCCTACTGACAGAAGCTTCAGCTTCAGTATTCTGTTTCCATCAGCCTGCTGGGCTTTGAAGCTTCAGCTTCCTGCTCAGTTAATTCCTCACAATGTGGAAGAGGTGACTTGATCTTGCTGAACATAAGTCACTGTGAACCAATGGGCATCTCTGAGTTTGAAGTGCTATAAGGCTAGACCTCCATCATGAGATCTTTGTCTCCTTTTACAAACGGTAAATTACTGCAGTTTACTATCGTGTGACTGACAATGTCAGCAGTTACTACAGAAAAGCTTAGGAATTTGAAGGGGTAGCTTTAGTTTCTTTCACTGGTGCTTGTCACCCTGATGAATTCTGAATTTACTGAGTGGTTTGGGTTTTGGTGCGTTCTTTTCTTCCACACTGCAAGAACAAGGGTGGTGTGTGTTTGGCACCTGACTCTTCTAAGTTCATGCACGTAGCCCAGTGGAACTCTAGTGCAAATTGTTTCTCAGTTCTGAACTGTAACTTGGGGCATCTGGGCCATGCAGTCAGCTATTGCTTCACATACCCAGCCTAGCAAAGAAAATACCTCCTCTGATCCATGAAATAGCTCAGTTGGGTCATCTCTATCTAGATGGAGGACCCTAGGTATGTTGATGGTGTTTCTCTTAGTGCTTAAATGTTAGCTTGTTCAGCTGGCACTAAGACTAGGTTCCTTTTGGGTAACTTGAAGTCAGGCACTGGATAATCAAAGATTCTTATTTTGGGGATACTGAAGCAAGAGATGGCTCTGTAGGTGGAAAGATCTTACTGCTTTTCCTGAGATGTGGGACTAGCAATGAAATAAAAGGTTCATGACAGCTTGGAATAGCGCTGTCCTTCAGGCTGCCTCAAGCACTGACAGCTATAGCAATCTACAGGAAGTCTATAAAACGCCAAAGCTCTTTCTGCACAGAACTCTTCTCTTGCTTAGTGCTGCTGCAAGGGCCGATGTGGAAACAAACAGTGTGGCTGCAGGAAGCGCAAGGCGGGCTGCACTGGAGGCTGTAACTGTGACCCAACAAAATGCAGAAATAGAGACCCCAGCTTTCCGGTGAGTAGCGCTTGTAACCCAACATCCAGACTACCCAGTATGTTTAAGCAAGTTTGGATGAATGGATAATCAGTTCCACTGCTGGCATACGTGCACGGTTTGTCAAGTTAAAGCGAACACACCTTCCTGAAACCTTTGTAAATGTCACTGTAATTCACTGTTTTATCCACGGTAATCGAGTCCAAAGTTTGCTACTGCAGCGCCAGGCTCTCACGCTAAAGTAAAGAAATTTGGGCAACATCCAAAGCCACATATATTCACCTAGTGCTAGTTGCTAGCCACCAAATTGAAAACAAGCAATTTGTCCTTTCTTAATCCCACTCAGTAAATAAAACTTGTATGTTGTCATTAAGCATGAAAGCTTAATCTACTTAAAATATTTATATTTGTTCCTTTTTTTTTAAAGGAGTAGAAGGGATAATTAAGGGAGGGGGGGTTGTAGCATCAGAGTGGTTCGTGAACTGATGTTCATTAGACTTCTTGCTTGAAACGTATGCTGTATTCTTGGATCTTAAAGATTTGAAGCAGAAACCTCCATAGTAATTCTTTAATTATTTGCTATTTCATGAAAGTGGTTGCCTGATAGAGGCACCTAGCATCCTGAAACAGGAATTACTTTGGAACTAGAGAGAAGGTGGCTTAGAGATCCTTAGAATTTCTTCAGCTGTTGGTGGGAAAAGAAGGGCTAAATGTTGTAAAAGTGCTTCAAAAGAACTCTGTCCCTCAGAATGCCACGGTGTGTGAGGACCAAACAAGGGACTCAGAAGGTTCCTTCAAACTAGAAGACCCTACTGAAGTGACTCCAGGAGAGACCTTCTTTCAGCCTGTGTGTATCACCCCAACTGCAAAGGTACTTGCTAAAGCTTTTTTTTATTTTTTATTTTTTTTATTATTAAAAACAAATAAAACACCATGGTACATACGTTCAGAACCACTCGGTATGTTTAGTGATTGGATCTAAAGGGGGGTGGTTAACCAAGAAAAGAAACTGTGCTAGAAAACTCTGAAAAGAATATGGCTGTTAAGTCAGCTTGTTTTTCAGTTTTGAGTCTGCTGACTTCTTAAGTTTTCATCCTAAAACTGCCACGTAGGCTTTCTGTGAAAGGAACTGGAGCCAATATGCTGACTTCACCCATATTGACTCTTGTATTGCCGTACAGTCCTGCTGCACCTCCCAGTAGTGAAAAGAGACTGAGAATTGGGAAACTAGGATAAAATGATATCTACATCCAAGCTGGTCTTATCCTGACTTGGCAGATGTAGTTTTGCCTCAGGTAAACTGAATGACTTCCCTCATACGTACCCTCTGCACGCTATTCCTATGCTGTCTCATCCTGCCCAGCCCATGAGAACCATGACAGGGCTTCAGAATTTTGACACGAGTCAAGAAATGTAGCAATTCTTGAGCCTGGCAAGGCAACTTCTGTATGCGCTGTCTCCATGCTCCAGTACAAGCTGGTTGGCTTCAGGGTGGTGACCAACTGCGAAATTGTCTTCCTCACTTTCCTGATAGGTCCTGAAAGATATCACAGACCAAGAAATGTTCTTGAAGAAGCCCAGCACTGCTGCTCCTGTGCTCACGATGGATGAGGAGTCCCAAGAGAACCAGCTGCCGTTTGTGAAGAAAAAGAAGAGAATGCTAATTAGCAACACCAGCTTTTTCTCAGGTTGTACCCCTATCAAAGAGGAAGCTGACTGAGCCGTGACTGACAACTGGGTCATGCTGCACTTCTTTACGCCACAGATGAGGGGGATTTTTTAAAAGGAAAAATAGTGTTGGGAACTCTTGCTGCAGTGTAGTCCATTGTCTGGCCTGACAGCTGCAGGCAGCACCAAGGGAGTGGAGCACTAGTTCTTGCTAGATTGTGTCAATTCTTTGTAAATATTTGTATGTGTGGGGCTTGGTCATATGTCTTCTACAAGGATGATGGTGAGACTTCCCTCTTTGGAATTTCTGGAGTGAGTGCAGATGATTTATCCAGGTTGTTCATTACAGCTGCCTTCCTCACCCTGAGCTGTGAATGCGTCGGGTACAGATAATCCAGGATCTTGAAAGAACTTTGCATTTGCACTGGAAATCTTGGCTCTGTCTCTTCCAATACAATATGAGGAACTGTTCTAAACTGCCATGTGGGATCCGCTGGTGCTTGATTCTGAGGAGACACTGTCTGTAGTCTTAAACTAGTTAGCAGATATGAAATGCCAGTGTTCTTGTACTGCTTAGGGCACTGGTCTATTCTTGTTCAATGAAATTAGAAACTTGCTAGCCCTATGTGAACGATTTAGTAATTTTAATTTGTTTTATTAGCTTTAATAAAGGAAATACTTTGGAGGAAAAAAAAAAAAATGACCCTGTCTTTCTTTATTGCCTGTGTAGTTCTTGGTATCCACTCCAGGATCTCTGTGATTAGTGTCTCTTATTAAAATTGGTCTCAGAAGTGTTTTGTCGGTTGCTGTGTTCAGCTTTAGAATTTTTCTATTATATCTTAAAAAGTAGGCAGCCTGATTTGTGTAATGCTGCTTTCTTTTCCTTTACAGCATGAAGAAAAGTGAAACTGTTTGTCTTTTCCTTTGCTCATTTCTTTTTCTCCAGTGGAAGCATTGGAGAGAATTGGTAATATTGGAGAGAATTACCACTGGTAATGGTAACAACTGAGCTCTACCCTGTGTCTTGTGGATGAGTGGTGCATTAGCACTGTACCTCCCTTGAGCTTTACGTGTGCTTTAGGTTTATTTTTGGGGCTTGGTGCTGTATTAGCCATGGTAGGTGGCTTCTGGTCAGGTGCAAGCTGAGCAGGCTTCTCAGCCCAGGAGCTGTTCAGACATGCCTTTAATAACCATCAAAGGGGAAGAGGAAGGTTTCTCCTAAATGAGGTCAGTATCACGGTGAGTGAGCACCGTGCCTCTCCCATTGCTGTGTCTGTTGATGTCAGAGCAGAGCTGGGCTTGATGCAGGCCCTGCAAGTGTTCCTGGCGTCCAAATTGCTCGGGTTGGGGCCGTAGGCACGTGCTGTCTGTGAAAACTGCCCACACGTGGCCTGCTCACCGGAGAGCTGTTAGGTGACATCTCTGCTAGACTCTTTCCTTTCCAGGTAAAAAGTCCTGGATCGTTGAAGATGCTCGTTTCAAAGTGATTTAAACAAGCTGGTAAGTTGTGAGTCCTTGCGAGAGGGGAAAGGTGCTCATCTCACCCCACAAGCCTCCTATACGTTATATTACTGTATATACATGTATGTATTACACAATAGCTATAGAATATAATATGCACAATATGTAATTCATAACATAATGAAGCATTATGTAGTGTCTTATATATTATTATTCTATACTGATACAAAGATGGAAGGGTGTCTGAGACTGGGTATGTAGAGTATAAATGTATGCCTATGAACGGGGGCTGCATTAGTGAGCGTGTGTGAAATAAAGCTACAGATGGAGTTGGATAAAATAGGTGTAAATAAATACATAGATGAATTATATTAAAAAGTAGGTGTGTATAAGATATAATTATGTCTACATATACATAATAAAATATTTTAGTCTTATAAGAATAGTGTCTGTGAAGGAGTATGAGCTGTGTATAATGCAAATATTTAATACATTGTTGTATAGCTTTATAAAAGGGGTGTGAGATACAAACACAGATTATGTACACAGATCATGTACGTGTGAGATGTCTGCATGAGTGTGTGTATAATACAGCAATGTGTATATACATACGTATTTCTACTAGATTTAAAAGGTGCCTGAAAATGTGCTTATGTGCCTGGATAAGTAAATATTCCCTCTCTCACGTGTAACACAAATGTACATGCACATCTAATTTGGGGTAGGAGTCCAAAACACTTTTTTCTTCCATCCTTCTGTAAAGTCTCACATTGAAAACTCACCCATCTACTCTTCCTTTTTCCACAGGGAAGAGAAAGCTTTATTCGGCACTTCTTCGAGCAAAAATGACTGAAAAATGATGCCATAATTATGAAGAATACATTCAGCAGCCTCAAAACTTGTAAGGAGTTAGCTGGGGGTAAGTGGTGGTGGGGTTGTCACTCACTCATGAAAGAGTGGTGTTGCAAGGAGGTAGCATTCTTTTTTTATATCCCTTTAAAGACCAGTACAGTCCATTCCTTGCGACCCTTTAAAGGTCTTAGGAAAACTGGCTTTGCATTTGCAATCTAATCAGAATTCTCACACCAGCTCTGCAAGCCCAAGTCACGTCAGGCATTACAAATTAAAGCAGTCACCAAGAGACATCCTTACAAAAGCACACCACTTTATTATTTAATATATATATAAAAACAATTCTTCATTTTTTGTTTAGCACGGCATACCCGGGATCTTACAACACACCAGCAGCACTTTCAAGTACCTGAAGCACCAAATCAGGCACCTGAAGTCAAGATCGGAACAATTTGCCCTTTGCCAGATCCCCCTTTGTGCCGTGCTGACAGTGAGTTCACTCAGTTCACATGTAAAAATGGAAGCTTAACCAAATGACATCTGACTGAGAGAAAACTCATCAGAAATAAATAAAAAAAAAAAAAGTTGGGTGGGCTTTTACCTCTTCCACTAACTTCAGCTGGAGTTGTGGGTACGTTAGTAGGTGTTAAGGCCAACAGTCTTCATGTAGTAATAAATACAGGTGATCAGCCTAAGTATTCAGACAAATCCTCCTCACCTCGCATCTGTATTTCTGTTGTTAAGAGAACACCCAGAGCTGCACATGGACAATAATGCATACAACTAAAAGCTTAAGCTGTAAATGTGTTTCAGGGAAGGAAAAAAAAAAAAAAGTAGCCCTGGATACTTTCCTCCTTGCACAGGATTTTATTTTGTTGTTAATTTAATTTGAAATTTAGCGTCTATGTCACGTTCTACGCTACCTAGTGTTTCCTAAAGGTTGTTTGGCACAGAGCAGTACTACAAGCAGCTGCCTCGCCAGTCTTCAGAAACACAGACTGTTCTCTTTGAAGTAAGGCAACAAGAGAGGTGAGGACTGCACGCCTGTAACAGCGACCAGTGCTCATCCCCGCTGTTGAGGTTCAAAAGCCATTAAAGACCAGAAAAAAAGGCGACTTCCTTTTTTGTCTTTCCACAGGATGATGATCTCTCTCTCTCCCACTACACCCCACTGCATGCTGCCCGATTATTTACAAGCTATCATACACCTTACAACACCACTCAGAAATAAACCCTATCAGACTCAATATGAATCACTGACGAACAGGAGGGGAGGGGACAGGCTCTTCACAAGTTATCGTAGTCATCATCATCTTCATGCTTCCTCTTCAAGGTATTTGTTTCACTAGCTGTATTCTGCGATGATACCATGTTTGTAGTAATAAGAATGTTCTTTGGTCCAATTAATGAAGGATTAATTAGGACATTCTGAACTGTTGGTGTAGTTGGTGTGGCTGTGAAGAAAAAAAAACACTAATTAAACAGCTTGAAAAATGATTTTCCCACACTGAAACCAAGCTTCCCCTGTCTTAAATATTCTGCTAAAACTAACACAAAAAGCAGTGCTGATCTGAGAAGGCAGTGTCTGTTTTACAGCGGGCACTTTACCTGCTTTGACTGTGGTCTGAGAAGACGGGATCTGCACGGTGAACCTCTGACCAGTCAGCGACACGGGGGTGCCGACTTTTGTTGAAACAGACACGGTTTGTGCCGAGGGCGTACCTAAAATTTAAAACGGTTCAATGAAAATATAAGAAAACACACACTTCTAGGTCTGCTTTCAGAACAGAACTTGCTGTTGTCAAAGTAACGAGAACACACAGGAACGCATTGATACTGCATAGTCAGGAGTCAGATTTTCAGGCAAAACTGCAAGTTTACTATGAACACTGATATTCTGGGCTAGCTCCAACCACACGCATTAACAGGGAAGTGCTCACGCTCGGTCACAGTTCTGTGAACCTTTTAACAATGGTTTTTATTTACTGCTGTTTGCAGCTCTGTGTAGTGCTTACACTAAAGAAAAAAAAACAAAACTCATTTGTTTCTTGAATAGTCTCTTCATCTATAGAAACTATCAGAAATACAGGAATAAAACCAGAGGCCAGCTATGTATACAAATACCAGATTATGATCATCTTCTTGAAATGAACTCACGCTGTTAGCTAAGGGGCTGAATGCCACCAAGTTCAGGTGGCACCCAACACTATCAGTGCTCGAAGCAGGCTTTAAAAACATCCCCCAAGATTTTTTCCTTCATAAAATCAACATAAGAAGGCCCCAGGGATCTGTTTCTTACCTAAAGTAGGGGTGCTGGGCCTGCTGCTCACAGCTCCGACACTCAGGCGAGGGACTGTTATCCTTCCTGCTGAGGAAGAGACCTGTGAAAACAGGACATTCGGTTTAACATCACATTAGAAAGTAACGGTTCTTAACATAACAGTCAGAGGTGGTTCCTCCCCAGAGACCACAGACAGCTTATTTTACAGCAATAATTTGTTAGATCACGATCTGTATTTGGACACAAAGTTCTCTAAGTCTTTGTGGTGTGAACACCATGCATGTGAGCTGGAAAGCTTGTGGGCTCGGGGCTCTATACTAATGCCTTACCTTACTTTTACCTTTTCCAAGCTGATGTATGACGTGAAAATGTTGCTTTAAGCCTAAACAGACTCACAGACATGCTTTTTATAGGCTGAAGTTAATTAGCAGTAACAATATTTGCAAATCCCTCTAGACGAAGGCCACTAACTTGAAACTAAGCGCTATTTCCACCCACCCATCCTTCTGAGGTGTGAAAACCCCAAGCCCAGCATCTCTCCCGACGCACTGTGTGTGCATTCAGCGCACGCAGCCCTGCCGGCCCCTCACCTTCTTCTGCAGGGACTTCAGCCTGTAGTTGGGCGCTGTCAGGCAGTACCTGTCAGGCGGCAGCCTGGGCCCGGAGTACGGCTTTATCAGCGGCAGCGGCGTCTGGTTCTTCTGCCTGGCGATGTCTAGGAGGAACTGCGGGCGGGGCGGTGAGCCCTAAGCCGCCCGCCGGGCCCCGCGCCCTGCCCGCCCGCAGCACTTACATCGCGGGGCGGCGGCGAGGTGAAGGACTGGTCGGTGCGGCACTGGATGGCCAGCCGCACGTCCTCCGCGTCCACGCTCGGCTTCTTGGCGTGGCTCGAGTACACCTTGGCGTCCTCCAGGATGGTGGTCACGTACCCTGCGGGCACACACGGCCGCTCCCTCAGCCCCCCTCAGTCCCCCTCAGCCCCCTCAGACTTTTGACTTTTGATACCTTTTGATTTTTGAGACCTTTGACTTTTAATCAAAATAAATAGAGTACAAAATGAAGAGTACGTTTTGAAAAGATTAATTTCAGACCCCCTCAGCCCCCCCCGGCCCCCCTCAGCCCGGCCCCGCCGCTCACGGTAGGCGAACTCCAGCATCTGGTTGATGACGCGCGGCTCGTACTCCGTGATGCCCATGTCCTTCAGGATCTGCGCCATCACCTGCGGGACACAGGCAGGGCTCGGGCTCAGCTCCGCCCGCACCTCCCCTCCCTGAGCCCGGCCCGGCCCGGCGCGGCCCCCCGGTACCTGCGCGTCTTTGGGGGCGCTCTTGGGAGACGCCATCTTGGCCGGCTCCATCGCTTCCGCCTTCTCCACCGCCCGCTTCCGGCCACGTGACGCGGGCGGCGGGAGTTGCCATGGAGACGCGGCCTGGCTGGGAGGGGCCTTGGCGCTCGCCACCACCCAGCCCTCATTTATTTATTTATGTATTTGTTATTTATTTGTACTTTATTTATTTTTTATTTGTTTGTTTGTTTGTTTGTTTATTGTTTCTTTAGGTTTTTAAATAAAGATACTTGTGACAACGCAGTAACACACCAAAGCATGAGCAGCTCGGGGGATTGCCCCCCTACACTCCATTAATGCCCCCCCTCTGCCCTTGCCTCCCTCACTGCTCCTCAAAGTGTCGTAGTTAAAAGTTTAAAAGTTCCGCATCCCCAGCACCCAAGAGAGCCCCGCGTGCTGGCAGCACGGCCCGCACAGCTTGTTTTCATAGCTTAGAAGCTCCTGAGGATCTTTGTGCAAATTCCACGCAAGTCTCGTCAGAAGTTCCTCGCTCGCTTTCTAAGGGAAAACAACAACAACAAAAAAAATTGGTTTCATGTGATTTCGGCCAGCCCGGGGATTAGCAGCATACCAGAGCTCGCAGCAGCGTTGTCACTGGGTGCCACGATCCAAATGAAGCAAGGTCTGGGGAAGGAGCGGCACCCGCGTCAGGCCAGCTGATGTAAGGGGAAGGGAGGCCAGGCCAGCCTCCTGTCAGAGCACGGAGAAGCAACCAGCTGCTCGCTTGGTTCACGCCTAGCACACGCTGAAACGTTCCAGCAGCAGAGAGTCCTGCTCTGCTTCTCATCCACACGGAGGGTGACATTGAACACCTGGAAGCAGTGAACTCAACCTACACGGATGTAAACGCAACGTCCAAACCCGCCCTGGGCTCCCTCAGCGTTTAATGAAATGGCAGCCGGCAGCTGGTGAGGGATCCCGAGGGCTGCACTGGGCTCGGCAGGGCAGCTGTCCCTGTGCTGGCACCAGCGAGGGGCCGAGCTGCGGCCGTGCGCTGGGTGTGGGGAGCAGCTCGCCAGCATGGCCTCCCGGGGACCCCAAAAGCACAACGCCCCGCACGGCCGCTTGGACACAGCCTGGGCTTTGGCACAAGGCCCTTCGGAAAGAGCCTGGCTGCAGCCCAAGCAGCCGCCTGTCAGCCCCGAGCTGTTTCAGGCTGCGGCCGTGGCGGTGGGTGCGGGTGCTTCACGGCGTGACGTGGCCCTGGGCGAGCGGGACAGGCTCCTTATGGGTTTGCTGCAGAGGGGCTGGGGCTGGGGCTGGCACGGGCCCCTTTGCTCTCAGGAGGGCAGAGGCAGCCCCGCCGCAGCCGTGGTGGTGCGAGGAGCTGTAAGCCCGCATCTCGCACGTGCCAGCGCCAGTGCTGGACGTGCAAACGGCCAGAATGCCGCTGCTGCGGCAGTGCTTTGGCTGGAAGTACTGTAGCATTGTAGTCCAAGTCATTTGACTTTCATGAGTCATCGTGTATTACACAAAAACATCCTGCTAGGAGGGAACGAAGGATGAATTCCAGACACTGACCTTAGACAACAAACAAAACCCACTTTTTCCCCTCGTTTTAGGAAAGAGGGGGAGGGGAGCTTTTCCACCACAGACAAGACGCAGGCTGTGGGTTAGGTTGAAACTCGGCATCATCAGGCCATCCGCTGTCCCTGCCATTTATTCCCAGTGCGTTAAGAAAGCAAGGTACTTCATATTGCTGGTGGGTTTACCTCAGAGAGCAGCCCGAGGCCCTTCTGGACCCAAGGGGCTCTCCTCCCGGCCGTCACCGTGCTTCCCAGCCAGCCCTGCTACAAGAGGCGACTTTTCAGGCTGAGCAGCGCGATCGAGAGCTGTGGCCAGGAGAAGATGCAGAGAGCCAGATTCCTCAAGGGAGACATTTGTCCCCGAGGCCACAAATACCTTCTGTGTGGGCAGCCGAGCAGCCACTGCCTGCAACAGATCTGCTGCTGAGCTGGGTTGGGGCTGCTTGGCCACGAAAGCTTCCTCCTCACCACCAGTCCTCTGGGGCACGCGAGCCCCAGCACTGCTATGAATGCCTGTGTTCAGCTCGCTGTGGGCGCTCCACATGCTGGCCGAATAAAAGAGCAGTCACCGTTCATCTCTGCCCAGACACTGAGGTTTCTTTCAGCATGACAAAACAGGAAACTGGGTCACGGCATGGCCAGGCCGAGCGCTGGCTCCTCCGTCTGTCACCGCGGAGCTGGGGACATTCATCCGAGGTGACTGTCCCCCAGCTGGGAGCGATCTGCTCGAATAAACGGGGCCGACAGCCGCCCATTGTTCAGCCCAGGGCACGCTGTCTAAATCCCCACCAGCAGAATCAGGTGGTGGGGATTTTTCAACAGGTTTTCTAGAGGTGTTTAAGGTGCAGCAAAACACAGCCTTAGCACACAGCTTTTTTCTCTTTTTTTTTTTTTTTTTTTTTTTTATTGGGGTGCCTAAATGTCTTCAAAAAAAAAACAACTGCCCGTGTTTCTGCCTCTTGGAAATGGCAGCAGAAATTCTGCTAACATTAAACCCAAAGCTCTGTCAACATAATGCAGTGACTGTGTTCAGCACTGACCTTTTAAGCTCAAATCCCACAGTATTTGGCTCCGCAATATGCTGGCTTTTGAACAGATCTTCAGACAAGAAAAACTGCAAAGAGCAGAAGTCCAAGGAGGAGGGAAGAGAAGAGGCTTATTTTGTACCGGGTACCCCACTCGCTTCATCCAGCAGCCAAGTTCCTGAGCCACGGAGGAATTTCCGAGGAGCGTGGCGGGACACATCCTGCTGTCAAACCAAGCACCGACTGCAGCGTCGCCAATGCTGAGCATCGCTGCTCTCCTGCCACAAGCAGATAACCTCCAGCTTCCTGGAGT